>NC_071505.1:3708238-4348977 GCF_027887155.1 Malaclemys terrapin pileata | reverse complement strand
TTTTACCTTCCTTTAGCCAAGACTCCAAATGAAAAGGCATCATGGACTACTTATACTTCAGGGATCGGTAAGTGGCCCGTGACACCATCATCTCCACTATAGCGGTACAGTCCATAAAGACTATAGATTTCAGCATGCAACGCTCCATCTTGATCACGGCAGAGGCAGCTCAAATCAAGATGAAGCACTGCATGCTGGGAGATGTGACATGTGGAGACTTGCTCCATACTGAAGATGCACGGAAGCTGCAATTGGCTACATTTCATGCAAATTGGATACAGCCCTTAGGCTACCAGCAAATTGGCTCATGTATTTGCAGCATTTTCAAGCATTCTGCAAATCTGGTTCTTACACCTGTTTAAGCTACTATGCTCCTCTCTGAATCAGGTCCTCAGCTGTAAATCTGTGTAGCTGCACTGACTTCAACGAGCTACGGCAGCATATGCCAGTGGAAGTTGTGACGCGATATTTTCAGATCTTGCTTCACGTTCGCCTGTCCCACGTTATTTCCCCATGCTCAGAACAGTAAGTGGCTCAGTGCTATGGAACTTGCAGAACGCTCCAGCCACAGTGGAAGTTTTCTACTGAGCAACACACAGAAAACTCCTACCGCAGACCAGCATAACCAATCCAGCGGCAGAGCAAGGCAAAAGTTCTGCAACTGTGATGCCCCAAAGTACCTTTTTCAGCGCCATCACCTGAACGGCACACAACTCGCTGAGGCACTCTGCTATCTTTTCCAAGGGTAGCCGGGCAAGAACCAATGCTGTCCCTGGAATGCAAGAGGAAAAGAATTCAGGGAGGTGGGGTGGAAGTTTAGTCAGTTTCAGACACTAAATGAACAAGATTCCCCACACGGACCCGGCTGCTGCAGGTCAACTGAAAATCTCCCTATACACAGCAGGAAAAAAAAGTCTAATATCCACATGTCCTGACTGGACATGAAATCATTACCGCTCAGATAAAACACATTCCTCTGAATATACCACAACTTGGTGGTGCTGCTTCATTTTGATCAGACACTGAGATAGATGTGTGTGCTGGAAGAAGAAAGATGCTGGTGTGCTGGAGAAGAGAAGAACCTAGAGGAATGAAAAATCTAGCAACCCCGCTCAAATCACACCTGTAACCTGAAAAGAAAAGCACGATGCACCACTGAGCTTGGAATAGGCACAAAACACATTTCTGTCAACATTCATACCATGCCTATCAGTGTAGCAGATAAACCCCTTTCAGAAATTGTATGTCATTATGTAGTAAAATCTCTTTGTATTTCAGCCTACTAGCAATAATCCTGGAAAATTACACACTTCTGGAAAAAAAAGTAAAAGCGTGTACTACAGCATTTTAGGCATCTTACAGTCGGTACACAGTCAAAGAACACTTGCATTGCCCCATCACTGCCTATTGCTGTAAGGGCCAGGGGTAACAACAGTATCTTACCCTAAAATGTACTCAGAGCACAACCATAAAACGATATGCAAAATGTGTTAATGCAACATGAAGGATGCAGTCAGGCACTAGTCAGGAAATGCACAAGTGAAGGATGCAACGGCAGCAGTCGTTTTAGCCAAGTGTGACACGTTGTAAGTTTGCCGGCATGTGTTTTACAACGTAAAGCAATGCAAGTGCAAGCGGCAATAGGAAACTGATTATTAAACCAGAAAAACATGGACAGCATTACCTCTCTTTGACACGACCAAGTGCGGTGAGAATCTTCACTTTGCCTTTTCCTAACCATGCAATTTAATGTTCTGGTATCAAAATTCATAAGTATTCAAAGTCCCTTGATGCAATGTTGGTGGTTTTTTTTTTTGTTTGTTTGTTTGTTTTTTTTTTAAAGAAAACAAAAACCCCCCAGGCAGTGCAAGTGCTAAGATTGCCTGAAACTCTTCAAAAAAAAAAAAAAAATGTAGATGCAAGGTCCTACAAATCTTTAACCCAAGTCACGTTACAGATGCACAAGCAATTAAACAGCTAACACCACGCATTGATAAGCAAGTACAGTAAAAGCTGTGTTAGCCAACACTTTACCAACTGGAAAGCTCTATAAACTGGCATTTCTGATCTTACTGAAAGTCTGGTTTATAGCCTGGTTGGTGTGGAGCCGGCAGGCTTGCTTGCTCGGCGGCCCTGCCCCGAACGCCGGCTCTGCAGCTCCCATTGGCCAGGAACCACGGGGTGGTGCCTGTGGGCGGAGGCAGCGCACAGAGCTGCCTAGCCATGCCTCCACCCACAGGCGCCACCCCCGGAGCTCCCATTGGTCATGGTTCCTGGCCAATGGTAGCTCTGGAGTCAGCGCTCAGTGTGCACAAAGCCTCCGCCTAGGAGCAGCAGGGACATGTCGCCGCTTCCGGGGAGCCACCCGAGGTGAGTGCCACTCAGATCAGGCTCCCCGCATCCCCTCCCATGCCCCAACCCCCTGCCTTCCTGCACCCAAACTCGCTCCCAAAGCCCATGCCCCACAGCCCTCCCACCGATGCCCCAACTCTGAGCCCCCTCCCAACACCCAAACCCACTCCCTCTTAGTTAACTGGAATTGTTTACTTACTGGCACCCCTTGTTCCCCCAACATGCCGGATAACAAAGCTTTTACTGTATTTCTGAAAGACAGCTTGCTGCTTGAAGACCTTAATGCAAGTTGGCAGCTATTGACATGCACTGAAGAATGAACATTAAGAACGGCACTAGTGCAAATCAGTCTGTCTCCAGAAGTACAAAAACTTTGTTTTCCACTCTGCATGAGCAGAAGCCAGTTTCCATGAACTCAGAACTATCATCAAACTAGCTTCAAATGTGGTCCCATTGGTACTTAAGAATATTGTCATGCTACATTTCAACGTTCAACCAGCCTTCAGAGTCGCTGAATAAAGTGTGGAAATAGGTTTTAAAGCAGAAAACATGTATTTTTCTACTTCTTCAGAACTGAGCATAACTGAACAAATTCTGATCCAACTTTCTTTAAAATAAAATAAAATAAAGTATGTGTGTATTATATTATATATATATATATATATAAAAATCACCTTTGGGCCAAGAATAGGCATGGAAAATGTCAGGCCCAAAAGTGATTTGGTCAGAGTTCACTGTTATTTGAGAATGTCAACTGTAGCGTGACACTGGGGGCTGTGATACACCCCCTAGGTGACCCTCACAACATCATCGAGTGCGTTTGGTGAGTAAATACCTTTAAGGAGTCCCACAGCAGCCTCTGGAGACAGCATGAAGGAGTCAAGGGAGCGGGCAATCTCTAGCAAGCCATTAAAGTGCTGAGCCATGTGGTCCCGGCATACTGAGCAGATATTGTGAATAGCTTTGGCGGCAGCCGAGGCCAGTGACTTCTCACAGAGACCTTTCATCAAATAACCCAGCACAGGATCTGAGAAGAGAAGAAACCCACAAGACGGCACTGGATTATACAGATGACTCTGATAGCTCCATTTGCTGCCTCACTCTGTGTGGCACGCTGGTTTATTTGTCCTGCATTGACCTCAGAGAGGTAACACTTCCCAGAGGGAAGCCAGCTGGAGTGCAGAAACTGAGCCAGTGTCAACAGCTAGACTCACCCAGGAACTGAGGGTTTCTGTCCACGACTTCGCTCATTTCTCCCACCAGCTCTATGCTGGTGTAGCGGACAGCAGTGTGCACGGATTCGGGGAGGCGCACCACCCCCTCCAGCACCTCCACCAGCGTCGGGTTGTTCTCCCTAGGGACAGAGGACGGCAGTTACTCAGCGTCTGGCGTAGTCAGTCCTATTCCCAAGCAAGAAACCGCTCGTTCCATCGATTCTGCTATCTGAAGGCTGAATGTACCAGATAGATCGAGGAACCCCGTGGGGCTCCCGAGGAGCCTGGATAGAGATTCTGACACGCCGCCCTGCAGGGGGCACAGTATCTTTAACAATAACTGTAACAATACTCCGCACTAAAACCTGATTCAGTCCAAGCTTTACAATGGGGATCCAGAGGCAGGGGGAGAGGTCCACCAAGCTCCAGAATACTAGCGGCAAGAAAGAGCAGCAAACTGAAGAAGAGTGAACGAGAAGAGCCAGGGTTATGGGGCAAGACAGGGAGGAAAACACTCAGCAAGGAGTTCAACGGGAATTCCTAATTAACCCCTAGTAGCCCTCGCACTCAGATCGATGTGGGGCTCCTACTTGGAGGGCACACAGGACCCTTCCATCACCCCCACTCCCTGGGACACAAAGAGCATCTCTAAGATACAAGGAATCCAACTCATCAGCCCTAGACATCAGCTGTTTTATCCTGCCCTGTTCCATCAGCTATGCCGTGAACCAGGGGAAGTGTGCCTCCTGGTGGTACCAGAAGGGAATTCAGCCCTACTGGCGGAGGCGTCTCACTCCAGCAGCGTGCCTGTGTTTTGAGCTGTTAACCAAGTAATCAGGGGCCAGCAGGAGCCACGGTTGGACATGCCATGTTCAGAGGAACACGGGTCAGTGACCCGGGAACAGACTTGACTTCACTGTGCAGAAACAAAACGCAACAAGATGGTCGAGCTCTCAGAAACCGCCATCATTCTTCTACAGGGGAATGACGTTAGAAAGGGGAAGGGCAGCAGCAGGATGAGTTGTGAGGCTTGGCAGTCTGAGCCAGTGAATCTACAGGCAACAGATTATCAACCACCACCTCCCTGGCGCACCTGTCCTGTAGAGCCCTGATAGATTTGTTCCGGCAAAACTCGAACACCTTGTCGGGTGAATACTGTTGCCAACGCTTACTTTATTCTCCCCCCCCTCGTTTCGTTAGTCCTCTGTGACTCAGTCGTCTGGTGTCCGGACATCCCGGACAACCAGACAACAGAGTGCGCCAGCCTCCAGCGACTGAAGCAGTCACGGAATTCCTAGCCCCTTCCCTTCCCCTCTACCAGTGGCCTTCCGGCTCCTGGGGCCGCTGTCAGCAGGGGATGCCCCAATATCACTTTACAGACTTGGGATACGAGCTGCAATTGAATCAGTACTTCACAAAGCCGTTCCCTGCCCTGAAGAGCTCCCGGCCTTCCACAAGCCAGACAGTAACATTGGGAGGGGTTTGAGGAGCAGAGGGCATTGGCGGATGGCACAGGGGGCAGTGGCTGAGGGAACATTAAGGAGTGGGGCTGGGAAAAAGACCAGAGAATGGGGAGAATGAAGGCAGAGGCCGGGTGATGCATGGCCCTGACAGGACACGAGGAGGGAGTCCATCACCGAGGTATCTGGGGCTCGTCACTTACGTTCCACATCAGCAGTAATACACATCTCGACTGAGGAGTCCTGTAGCACACTAAAGGTCTCTGCAGGAGCTCGCAGGACGTGCGTTTTTAGCGGGTAAACCCTACTCGCTGCTTAGGGGGCCAGCGTCTCAAGCGCTACAGACAAGAGCAACTCGGAGCTGCTCAGGATATTTTCAGCCGTCCCTGAATCTTGGCAACTGGTACCCCTGGGGGAATTCTGCACCCCTGTGGGGGCACTGAATTCAGACCTTCCGCAGATTTCTTGGCTCCCCCACAGAAAAATGAGGGAGCCAAGAAATCTGTGGGGAACACACAGCCCTTCCAGGGCAGCCCGGGCAGCAGAGCAGATCACCCTGGGGAGGGGCAGGGGGGAGGAGAGAGGCTGGGCGTGCGTGCGCTGTTAAGGGGATGGGGTTGGGCGCGTGCCTGTACGAACCAGTGAGAGAGACTCACTTTGTCCCTCTCGCTCGCCGGTGCTGTGTCCTGGGCTGGGAGGCGTAGGGCTGGGTGAAGCAGGCTCTGTCCCTGAGGCAGAGCAGAAATGTAACAACTAAGCAGGCAGGCTGCTAATGTTCCCATCGTTAGTGAATTGTTCCTATTCCTAGTCAATTCAGGCTCCTTTCCCTTGCCAGCGTGGTGCAAAGGAGCCTTATTGTAAATGACGCTAAGGGAATCCTCAGCTAGGAAGAGCCATGTGCTTTCTCTTTTTTTTTCCCCTATGCCAGAGTGGCACAATGGGATTAGATTACAGCTCAGGATCTATTTCCCTTATCCATTAAAAAAAAATGCAGGCCAATGATTAGCAAAACGTGTGAAAGTCTGAGCAATTTCAAGTGACAGTCTGCTTTACAGAACACCAAACAGCAAACTAAAAGTCATGTAATTGAAATGGAAATCCAGGATTAGAACTGGACTGCAGGGTCTTGGTTACCAAGTGTTTATAACTTAACTTTCACGCGTTCAGGAAATGCTGAACGCGTCTTGTGATTTTTTTTTTGTACGGTCGTTTAAATAAATTACCAAAAGAAATGAAACCGGGGTGACTATAGCATTATTTGGACAAATAAAATATGCAGAACTGTGGCTGTTTTGGTGCAGAATTCCCCCAGGAGTAAACTGGTCAGCTGCAGCCAGAGCCCGGAAAACAAACGGGAAAAGCCCCTACGCTCATCTTCCCAGACGCCGGCAGGGCCTGATACTCACTGGTCAACGCTCTTGGCTATAGAGGCCATGATGAAGAGAACAGCTTCCGTCACCTCCCAGGGAGGGTTCCCGTCCTTCAAGGTAGCATAAAGCTGTGGGGAGAGAGAGAGTCAGTCACACAGGAGGATTAAGAAAGCCGGGGCAGCAGCAGGGTAGCACCGCTCCTCGGGAAGTGGCAGAAAGCACCTGTTTGCATCCTCCTAAACCACTTTCCCAGCGCTCTCTGGAGCCTGGTTCTGCACCAAGGCTGATCTATTTCTCACGGTCAGCGCCGCGGTCTGAGGAGGCCTGAAGCGTGCTGAGGTCTGTGACGAGACCCGCTCAGCAATCTCACCCCGCCACCAAGAACCAGCTTTTATCACACAGCTGGGAGTGACTTCAGCGACCTCGCTGCTGAACGCCCGGAGGGGCAGCGCAGCATTGCTTCAGCCAGCAGAGAGGAAAGGGGCCTGAGAGACGGCCTGTGGGGCCCAGCCAGACCATACAGTGGTGAACGTGACAGGATATGCAGAGATCCTTCATTTTGTCAAGGGGGGAGAGTACGTGCTCCACTGGGAGCTGGAGCGGGCTCTGAACTAACAGCGAGTGGTAGGGGACGTGGCAACCCAAGAGCTGACTCTGGCCAGCATGGTGGAGGTGAGCAGCCAACCCCGCCACCAGGAGAAGACATGGGATCTCAGGGTAACAATCCATTCATAGAATATGGACATTACATCATCCTGTGCGCGTGAAGCCGCGCTAAACACGCTGAAGGCAACGGAATCCCCCCCGAGGCAACTTATCCGGAGCCGCGGCAGCATCACTAGGGGCTCACCTGGGCAAAACATTCCACCGATCCAACCAGGAAGATCAAGTCCTTCACCAGGTCCGAGACCCTCATCCGGAACTCCCCAAAGTCATCTGTCTCCTCCGGGACACCCTCCTAGCAGAGATTTAGGGTTGGAGGAAGTGGGGTTACAGCAGCCAAAGGGGACTTCCAGATACTAATTCACCCACAGAGCAAGGGAAGGGCCAGACAAGCTATTACATTAAGCCACCCTAAACCATGTGATCCTCTTCGCCATCTCGGGCAAAGGGGATTTCAAGGGATGGAAAGCAGGAGCACCAACATTATGTCAAGCGATGCCCCGCTGCATCGCTGGCCCACTCCACACATCCTGCGTTAACAGGCCGGATCCTCTCCCCATCCTGAGCTCCGCAAATGGAGCTCTCAGACCAATGCAAAGTCTCCAGGAGATGGGGGAATACAGCCGGGGATGGCACAAAGTATTCCAAGCCGCTCAGGCTCCTTCAAGAAGGGAGACAGTGACCAGAGGGGAGGACGGTCAGGTGAACGTCCTCAGCCTGCAATTCCAAACACTGGACACAAGGATGGCAAAAGCAAAAATGAGACCTGCCAGCCACGCCCCCCATCACACACTTGCCCACCTGAGATTCATTCAAGGGCAGCACAGCCGCCAGACCTCTCTGCTGGAACACAAGCTGGCTTGCTGAAGGGAGGGGATGTCAGATTAGGCTCTCTAAGTATATGGCAGTTTTCGTTACCGCCCAACGCCCTCATCTCCATCCCTAACCGCAGAGCCGTTAGTTACCTGCCTGGCTCCTTAGTGACAATCAGCGCGTGGGGAAGGTGAACTGCATTTCACCAGCCGCCCCCACACCCACGGCAGCCTACTGGAACAGGGGAGGAAACAGAAGAGAGCTGAACGCAGCCTTACGTGGTCTGGGTCAAGCTGACAGTGTCTGGCCAGAGCATGCAGGAGCCTCTGGATGTAGGCTTTGAAGATGCTGTGTATGACTGCATCGTCCGTTTTGTACAGATGCTCCCCCAGTCTGTACCAGAAGTTAAAGGAAATTTCTACCACCTGTTGGGAGAGGAAAAACAGCCATTCGTCATTTTCACAGACAGGATTTTGCCCCCATCCTCCTAGTGCAGAAAGTCGGTCAGAAGGCTGCCTAGATCGCAGCAGAGAAGCTCCACGCTGACACCTGCAGCCTCAACAAAGCCATGAGCAGCTCCTTCGGCTTCACAAACCTGCGTTTTTTGCTTGTTGTTTAAGCAGTTGATTTAAAAATCAAACCAGTCAGTGCTGGGACAGGGTTTGGATGAGTGACCCTGCAGATAACAGTGAAGATGTCCCCACGCTGGGTGTACTCTGGCCTAGGGAGCCATCCCCGAGGAAAAGAGTAATTCAGCCTCCTGGCTTCAGACCTCTGCAGATACTGCTAGTGTGTCCTGCAGCACTGGATAGAGTTCACTAGGAGCTCAGTTGAAGTCATCAGCTCATTTCATGTAGGTCAAACATCTGTCAAACAGTAACTTCCATCCCCTCCTCGCTCAGGCATGATTCACACCAATAACCGTGGAAAGAGAATGTGACTCGCACCCCAAGGCCTGGTCCATACACAGAAGCTGCATCTAGTGAAAGCGCTGCACCCTGAGTGTGGACACAGCTGTATGAGTAGACGCATGCTTTATGTCGGTATAACCGTGTCCATACTAGGGGCAGCGTCAGTATAATTATCAGCCAAAAAAAGGCACCCTCCAACTGACAGTTATCCTGGTACCCAATCTGTGTGCAGATACGGCCAAAGGGACTACTGTGCATTTCAAAACCCGCATCTCTAGAGGTTAACGGCACCCTAGCCTACTTAAAACCCAGTCAGCCCAGTTTCAACTTTTCTACGTGAAGTGACTAATTTTAAAGGCTTGACTCCTCCATCAGTAAAGTTCTACATGCCAAATAAAGTGACGTGCGTATAAGTAGTTCTGAAACCAGGGTTGGCTGGTGACCATGTATTAGTGCAACATGTAACGAGCACCAATCTGTAAATCGGTGCCTCTGGATGGGAGCACATTTACTGAACACAGATCTGAATAGAAGAGGCACAGCAAATCCAACTAGGGAGCGGTCAGCAAGATTTTAGCTAGTCAAACTGTCCCAGGGGATATCCCAAGAGTGGGACATCGGGGGAAATGAAGGGGAAAACCCACATCTTACGTGTGATATTTTGCTATTCTGAGTGTCAGGTGGTGTGCAGAAATGTGCCGGGGGGAAGTGAGGGGAGATGAGATCGCTCATCTGATTTGGGTGGAAATGCAAGAAATTGCCGCTACCTCGTAAGCCTCAGAGAAAATTTAGCTATGTGGAACATTGAAAAACAAAAACAAAAACCCAACCCATGACTGTTACAAGGGCTAGTCTTATGGGTGAGCAACTGCCCAGGGTGCCGTGGTGAGTGAGGCAGGCCTGGGGTGTGAGGCCACAGAAGGGAGCTTGGGGCAATGGGTCAGGGAGCAGGCAGCAGAACTGGGGGCAAAGGAAGTGGGGAGCTCAAGGAGGCAGCAGGGGCCAGGGGATGGAGAGGGGGCACCAAAATACAAGTTCACCTAGGAATCCATTTTCCCTAAGGCTGACCCTGACTGACTGTTGCACAGAGGAGATGCAGGAAGCAAGATACAGCTCCTAGCATATGAGAGGTTTAAAATGCTTTCAAGCAAATGGACGAGGGACTTTCCCGTACCTCTTCCATCAGGAGAGGCTGCCTCGGGGCTGTCTATCCCACCACGGACGAGTTAAACAATACCTTTTGCACCACAAATTCGGAGCAAGGCTTTCAAGGCCACTAGGGAATGGGATCTGAAACCTGCCCACGCTTGCTAGGCTATAAAGAAAAGCTTTCTGCAGATCTGACTGAGAAAGAAGAGCGAGTAACCCACTGAGTCCTACCTCATACTGTGGATGGCCTGCACAGATCAGCAACAACTCCAGCGTGCGCAGGTCCCCCAGCCCATGGCCTGGCGTACAAACAATTTTATCCAGAAACGTCTCGCAGAGTTCAGTGAAGACGCGGCAGTAATTGAGAACCCTGTGGAAGGAAGTGAAGCAAGTCATGTTTCGCATGCAAATACCCAGTGATATCGCACACACAGGGAGAAAGTGTCTCCTACTTATGTACAGCATTAGCCTCCTGAAGCTAACATGAACTAAGCCAGGGGTTCTCAAACTGGGGGTCGCAACCCCTCGGGGGGGGGGTCACGAGGTTATTATATGGGGGGTCACGAACTGTCAGCCTCCACCCCAAACCCCGCTTCACTTCCAGCATTTATAATGGTGTTAAATATATAAAAATGTGTTTTTTAATTTAGAAGGAGGGGTCGCACTCAGAGGCTTGCTATGTGAAAGGGGTCACCAGTACAAATGTTTGAGAACCACTGAACTAAGCAGTCATCTCGGAGGCGGGAGTACACTGAATCCTTCCATTTCAGCTGCTTTTATCCAGAGATGTTTCTAATTCACCCCCCAAATTCAGGGAAATGGGGTTACAATGTGCTGAAGAGCATGAGATTTGTGGGAGTTATGTGCTTAACAAAATCTGAACTAAGAACGGCCCTCCTGGGTCAAGACCAACGGTCCACTGAGCCCAGTATTCTTTCTTCCAACAGTGGCCAGAGCCAGATGTTCAGAGGGAATGAACAGAACAAGGCAATCTCGAGTGATCCAGCCCCTGTTGTCCACTTCCAGCTTCAGGCAGTCAGAGGTTTAGGGATACCCAGACTATGGGGTTGCATTGTTGACCATCTTGACTAATAACCACTGATGGACTTATCCTCCAGGAACTTAACTAATTTTTTTGACTCCAGTTATGCTTCCAGACTTCGCAACATCCCACTGTAATGAGTTCCACAGGTGAACTGAACTTTGTGTGAAGAAGTACTTCCTTATGTTTGTTTTAAATCTACTGCCTATTAATTTCATCAGGTGACCCCTGGGTCTTGTGTTATGGGAAGGGACAAATGACAATTCCCTGTTCACTTTCTCCACACCAGTCATGACTGTACAGACTTCTATCACATTCCCGCCTTAGTCATCTCTTTTTTAAGCTGAACAATCTCAATCTTTTTAATCTCTCCTCATATAGAAGCTGTTCCAGACCCCTAATTATTTGTGTTGACCTTCACTGTACCTTTTCCAATTCTAATGTATCTTTTTTGAGATGGGGCGACCAGACCTGCACACAGTATTCAAGATGCGGACGTACCATGGATTTATATAGAGGCAACATGATATTTTCTGTGTTATTATTTATCCCTTTCTCATGGTTCCTAACGTTGTTAGTTTTTTTTTTTCCTGCTGCTGCACATTGAGCGGATGCTTTCAGAAAACTATCCACAATGATTCCAATATCCCTTTCTTGAGAGGTAACCTAATATAGACCCTCATTTTGTATGCATAGCTGGGATTATGTTTTCCAATGTGAATTACTTTATACTTATCAACACTGAATTTTATCTGCTATTTTGTTACCCAGTCACCCAGTTTAGTGAGATCCCTTTGCAAACTTTGCCACTTCACTGTTCACTCCCTTTTCTAGAGAGTTTATGAATTTGTGAAATAGCACAGGTCCCAGTACAGACCCCTGGGGGACCCCACTATTTACCTCTCTCCATTGTGAAAACTGACCATTTATTCCTCCCCTTTGTTTCCTATCTTTTAACCAGTTACTGATCTAGGAGAGGACACTTCTTTTATCCCATGACTGCTTACTTTGCTTAAGAGCCTTTGGCATGTGAAACATCAAAGGCTTTCTGACAGTCTAAGTACACTATATCCATTGGATCCCCTTGTCCACATGCTTGTTGAAGCCCTCAATACTAGACTGTTGAGGCATGACTTCCCTTTACAAAAGCCGTGTTGACTCTTCCCCAACATATTGTATTCATCTAGTTGTCTGATAATTTAATTCTTGACTCTAGTTTCAACCAATTTCCCCTGTACTGAAGTTAGGCTTACCGGCCTGTAATTGCCGGGATCACCTCTGGAGCTTTACAAAAAAAATAATAATAATAATAAATAAATAAATAAATCGGGTTTACATTAGCTATCCTCCAATCATTTGGTTCAGAGTCTGATTTAAGTGATAAGTTACATATCACAGTTAGTAGTTCTGCAATTTCCTATTTGAGTTCCTTCAGAACTCTTGGGTGATACCATCTGGTCCTGGTGACTTATTATTGTTTAATTTATCAATTTATTCCAAAAACACCTCAATCGAGGGCAGTTCCTCAGATCTGTCACCTACGATGGCGCAGATGTGGGAATTTCCCTCACATCCACTGCAGAAAAGACCAATGCAAAGAATTCATTTAGCTTCGCTGCCACCGCCTTGTGTTCCAGGAGTGCTCCTTTAGCACCTTGATCATCCAGTGGCCCCACTGCGTTTGGCAGGCTTCCCACTTCTGATGTACTTAAAAAAAACGGCTGTTAGTTTGTGTCTTTAGCTAGTTGCTCTGCAATTCTTATGACACTTTTACACTTGACTTGCCAGAGTTTATGCTTCTTTCCATTTTCCTCAGTAGGATGCAGCTTGATTTAGTTGGGGATTGGTTCTACTTTGAGCAGGGGGTTGGACTAGATACCTCTGAGGTCCCTTCCAACCCTGATATTCTATGCTTCTATGATTCCAATTTTTAAAGCTGCCTTTTTGCCTCTAACTGCCACTTTTACTCGGCTGTTTAGCCATGGTGGCATTTTTTGGTCCTTTTACTGTTGGGGGGGTGGGGGAGGAAGAGAGAATGCATTTAGTTTGAGTCTCTATAATGCTGTTTTTAAATAGTTTCCCTGCAGCTTGCAGGCATTTCACTTGTATCTGCTCCTTTTAATTTCCGTTTAATTAGCCCGCTCATTTTTGTGTCGTTAACCCTTTTTTGCAGTCAAATGGTACTGCGGTGGGTTTTAGTATTTTCCCCTCTACACAGATGTTAAATTTAATTACACTATGGTTGCTATTACCAAGTGGTCCAGCTCTGTTCACCTCTTGGACCAGATCCTGTGCTCCACTTAGGACTACATCAAGAATTGCCTCTCCCTTTATGGATTCTAGGATGTTCTGATGAAAGTGAAGACCACTGCTGGTCTAAATAAGGTTCCTCAGAGTGAAACTTTAATACGTACTCAGGACAATGACGAGACTGTGGTTCAGGAGAAAGTTTATGACAACCATCTCCATAGCAGCAAACAGACTCCAAGAAGTCGACCAAAATCAGCCTCAGATGCATTCAGCACAAGAACAGGACATACAGTACCAGAATGGAGGGACTGTGCGACATCATATGATACACAAGTATGCGACCCAGCTTTATCAGCCTTGAATTTTACAGCAGCATGTTTCAGACAGCGAGGCAATTTGTGTTAGAAGACAGGATTGCTGTCCTTAAAATAGCTTTAGAAAACAATTTGAGGGGCTGAGCTGAAAAGCAAAAACCTATCGTCAAACTAACCAGCTTTGCTATTCTGTTTGAAGGAGGAAGATCAAAACCAAGACCATAGAGACAGTGAGGGCTGATTGCAGAATGTAAAGTCTCCCTGTTTGCCCTCTCTCAGGTCCAGAGGGCCGACAGCACAGCATTGTGTAACCGACAGCATGGCCTAGTGGGCTGAGCACAGGACTGGGAGTTTCACTCCGGAGTTCTAATGCTAGTTCTAGGAGTGATTTGGGATGTGATCCATGGAAAGCCACTACCCTCTTCGCCTCCATTTCCCCCTCTGATAGTGCTGACTTCAGAGGGAGGTAGCAAGGAACACTGGCCGCGCCGGGGGGAGGAGGGGGACACTGCCACAAGAGATCTGCCAACTCACTTCCCTTCTCTTGGCTTTGTTTCTCCTTTTACCCTTTATTCTGTCTTGTCCATCTGCACTGTAAACCCTCTTATTGTGCTAGGCACTGTACAAGCCGAGTGAGGCCTCGATCTTGGCTAGAGCAGCTAGATGCTAACATAATAAAACCAACAAGAGGGGCTCCTTGATGTCGGTACAGAACTCCGGAGACAGAAGGCATGACAAGTGCCAGGCTGTAGTGCTCCAAGGCTCAGCCATTCCACTCTCTCTCATCCCTCAACGAGAGCCGCACAGCGGCACGTCTTCTGCTGCCCTTTGATAAGAGTAAAGAAGAGCTGGGAAAGCACCAGCACGCATGCAACACTCCCTCCTGCCTGCCCAAACTCGGGCTGCTCGCCCCCGGCAATTCCAGGCTGGCGGACTGCCGGCAAAGGGAAGCGTCATTAACTCAGCCGTCTCTGTTCCGTAAGCCATCATTTGCACACGACACTCCAGAGCGCTGCACAAACACGGCCAAGGCCAAGAATAGCGCTCAACAGACACGTTGACAGTTAATTATCGGCGAGGATCATTTGCTTACTTGTCTAAATCCTCCCGGGCCACAGCCATGTGATAGGCGGCCTCCAGCGTCAGGACTCCCTGGAAGAGCTGCAGTGCGAGGGGCAGGTTGGTCTCCACGTTTTCAATGGCGTAGAGCGCCGAGCACACGCAGTCAGAGGCGGCCTCGTGCAGGTTTGAGGACGTCTTGTCTTGTCGCTGCGGGACAGGAGGGGAGGAAAGGAGCCAGGTGACTAAGGAGCGATAAATGAGGCTGCACCTAAGGAAGCTTTTGTTTGGTCCCAAATACCAAGGCACGTTTCTTAGTACACAGCTCTCCCCACACCACCTCCTTTGCCAGCCCTGCATAGCCTGCTGCTATACCCAGAGGGCAAAGGACCTTTGCCCCATTGAACCCTTCTGGCTTCCCTACACGGCACAAAGAGATGGAACAGAATGACTGAAATCTCAGGTCGGAGATATTTCAGCACCATGGAAAAATTGTACTAGCCCCTTTCTCCTTGGGTGGTGAAGCAGGGGGGTGGGGGAGAACGGGGAGACAACCCTCTGAAGTGTGAATAAAATACTGCTTTTATTATCCTGGTGGCTTAGGGTGCCCTGGCCCGGTAAACATTCATGGCCATTGTGCAAGGCTCATTTCACAGAAGCTTTAATAGCTCCCATAGGGCACAGAGCAATTAGGAAAGGAGACAGGGCTGGTGTACAAAGAAGGAGAGAGGAGACAGCGAAGAGGAGAGGAAACAAAGGAATAGCAGTAATCTGGTGCACACCTATAGATGCCCTTTCATAGGGGGATCCTTAAGCATTTTGCAAACGTTAAATAATTAAGCAGCACAATCCCTGGTGAACAAGGAAGGGGAGGGAGGAATTAACTGCAAAAACTAGCATGAATGTCACATGCAGGCTGAAAAGCTGAGCACTCAGAAGTCAGAAAACCCCAGAGGAGAATAGTTTCTACTGCAACATTAACTCAGACTTGTTTCCTGCATTAAGTGCTGTCTATTCCTCTTTCCAGTGTTAAATGGGAACCTTGATTTGCATTTTTGTTTGCTTCGACTGTATCGTGCAACAAATGCAAAGCAAGTTACCCATTTAATAATGGCACAATAATAAAACATGAGACAATACCTCATCCATGCAACAGGTCTGAGCAGGGGTGAAAGTAACCTAAAGGACTTACCTGTATGCCGGAGTCCTGCGCAGGGGTGTGGTCTCAACCGGAAGAGGCATGGCCTCTTCCAGAAGAGGTGTGGCCTTTAAATCACCCTGAGCTACCAGCTGCAGAGGCGGCTGGGAGCCCCGGGGCTCAGGGGCGAATTAAAGGGCCTGGGGCTCTGGCTGCCACGGAGCTCCAGGTCCTTTAAATCACTGCGGGAGCCCGGCTGCTGGAGCTCCGGCAGCGCTTTAAAGGGCCCAGGGCTCCCTGCAGCGGCTGGAGCCCTGGGCCCTTTAAATCACCGGTCCAGTCCAGCACGGCGTACTGGCTCTTGCCGGTACACCATACCGGACCGGCTTATACTTTCACCTCTGGGTCTGAGCAAACAATGCAGGAGAAACCTGTACCACTTGCGTGTGCTTAGCTCAGCTCTTCAACCTTCATGTTGTATTAATGCGAGTTTTTGCATTTAATTTTCCTGTTTTACTGGAGCACTTTGGGGTTTCCACACATATGGAGACTTTCCCGAGTTAGCTGTTCTAAGTTAAAGGTGTCAGAAAAAGGAGAGATAAAAACGCTGTACTGTGCACGAGCAAAATATTAACTTAAATGTTCAGAACTTGGAAAATCTACAGCCAATTTTGTTTCTTTGATGAGGATTACAAACCAAGCCAAGTTTTATGCTTCTAGCCTGGAAAGTTAACAACGTTCGAATATTTTAAATCCCGTGCGGCTGGAGAGACCTTTATTCCAACACTTGCATAATGCAAACAAGTGTTAAAGGCACCTTGCTCAAAGCCTTACGAAACAATTCACCTTTAAGCATGGGAAATTTCAGCCAGGAAGAACTGTATATGATGGATGCAGTGTTGTAGCCATGTCAATACCAGGATATTAAAGGTGCCAGGTGGGGAAGGTAATCTCTTTACTGGACCAACTTCTGTTGGTGAGAGAGAGGCAAGCTTTCAAGCCACCGATTCTTCAGGTCTGGGAAAGGTACTCTGAACGTCCCAGCTAAAATGCAAGGTGGAACAGATTGTTTAGCATATTCTAAGGGACCAGCATAACTACTTATGCTAAACAATGTGCTCCACCTTGCATTTAGCTGAGACACTGGGAGTCCCTTTCCCACACCTGGAGAAGAGCTCTGTGTGGCTCGAAAGCTTCTCTCTCTCACCAACTGAAGTTGATCCAACAAAAGATATTATCTCGCCCACCTTGTATATGATGGAGAAAGTTATGAGCACCTAAAAATGAGATTAGTATAAAACCTTGAACTCAGCCTTAATTGAAGTGGTCAGTAACAGCAACTGCTAGCAATGTTCATTTCGCAGATGGGGAAAACAGACAGAAGTTGAAGTCAAACTTACTTCAGGTCACAAAGAACATCAGTGACAGAAGCTGGAACGGAATCCAGGAGCCCTGGCTCCCAGCCTCGTGCTCTAACAACTCGACCAGTGGTCCCCAAACTGTGGGGTGCACCCCCCTAGAGGGGCACAGAGGAACGTTTGGGGGGGAGGGGCGTTCGGTGGCGAGGTCCAGGCCAGCCCCCACACTCCCTGCCCTGCCCCCTGCCACCCACCCCAGCTCCGCTCCACCCCCAGCTAGGGTGACCAGATGTCCCAATTTTATAGGGGCAGTCCCGATTCTGGAGGCTCTCTCTTATATAGGCTCTTTTTTCACACACTTTCCCTCTGGTCACCCTGCCCCCAGCCCAATTCTGCCTCTAGCCCCAGCTCCTCCCACAGCTCCACTGTCAGCCCAAGCTCCTGTGCTAGTAATGGAGGGGGAAGCACAGACAGATTCCATTACTGGAAAGGGGGGTGGGGCATGACAGGAAAAGTTGACGCACCAGTGAACTAGACAAAGTAGCCTCTTAATAGAAGTTGAGAAAACTGATGATGAATGGGCCGGACTGTGCGAATAGGAGACCAGATCTACTAGAACTTTGTGAACTTCTTTTCAGAAGTATTGTCTGCCAGAAAGTAGAACCACTGGGTTTGCCAAGATTACAGGATCCGGCATGACCAACAAGGTTTCTGCAGTCCAATGCCACCCCACTCCCATTCCAGTCCTGTCCCAATGTACTGTAACTGGGAACAGGACAGTGAGCCATTTCGTGACCCATCTGGGGATAGAACTGCTGAATCCCAAGCTACACAGAGGAAGGATTGTGGCAGTAGGGCTTACGACAGAAATGCAGCCGTAGGGAATAATGGAGTCCAGGGGGCGAGAAGGTGTCCTTGAAAATGTTCATGCCGCTCAGATCGAGGACTTTCAAATTCAGCATGAGAAGAAATTCATGGTTCTTTTCACTATCTGAATAGCTAGAGATTGAGACGGATGATGACCCTGAAGAAGGTGCAGGTTTCTCCCTCCCCTATGGTATGCAGCCAAACTGGAGAACAGATCTTACATTCGCATTCTACGTCTGCCGTGTTTTTGGCCCAGGGGCCGTCACCTACCAATCCCCCAATAATCCCTTTGCAGCTCAGAAAACCAGGATTTTGTTTGAGTTGCTCTTTTCCCTGCCTATTTCACTCTAGAGAAATGGAGTGAGGTTTCCTCCCCAACTCCATGAGCCACAGCCCTTTGCTCAGTTAAGGCTAAAAATGACATCTTCAACCCTCCCCTTCAACATGCTGTGCTTGGGGCTAACTTCACCCCAGTCTGTTCACAAAGAACCTTCGTCATTCGCCTTCACGGTCCCTGACGCAGAACAGAATAGGATTAGATTGGAAATTCACAGAGAACATAAGCATCACCCTCTCCCCTCCACTTCCCTGTCCAGTCCCGAGTTCAGGATTCAGCATTCTGGGCAAGAACGTTTCCCCACGTTCTCAGCACATCTCAGGTCAGCAATAGCAGGAGCTGGTTCCAGAGAACTGAAATCCTGAACTCGGGACCTGACATGAGGGCAGATGAAGCACTTAAAAAGTATTTTTTTCTTTAGCTGAGGAAATTCGATGTTACCAAGTGTTAGTCATCTGGGACCTACCCGATTTTCCAAGTGCCACTAGAAGGCAACGAGCAAGGGAAAACGGGGAGTTCCTGGCTGCTGGGAGGCTTGGCCAGAACTGGACTCTTGCTCTTAAGAGATTCCTGTGCTCCTGTTGACACCCACTTCTCCAAGCTGCCAGTTCTTGACAGCCTTCAGGCTGGAAATCTGGGGGGCACCAAGCAGTGCTATTTGGGGCACAGGGGACGAGCTAGTGCACAGCGAGCAGCACAGTGGGCTAAGAGATGGGTCGGGCCTCATACTCAAGACAGAGTAAAGGGCCCAGGAAGGGGAGTAAACTTCTCTTTATGACCTGCATGCAGGCCACCAATGAGCGGTCATTCTAGTGCGCCGTTTACAACAAATCTGCACAGGGATTCCAAACTGATTTCAAAGTTTTGCTGTTTCTCTCCTGGTAAAAAGTGACCATCGTTCTTCCTGGGCAGAGAGGAGCTCGTTCAATGGCCTGAGCGAATACTCACCAGCACCTCGAAGAGGAGGGACAGTAACTTGCTGTTGGCCATGAAGTTACTATCCAGAACTCCCAGGTTGAACCAGCTCCCCAGGCAGCGGAAAATTTTCATCAGCATCTTCTCATCGTTACCTGCTTTCTCCACACAGGTCATCTAGGGGAGAAAGGGCAGGGATGGAGAATTGGTTAGAGACCCAAAGTTACCAGTTCGTTTCCACAAGCATGAAACTGACGCCCTCCTGTGTACAACATGTTTCTGGAAGCCGTGAACAGAGAGGATCAGCATTTCATGCTACGCAGCATCCATGACGTGATCGTTGAGGGACGAACTGTATTTAAAACCACAATTCCCACCCCCATCAGTGTCAACATGAAGAGACTCATCTATATCACTAAATGACACCATCAGCCTCTCGAGAAAAGTGCATGGCAAGAAACACGAGCCACGTACCATACCCGGAACTGGCAGGACAAGTGAAGCAAGCACGAGATAGGAGATGACTTCAGACACCGTCTCCCCCCCCCCCCCCCGCCCTGTTTAAATAGACAAGCCCCCCCATGTGATCTAGGGACTGAGCCAAGCACGTCAATTGACTTCAACTGCAGTGACAGCGCATGGTGAGAAAAGCAGCCTGGAAAATCTGTTCACCCGTCCACGGCACATCAATTTCCTGCAGGGTCCTGTCTCAAAGATAGCTGAAGCCCGGCCCTAATGAGCTTCATGTTTGCCAAGTCTCAAGTTAAGATTTCCTTACACTCACTGCTGCAAAATACACTCGCATCGCTAGCTTGGCGGGGAGGGCTTTGAAAGGTAAAAGGCAGCATTCGGGCCCGCCGGAGGACACTCGTTACACTATCATGCGGTAAGAAACTGGGGAGTTATTTCTGACTGTGGCTCAGAGCCCTCAGCCCTGGGGGAGGGGGCCTTCTGTCGTTCATCAGCAACCCCACTGACAAGGTTTGCCAGGACCCATCCAAAGGGGGCCCTTGCTGTGCTAAGCTAGAAAACCAGCCTCATGTTTTGCCGAGTCAGGGCTTGAGCGGACCCTGGCCCATCCCATCTCCAGGGAGAATGGAGCCTACAAGTTTCACAGCTTTCCATATCAAGAGCGTCATGCTTACTGTTCACTTGACAGTCTAGTCCAGAAGGCTAGTAGCTCTGTACATTATTACAGCTTCTCGAGGACTCTTATTAGACAGAGGTTTTATTAGACAGTAGGGGGTCTACTTAGATCGTGGAGAAATCACACAAATTTCATGGGTTGGTCACAGCATAAATAGAAAATGTTGCAGAGGTGTTACATATCCCTGAAGAAAATTGTGCGACTTCTCCTATAGCATTTCTCAAACTAGGGGCCCAGATCCAAAAGGGGGTCACAAGCTTATTAGGGGGCCGCAGTATTGCTACCCTTAATTCTGTGCTGATGCTGGGGGTTGCGCTGCCCGAAGCGGGGCGGCGGCTGCCTGGGCACCTAGCGCTGAAGGCACAGCGGAAAGCAGCGGCTGCTGGCCGGGCTGACTTGAGAGCTTGGCGCCAGGGCAGTGCCCGCCGCTCTCTGCTCTGCCTTCAGAGCTGGGTGGCCGGAGACCAGATTTCATGGTCCATAATGCAATTTTCACAGCTGCGAAGAATTTGGTAGACCCCTAAATATAAGTAACTTAAAAAAAAATATCTGAGCTAAATCCTATGTGAGTTCTATATACAAGTTAAATCCTAGACAGACACCCGATTTCTTTTTGCTCTTCAGGCAGCCCATTAAAATGCCCACTCTAGACTTTGCAAAGGAAACTTGGGTTGTCTGACCTGGTCCCCTACTTTGAAGGAACGCTCTTTGGCATGTTTATTATACCAGGCTTTTTGCTCTTCCTGAGCATCGTTTAGGTTTTCTCTAGCAAGGGCTAACGAGGATCGGAGGGGGTTTTGTAGGTTGTTTACAAAATCCAGAATGTTAGTTCCTGGAGAAGGCAGAAACTCCTCCCATTGCTGCTTTACCAATTGTAATGGCCCCTTAACCTCGCGGCCATATACAAGTTCAAATGGTGAAAACCCTAAACTGGGATGTGGTACAGCCCTGTAGGCAAAGAGCAACTGCTGCAACACTAAGTCCCAATCACTGGAGTGCTCATTTATGAATTTACGTATCATGGCCCCCAAAGTTCCATTAAACACGCCAGCCAAACCAAACACATGGGTGCAGTCTGCCTGGCAAAGCCAACAAATGACAGGCTGGCCCAAGAAATCACTGGCCACGATCTCCTCTCAGCAGACATATCTGCAGACGGACCATCAGCAGCTATCACCAGAGACTTGCCACTGTGCTGCCAAAAGCCGCTTTTCCTTTCAGACTTCAGGAGGGTCGTGGTGGTAGAACATGCTCAGAGATTCTACCAGTGGGTCCAGCTGGCCTGGTCATGATCCACCATCAGCTTTTGACTAACCCCGGCTTCCCACATCATCTCTACTAATCAGCAATCAGAGAGACACGAGCTTGCTCATCTAACCAATTAACTAGTCAGACAGCCGGCTTCTCTCTCTTCACAGAGAAAGTGCCCAGGGTGGCTAGAGCGAAAAAGCAGCACAACGTTTTAGGGGTAACATCTCTGCAGACCCATAAAGATAGAACCTAGGCTTTAAACTAGGTTGGAACTTAAACCAGCTAAGTCTGGTACAGGCTCCAGGGTGAGGTTCTGTGGCCTTCAAGGTGCAGAAGGTCAGACTAGCTGATCACGATGGTCCCTTCTGACTTTAAAGTCTGAGAGACTTTCAGAATCTGGATTAAAGCAACTGGCAAAATTAGGAACATGTTCTCCATGGCCCTCCTTATACATGCAGGTGCACTGTATGGTGTGGGGTTTTTGGGTTTTTTTGGTTTGTTTTTGGGGTGGGGGAAGGGTAGAGAGGAAGAGCAGACACATAATCGATATCCCTCTGAAGCATTAGATATTGGCCACCACTGGACATGGGATACTGATTGGAACAGTGTGGTCTGACCCCATGTTCCTAACCTCCCCTGCTCCTGTTCTCGGCAATACGTTTGTATGGAGGCAGCCTTTTTGAACTTTTAAACTAAGCGTTAAGCTCCCCGTTAAATTTTAAGAGAAAAGAATTAAACTTCAGAAGCCATTTGAACACATGAAAATGAGGAATTCTGGACAGCAAGGTAATAAACTGGAGTTGAGTGCGGTACCGGGTCATACCACAGAACCAGGTTAACACCAATATTATTTATACTCCTGGTGCTTATTTTATTTGTCAAAATAATGCAATACAATCATGCTGGTTTAAATTGTTTTGGTAATTTATTTAAACTACAATACAATGGATGGAGAATGGGGGTGGGGAGCATTGGAGAAAATCCCCAACACCGCTCCCCCACCCAGTAATGTAACTAGGTTTGACCTTTTATTTCTAGTTATTAGACAACAAATATATGCAGCCATATGCTCCGTGTTACATCACAGGCAACTGAAGAGCAAGGGTGGGCTGGGGACTCCAACTCATGATTTATATGGGCTACTGACCATCTCCAAATAGGTCAGCAGCAAACAGTTCGTGGAGCACATTTTGATAGGAATTTTTTTCAGTCCAAAAATGTAGTTCAGTTCTAATCACTAAAGCACCATAAGCATTTCTAAGGCCACACTGTCCTTTACACCACTCTGGCAATGTAAAGGAGACTTAAAACTTTTACACCTGTTTTATACTCCTGGGGAATTCACAAAGACAATGGGAACAATTCACTAAGCAGGCAGGCTGCTACATTCTGCTCTGCCTGAGGGGACAGAGCCTGCCCCACGCCTACCTCCTCAGAAACACCCCAATGCCCTGCTCTTCCATGCCAAGCATGCTGCCATAGCAAGTGAGAGGGACAGAGTCTCTCTCTCTCTCACATGCATGACTGCCAAGCCGTCCCTGCAGAGATTTACGTCTCTACCAGCTGCTCCAGGAGCTCAAATCGACCTGCCTATGCTGCCAGGGAGGGGCGTGTGACCACTCTTGCAGCTTCCCTTTGCTTCCCCATCAGAAGTCATTTTTCTATATGGAAACAAAAATCTGCAGGGGACATGAATTCTGCGCATGTGCAGTGATGTAGAATTCCCCCAGGAGTAATTATTTAGCATCTTCACTGATGATCTGGAAAAAGGAAGCAACCAGCATGTTAACCAAACATGAAACCAAACAGTTGGGGATGAAGAGTGTGGGGGAGAAGGACACAAATACAAGGACCTAGACTGAAGAAATATGAGCTGAAAATAAAGTGAGATTTAACAAAGGAGAGATATGGAAAGCAGGGGAGTCAAGACAAACACAAGACGATATTGGACAATGAATTGGAGGTGCTTGTTACAGGATAGCAAAAAAGGGCAATATGCTTCATATGATTTGGAGATGCTTTTGGGCAGAAGTACCCCATCACATCGCAGGAAGCCTCTTTAGGGCTTGAGAGCACAACCCAGAATACGATGCCCAATTCTGAGCAATCAGAAAGATACAAACAAGCTAGAGGGGATCCAGAGAACAAAAGGAATTAGAAATGGGCAAGAGCGTTGATTCACAAAGTCAGGTTAAATATTCTACATATGGCACAGCTAAACAATGGCTAGAAGGGACCATAACTGTCTGCAAATAACCAAGGGTGTAGCATCAAACTGAGAAGGGAATTTGATCAGGGGCGCCGGAATGGGGTGGGGGAGGGGCCAGGGCCTTAGCACTTTTAAAAGAGGGAAGGCGGGGCCTTGGGGGGCAGTGGGTGGCACTGGGGGCAGGACCACGGTTCAGTATCCCCCTCACTTTTAGGGCGCTTATGCCACTCCTGAATTTGACATCTTATGAAGTTCTGTAACTAGGAGTAGTGGAAAATTTAGGGTGAGCTTGGTCAGGTGATGGGATAATTCCCTCACAGGAAGTGACGACCCACATCACTGGTGTCATTCAAAACTGGATTCGATGAGCACTGAAGGCACCCTGGGGAATGAACCTGCATTAAGCGAGAGGTGGTTTTGAGGGTGGAGAAGAAGAGAGCTATGCAACTTAACAGATCGGTTCCAACTCCAGCAGCTATGAAAATGAGAAAAATGATGGCCAGCAGAGCTGAAGCAAAAGGAAAGCAGCTGGAGGAAAAGCCTGGGCAACAGACAGCAAAGCACACACAGATGCGCAGGGCAGCGAAAGGAGAGACGCAGAGAAAGCGTGGGCTGCAAAGCAAAAAAAATCATTTCTGTTACCATCTATTATAATTATAATACATCAAAATGCAATTCCATCTGGGGTTCTAGGATATTAACAGCCTTATTATGCACAGCTGGGGGGCACATTGTATTTCCCATTTAAATAAGCAATGGGAAATGGTAAAAAGTAATGAGGAGCTCTGCATTAATGTGTATGGGGGCTGTACTTCAGTACAGCCTGGAGGGGGCGGAGGGGGGTCCAGATTGGTCTCTCCTGAGTATTTAGTTCAAATAATTTAGTCGGAAATGAGTAAAGCATCCTTGGGAAAACACTGACCGAGTGGAGTGGGGCTGGATATATTCTAGTCAGCTCCTTTCAATCTCTGTGAACTGCTTTGGAGACAGGTTGATTCATTTCACCCCCAAACCCAAGTCACAAGCCTTGTTGAGCACCAATGTCCTCAAGTAGTTAGTTCCCTGGAGAGCCCCAACTCTCCTCAGCGGCACACCAGTGGGAAAGCAACTAGAAATTCACCTGTGGGTGCTGATTTTTCCATCGGCCACCATATCTCATCCTTTGGGTGAACGCTACGGGACACTACATTGCACGAAGGGCGTGGGTAAGTCAAGAAAGAACTCGTGGTAAAAATAAGATAAATAAGATGGCCTTTAGGTAGCCGTAAATCCCCAGGTTCTTATTCTGACAAATCAATACCTCTCATTCTAGAATTACGTTAAAGGTTCTCTCTGCCACAGTCTCCTTTTATATTAAAATAAGATAAGTGAATGGTCTGGGATCCCTCATCTGTTTTGATCTACAAAGAAGGTCCTACTTAATTCACGATATTGCAGACCCCGCAATATTAGGCTTCCACCACAATTTCGACAGCAGGGGTCCCCACTCTCAGCCACGGGCGGCCGACAGAGGAAAAACAACAACGGGCCTTATTACAGCAAATAATAATAATGATGACTTGTCCCTGATTTTCCAGGGCTTGTCCACAGCCCAGCCGCGATTCAAGTAGGGCCTGATGTCTAAATGCATTTAGTGCTAGTGAGGGCTGCTGGACTGACAGCCCAGGAGACCGAAGGCCTTTAAGCACTGCCACTCTTTGTTCTGTGCCAGTTTCCTCCTGAAACGGCCCCTCTCTGTGTCTCAAATCCTGACTAGCTGGAGGGGTAGTTAAGGCTCCATGACCAAACTCAATCCTTGGCCTACCGCTTACAGTTGGGGGCCAGCTGTGGTTTTTTGTTGGACTCAGCCACTAGGGATGAAAGAGAGCAACTAGTTTCACACTGGCAGCTGTTAGGAGGCCTGATCGCTGCCTGACCACTTCCAACCTGGGCTAGATCTAAAATAGTCTCAGACTGTGTCCTATGCCACCCGAGCAGACTGATGTGTCACATGCCTGCATTCCAGGCGATCTACTTACTAGAAGGGAGATCACTGTACTGGAGTAATAAGCCAGGTCTTCAATGATTTCGGTCCGGCGGTTGGCGCCAATGCGCAAAGATCGGCTATTAACCTCCTCTGGCAGCACCGTGAGGATCTCCAGCAGAAAGGGCAGTGATGTCACGTCGTTACTGTACCTGAAGCAGACGGAGGGGCAAAGAAGTGAAACGGCACGGAGAAGAAAGGGGCTTGCCAACGTGCACAATATCCAACTCCGGGAGTGTCTAAGCACCTTTAACACCACAGCGGGAGAGGAGAGGAATCTCGCTGAAAGAGATTCCGGACAGAGTTGTCCGAAAACACATCATCTGGATGCACGTCAAAAGCAAACATTAGGCTACGAAATAGACGAGCATTACTGACCCAGGTTTGGGGTTTAGTTCTCCTACTGTAGTCGGAAGTGCCTGTCAAGGAGGATGACAAAAATCTCTTGTTCTACAAATACAACAACTCAAGTCCTATCACACACACGCACGCACAGAGCCAACAATGGCATCATGCGATCTCCATTTCACATTGCAGGGGCGTTGTCGAGTAGAAGCTTCGCACGGCACCTGCAACATTTCAGGACAGCGCAATGTGTATGTGCTGGCCTCATGCAGTGGCAAGTGTTGCCGCACGTGGCTCCTGCTTTGAGCTCCAGTTGCTCGGTGACAGTACTCAGCCCTAGCAGGAAGTGAAAGGAATGTCTCACGACACTAACCAGCTACCCCTGCAACCAGTTAAGATGCAGCATTGACTGGCTGGAGACTTCTGATCAACCCTAAACCAGAAGGATAAGCCAGCTATGCATGTGAGAAAGGGATTGTAAAGCAATATAGAAATGGAGCTGAGGAAGGCTTAGACCGGAGCCCTAAAAAAGCATGCACAGCTTCAATCACAGATATGTCTATAAACCGACTTGCCACTCACTTCACCTAGAACACTTCACTACGATAATTCAGTTAGAATCAGGAGCCACTTAAATTTTCAGTCACGGAAAGGTTCTTTTCTAGCACTTTTCCAACTCTTTTGTATCAGTGCACGCAAGTGCAATTGTGCTTTCAGATCATTACCGTTCTTTTCGCATTCTTGTAGGCGAAGTCTTGTAGGAGTGGAGTGATTTGTATGTTTAATATTTCAATAAAGCGTAATGATATAAAACAAATACTTACTTTTCCACCAGTGTCTGTACACAGCCCTTCCAAGAAGCCATTTGTAGGGCGAGATCTGCTATTGCTAATGCAAGCTAAAACGTGGGGGAGGGAAAAAAAAAAAAAAAGGAACAAGACTAAGACCAGTGCTAAAAACATGAAATGGCCAATTTGTACTGCTAGACAGGGAGAAAAACGTCCAGATTCTGTTCAACACCACCAGGAGAAGATGGGAGAAGTCAAACCCTCTGTGAAGTAAAGCCAGACCCCTCAGATCTCATGGTAATCCCACAGGACTCAGTATCCAGGAGCCATAGGACTATTTCTCTGGTGTGTAAGCAGCAATAAAATACTCATGACCCAATGCACCAGTCCATCAGGAAGGAAGGGGCTACATGACTTTTGCTGGGCACATCATTTAGTCACAGGTAACAGTCATTTCCTCAGGCTGAGGGGTCATAGGCCTGCAACTCACCTGTCAGACTGGCCAGAACTCTCCCACCCACTTGCAAACTGCAGTGTCTTGTCCATGGCTGCAAACCTTCTCTCAGGTTGGCTAGCGGAGGCTGCATCATACCCACTGCTCCCTAGACACGTAGCCAGTCTCCTCACTAGCACTGCGAGGTTATTTGCATTTCATTTGAATCAGAAGCAATGTACAGTTCCTCGGCTATAAACAATTTTCATTCAGGCCCAACCTTGCCCGCACAGAAGTCAAATGCAAAATTCCCATTGACTTCAACCAGTGCAGGATGAGACCCTGCAGGCTGATCGAGGACCAACAGGTAGCGAGGCTGATTTGGACTTCACAGGGATGTGGTGACAAGTGCTCTGCAGCGTCACGCAGGAGAGCTAAGTTGACGGCACAAAGGAATAATTAGTTCTTCAATATCTGAGATGAACACAGCCCTGGGGAAATGGTAGCACCTCACGTCAGAGACCTTCCAGTCGCTGAGGGCGATTTGATGGGTAATTCAATGTTGTTTTTGGAGCTGAGCAGGGAAAAGATCCTTGCATAGCTGCTCCACCCATCACTCTCCCAACGCAGCACAGAAAGGGGTAAAATAATGTATTAACGTGCTGAATCACTGCCGAATTGACCATGGGACAAGAAATAAACTAAGCTGAGCCTATAAATGGAGAAACTGCTCCGACTGGGTCTAAAGGACATTGATTTTCCTTTTCTCCGTTTCTCCTACTCCACGCTAAACGAGGAACAGCCAGGGAGCACGAATGCTGGATTTCTGAAAGCCAGCAGAGAAAAACTTTAGTCGTGATTAAACGTTACTTGCAGCATCTGTTTCTTGCCCTTTCTCCTAAAGAAGGCAGCAATTTTTGTACAGAGGATTTGATGGGGCAGTGGTGCAAATGTTACAACATGTCCACAATGCATATCTAATTAAGACACCGAATTATTCATCCTTTATTACGGAAAGGTGGTATGCGACTGCCTTGAGAAATGCTCCTTTTCCTCCCCACACCAGGAGTAACACAAGGCTTACCTGAGTTACAATGACGGGTGACAGGTCTTTCAAGTTCTGAATGTGGGACAGTAAAGAGTCCCGCAACGAAGCATGCGAATCTGTGGGGAGTTCATAGAACGAGGTTTGAATCTTCATCTTCATGGTCTGTGCTGCAAAGTAGCATGATTCTACATCCTGTCGGATCTGTAGCAACTGGTCTGAGATCTCCCACGCATGAACCTAAAGGCAAATTGGAACATTGCAATCAAGCAGAGAAAGACATGGAATAGAACTCAGATTAGCTAAACATTTATCGGCAGGGTTTTTTAAACAAAATGGACTTTCCACAAGTTTAAGCATCAAGCTTGCAAAAAGAAGAACCCAGAATTCCTTCAATTACACCTCCCTTGTTCTTAGCAAGACTATCGCCAGAAGTGTAGAACTGGGGACTCCCTTCTGAATATGTTGCTGTCAAAGCATCAGTCACCTACCAGAGGCTGGTTACACAAAGATGCCAGGCTCAAGGACATCATCAACCAACTTCACCTCAAGGTAAAAGAACAGATCATACATCTGACATGGGAATACGTCAGTATTTCCAGTTAGAAGGCTACTTTGGGGATTAAATGGAGAATCAGCTTTTCCAATGGACCTTGGTTTAAACATGCAATGCTTACTGCACTTCCACTCCTGTTCTTAAAGCTGCGTTCATTGCCAGATGTGAGACAATTTCTTGTAAAGGGGCTAAATTATAGTTCAGCTGCTAAAGGCAATGCTAGCCATTCACCATCACCACCATTCACTGTACCGCCTGAAGCTCCAGTCACCTGGGACTTTCCAGACTACAGCTTCAGGATCCCAGCTGGGCCTTACAACACATTTCCTTAACTTTCACAAATGACTAAGAACTGCACCTGAGCTGTTGCTAGCTAAATGAAGCCATGTCACAGGGTTAGGGGAGGAAGAGAGGGAACAGAAATGATATGAAAATATTTTAGTAATAATCATCCTGCAATTAGCTCTTAGATCTGCAAACGAGACTGGAATGCAGCTCACACTCCAATGACAAAAGCTGCCAGCTTGGTATACAATGAGGCAGCCAGGGCAGTCTTACAGAGCGATCCGGACATCCCAGTAAGCTCGGCCCTCTCCGACAACACGCGTTCTAATACAGCTGAGCCAAGTGCAAAGCGACGCATCTAGGAACAAGGAACATAAGCCACAGCTACAGAATGGGGGACTGGACCCCGGGGAGGAACCAATAGGAAAAGGGTCTTGGAATCAGAGCAGACAAGCAACTCAACACGCGCTCCAGGTGCAATGCTGGGGTGCAAAGGGCCAGTGTGACGCTTGGATGTATAAGCAGAGAAGCAGTGAGCAGGACTAGCGAGGGGATACCACCTCTCTCTATGGCACTGGAGAGGCCGATACCAGAATACTGTGTACAATTCTGGGGCCCACATTTTAAAAAGGATGTTGAAAAACTGGAAAGGGTGCCACAAAAATTACTTCAGGGCCAAAGAAAATGACCGTATCATGCTCAATCTGTTCAGCTTATCAAAAAGATTAAAAGGTGACTTGATTACAGTGAATAAGTACCTCCACCAGGAGAAAATACCAGCCTCAAAGTATAGGAAACCTAGGCTAGGTTATGATCATTCCAGAGTGAGTCATGGAAATCAGACCTACAACTTTGTCTATGTAGTTAGCTTGGTGTAGGAGCTCAACATGCACTCTCTCTTAACACAGCGAGATCGTTCTTCGCCAGCATGCAGTAACAATAGAACTGCCTCTTCTCCCTACATCCCTATAATAAATCCAGTGTGCTGGGAGGGTTGTAAAATTGGCACAAGGTAGAAGGCCAACTCTTTCCCCATTTCCCCCAAAACCCCATTCTGATTTTGCACACTGCACGAGCCACTGCTGCTAACTATGCCCTCGGCAGACTGCTCACCCAGCCATCCCATCCGAGGAGCCACACGTCCCAGAAAGCATTCCAGCTCTGTGCCCAGAATACTGTGCGTTGTAGCTCTACATTATCAGCAGCAGAATGCCTATTGCTTGGCACGGTTCTGTTTTACCGCACTGTTTATGTTCGCTTACAGGACTACGCTACAGTATCGCCTACACCTGAGAGCTGAATCCTTTTCCCTTCCAAGCGCCCCACACTTCGCTGGACCTAGCCATGTCTACACCAGGGGTTAGGTCGACCTAACTATGGTGCTCAGGGAGCAAAATCTTTCACAGCCCTGAGTGACATATAGATAGCTAGGTCGATCTAATTTTTAAGTCCACACAAGAGATCCACTTCCTGGACACTACCGTGCAAATAAGTGATGGTCACAAACACCACCCTATACTGGAAACCTACTGACCGCTATACGTACCTACATGCCTCCAGCTTCCATCCAAGACACATCACACGATCCATTGTCTACAGCCAAGCCCTAAGATACAACCGAATTTGCTCCAACTCCTCAGACAGAGACAAACACCTACAGGATCTTTATCAAGCATTCTTAAAACTACAATACCCACCTGGGGAAGTGAGGAAACAGATTGACAGAGCAAGACGGGTAACCAGAAATCACCTACTACAGGACAGGCCCAACAAGGACAATAACAGAACACCACTGGCCATCACATACAGCCCCCAGCTAAAACCTTTCCAGCGCATTATCCACGATCTACAACCTATCCTGGAAAATGATCCCTCACTCTCACTGACCTTGGGAGACAGGCCAGTCCTCGCTTACAGACAACCCCCCAACCTGAAGCAAATACTCACCAGTAACTACACACCACACCACAGAAACACCAACCCAGGAACCAATCTCTGTAGCAAACCTTGCTGCCTACTCTGTCCCCATATCTACTCTGGCCACACCATCAGAGGACCCAACCGCATCAGCCACACCACCAAGGGCTCATTCACCTGCACATCCACTAATGTTATATATGCCATCATGTGCCAGCAATGCCCCTCTGCCATGTACATTGGCCAAACCGGACAGTCCCTCCGCAAAAGAATAAATGGACACAAATCGGACATCAGGAATGGTAACATACAAAAGCCAGTAAGTGAACACTTCAATCTCCCTGGTCATTCTATTACAGATTTAAAAGTCACTATCATTGAACAAAAAAAACCTTCAGAAACAGACTTCAAAGAGAAACAGCAGAACTAAAATTCACTTGCAAATTTAACACCATTAATCTGGGCTTGAATAGGGACTGGGAGTGGCTGGCTCATTACAGAAGCAGCTTTTCCTCTCCTGGAATTGACACCTCCTCATCTATTATTGGGAGTGGACTACATCCACCCTGACTGAATTGGCCCTGTCAACACTGGTTCTCCACTTGCGAAGTAACTCCCTGCTCTCCATGGGTCAGTATATAATGCCTGCATCTGTAACTTTCACTCCATGCATCTGAAGTGAGGTTTTTACCCATGAAAGCTTATGCCCAAATACATCAGTTAGTCTTTAAGGTGCCACCGGACTCCTGGTTGTTATTGTGTTTATTCCTTTTGTTCCTAATATACTTTTTAAGAAAACTGATTTTCCTTAACTCTGCTGGCCATGCATTTCTCCTGGTTTCCCTTATCAATTTTCTACAATCACTAGTTTCGGATTTATATTCATCATCACTATCAACTTCCCCTTTCTTCCATTTTGATATGTTCTGTTTGTAGTTGCTTTCACTTCCCCACTAAACCAGATTGGTTGTTTAACCAGAGAGGCCTTCTCTCTCAATTGTGGCTTTTTAGGCATCCATTAAAATGTTCTTATACAGTGCCCAGTTATCATTCACATTTTTCTGTTTAAATTCTTTCCAACAACTGATCTGGCTCAATTGTTTTCAGTTTTGTGAAACTGGCCCTTTTAATGCACTAAGTATATATACAGCCAGTTTGGATATTATTCTATTCGCACATTACAAGACACAATCACAGAAATGTAGGATGGAAGGGACCTCCAGAGGTCAGGCAGTCCAGTGCCTGAGCTAAGGCAGGACCAAGTACACCTAGCTTAGACCATTCCTGTATTTCCAAACAAGTATTTTTCTAACCTGTTCTTAAAAACCTCCAGTGATGTGGGTTCCATAACCTCCCTTGGAAGCCTGTTCCAGAGCTTAACATCCTTATAGGGAGAAAGTTTGTCCTAATATCGAAGCTAAATCTCCTTGCTGCAGATCAAGCCCATTACTTCTTGTCCTACAACTGATCCCTGTCCTCTTTGTAGCAGCCTTTTGACATATTTGGAAAACAAACAAAAAAACCCACTTATCTGGTCCCCCCTGAGCCTTCATTTCTCAAGACTAAACATGTCCAGTCTTTTTAACCTTCCCTCATAGGTCAGATTTTTTAAACTTTTTGTTGCTCTGCTCTGGACTCTCTCCAATTGGTCCACATTTTTCTTAAAGTGCGGCACCCAGAACTGGACACACTACTCCAGCTGAAGCTCACCAGCACCAAGTAGAGTAGGTCAATTGCCTCCAGGGTCTTGCATGGAACACTCCTGTTAATGCAGCCCAGAAGGATCTTAGCTTTTTGCGTAACTGCGCCACGTGGTTGACTCAAATTCAATTTGTGATCCGCTATAACCCCTCCCCCAATCCTTTTCTGCGGTCCTGTCACCTCGCCCAGTGGCTCCCAACTTTTCCAGATGACTGTACCCCTTTCAGGAGTCTGATGTGTCTCGTGTACCACAAGTTTCACTTTGCTTAAAAATTACATGCTTAGAAAATCAGACCTAAAAATACAGAAGTGTCTCTCAGCACATAATAGTCCTGAAAAATTGCTTACCTTTTCATTTTACCATAGGATTATAAAATAAATCAACTGGAATAAAATGTTGTACTTACATTTCAGTATATCATATACAGAGCAGTATAAACAAGTCGTTGTCTGTATGAAATTTGAGTTTGTACTGACTTTGCTAGTGCTTTTTATGTAGCCGGTTGTAAAACTAGGCAAATCTCTAGATGAGTTGTTGTACCCCCTGGAAGACCTCTGCATATCCCTGGTTGTAGTTGTGCATTTGATATTTCCTTCCTACGTGTAGCACTTTGGACTGGTCTTGATTGAATTTCCTCTTGTTGACTTCAGACCAATTCTCTAATTTTTCAAGGTTATTTTCAATTCTAATCCTGTCTTCCAAGGAGCTAACAACCCTTCGCTGCTTGGTGTCATCTGCAAATTTTAAAAGCATACTCTCCACTCCATTATCCAAGCCATTAATGAAAAATGATCATTTGTACATAAACTACCACTAACTTTTAGGTCTGATCAGTTTTTCTTTACTGTCAAGCTGAAGTCTAATACAGAATTCCCTTGTGTTGGATGCAAAACTTTTTGACTCAGAAAACCATCATATATAAGGTTTAGAAATCCCTAGAATGTTTTAGTACTGGCACTCCAGATTGAAGTCCCCTAGGGAAACATACCTTTTCTTCTTATACATTACAGATAGGAGCTTCAGTTGCCGGTCATCCTGTTCCCTCGTGTGATTCAGTGATCTGTTGCAGATACCAAATGAGGGCAGGCCAGTATATTTCATAGGTGAGAAAACAAATGGAGTGACTTTCCCAAGGCCACAAATCAATGTTTGGGCTGAGATTAGAACTCAATTGGTTGACACACAGTTCTGTACTCTTGCGCAAAGCAAGATTTGAATACAGCAAGGATCATTCTGGGTGCTTTACCAGCCACCAGCCCCCGAGTCTATAACCTAAATATTAAAACATGTGGATATATTTCAAAGGCATTTGGGCCCAGAAAGCAGTACACATGCAGCAGCTGCATCTTTCTGAATATTCACAACAATACACAGACATGAGACGAATGGCAAATCCAAATCAGCTTGATAAAGGAGCCTGAAAATATTACTTTGGGCACAGTTACGAACAAACAGGGTTCTGTTCAGCACCTATTTCCCCTTTGCTTTAAATACCAGAACAAAGGAAATTTGCATCAAAAATAAAATAAAGATTTAAACCCAGAAGCACCTGGAAATCAGGAGTTAATACTGAAACTTCTTCAAATTCACCCCTTTGTGCCTCAGGGGGACAGCAGGTGGAATCTTACATGCCCTGATTAGCTGCAATATCTAGACACAACTTGAGTTAAGGACAGTTTCAGCCTTTGCTTTGACTTCTCTGGATTTTGTAGATTTAAGAAAAGTTACTCTGTAGGACTTGAATTTCATTCTAAATGCAGGTCTCCCCTCCCTTTCCATGGACAGTGCACTTGCCCAAAGAGCTTTGTCTCAAACACAAAACTGGCATTTGCTCTAGAGGCTTTAATGCGCAGTCCCACTGCAGTCGTGGCGAGCAGGGCACTGCCGCCGAGACCAAAGTCCATTGCTCCTTCAGAAGGCAGACTGCTTCCACAGGTGGACATGCTCATGCAACCCACAGAGGCTCATTTTCAAAGAGAACTGAACAGGCCTGAATCAATTACTAGTGATTTTGGAGGAGATTTATGGACCTCTCACATGCTGCCTCCCTTAAACCAGATGTCGTTGCTGTCTGCAGGTTCTTGATCTTTCAGGCCCTCTTTTCCAGCTGCTATGTACATCTGTGACAAAAATCTACTACAGGCATTCTCTCTCATAAACCCAGCTATCACCAAAGCCTCAGTATACGAAAGGCCTTGCCCACTGTTTGAACCAGCAAAACATGTTCCAAAATGATTCTAATAGAATCATGCTTGACCAGTGTTTATAGACACAGCTGTAAGATAGCGTGGCCCCCCAGCCCAGTTTGGGCAAGGAGAGTTTAAATAATTTTAGACTAATCATGCCAGAGTAACCTATAAGAAGAGATCTACCAACTGCAGTCCATGGATCACCAATGGTCAGCAGAACCCTTCTCGGTCATCTGCAGAATTAAATATATTGAGAACTGCGTAGTGAGAGGGATCACGATGCTGGGAGGGATCACAAGAAGGTCTTACCTCAGGACCCATTGCACAAAGGCTGGAGAACCTACTGCATGATTGACAGTTAACTGTCCAGACGAGTTCAGACATGGGCTAAAATGAGGCATTATCATGACCTGAATTAACTCCAGTACATCTAGACATTATATAAACCCTCCACAGTAGGCTCCATCGGGGAGACAGATCTCAGCAGGTTTCCTTGGATTCCCAGGCAATATTTTAACACAGAGACTTTTGGAAACACTGTAGCAAGAACAGAAACAAAACTGAAATGTAACTATGCAACAGCAAAAGGGGTGAGGAAAGACCTTAAAGGGATGCCAGCAACTTGGGGGGGGGGGGTGGGGGGAGGGAAAATCACAATTTTCTACCTACAATAGCCGCAACAAACATTTCAGAATGCTGCGATCAGTGAAAGCGTCCACCTCCACTTGTTTACTTTGTGAATTGCACTAAACCAACTGTATAGTGAGTGCTAGGAAGAAAGAGATTTCACTAAGGAGACCCTGTCACAGGGCGTGCCCTCCCACCCTTTGCAAGCAGTCCTCACACACTCTTACGGAAGCTCACCACAGTGTACTTTATTTACAACAACAAGGAGTCCGGTGGCACCTTAAAGACTAACAGCTTTATTTGGGCATAAGCTTTCGTGGGTAAAACCCTCACTTCTTCGGATGTATTTACAATGTCATAGCTTTGTGTCCCATCACCACAAGGCTTTTCCCAAGCTTCAGTGTTTGCTATAGACAGAAGGTGAGAGATCTCACCTTGCTGAGGGTCTTGGGCTTCTTTGTCCTTCATCCATCCGCGCCCCTACCCCACCCCTTTATATCCATGCCCAGCTGAGGCGCTGAATCTCCTTGTTAACTGGTTAATCACCCAGTCCTACTCAATTATCCCCCAATCTGGCCCCTGCAGGGAAGCTTGCAGAGTGGGGAGCCAGCCCTAGGCTACTGCCACTCTGTCACAGGCCCGTATAAACAAAAGAGCAGGAAATCCTTGTATAAAAACTGTAATGGATTTTTTTTTTTTTAAATCAATAACTTGGGGGCACAGAGGATGCTGTTTCAGGAACCGGAATTTTTAAAATTTAGTCAGTCTGAAAAAATGTGAGTTGACAATGTTCCCTGGCACGTGGCAGCCGAAGTCGTTCCAGGGGAGATGGTTGAAATCACCAAACTGCAGTGGATGTTTGGGTTCCAACTTTAACCATTCCATCTCTCAGGTCACGGGAACTGGGAGCTTCCTATAGGTTACAGTCGGTCTGGGGACAGAGGTTGGCATATCAATGCAATGGAGTCATTCCTAAGTGGAAGCAGGATTCGCCTAAGTGGTCCTAGCGCCTGTCTGGATGCTCTCTGGCGTGGGTTTCAGGAAGGATGAAGACGCACCCCTAGGCGGGACCATGTAGCAAGTTAAAGATGCAGCCTGCTTTGAAGCTGTGATGATAAAGACTCAGCATTCCCTCTCACCTACACGTACGCTCTGCTCCTGACTAGATTCCCAAGGACGGGGCCAGCTGTAGGAACGAACGGGCCAGTACATAGGATTAGATGAGAAGTGCTGGGTTCTCCCACTATCACGATCATGGTAACCCAGGTATCCTAACCGAATAACGTGGGAAGTTACATTCTGACTCCATACATTCCCACTGAGTTTCAAACAGGTAACATTCCCTGGCCCAAACTATTCTATAAAATTGATACATCTGTCATATCCCACCTCAGAGGCAGTCTTCATCACCAGAGAGAGAGAGATTTTTCTTGTTCTATTCAGGTTGGAAACCAAGCCCAGCATTGTGTTTGAACTATTTAGAACACCCTTTGGAATTACTTTAAATGAAAGGAAGTACATTAAAAAAAATAAGGTGGCTTCATAATGTAAGAGTCTAAAATAGTCTTATCAAAACAGAGAGGAAAGGGGTTAAGATAATGTTCTTTAGTCTTACACGCAAAGCTCAAATAATTGGTTAAATCTGCACCTATCAAGGTTAAGACTGGTCAGGCTACAGGTCTGGTTTCTTCAATAAGTCTTTTAATAATTATACATAATCTTGCTTGTGTAAAAGATTTTTGTTTGGTCCCTGCAAGTACCTCCATCATAGTTGGGTCAGTATTTCACAACAGACATAGTAAGAGTTGAGAACTAAGGGAGTAAGTGCAGCCTTTACGCTTCAGACGCCTCACCAGTAGGTTCTGAAGATCCACACCCAACAGGCTTTGTCTCAAAGAACCAGTTTCCGAAGACAGATAAGAAAACAAACCATTTGAAGCGTGACATTTAGCAATAACGTGAAATACGAGATTTACGTGGCTGTAACAACAAGAGACAAGGGTAAATAAGGGGACTGGAGAACCGAGAGACCATATTCATACAAAGACATAATACTGCTTGCAAAGAGGCAATACCGTCTCTCAATTTTAATGAACTGCCAGATTAAAATACATAAAGTTAAAAAGACTACCTGCAACCTTACCACCTTCAAACAATAAAATCTAATTTACTTTTCAACTGGTTACTAGTAGTCGGCTGTGTAGTTTCACTTTCTAGTTTGGAAATACATGAGCAGGACAATGCAATATCAGATTGCAAACTCTACAGAAGATTAGTAACCCCTTCTGCCACACACCACAGCGAGGCCTAAATAGCCAAGGTGGCAAAAAAAGTGCCATCCTCTCTCTCTAACTGGTCAGAAAAATCGCACCCTGTCTAATCACGCACAGATCTGGCGACGGTGATTCGCATTCATGACCTCCAGGCAGTATTATTCCAACCAATAGCTAGGAATGAAGCCACATCCACCCACAGAAGTGCCAACTTGTTGGCAATCTTTTGTCTGCTTAGACACACAGCTTGCCATAACATCACCACCCTGGTGCGTCACACTGCACTGGCTCCCTGTTGCATACACATCCAGTCCAAGGCCTGATATTCAAAGCCATCTAGGACAGGGGTGCCAACCTGCGGCTCCGGAGCCGCATGCGGCTCTTGGCTCCTTGCATGGACGCCGACTCCGGGGCTGGAGCTACAGATGCTAACTTTCCAGTGTGCCGGGGTGTGCTCACTGCTCAACCCCCTACTCTGCCCCAGGCCCTGCCTCCACTCTGTCCCTTTCCCCCAAGGCCCCTGCCCCCCTTCCCCCGAGCCTGCCATGCCCTCGCTCCTCCTCCTCCCCCACAGAGCCTCCTGCGCATGAGAAACAGCTGATTGCGGCAGGCAGGAGGCGCTGACTAGCAGGGCTGCCAGTGGGCGGGAGGCACTGGGGGGCAGGAGCTGATGGGGGGCTGCTGATTCATGGCCTCCCAGGAGAGCTTCATTCCACCAGAACAAAGGTGTCTATTAGAAGGACGCCACATGAGTTGACTCTCCACAGGAATTGGCCCTCTACTACCGCAGTCACTCCCACGAGAGAGAAAAACAGAGACCTCGCTGCTTTCAGAACTCGCTTCAACTCTGCTTTCCCTCCGTGCGTTATAAAAACACAACATGCCCACTCTTGCCTCCACATAACAGCCTATAAACTGATCAGGTTATTTCTCCGAGAGATTGGGGAGGGAGGGAGAGAGGGAGGTACTGCGAGGTCTATTTTTAAATACTTGGGAAGCACTTAGACATTATGATATGATGTAAGTGCCTAAACAGATTCAATCTTCCAACAAGGCCTCCCTCCCTGGACTGGTACAATCCACAGCTCTGGGGGCAGACGCAGCGGTATATATAAGAGCTGTGTGATTTTAGAATTAATTCTTAGGAGCCACATCTAAAAAGGCTGCCTTAGGTAAGAGATTGAAAACAATAAGAGGAAAAATTCTTGTGGCTCCTCAAAGCCACCTACACACGACGCAATGTCTAAAGATATCATCAGTGAACCGTATTTTCCTCTTCTGTCCAAAAAAAACAACAAACCAATAAACATCAGAGATACAACCCTTTAAAACCCTAACACACTTGTAACTGCATTAGCACAAAGATAAGCGTGAAACAGGTATCAGCACTGTGCCATGAACATATGTGAATTTCATTTCTAAAATGCACAAATAACCCCCACGCATCTATTTCTACATTCACATCTTTGAGGAACCCACTGATTGGCTGGGTAAGGAACGGAAGTGCAGCCTTGTTTTCTGCTGGACAAAGCCTCCCACACGCAGAAAGAGACAGACTGGCACATTGGCTCCAATCTGCAATGAGCTCAGAGCGAGTGATTGAAACCACAAAAGCCTCCCTCTCCAATTAAAATCTTAAAGGGGTACTATCAGGTTAACTCCCCTGTATTTACTTCCACCAGCAGCATATTACAATAGAAGCATTTTCAATACTTATTTCCCACACTTTATACGGTTTACATTCTCCATTTCTCTCTGTTTAGACACTGAAAAGAAACTAGCCAGTTTCACTTTTGTTGACAGTCTGTTTCCAGTATATTTCATAGGTTTCCTAGTGTTCGGGTTGCAAAAACCTACAGGGGAATTCCCCTCCCCAAAAAAAGCTTTCTACTGAAATTTTGAAAAATAGTCATGGAATCATTTCCAATGGCATCGGTTTTGTAAAATGCTTGTTTTTACAAAGCCTAAATTTCATACATCACTATCTTTTTAGTTGATTGGAAGGAAAATGTGGAGGAGGGAGAGGGGAAGTCTACACTGGAGTTAGCCTAGAAAGAATAAAGTAAATAAAACTATACTGCTATAACCCACGTTTAATGTCACCCTTTTAAAAAAAAGTGTTAGTTAACCAGCATTAATCACAAACCAATCCACACTATCTTCTGAACATCGGATACCTGGAAACAGTTCTCTGCTGCTGGTATATATTGCACACTATTTTAATGAACTTATTTTCACATATTGGAAGCTAGCCAAGTAGCAGTAAAACAGACTCCTCCAAGGTGGAGTTCCTATTCTGAAATACACATTTATCAAATGAGTAATGATCGAGTACACATAACATCTGCACTATATAGATAAAAATAAACTCAAAACCTCCAGGAGATATAATCTTTTATTTAACTCAAAACATGTGGTGCAGATTTTTTGGCCCAGTGGCTTCTGCATTGTGTGGTTTAAAGACGTTGGAATACTCCTTACAGGTGAGCAAATCAAGGCCATGCACAGGAAGTCTTGAGGGTTGTGGAAAGCAAACTTCTTATAAGACACTCCTTAGCTAATTGCCTACCCACATTCTGGAATAAGTGGTAGTTGTAGTTTGAAAGAAAAAGCAAACCAGTGACTTCTGAGGGAAGGAGCAGGTGGACAAATCTGAACAGCTCAAATAAATAACCAGAGAAGCACAATGCTGACTAAAATACCTTTTGGGAGACGAACAGACGACTATTTTCACTAGACACAGAACTAGGCAAATCAGGGATGGCATAGTATTTACCAGAGGTGGTTTTTACCACCCTGGGAAAAATTAGTTAGTCCCAGTTTACGGCATTTTCTATTTTAAAAACGGTTTCATTAATGCACACATTACACTTCATTTTAATTACATATTCAAATAATAAATTGATTTAAGGTTGTGCCAATAAAAAGTAAAACTGCAGTGGGTGTAATACTAGTATGTAAATATATTAAACATGAAAAAGTCTACATATATTTTGGTTCAGTATCTTCTCAAGAAAGTTATACATGTAATATGAATAATGACAGTTTTCAAAATTATATAAACAAAGTCAAAACATTTGATCATAGGAAAATGACAAATAATGCAGCGTTGTAGGCTTGACAGCATTAAGCAATCAAAAGCACCCCGAGTAGCAGATAGCAGTCCAGATCCATTTGGCCATACAGCATTTTGAAACAGAAGACCAACTCTCTCATGTAACGGATAGACCGGCCTATTCTTCAGTTTTGAATGGATGTACCCAAAGCTTGAAAAGATTCGTTCTACGCTTGCTGGACACTGATGCAATTATTTTTCCCAGCTTCCTGATTTAAACCGGGTTTAAGCCAGTATTTACCAGTACCCTGTCCTAAATTAGTTTTTCCCTGGGAAATTGCCAAAATAAACAGATTAAAATATTGAACAAATTTGCTTCCCATAATGATTCTAGTCAATAAGCCTGTGATCACGTCTCTCAGTAGACGGCAGAAAGTAAGCCAATAAGCTTGAATTCACAAACAAGCACTCATCCTGACTTCTCAGTTGCACTCAACCAGCAGGGCCTGTGAACCCATTGGAACCAACCAACACAAGTCAAATATCCAATACTCATGCATAAGCTAACCAAGAACTATAAAAGTTATTCAGGATCATTTAGAATGATGAATACCAAGAAACCTTTAATTTGCTCAAAGACAATTTGTGAATGGAAAAGATTTTAAAAACTCAAATTATTCACTGCAAATTATTTCCCCAGTTAGTGTTACAACCCGGCATTATTAAAAAAAAATTCCTCCCGATAGGCAAGCACTTGATCAGTGTAAGTGCTGCTTTGAGTATATACAGGATGTTGCTGAAACTCTAAAAGTTGCTCGCAGGGTTTGTTGGCTGATGGTCAACAAAAGGTTGAAGTGGCTCACAGCTAAGAGCCAGTTATTTTTATTATTGAACCAACAGAACAAATCAGATTACACCCGGGGGATTGGATTTGTTATTTTACACAGTCCATCGGACATGAAACAAGCCTCTTATTCCAGGTTCATAAACTATGTTGCAGCTTCAACACAAGCTGATGCCCTACACAGGGAAAAAACAAACCAACCAAATCCCACATCAGCGAGTCTCAAAGCCTGGGTCAACAGACTCGAGCTCGCACTATGGGGCTAAAAATGGAACATTTACACTGCTATGTTTAGCCCTGAAGCACAACCCCAAGTCAGTTGACCTGAGCTCTGAGACTCGCTTTCCCCCAGTGTCGACGTACCCTAAGTGACTGCAATAGAGAGTTAAGTTCTCAAATGGTCACAAGAAAGGGAGTGAGGTAGGCAGGGGAGACCGTAAAGGATTTTCTGTTTTTTCTCTCCCTCAATGAGTTCTTCCCACAAAGTCATAATTACCCAATGGATAATGATGTACACCTAGGAGTCAGGATTCTATTCCTTCCCCTGCCGTTCACTCATTGTGCAACCGTAGGCAAGACAACTTCTCTATGTCTCAGCGTCAAGTACTCTGAGCTCTATGGATGGAGATTCTCATAGAACTGCTCAATGGTATTAATAAAAAAGGGCCAGAAAAGAGACGCTGCTCTTCACTATAAACTCAGAGGTACAGTGCTTGCATTTCAGAGGTGTCTGCTGCCCGGGCTAGGAGTTTATATCATGAAATTCAACTCAGAGGGAAGACTGAAAACATAAGAACAGTAAGACTGGGTCAGACCAACAGTCCATCCAGCCCACTATCCGGTCTTCTGAGGCGTGGCCGGGGCCAGGTGCTTCAGAGGGAATGAACAGAACAGGGCAATTTCTCAAGTGATCCCCGTCACCCAGTTGCAGCTTCTGGCAGTCAGAAGTTTAGGGACACCCAGAGCATGGCTTGCATCCCTGACCATCTTGGCTTACAAGTCCATCAATTGCTATCCTCCATGAATTTATCTAATCCTTTTTTGAACCCAGTTATACTTTTGGCCTTCACAACATCCCAAGGCAACGAGTTCCACAAGTTAATTGTATGTTGTGTGAAGAAGTACTTCCTTTTGTTTGTTTTAAACCTGCTGCCTATTAACTTCATTGGGTGATCCCTAGTTCGTGCGTTATGTGAAGGGGTAAATAATACTTCCCTACTCTCTCACTCTCTCCACACCATTAATGATTTTATAGACTTCTATCATACCCCTCACACACACACCCAGTCATCTCCTTCACAGAATCATAGAACTGGAAGGGACCTCCAGAGGTCATCTATTCCAGTCCCCTGCACTCAATGCAGGACTAAGTATTATCTAGACCGGGGTAGGCAACCTATGACATGGGTGCCAAAGGCGGCACGCAAGCTGATTTTCAGTGGCACTCACACTGCCTGAGTCCTGGCCACCGGTCCGGGGGGCTCTGCATTTTAATTTAATTTTAAATGAAGCTTCTTAAACATTTTAAAAACCTTATTTGCTTTACATACAACAATAGTTTAGTTCTATATTATAGACTTATTGAAAGAGACCTTCTAAAAACGTTAAACTGTATGACTGGCACATGAAACCTGAAATTAGAGTGAATAAATGAAGACTCGGCACATCACTTCTGAAAGGTTGCCGACCTCTGATCTAGACCATCCCTGATAGGTGTTTGTCCAACCTGCTCTTAAAAATTCCCATAAGCTAAACAGTCCCAATCTTTTTCTCTCTCCTCACATGGAAGCTGTTCCAGACTCAATCATTTGTGTTGCCCTTTCTGTACTCTTTCCAATTCTAATTAGGGCTGTCGATGAATCGCAGTTAACTCACGCGATTAAATCAAAAAAATTATTTGTGATTAATTGCAGTTTTAATTGCACTGTTAAACAATAGAACAACAATTGAAATTTATTAAATATTTTGGATGTTTTTCTACATTTTCATATATATTGTATTCTGTGTTATAATTGAAATCAAAGTGTATATTATTGTTGATTACAAATATTTGCACTGTAAAAACGATAAAAGAAATAGTATTTTTCAATTCACCTCATACAAGTACCATAGTGCAATCTCTGTTGTGAAAGTGCAACTTAGAAATGTAGATTTTTTTTGGTTACATATCTGCAGTCCAAAAACTAAACAATGTAAAACTTCAGAGCCTACAAGTCCACCCAGTCCTACTTCTTATTCAGCCAATCGCTAAGACAAACACGTTTGTTTATATTTACAGGAGATAATGCTGCCCGCTTATTTACAATGTCATCAGAAAGTGAGAACAGACATTTGCATGGCACTTTTGTAGCTGGCATTGCAAGGTATTTACTTGCCAGATATGCTAAACAATTGTATGGCTCTTCGTGCTTCGGCCACCATTCCAGAGGACATGCTGATGACCCTCGTTAAAAAAAAATGCGTTAATTTAAATTTGTCTCTGAACTCCTTGGGGGACAACTGTATGTCCCCTGCTCTGTTTTACCCGCATTCTGCCATATATTTCATGTTATAGCAGTCTTGGATGACGACCCAGCACATGTTCGTTTTAAGAACAATTTCACTGTAGATTTCACAAAACGCAAAGAAGGTACTAGTGTGAGATTTCTAACCAACCCAAGCTTTAAGAATCTGAAGTGCCTTCCAAAATCTGATCAGGACAGGGTGTGGAGCATGCTTTCAGAGGTCTTAAAAGAGTAACACTCCGATGCGGAAACTAAAGAAACAGAATCACCAAAAAAAGAAAATCAACCTTCTGCTGTGGCATCTGACTCAGATGATAAAAATGAGTATGTGCTGGTCCGCACTGCTTTGGATTGTTATCGAGCAGAACCCGTCATCAGCATGGACGCATATCCCCTGGAATGGTGGTTGACGCATGAAGGGACATATGAATCTTTGGCACATAAATATCCTGCAACGCCGGCTACAACAGTGCCATGTGAACACCTATTCTCACTTTCAGATGACATTGTAAACAATACGCAGGCAGCATTATCTCCTGCAAATGTAACCAAACTTGTTTGTCTTAGCAATTGGCTGAATAAGAAGTAGGACTGAGTGGACTTGCAGGCTCTAAAATTTTACATTGTTTTATTTTTGAATGCAGTTTTTTTGTACCTAATTCTACATTTGTAAGTTCAACTTTCAGGATAAAGAGACTGCACTACAGTACTTGTATGAGGTGAACTGAAAAATACTATTTCTTTTGTTTTTTTACAGTGCAAATACTCGTAATCAAAAATAAACAAAGTGAGCATTGTACACTTTTTATTCTGTAATTGCAATCAATATATTTGAAAATGTAGAAACATTCAAAAATATTTAAAGAAATGGTATTGTTATTAATCACGATTTTTTTATATTGTGCGTTTAATCGTGATTAATTTTTTTTAATCGCTTGACAGCCCTAATTCTAATATATCTTTTTGAAATGGGGTGACCAGAACTGTACATGTATTCAAGGTATGGGCACATCATGGATATATATAGTGGTATTATATTTTCTGTATTATCTAACGCTTTCCTAATGGTTCCTAACATTGTCAGCTTTTTTGACTGTTGCTGTACATTGAGCAGATGTTTTCAGAGAACTATCCACAATGACTACAAGATCTCTTTCTTGAGTGGTTACAGCCAAGGCCTTGCCTACACTGCCACTTTACAGCGCTGCAACTTTCTCGCTCAGGGGAGTGAAAAAACACTCAAGAGCCTTTGGTGAGAGACCTTGTCAATGGCTTTCTGAAATTTCAAGTACACTATATCCACTGGATTATCCCTGTCCACGTTCGTTGACATGCTCAATGAATTCTAGTAGATTGGTGAGACATGATTTCCCTTTACAAATGCCATGCTGACTCTTCCACAACATACCATGTTCATGTGTGTCTAATAATACTTTTCTTTACTATAGTTTCAATCAGTTCGCTTGGTACTGAAATTAGGCTTACTGGCCCGTAATTGCCAGGATCACCTCCAGAGCTTTTCTTAAAAAATTGGCATCACATTAGCTATCCATCAGTCATCTGGTACAGAGGCTTTATTAAGCGATAGGTTACATACCACAGTTAGTAGTTCTGCAATTTCACATTTGAGTTCCTTCAGAACTCTTGGGTGAAGACCAGCGTGTCCTGACAACTTATTACTGTTTAATTTATCAACATGTTCCAAAACTTCTATTGACACCTCAATCTGGAGCAGTTCCTCAGATCCGTCACCTGAAAAGAGTGGCTCACGCATGGGAAAACAAGGTTCTGGTTTCAGGAAGATCATCACTGCAACTTGATGGAAGGCAGGTGAACGCCTAATGGGACTTTTGGAAGAGCTGCAACAGGTTGCAGTTAGTCTGGAGATGGTGGAGGAACATTTGCCGTCTAACCGCCTAATTCTAGGTGCATTGTACAGAAGAGGCCGAAGAGAGACCTTTATACTGGTATTTTCAAAAGGATGCTCACGGTGGTCAATGTTCTGCAGCCACAGCTCAGCAAGCTTTTCATTAGCGTGTTCTAAACCCTCCTATTACACTCCGCAACCCATGCGAGAGGAACCATCCATTTGAAAGTGTTTTGCCGCTGCATGACTCACTGCTATACACAGCTCTGAAACTGCCAACACCACTGAAATCGACTAAACCCTCTTTTACAACACAGCCTGATAAGAGTGTAACCCACCAATAATTATGCCAGGGATTAGTACTGCTTATTAAACACAAACAACCCCCACCCCAGACAGTCCAGAGCTAATTAAAACCTACCTCCCCTCTCTCTGAGAAGGAGGCCCGTTAAATCAGATGTGAGATCTAGTCCAGCGCCACCACTGACCTCTTGTGACTTTGGGGAGTCATTTTGCCTGTGTCTCAGTGTCTCTGTTACGTGGCAATAGCACTTGAATTCATAGGGCTATTATAGGATTAAATTCATTCACATCTATCAAGCACTTGGGAAGTCTGGATGGAGGTGCTGAAGAGTGCGACGTATTATTCCTCAAACCACAAATTGGCAGCTGGAGGAGGTCATACTACTACTGTTAACAGAGGATTAATTAACTTTCAACACCATCCTGCCCCTTTGAGGGGGACATTATTATTTCCCTTTTAACACAGAGGAAATGAAGACTAAAGCAGTGAGATTCCCTCTGTGGCCTGGACAAGTCACATGTCAGAACAAAGTAGATCTATCTAACTACAAAGCAGGGTGGATAAAAATCAATGATTTTTTTGATTGAAATCAGATTTTTTTGATAAAATGCTTTTTGAGGAAAAAACCTATCTAAAAATAGTTTTAATTAAGATACATTATAGCTCAAAGATATCTCATCATGGAATAGGGATGATAAATTCTAATTCTATAGTATGAGACAATATATTCATGTAATGTTTAAGAAAAGTTTTGTGAGTTCTAATAGTTCATGGATTAGGGACACAATCTTATGGGGTTCCATAGACCTCTGTATAGATTAACCTAAATAATCTTTCTATCTACCCAATGGGACTCAATGCTTAGTCAAGAAGATACCATCAGAGATGCTTAGTTTTGCAGTTCTCAAACCGTGGATGTGTCTTTCAAGAGATAACATGCTTGTTAACAGCAAAAATGATTTAAAATAAATAAATAAAATAATGTATAGAGGTGAGAAATAACAGACCCCAACCCTATTGTCCCTCTGCAAAAACCTACAATGGCAGCAGTCTGTAAGAGAGATCCAGTTTGGGAATAAGAACCATTCAAGAAATATATGTTTGCTGATGGTATTTTAAAGAAAGTCATACCAGTGAACTGGTGGAAGTCATTTAACCACTTGGATTCAGAGACTGTTGAAGTGCTAATCTCACTTTTAACAGAAGTAGCTCCTTCTGCCGGTGCAGAAAGAATATTTTCTTCCTTTGGACTAATTCATTCCAAATTGAGAAATCGTTTGGGACCCGAAAAAGCAGGAAAGCTTGTTTTTCTTTTCCAGATTATGAACAAACAGGAAAATAAAGGTGAAGACGACAGAATTAGCTGCAGAAGCCAATATTTTAAGTTTCTCATGTTGACCTGGCTGATATAGTCGATTTAATTTTTGTGGGTTTTTTTAAATATTTTAACTATTTTAGTTAAAAACAATTTTAATAAAAACAAACCTGATTTTAAAAAACTTGAACGTTTAACTAAATTCAAAAATTCATATGCTTGTTTTGTTAAAAGATTATGTGTTTGCTGTTGAAGAAAAAAATCCAGAATACTTAACATTGTTGTTTTAGTTAAATAAAACAATTTAAATGTCTGTCTGGTGATGTTCTCCTCCTAATACAGCATGGCAAGAAAATCCTCCAAATATTAATGATTAGCCCGTTGAATTGGAGATATTTATGAAGTCATTGAAGCAGATAGTTCACCTCCCAATTACCTTTGGTAAATGAAATAACCAATCATTCATTTTCTGATATAGCTGTAAAACTCACCTGAAAAGTTTTCAAAATAAATCACTTAAAAAATGTATAGTGTGTACCTTCTACAAATGAAACCTACATCTATCTCTGAGTTGTGAAGAATATGTATCAAGTTATAACAACCAACAAGAATGCACTTTTACGTAGAAATCCATGATTAAATAGAGTCTTCCTGACTAGTGATTTAAATCAATTTAAATCAAATCCACCCTGCTACAAAGTTCACCTCTCTCAAACTGGCAGTTAAGAGGAGTGCTGTAAAGAATGGTTTAGACCAGTGGTTCTCAGCCAGATGTCCGGGGCCCCCTAGGTGGCCATGAGCAGATTTCAGGGGGTTGGCCAAGCAGAGCCAGAATTAGACTCACTGGGGTCCAGGGCAGAAAGCAGAAGGCCACCGCCTGGGGCTGAAGCCTGGAGTCCTGCCACCCAGGCCTGAAGCCGAAGCCTGAGCAATGTAGCTTTGTGGGGGCCCCTGTGGCATGGGGCTGAAGGCAACTGCCCTGCTTGCTACCCCCTGATGCCGACCCTGGCTTTTGTATGCAGAAAAGCAGTTGTTGTGGCACAGGTGGGCTGTGGAATTTTTATTGCATGTTGGGGGGGAAGGGGGAGAATAAAAAAAGGTTGAGAACCCCTGGTTTAGACTAATGACACGCTGTGTTCTGAATGGAAACTAATTCCACCCCAATCCATTCACCGGACCAAGACCTTACCGTGTTGAGGAACAGCTTAGGTGTCTCCTACAAACTTTTTCCACGGGAGGGGTGTGTGTGTGCGCCGCTCTCTCTCTCTGAAAGCATCAAGCCTGGTGTGCATTAATAAAAAGCGACAGAGCCAGCAGTGCTGTTAACCTGCAGACGGGCTAGGTTCTTAAAGAAAACATTTGCACTACAACACGCGAAACAGAGAGCATAGTCCAAAGCTGGAAAAAAAGATTTCTGAAATCAATGAAACCAGAGCGCTCATGAGATGAGAAGGGAAGAGTTATTTCTCTATAAACCAAAAAGGGATTCTTTGAAGAAGGTCAATCGTCTTGCTAGAAATCCTATCTGCCCCACTGTCTGAGCAGTAGTTTCATAGAGAAATTGCTTGTTCAGTCACTATGGATTGTTTTTTAGTGACTGTAACTTAGGTTGGGGGCGGGGGAGTAGTGCAGAGGGAATAGTTACAGAGCGATAAATTAAGCAAGAGAAGGAAGACAACAAAGGCTAAAAAGGAAAACTGTGGTCCACTAATTTATTACACCAGGCAACCTGGCAAACCCAGATAAACGCACATATGAACCATAACCAATTGGAACAAGGCTGGAGCCGAAATCACAAATTTACAACAGGGATGGGACCAGATGATAAAGCCCATCCTGAAGGGAGAAGCCTTGAGTAGGAGATTTGACAGCTCTGCCTGCACTTCTCCATGAGAGTTTCTGTAAATTCGGAGGCAAATATAGTATAGTCTACAGAGCCTACAAAGCAGTCAGCCGGCTGATGTCGTTATCTTTAGTGCAGTGGTGCAGCCCTCAGGGACTTCCGGTCCCAAAATTCAATAAGTCATCTTGATAGAAGGCAGCTCTCCATGGGCTTCTCTCAACTGTTTTTAGTCACGCATGCCCACTCTGGTTTTGTACGGTTTCCCATTTTGCCCCAATGCCTGAATGAGCCTTATTCAACACAGGTCAAAAATCCATCTGTAATGATCATCACACACACCGTACTTGTTCTGTTTGTACTGTACCATAACATGCCAGCCTGTGCCCTCAGATTGTTCGCAGCCCTCTAGAGTAGAGATGTAGTAGTTTAATACAGCTCACCCGACAAAAGCATCTGATTATGTACTTACAAGTTTAGCAAATCTAAACACTTCTCTGGCTGATGTTTGAACATCCCCCAAATAATTTCTAGAGCAGATCTTTTAGGAGAACATCCTATCTTGATATTAAAATTATCACTGACAAAGAAGCCACCAAAGCCCTTGGTAAGTGATTACAATGATTAATTACCAGGGTGGATAAAAAACAATTTAAAAAAAATCCATTTTTTTTTTTATAAAATGCTTTTTGAGGAAAAAGATGGTTTTAATTAAGATATATTATAGCTGAAAGATATCTCATCATGGAATAGGGATTAGACATTCTAATTCTATAATATGAGACAATATATTCATGTCATGTTTAAGAAAAGTTTTGTAAATGAGTTCCAATAGTTCATGGATTAGGGACCCAATTTTATGGGGTTCCAGGGGCCTCTGTATAGATTATTTAGGTTAATCTTTCTATCTACCCAATGGGTAGATAGAAAGTGCTCAGAGATGCTTAGTTTTGCAGTTCTCAAACTGTGGATTTGTCTCTCCAGAAGTAACATGCTTGTTAACAACAAAAATGTTTTTTAATAAATAATATATAGAGGTGAGAAATAACAGACCTCAACTCTATTGTCCCTCTGCAAATTTGTGTACACAGAATCAATCCCTTACCTCTCTCTAAAAAGTGCAAAGTTTCAAAAAGTTCAATGAATAGAAGATTGTTGGGGGCGGAATAGATCTGGACAAGGAGAAGAGGTCTGGAGATAAATGTGAGAAGCGAGGGACATATGCTGGTTTTGTTAAAATATTATATGTTTGCTGTTGAAGAAAAAAATCCAGAATACTTAATGTTTTAGTTAAATAAAACAATTTAAATGTCTGTCTGGTGACATTCTCCTCCTAATACAGCATGGCAAGAAAATCCTCCAAATATTAATGATTAACCTGTTAAATTGGAGATAGTTCACCTCCCAATGACTTCATAAATATCTGCTTCCATTACCTTTGGTAAATGAAATAACCAATCATTCATTTTCTGATATAGCTGTAAAACTAATCTGAAAAGTTTTCAAAATAAATCACTGTTTAAAAATGTATAGGGTGTACCTTCTACAAACCTGTATCTATCTCTGAGTTGTGAGGAATATGTATTAAGATTATAACAACCAACAAGAATGCACTTTTATGTAGAAAACCATAATTAAATCGAGTCTTCCTGACTAGTGATTTAAATCAAATCCACCCTGTTAGTTACTCTCACTGTTAAGCGCATTGGGTGCTGCCATCCTCTCGTTAGTGAGGAGGTGCAGCCTGCAAAGATGACAGGTATACAACACTACATTTCAATCCAAGTAGAGGCACTGTGCATACTGGGACCTGTTGTCTCCATAGGCTGCAACTGTTATAATACCGGCGAGAGGCTGCACTCAATTTTGTGGTAATAAGTGCAAGTCCTCAGAGGCTTGGAAAGTAGCCCATTTGCTCTTCAGCTGGAGAGTTATTAGTTACCCCAAACTCCACAAATTTGATTAATCCTTTTATTTGAATTTTCCACTTATCAGCACCTGTGGAAATAGTCATAGCTTGGAATGTCTCTGAGATAACTAGGAACTCTGCTTCCTCCCACTACTTCCCAGGAAGTTAACAAGGAAAATATTTGTTCTCTGTCACAAAAGCTTAAGAACGTACTAGACCATGGAAAATCTGGAGCAGCAAGATTTATTAGACTGGTCAAGTCTACAACTGCTGCCTAGGTCATAAGAAGTGGTAAAAACGGACTGGAATTCTGTAAAACTTACCAGAAACTCAAGTTGCATGGCTATTCCTTGGAAACTCTGAGCAGCAGCCAAGGACTTTGGGGGAGGAAGGACCACACAGGAGAGAAGAACCAACTACAAGCCAAAGTCAATGCAGCAGTACCACTATAGGTAAGGTTGTGTCACGACTTCTGCGTAAAGATCCACCTCTCCAAGTCCTCTGCAATCAACGTCCTTAGTTGGAGTCCTTTGAAATCTTATGTGTATCAGAAAGGTGCAGGGTAGACTTAATGACCCAATTTTGAGGTTATGTGAACTAGGGGCTGCGGAGATTACATCCTCCCCCCGCAAAATTAGCCATTTTTTCAAAAAGTTTCTAGGTGGGTCCCCATCTCCCCCCCCGAGCCAGAGATCAGTCTGTCAATTGAGTTTTACCCATGGCACCCACTAAATCTATGAGGGACTCAAACTGAGAATGGTATTTAAGACAAATGTAAATTTTTGTCTGTGCAAGCGCCAATACAGAAAATTGGTTACAGGATTTCCATTCCCGCCATTTTATGGTTCAAAGATTAACTCTTGTAAATTCTCTAAAATCCAATCAGTTACCCAGATTGCTCTGAAATTTGGCATGCCTTATAGGGGGCCTGGGTAGCATTAGTGATCCAAATGTGCGGTCATTTGACCGAGGGGGTTCCCAAGTTACAGACCCCCTCCCCAATAACAGTTTCCTGCTTCTGCCTGGTCCTGTTAAACTGAAGGTGCTAATCACTGGATGAATCAGACCTCTGAGACTGAGGGGCATGAACTCACCCTTCAATTAACAAAACTAAACATAAATTAATCCTAAGCCCCCAACCAAGACAAAAGGCGTTTTAGACTGATTGGCGGGATGTTGCTATGATCTGAGTCATGGGTGGCAATTTTATTGTGAGGAATCAGAGTATTTATGGGGGGGGGGGGGAAATTGGACACAACTGCTTGCTGAGAGGGGAGTGATATTACGGGGCAGAGTGGGGGAATAGGGAGAAAGGGGAAGGGTGGTAGGGGAGAGGAGAGGGGCTGGGGGCTCAGGTGAAGGGGGTGCTGGGGCTAGAGACAGTGGAGGGGTGGGACACTGGGAAGAGAGACATGAAAGTCAGTGGCGGGGAGAATAGAGGCAGCGGCACCTATCAGCCCCAGTCTGCCATCTCATGTTGCGCTCAGATCTGACTCTCTGGGAGTCTGAGTCCCCTCACTGCCCCCATGTATGTGCCAGAATCTACCAGGGTTGGACCCACTTCATGTGAGCCAGCCAGGTTCTGGGGGAAGGCTCACCCTTTTGGGAGGGTCTGAGACCCCCTCCCTGCCCCCCATGTGAGTCAGGATCTGGGGTAGTCCTGCCCCTTTGGATGAGGAGCTGAGAAGGGTATACTTCGTGCATATCACAGGCACTCAAGCACTCAGGACGGGGACGGGAACACCCACTGAGAGTAATGGAGCAGGTCACAGTCTCAGAGCTATTGTGTTCACCTACATAGGGAGTTCTCATTGAGCTGAGAACAGCACATTGAGGTGAATAGACCATTTCGCACCTTTCAGAGCCTCCAATGCTGCAGATGGATGTGTAAAGGAGGCCTCTCTCTCCATCATCCTGTGGCCAGGTCTACTACTATAAAGCTAGATCAATGCAAAGCAGCTTATAGCGACCTACCTGTGCATGTGTCTACACTCAATTGGTCTCCCATCGATGTAACTGCAAATTGCCCCATTAAACTGACTGACGTCTACACTACAGAATTACTCCAGTATAACTACATCGCTCAAGGGTGTGAATAAGTCACACCCCTGAACATAGTTACCAACCTAAGTGCCAGTGTAGACAGCCTCTCGCAGAGGTGGATTAACTAAGCCAATAGGAGAAGCTCTCACCCGTCATCTTAAGAATGTGGTGGAGGATGAGAAGAGGAGTTTGGGGACAGATGACTGGGGGAATCCAGCTGTGCAGCGAGCCAGGACTTATTTTTGACTCCGCCGCAGTCCAGCCAGTCGGGCATGGGCGAGCCTAATGCAGGCGAAAGAACCCTGGGTAAGTGTAAATTTTCAATTGCAGGGGTGGTGCCCCCAAAGTAGCAGGACACATTTCTGACTCAATAATTTACTCGAGAGGTAGTGGTACGACCAAGAGGGAGAGCTGATATCCGCTAGAGAATTAGGCGGGAGAGAAAAGGGCATTTGGAACAGTTTGTCTATGGATACAGGGATGTCCCTTGAATCCTCCTGTGAGACTGATGAAACTTTGCTGAAGGCACTCTGCAATCCTCTGCCAAAGGTTTCTAGGGAGGGCTGCTTTATTTATTTCTTCCTGCCACACCACTCTGCAATAACGTCAGCAGGCACCATTTCTATACACAGGCTAACAGCATATGGGCCCAGGCAGCTTCTGGACACCAGCAATAGCTCTGCCTGTGTTACCCTCAGCAGTGAGATATCAGCTAAAATCAAACCCACCTGTGGAAAATGGCACCAGTATTCAGTGTCAATGTCCTATACTAGTAGATTCATGCAACCAGGGAATACCCTCCTCATCACCCCAACCCCGAGGGGGCCATACTCAACATGGCTGGTGCTGCGACTGGTGCTAGATACAAGCAATCCCAAGCAGAAGTGAGAACATAGTGCCAAAAACTTTAGGCGAGCAAGAGGAGTGAGTTTGGCAGTGAACAGAGTGACAATGGTACCTCTGTATGTTTTATCTGCACCAGCTGCCATTGTGGCCTTCAGGGGTTCTCCACACCCATGGAGCACCCGAGCCAGTTAAGGAAGAGATAGAAGAGGACTTGGGATGTCATGTTCAACGAAATCTTGCAAGCCAGTGCTGCACTGGACTGTGAGCACAGGGCCTGGAGGATGAACATCGTGGACAGCCTGGAGAAGGCAAGAATGGAGAGAAGACAGACCCAGAAGTCCCAGCATGAAAAGCCGAGGGAGATGCACCAGGACATAACAGGGCTTCTCAGGCAGCAAACCACAGATGCTGCAGGCTCTGGGGGACCTGTACGTTCAACAACCCCAGGCTCATGTCCCTCTGCAGCCCACTGTAAAAACTCAGTATCGGGACCACCCTAAACCTCCCTCCATATTCCATGTGGCATCAGGGGTCACTGACCTTCTCCCACCACTCCACCCTGGGGGACATTAAAGACAATCACAGCTTCACATACACTGACCTGTGAAAGCCACAGTTGTGTAGCTACATGAACATGAGTGTTCTTTCCCCTTCATAGGTTCGGTTCTCAACATTTATAAAGCTTTTAATGTATTTGTTTTAAAACAGCATGGGGTTTGGGGTTTTTTGTGCAGATTGTTTTACAGAATAAAATTCTATTATTTGGAACATAATGCATCTTTATTAGTTCACAACATACGCTGCTGAGTGCTCGGCAGTTCTGAAAGCGACCAATTACCTGTTACTGCACACAACTCATAGGATCAGTCGCAAACAAAATTAATAGGTGCTTTGACAATGTTATATTCCTACATGCACAGCAACACCACACAATTCCTACCAGACCATAAAAAGGGCAGGGCCAGGTACAGTATACAATACCTGTTACCATGGCTCACTGTTAAAAATAGTCTTTCACAGCCTCCCTGAGCCGCATAGCTCCACGTTGAGTTCTAATAGCCTCTGTATTTGGCTATTCAAATTCAGCAAACAGCCACTTCACTTCCTCTGCCAGCGGAAACTTTTCCCTCTTTGCTTCTCAGATATTATGCAGGACACAGCAGGCAGCTATAACCACTGGGATATTTTTCTCACCAAGGTCCAATCTTGTGAGTAAACAACGCCAGCATCCCTTCAAATGACCAAAAGCACTTTCAACTGTCATACTGCACCTGCTGAACTGGTAGCTGAATCCTTCGTTGGTGCTGTCAAGGTGACCAGAGTATGGCTTCATGAGCCAAGGGAGAAAGAGGAACGCTGAGTCCTCCAGAATCACTATTGGCTTTTCAACATTGCCAGTGGTAATCCGCCAGTCAGGAAAGGAAGTACCTGTTTGCAGCTTTCTGAAAAAATCCTGTATTCTTCAAGATGTGAATATCATATGCCTTCCTTGACCAGCCCACATTGATGCCCGTGAAACATCCCTGGTAATCCACCAGGTTGCATAACCATAGAAAAATAGCCCTTTCTGTTGACGTATGCTGTGGTAATGTGGTCTGGTGACAACAGAGGGCCGTGTGTTCTATCACCTCTCCTGCAGTTCGGGATCCCCACTGCTGCAAATCCATCCACTATATCCTGCACTCTGCTCAGAGTCACAGTCCTGCATAGCAGGAGGCGTTTAATGGCCCACCACGCTTGCAAAACAGCAACCACCGCAATGGATTCCCCAACTCCTAATTGGCTCCTGACTGACGTGTAACAGTCTGGCATTGCAAGTTTCCACAGTGCAATTGCCACTCACTTCTCCACTGTCAGGGCAGTTCTCATTTTGGTGGCCCTGCCCTGGGGCAAGCTTGGCACACAGATCCAGGAGTGTGGCCTTATGCATCCGAAAGTTCTGCAGCCACTGCTCATCAGCCCAAACCTGCATTATTATGATGCAATCCCACTAGTCAGTGCTTGTTTCTCAGGCCCAGAAGGGGCGCGCCATCTGCAGCTGCTCCATGAATGACACTAACAACTTAGACTTGGTTCTTGTTATGTCCCATGGCAACCTGTCCTCCAAAAAAATAGTTACCTTCCCCACCCACTCAGTTCTTCTCGCGGCTCTGCAAATACTTCAGGATTGTGCGTCCTCTGCTTGTTACACTCATGACAATAGTGCAGAGTTGTGCAGGCTCCATGCTTCTGTCAGACGGCAGAGAGTGAGGAGTGTGCCGCGGGTTTATGGGATTTTGGAAAAAGGTACAAAAAATATGGGATACAAATATTATGCAATGGAGACCGCAATAAATATGTAATAACCTACATTGCTTGATACAAAAAGATGTATGTTTTGTACCCTCTGATGTGAGTGGGCAAGGGAAAGAGCAGCATGTATACCTTCAGGATCCAGTATGCATCATTTCAATGCCTCCACCATTTAGTGTGGGTACACGTACCATGCAGACCGCACCTGGAGCATATCTAAATAATTCCCCATCGGCTACTGTCAGCTCCAGGGGATAGAAGGAATCCTGAGGGTGAGTGAATGGGTTGTAGAAGGAGGTGAAGAGCTTGCACATTTCAGCAACTGGCATTGGCAGAGTAAAGGTGTGTGTGTTACTGGGATGCATTAGAGCATTGCTGAAAAAGGGTAGGGTTAAGGTTGCATGGGCATCCTTAACTGTGCAGTTCCTGATTTTCAGAAGTTTGAGATTTACTCAACGCTCTGTAACAGGTCAACATACCACCAAGGAAACTTCACTCTTTATGAATATAGCTTTTTTGCCACTGAATTAGAATATTGGTCTGTTGAGTTAAAAATATCATCTCACTACAACAGGCCCCAGCAGAGACATGGGGCTATTAAAAGATTACAAAATGGGCCAAGCGGATATGGGAAAGCAGTAGATGTGATAAGAGTTTTAACAGATCCATGTGACATTATCATAAGCAAATTAGGTAAATGTGGGTGAGATGAAATTGCTATAAGGTGGGTGTACAACTGGTTGAAAGACGGTACTCAAAGAGTAGTTATCAATGTTCGCTGTCAAACTGGGAGGATTTATCTAGTGGGGTTACTTAGGAGGTCAGTCCTGGGCCCGATACTATTCAATATGTGCTTTAATTACTTCAATAATGGAGTGGAGAATATGCTTATAAAAATCCGCAGATGACACCAAGCTGGGAGGGGTTGCAAGCACTTTGGAGAACAGGATTAGAATTCAAAACGACCTTGAGAAATGGGAGAATTGGTCTGATATCAACAAGATGAAATTCAATAAAGATAAGCACTTAGGAAGGAAAAAAAATCAAATGCATAACTACAAAATGGGGAATAACTGGCCAGGCGGTAACACTGCTGATAAAGATCTGGTGGAGGGCATAGCGGATCACAAAATGAATATGAACCAACAATGTGGCGCTGTTCAGAAAAAAGCTAATATTCTGTGGTGTTTTAACAGACGTGTTCTATATAAGACACAGGAGGTAACTGGCCCACTCTATTCAGCACTGGTGAGGCCTCAGCTGGAGTAGTGTGTCCCCAGTTCTGGGTGCCACACTTTAGGAAAAATGTGGACAAACTGGAGAGACTCCAGAGGAAAGCAACAAAAATGATTAAAGGCCTAGAAAACCTGATCTAGGAGGAAAGGTTAAAAAAAACCTGGGCACATTTAGTCTTGAAAAAATGACTGAGGGGGGACCTGGTAACAAGTCTTCAAATGTGTCACATGCTGTAATAGAGTCAAGTCAAAGTTTCCCCAAGCCAATGGCTCATCGGGCTGATGCGTTTAAGGCACATAAGTCTCATAGCCAACAGTACACAAGGACACAAGTACAATGTGGCCAGCATCACATCCGACTGCCTATGACTGCCCTAACCCGATGGATCAGGTACCCATTTTGCAGCTGGGTGAACTGGAAGTGGCCTTTCTGTGTAAGATCATGCAAAACTCAAAAGTCCATTGAAGGTAGGACAAAATGTCATCAGCTTAAGCTGCAGCAAAAGAGATTCATTAGATATTAGGAGAAACTTTCTAACTATAAGGATAGTTAAGCACTAGAATAGGCTTCCAAAGGAGACTCAGCATCATTGGTCAATCTGTTCTTAAAAACCTCCAAACACCCCTCACAGATGGCCTAGGTTTAATTTGTTCCTGCCTCAGCACCAGGGGCTAGACCTGATCACCTCTGGTGGTCCCTTCTAGCCCTATATTTCTATGGTTCTAACCCATTCCCAGCCCCCGCAAACCAGGAAGACAATATCTTTAAACCATGACAAGACTGGCAACATTTTATATTGGCTTCTAGCGAATAGATTTAGACTTCTGACTAATGTCTTATAACACTGTCCGGCCCTGTCTAGCATCAATGACCTTGAAGATTCAGAAGCCAGGAAATAGTTCTCCAAACTTATTGATTAGCTGAGAGTTGCCCAATATGTCACTTACAAGGTCCTTAAATGTGGCCTGTAATTGCCATTAGATCTGCCATGTTAGATACAGAGACAGGCTCCAAGAAGTTGCCAGAAAGAAAGCCCAGACCAATACTTCTTGGAAGGGGAGAAGGGACTCAAATAAGCAGTGTCAAATCGATGCATCTTATCACACAACACAAAAGAAGGGTTGTTTATAATCCCAGCAAAAATGTAAACTCAAGAATTTGTCATTCACATTTCCTCCTTGTCAGACATTGCAAAGATTGTGCAAAAGAAGGAAAGTCTGCCTTTCCTGTCCCCCGTTAAGGAAGTATGCTTCCCTGTGAATGCTCGGGGAGGAAGAGCAGGTCTTTCTGTTTCAACAGAGCTTTTTGAAAGAAAAGAAAGCCTAGAAAAATTTACTCACCAAGTCGGAATTTTACAGGGGAGAAGGGGGGGAAAAAACAAAACAAAAAACAAAACCCTATTTAGAAACCTAGTGGAACTTTCTGGGGGTTGCTGGAAGAAGGTCACCACTCACCACCAAACCTGATAGTTTGAGAACTTTCTCCGAATACTGAGGGAGGGAGAGGAATCCCTTCAACAATACTTACAATTAAACAACAAGAAGATATTAAAATTAGGAAAATAGGAGAAAAAAATCACAATATTGCATAGAGTTTCAATAGAACTAATAAAAGGTTATGCATCTAAATGTAAGAAAAGCAGAAGTTTGGATCTAGACAGGAGATAATGAAAGACTTTAACCAACACTATAAACTGACAAGACAGAAGAGGAAGTCAGAGTAGAAAAGCATCAACCACAATACAATACATGATCAATACCACAGGTATTGGTAGCAGGTCTCAAGGTGCCACAAGTACTCCCGTTCTTTTTACATTTTTAGGGACTTCCATGGGCCAATTTATAATTGGGTATATTAAGTTTCTCTCTATTTAAGTTACAAAGCAATTTTTATATGTTATAAAGAACAGTTCTGTTAATAGATTAAAAAAAGCCATTACAAAAGACGACATCTCTGCTACTGAGTAAACTATTATAATTAAGACAAAACCACAACAGCAATCAACAGAGGAAGTGAAGTCTCCCCCTACTGCCACAATTCACAGCAGCTCAACAGGGCCAAGCTACACTGGAGTTTCGAATTGGAAAAGTACTGGGGTGGACTCCTAAAGTAATATGCTGTGACCCATGTCTGTTTATCTTGCTATCAGGGCAGGGAAAATTGCCTGTAGTGACAGACGCAAAAAATCAAATCTTTCTTACAATTGTAAGATAATCCGAACTGTTAGAATACATAGCAAACATTAGTTTGCTTTACTGTATGTCTTCAACTATACATTTTATCTGTTTTTAACCACAACTTGCATATTAGCAAAACTTTTTGTTAACTGCTCCTGAATGTCAGATTCTAACTGGTATGACATAATGTAATAAAAATGCTTGTGTGTCAGTATAATACTTTAACATGACGTTCTTAACTCCTGTTACAAACATGTACAATGTGTCACAAATACTAGCATTATTACAGAACAAGCAGTATCAACACCAAATCCCTGATTTCACTTCAGACAACACAGAAAGGAGGAGAAAATATGCACCGTTCTTTCTGGAACAAAGAGATTCTTTCCTTCCAAATATTTGGGACTCCTGAAGGCAACAACAAGAAGCCTGGACTCCGATCATATAAGCTACAGTCGCCAGACTGTGAGGACTTGTCCGCACTGGCCAGGGTATATGGCCATGCCCAAAGAGCTGGTATTAAGGCACAGATCGGCAGGCGTGAGCTCAGGGTTGTTTGCGGTCTAGCGCCACCCCAGATGGCTGCAGCGATCCCTGTGACTCCATAAAGCCCTTTCGGATCCGGGGACGCACCAGAAAACACGAGACTGCTCTTGGTCCAGGCTGGCGAGCAGGGGGTTCGGCACCCGGAGCCCCGGGACAGGCTGCCAGCCGGGAATCTCACCGGAGAACAAGTGCCCAAGGCTCCCACGTGGAGCCAGCTCGCCCCCACCCCACCACTGAGAGGGCCCGGAGCCCCCTCCCTCGCTCTGGGAGTGGGGAGAGACCGAGCCCCGGATCTGTCCCCGCCCGGCAGACACACTCAGTCCCGGCCTGCTGCCCTCCGCACTCGCGTGGTGTGAACCCGAGAAACCCAGTCCCAGTAACCGTCCCGCCCCCGGCCCGGCGCCCGCTGCGGGAGCCAGACCCCGGGGAAGGCGGGGAGTCTCCGATCCCGGCCTCCCCGCAACACGAGGCCTCCAGCCGGCCGCGCTACAGGCCTCCGCCCGGGCCTAGCCCTGCTGCCAGGCCGCCTCCAGCGCACGGGGCCCGGCCCCAGCTCCGCCCCCAACACCAGCCGGCTCCGCGCTGAGGCTCCGGGAGCGCCAAGGCCGAACTCGCCGCCCCGAGCCCTCCGCCGGGGCCGCCCAAGCGCCGCTGCCCGGGTCCCCCTCGCCGAGCTCCCCCAGCGCTATGCCCGGCCCGGCCCCGCTGCCGGGCTCGCCCCGATCGCCCCGGCCGCGCCGTTCCCCAGGCCCCGCCCGATCCCCCAAGGCCCCGCCGCCCGGCTCCCCCTGGGCGAGATCTCCCGGCGCCATGGCCCAGCCCGATCTCCCCAGGCCCCGCTCCCAGCCGATCGGTTCGGGCAACCGCGCTCTCAAAACCCCGGCCCGCCCGGCTCCCCCCGGCCCGGCTCCCCGCCGCTCCCCTCCGGCCCGGCCCGCTCCGATCCCCGCAGCTCCCCCCGCGCCCGGCCCGTTCCCCGCAACTCCCCCCGTCCCGCCCGGCCCGGCCCGGCTCCCCGCCGCTCCCGCCCGGCTCCCCGCAGCTCCCCCCGTCCCGCCCGGCCCGGCCCGTTCCCCGCAACTCCCCCCGTCCCGCCCGGCCCGGCCCGTTCCCCGCAGCTCCCGCCCGGCTCCCCGCAGCTCCCCCCGGCCCGGCCCGTTCCCCGCAACTCCCCCCGCGCCCGTCCCGGCTCCTCGCCGCTCCCCCCGCCCGGCCCGGCCCGTTCCCCCCGCCCGGCCCGGCCCGTTCCCCCCGCTCGGCCCGGCCCGTTCCCCGCAGCTCCCGCCCGGCTCCCCGCAGCGTCCCCCGGCCCGGCCCGCTCCGATCCCCGCCCGGCTCCCCCCGCGCCCGTCCCGGCCCGGCTCCTCGCCGCTCCCCCCGGCCCGCCCGGCCCGGCCCGTTCCCCGCAGCTCCCCGCAGCGTCCCCCGGCCCGGCCCGCTCCGATCCCCGCCCGTTCCCCGCAGCGTCCCCCGGCCCGGCCCGCTCCGATCCCCGCCGCGCCGCTCACCGATCTCTGCAGCTCCCCCAGCCAGCAGCTCGCCCGCTCCTTGCCGCTCGGGTCCGGGTCGTGGTACAGCGCCTGCACCGCCTGGTACACGAGCTGCAGGCTCGGCTTCCCCGCGCTGCCTCCGCCGCCCTCCATGGCTCCGGGTCCCGCACAGGCCGCTCCGCGCCCGGCTCCAGCCCCTCAGCAGCCGCCGCTCCAGGCCGCCGCCATCTCCTCGCCCGGCCGTGTCCGTTACCGGGAGGGGCGGTGTCACCCAGAACGCGGCCCCCCGGAAGCGTGCAGCCCGCGCACCGCGTTCCGCCCGCACAGCGCTCCCGCCCGGCCGCCGCGGAGCCTGCAGGCCCGGCCAGCCTCGCGCGCGGATACGCGGCTGCGCAGCCAGGGCGCAGCCCCCCCCTCCGGCACCGCCCCCGGCTGCCCCCAGCGCGCTTCCGGCCGGTGCCACCGCCACACCTGTCCCCCGCACCCGGAAGTGACCCGCTCTGAGAGGCGGGAAGGAGGCTCCCCCTCCTGCTCGGGCCCCCTTCCGCAGGGCCAGGCCCTGCCGAGCCCCGGCATCCCTCCCGCCACGGCCCGGTCCTCCGAATACCCCCCTCCCCGGGCCCTGCGGCTCCCCCCGGCCGGGCCTGCCACCTCCCCGGGCAGCCGGCCTAGAGCCACCCCCACGCCCAGCCGGCCCTGCTCATCCCACCGGCCTGTGCCCCCCCCCCTCCCCTCCTCAACCACATCTGGGGCCTGCCCAGCCCCTCTAACCCTGCTAATCCCCCCTCCCCGTCCAGCTCAGCCCCGATCCCCAACCACACCTGGGGCCTGCCCAGCCCCGCTCAACCCCCCCCTCCCCGTCCAGTCCTCCTCCTCCCCAACCACACCTGGGCCTGTCCAACCCTGCTCAACCCCCCCATCCCATCCAGTCCTGCTTAGCCCTCCCATCCCCAACTACACCTGGGGCCTGCCCAGCTCCTCTAGCCCTGCTCAAGCCCCCCTCCCCGTCCAGTCCTGCTCAACCTTCCCCGATCCCCAGCCACACCTGGGGCCTGCCCAGCCCCTCCAGCCCTGCTCAACCCTCCCCTCTCCACCACACCTGGGGCCTGCCCATCCCACTCCAAACACTCCTGAGGACTGCCATCCCTCTGACCTTTCCCGTCCCACCCCCCTAGCTTCTCCACCACCAAACACACCTGGGAGCTGCTCCCCTCCTCCCCTGCTCAGCCTGCCCTCCCCCCACCCCTGGCCCTGCTCCCCAAACACATCTGGGGGCTACCCTTCCTTCCCTTGCTCCTCCCACCTGGCTGTACCCTGTACCCCCAAACACTCTGGGGGGCTGCCCTGGCCCTCCTGCCCTGCTAAAACCCACCTGCCCAGCTCCACACCCCCAAACACCTCTGGGGGTTGCCCTTTCCCCCAGCCCTGCTCATCCCACCTGGCTGTGCCCCCCCATCCCCAAACACACCTGGGGGCTGTTTTGGCGCTGCTCAATCCACCTAGCTGGCTGTGCCCTCAGTTCACTGCTGCCCAGCCCCCTACCTTCCAAACACACACGTAACTGGGGGCAGTCCTCCTCCATCACCACCACTGGAACAACCCCACCTAGCTGTGCCTTCTGCCCAGCTCCCATGCCCCAAACACGTACCCCTGGAGGCTGCCCTGCTCAACCTACACTACCTGGCTGTACCTTCAGCCAAGTCCTGCCCAACAATCCCCTGAAACACACACATACATACCTGGGGACTGCTCCCCCCCCCTTGGGCGTTGTCTGCTCTATTAGTCAAAAAACAATCTCTGCCAGCTGTTAGGCCTTGCCTGACACTCATCTGGGACTGCTCCTTATCCACATTCCAAGGAGTGTCTTGTTCTCGTCCCAGCTCAGACGAGTGACCCGATTTTAAAAGTCACTTTCTGAATAACAAGGCGCTTTGTCCTTGCTCCCATCATCACAGATAAAGGGCATCTTATCTGCCTGCTGCCTGATAAGATGGCGCTTTCCGGATTACTGGGGAAAGTGGTAACACTTTTTAGCCATTGTTTCTACACTGCTAGTTGGATAATTTATTTACCGGTTCAGTACAGCTGAGGCTTTCTGGGGGCTACTCAGTGGATTTCTGGGAGCAGTGGGGGCCGTATACTGGAGTGCATTTATAGAATTGGGCAAAAATGTCTCACCCATAGCGCATGGCAAGATGAGCACTAAAATGATATTTCTCACGGTTTATGGCTTGTGGCACCATAAAGGCTATGCTTTTCATGATTCTCCTCCCCCCCCCCCCCGATATGGCTAAAAATTGAGATTTAAATAAGGTGAAAGTCAGCCCTTATTAGCATAACATATTCTATTATCTATATACTTAGCATAATATATTCTCTCTCTATAAAATCCTTTAGAGCAGTGGTTTTCAAACTTTTTTTCTGGCCATCCAGTTGAAGCAAATTGTTTGATGCCTGTGACCCAACGGAGCTGGGGATGAGGGGTTTGGGGTATGGGAGGGGCTCTGGGCTCAGGCTGGGGATGAGGGGTTTTGGGGGGCTCAGGGCTGGGGCAGGGGGTTGGGGCCCAGACTTACCTCAGGCAGCTCCCAATCAGCAGTGCAGCGGGGGTGCTAAGGCAGGCTTCCTGCCTGTCTTAGCACTGCAGACTGCGCTGTGCCACAGAAGCGGCCAGCAGCAGGTCCGGCTCCTAGATGGCGGCGCGCAAGCGGCTCTGTGTGGCTCTCGCCTGCAGACACTTGTCCCACACACCCCCCCAGCTCCCATTGGCCGGTTCCTGGCCAATGGGAGTGCAGAGCTGGTGCTCAGGGCGGTGGAAGCGTGTGGTGCCCCATGACCCCCCCCCCCACACCTAGGAACCAGACCTGCTGCTGGCCATTTCCGGGACGCAGCACGGTGTCAGAACAGGTGGGGACTAGCCTGCCTTAGCCGGGCAGCACTGCCGACTTTTAACGGCCCGGTCAGTGATGCTGACCAAAGCCGCCGCGACCCAGTGTCTTACATTTCCGACCCAGTACTGGGTCGCGACCAACAGTTTGAAAACCACTGCTTTAGAGATGATACACACAGCAAAATCACTTCACCCGCCACTAAAATGGAACCACCTCTGACATTAAAGGTGGCGGCTGTTTAACAATGCATTGCAATGCTGCACAACAGTTGAAAGAAGACTCGAATGTCCAATTGAACTTGCAGTGGGAATGGAGAAAAGTAAAATGTAATTATACACGCTCATATTTTGCCCAGTCTATGAGGCTAACAAAACTCCTCTTGTGAAAAGTCTAGTCTGACCTTTAGCATGAGTATTCAGGAATTCGGCTTTGCATCACGATGGCCCTGATGCCATGTCGTTTAATACTCTTAGAAGGAAGAGCATGTTTACAACTTCCATGTCATGCAGTACCTGACTTTAAAAAAAAAAAAAAGAACACATTCAAATACTGACCAGGCCCGATCCAGCTTTTTTTGTGAGAGTTAATTAGATAGTGGGCTGAGGTGGTCTAGCTACTGACCTAGTACATGGAGTCTTGGTCCATGAAGAGTAAATAATCAAGTAAAGAAAGAAAGAAAGAACCCATAACCAAAATTGAGTTATGAAAGGGTTGTGAAATTCCTTTGGTAGCTACAGTAGTTTTTTGTAACCTTTATTCATTGTAATGATCTTAGAGCAGCTGCCAGTGTTTTAGTTTTGTTGAGGGGTCTAGGTTGGGGTACTACCAGGGTAGTAGCACGTTCGTTCCTGCTTGCATTGAAGTTTTGCAGGCTCGCCGCACTGCATCAAAGACAAAAATCAATGAATACAAAATTACAAAGAAAGCAGGAAAAAAAGAACCAGGGAAACAAACAAAAAGGGGTTGAAATCTAGAATTTCCTCTTTGGGAACTTAGAGGAAAAGCCCCTGGGGAAGATAATTCCATAAATTAATGTATTTGTTGAGAATTCACAACATGCTCCATGCTGTACAGAACACAGGACAGGTTTCTTGTCTACCTTGAGAAGTTTATAATCTAAACCTATTTCCTTCCTAAAAATTATTCTATTACAACTGTTTAGGTGAATTCAGGTGAAGTTCTGGAGCCTGAAGCTTCCTATTTACTACAGAACAGGTAGAGCATAGACAGTGTAAGCTTCCCTCACTCCCCCATCTATGTGTTTCAAATGTGACCTGGAAAGACCACTGTATGAACTGAGAGAATAACTCAGTCTTTCTCACCTATTCCGTCCTTACATCTCTACTGAAACTGCCAACAGCAGACCCATCTGTGTTCACAGGTGTCCACATCACAGAAACGATCTGCTAGATAATGCACTGAGACCACCAACCAACCAACTGGTAACAGTCCTTCAGCACTATCAGCCTGGCAGAAGACTGAATCAGTAATCTAGAGATGAGAGGAAAGGTGGCAATTGCTAACTAAAATTAGAAGATGTGGACTCAGAAATCACTTCCGAGGCCTGTAAAGAGAACTTACGATGAGGTCAGTGCTTATGAGCTAAGACATCTTTCTGGTGGCAAGAAAGGAGCACATTGATAGTGGGGACCAACAAAGGGAGATGCCAGCATTGTAGATAAAAAGATTGTTTTGATTCACGAAGCAAGAGTGCTTTCTGTGATGTGAGACTATTTTGATTAGATGGGGTCCACTTAAGCAGAAGGAACCAGCTCTTTGCCGCTTTCTCAATTACGTTGCTTAGAAATGGAGTTTAGATCATGGGTGATAGCTGGTGAGTGATGGTCCTTGCGACTACTGCGTGTCTTAGGGTGGGTAATAAGTTGTTTCTTAAGAGGAGACATTGACTGTCTGTGGTAGAAAGGCAATCCAGAGCACCAGGGCCTTCACCAGCCCGGAAGAACATGGGTCAGTTTGTGGTAGTTTGGATCTCCTTCTGTGTTTCAGCAACTTCCTGCTGTGAGAATGAATGGGCTGAATTCTGAGAAGCATCATGTTCCATCTGGGGCTCTGTGGACAGCCTTCTATTCCTGGATCCATCCCAGAAGCTCAAGGTAGATGTCATGTTCACAGCCCACTGTTCTGATGTTGTTTCCTCAGGCCTGGAAAAACTATCTCAGATTTTTATCTCCTCCCATCCCCCAAGTAGGGTGAGAGCATTTTGCATCAGGAGTCTCCTTGAATCAGAGACTGATTGAAGGCAATCTGCATTGTTTAAGTGGGGCAGTATCCTAAACATTTCCACTGATTGACATTTTGCAGCAGCTGTGGCTGCGGAGAAAAAGGTTCTCTTGGTCTCCTTGAGAGCTGTGGCATAGAGTTGCTTAAACTTCTCATGCCGCGATCAAATTTAGTCTTACACCGTGGATATTCTAATCTTACCACCCTTGTACGGCATTTGTCTTAGACGTCATTGGTGATTGCAGGTGTTCCGTGTGGGTGAGGCAGAATTAGAGGACATTTAGGGGTCAGTCAGTTACTGGATGGGAACAACAGGTACAATTCTGCCAATCCATCAACAAGCCAGCGCTTCAGCTGGATAGGATTAGCAAAGGGGAGATTCATGACTATCCATGAATTTCAGGCAGGTTTCATGCTAAGAAGACATGAGCCACAAATCTCCACTAGCTATTTGGTGGGATCTCTCATGTTGTTCCACACCTCCAGAGTGACTAGAGACGGAAAAAAAATATTTGTCTGTGGAGTGGCCCAGTCCATGAGGAAAAACCTTTGTAATGGGCTGGGAATGGAATGTATTGTCTGGATATTCTCCTCAGTTACACATTAGATGGGGTTGTTGTCTCTTTCTGATCCTCTTCATCCTCCCCCGGGCTATGGAAAAGTATGTCCTCTGTTTCACTCATTCTGTTCATGCTTTCATTGGACTCACTGGGAGTGGCAGTAATACGTTTCAGAGAATCGCATTGTGCTACACTGTTCATGAAATAATCCTGCATGCACCAGATATATTGTTAAACACAGTAAACGTACACACTAGAGATCATCCAAACAATAAAAGCTTTTTCAACATTTTCAGAGTATAAAAATAATTTGAATAACCCTCAGATCAAGGCTGGGCTCGTCAGTGGATCCGTCTCGGTTTCACATACCGTACTAAGGAATAAAAATTGTACTTCGGAGGCGTCTTATCCGTAGAACCCAAACTAGAGAAGAGCAGACACAGCTAAAGTTCAGACTTAAACAGATGGAAGGAAACTTCCATAGTCATGACTAGCGGGATGATGTCAAAGGTTTTGCAGCCAATTTTCAGAGGCTGCCCTTTTCTTCAGGGACAGCCATACCGTGTTCCAGATAAATAACTGTTGTGTCTATTGCTCTTTGCACAACAAAATAATAGGTAGACACTATCAAGGCAGAGAGGGTTCCAAATAACTGGGTTTACAAAATGTACACAAACATGTGAGCCTAGCTACATATAGACAGGTTTCAGAGTAGCAGTCGTGTTAGTCTGTATCCGCAAAAAGAACAGGAGTCCTTGTGGCATCTTAGAGATTAACAAATTTATTTGAGCATAAGCTTTCGTGGGCTACAGCCCACTTCTTCGGATGCATCGAATGGAACATATAGTAAGCAGATATATATACATACAGAGAACATGAAAAGGTGGGAGTTGCCCAACCAACTCTAAGAGGCTAATTAATTTAGATGAGCTATCAGCAGGAGAAAAAAAACGTTTGTAGTGATAATCAATATGGCCCATTCCAGACAGTTGACAAGAAGGTGTGAGGATACTTACATCTGACATCAGGAATCATAACATTCAAAAACCAGTAGGAGAACACTTCAACCTCTCTGGTCACTCAGTAACAGACTTAAAGGTGGCAATTTTGCAATAGAAAAGCTTCAAAAACAGGCTCCAACGAGAAACTGCTGAACTAGAATTAATTTGCAAACTAGATACCATTAACTTGGGCTTGAATAGAGACTGGGAGTGGCTGGGTCATTACACACATTGAATCTATTTCCCCATGTTAAGTGTCCTAAATCACATCAGGATTTAAGTGCCTAACTTTGAAAATGTTGGCTCCTTTCCTTATAAATACAAAGGGATAGATTTCATGTGGAATATTCTATAGTATATCCTATTCTACCATATAAGTAGACCTTATTCCTCAAGTCAACAGTGACTACTCAGAGGAAAGATGGCAGAATCTGGATCCACATAAATAACCACATAAAACAGGAAGTAGCAATAACCTTCACTCTTGTTTCACTTTTATAATTCTCAGTCTGCCATACCTCCAATTATTTATTGTCATCCTTTGCTGTGCTCTGTCTCGTTTAGGGCCAGATGCTGACCTGCTACATAGGCATAACTCTGGAATGACACCACTGACATAAGTGAAACTGCTCTGGATTTACACTGATGTGAGATCAGAGTGTCGCCTTACAGTTAGGAAGTTTTTCTTAATCTGCTGTGCTGTAGTTTGAACCCATCGCCCCTTGTCCTGCCCTCTGTGGCAAGAGAGAACAACTTTTCTCCATTTTTTTTATGGCAGCCTTTTGGGTATTTGAAGACCAGTATCATGTCCCCACTTAATCTCTGCTGTTCCAAACTAACCGTACCCAGTTTCTTCAGCCTTTCCCCATACGGCTGCATTCCATCCCTTTGTTGCTTGCTTTCAATCCTTTCCAATTTCTCTACATCCTTTCCATACACTGGTGACCAAAATTGGACACAGTTCTCCAGCTGTGGCCTACCCAGTGCCGAGTAGAGCGATACTGTCCCCTCCCGTGATTTACATGTTATGCCTCTGTTAATGCAACCTAAAATTGCAGTTGCCTTTTTTGCAACTGCATCGCATTGCTGACTCACGTTGAGGTTTTGATGCACCACAACTCCCAGATCCTTCTCAGCAGAGCTGCTACCAAGCCAGTTATCCCCCGTTCTGTATTTGTGCATTTGGTTTTTCTTCCCTAAGTGGAGCATCTTATATTTGTCTTTATTGAATTTCATTTTGTTGTCGGTAATCCAGATCTCCAATTTATGAAGATCCCTTTGAATTTTAACTCTATCCTCCAAAGTGTTGGCAACCCCCCCAAGCTTTGTGTCATCTGCAAATCTGATCAGTCTGCTCTCTATACCTACATCCAGATCATTAATAAAGATGATAAATAACACCAGACCCAGAACAGATCCCTGTGGAACCCCACTTGAGACCTCCCTCCAATCCTGCATCATTCCATTCATAGTTACTCTTAGTTTGCGGTTGTTTAACCAGTTATGTATCCACTTAATGGTAGTTTAGCCAAGCCCACATTTCTCCAGCTTACTTGCTACATGTTAATCATGACAGGACAAATCCAGGTGTCCTTCCTCAGGACCTTTGCTATTCAATTCTAAGCAGACTTTTTCATCAGAAAAAGATTTTCAAGATGCAAAGGGTTATGCGGGTGCAAAATGCAAAACCCTCCTCTAATGCCGTTAGTGCTTTCTGAAACATAGCATACATGACATATAAATAGCCTAAGCACATGGGATGGGAGCCACCTGCCTGTCTGGAATGTTCTAGCCCCAGGCTGATACCCTTGCACATGATCTGGTCATGTAACAAATATAAATGCTTTGGGGACTTCATTGGTGAATTTATAGACAAGCTCTTAGAGCAAGACAAAAGTCAGGCCCTTCCTTCTTGGCTAGTAAATTTCATGTAATAAATGTACACGCTAGTAAATTTCACATATATAAATAAAAGTAACATGAGAACATTTAATTCTGTCAAGGAAATGGAGGAGGAACAGGTGGGTGGGTTCTGACCCATCATATGCGTCAGCACTAGAGCCTAGAGCCGTAAACACACTGCTATATGTGATGCTCTTTGCCCGGATAAGCAGAAGAGGTCTTTGAGTAACTTAGATCACCAGGGTGAGATTTGCCTTCTCCTGAGGGCTGAGGAGCAATGCGAGTAACCCAATGCTGAATACAAACTTCAAGTATTCTGTATTTGCTGTCTACACAAAGTCAGTGAAAACCGCTAATACTCGGATTTTCTGGATGAGAAGTTTGAGTACTGACAGCCGTCCAGGTAGCTGATCTTTGAGCTCATGCTTCAGTCCCACTTCAGATGGATTACTTGAGAGTTCCGCTGGATTTTATATAACACGGGTTGTTCTTTGTATTCTCACAAATGCAGTTCAACTGGTTTGGTTTAAAGCGACAAAGCTTATGCTCCAATACGTCTGTTAGTCTATAAGGTGCCACAGGACTCTTTGTCGCTTTTTACAGATCCAGACTAACACGGCTACCCCTCTGGTTTGGTTTAGTTACCATTTATTTCCATTATGAAGGAGAAAGCTAAAACCTAGTGTCACAGTTTCAGGGTAACTGAATCCACCCCTCAGGGGTCCACTCCAGGAAAGCCCGGTCAGGTCTCAGGTCTCCAGCCATCACCTGTCTCTGGGAAGGGACCCTTGTTCCACACCCTTCTGACCAGGGATTTTAAGGCCACACAGCTCCTGGCCTTACACTGATATCCCCAGCAAGCCAGTCTGCTCAAGGGCCAGCGCCTGTACTTTGCTCTCTCTCCAAGGGCTATGAAGAGCAGTGATGAGTCACCACACAGCTCTTTCTAAGCAAGAACATTCTAACCCTAACCCTAATAAAAACAATAAACAGATTTAAACACACACTAAGCATACCAGGAGTCACCATCAGTCTTATGGTGCCCTGGTAAAGTCTTTCCAGCCCTTCTGCAAGACTTGGGCCCCCCTTGGACAGAAGGTCCTCATAGAATATCAGGGTCGGAAGGGACCTCAGGAGGTCATCTAGTCCAACCCCCTGCTCAAAGCAGGACCAATCCCCCCAACTCAATCATCCCAGCCAGGGCTTTGTCAAGCCGGGCCTTAAAAACCTGGTCCTGTCCGTTTGCTGTGCAGAAAGAAGACCCCGAGTTAGTTCAAGCTCGTACTTTTATACCAAACCCCTTTCTTCGTCTCCTAGTCTCCGGAAAACACAGCTTGAATCAGTCTATGCAAACCACCCCAGGGCTGGAGTTTCTCAGGAGTCAATTACAGACTCAGGGGTAGCCACCCTCGACTGTTTTTAGCTCCTGTAGAAGTTGTGGTTACCCTCCCCCATGGAGGAGAACACAGTCTGACATCAACCCAATCATCAGTTTAATCTAGAGAGACGGCTTGGTGTTGCAATAACTGTCACACCTAGTTCCATGTGACTGTCTCCAGCATTGGTGGAATGCAGTTGGGGAGCTGTGATACATTCAGGGGCTCTGTAATACTTCTATTTATTCCAAGACATGCTCTTTACTTGTTATAGTTTTACTTAATGACATTGCTGAAAGTTTAAATAAAAGGAAATTGAATACAAAGGAGCTGATGTTCACTATAATGTAAACCTACAAGAGCAAGGACATTTGGTGGTAGGGCCTCCAGTGTCCTCCATACTCATTGGCATGGTTTGGCTTATTTCACCTACCATACAGAGAAGCTTGAGGGAGAGCAACGTCTTTGCTTTTGTGGGTTCATGGCACAAGCATGATTTCAGTGTAGAACTATTTTACAGGTCCCACAACAGTTCTCGGCACTTCCCTGAAAAGAATAGATCTTGCCCTGACACGCTCAACAGCTAAACGGTGGATTTGACAGACAAGTGAGGACACGGGTTACCCTCTTGTAATGATGCGGTTGCTCAGTTCAGGCACTTCATTGCCTTTCCCAAGGGATGCGTTTATTGTTCAGCCATAGACACAGTTCCACATCGATCAAAGCCACGTCTACGCCAGGATGTTTTACCACTGCCAGCATTGCAATATCACGAGAGCATGTGCAACTTGACTCCCTTCGCTGGTGGCACATTTGCATTGGTCAGGGGGTTGAAACACCAGTAGTGATCCTGGAACCTAACCCGCCCTTTGCTTCCCTAGCTCCTGAAACTGCAGTGGGCACCGGGCCAGCAACAAGGAGAGATTTAATCGGCGTCCGAGCAGGTTCAGGATGACAGTGTACTGTGCATTTGGTAGATGGTAAGGATGTTAACCAGGCTGGATCTCACCAAGGCAAATATCCCGATGGTTGTCGCTGCATGGTGTGTTTTACATAATATCCGTAAAGCAAAGGGGGAAACCGTCGCTGGCAGGGTGGGGGGAAGTGGAAAGGCCGTCTGCTGACTTTGAACAGCCGTGACTCAAGGGCCCATCGTGGCGCTGGGCAGTTGAAGAAGGCCTTGTGCTTTGACCGTGCCCCATCCTCAGGCAGTGTGCTGCTTTGTGTTAATTTGTATCCTTTCGTGATTCAACGGTAGTTGGCTGGCATCTGAATTGTCGATTAACGGTTTTGGAGGTTGCGTGGCTGTCTTGCAAGACCAAATAAATACATCTTGATTGTTCCTGACTCAGAGCTCCAGAGGTGACCGGAGAACATGCCCTTCCTTGACCTTTTCTTCTTCCTTCTGCTCAAGGTCAGTTTTTCAGCAAGTGCAGAAGGGGTACCCCCGTTGAGGCCACTGCTAACAACAGGCCAGATAGACATTGTTAGATTTAAAGAGTTGGCAGATAGGAAAAGAGAGAGAAAAACCTCCCTAAAAGGCTCCCATAAAGATCTTAATAAAACAATGGACAGCATCAGGCTAGCTTCAGAGCTGCTGACTTTAGGACAGGTCAGCAGTTCCCAGCCTGGTGAGTGCATAGGGAGCACTTTTCAAAACCTGTAACCCTGAGGAGTGGGGGGGGGGTCAGCTAGGCATCCCAGCTAATAACTGGAGGGACAGCACGGTAAATATTGCCAAACTTATTACAGGCAGTGGTGATTCTGGCCAATACACACTCCTGTGGGTGCCATAGGCGGCGGCACTCCTCCTAGCGCTGGTGGAACTCCTTGCAGGGCGGTGTGAGAAAGTTGCCTATGGGGGTAGAAGAAACAAAGCAGCCCTGCTGAGAAACGTTCAGGCAAATCTCAAAGGCCTTGGCTACACTGGTGCTGTACAGCGCTGCAACTTGCTGCGCTCAGGGGTGTGAAAACGCCCCCCCCCCCCCCCCGAGCGCAGCGAGTGCAGCGCTGTCAAGCGCCAGTGTAATCAACGCTTGCAGCGCTGCACGCTCGCTCGCAGCGCTGCAAGCTATTCCCCTCGGAGAAGTGGAGTACTTGCTTGTTCTCTCGCAGCGCTGGTGGCGCGACTACACTCGCGCTTCACAGCGCTGCCGCGGCTGTGAATTCTCAAGTGTAGCCAAGGCCAAAGATTGCCTGCTTGCAAACTTCATCAAAATGGTGTCAGATGACTAATGGGAGATCCCTGGCAAGATCAGCGCTGTACTCCGGAAAAGAAGGGAGGTTACCACTGCCTAGCCCTGCAGGCCACTTCAGAGCCAAATGCCTTGAGTCAGCCACAAACCCCCTCTGCTTCCTTCTACTCCTGATTTCAAGCACAGCATGCGAGGAGTTTGTTTTGGACTTGAACCAACGTACTGCATGTTTTGATACTTGCAATATGTGTTTGCTGTGTACTTTTAGCTTTAAATCAATCAGATGGTCTGAGTGAACAGCTACTGGACTGCTTGCAAGAATTATTTTTAATATCCTATGTATTTTCCTTGAATGCTCAGTATGGTTCTCTTTCTCCTTGCGATGCATCGATTTAAGTGGCCAAGAATTCTCTTTGCTGTCCCTGGCTGAAGCATGCAGTTGTAAATGTTGATGCGTTGCTTGCAATATTTGCTCTCCTGTTTTGCCTATGACTGGCAATGCATGTTCTAAGAAACCAGCTATGCAAAAGATGATTCCTTTGTTCCCTGGCCACATGCATTCAGCACCCGTTTTGAGAGGGGGAGGAGCTTCAAAGCAGCCTGTGAACATAGGGTGACCAGACAGCAAGTGTGAAAAATAGGGACAGGGGGTGGGAGGGTAATAGGCGCCTATATAAGACAAAACCCCAAATATCGGGACAGTCCCTATAAAAGCGGGACATCTGGTCACCCTATGTGACCATACTGTAGTTTGAAAAAAGCCATGAATTAAACACCCAAACTCAGCTCCTTTCCCCTTCTGCAATGGGTTCCTCCTCTGGGCTCATTTGGGCCAGGTTCAGCTCTCCAGGGGGTCTGCAGCCATCGCACCCCCTCCTTGACGAGCTCTTCATCGCTGAGCACTTCTGGGGTGCCTTCCTCTGGGTCCCACCAAGTAAGGCATCCAGCTCCGCATAGAAGCGGCAGATCTGGGGGCAGCCCCAGCTTTTCTATTGGCCTCCTTTGCCTTTTGGTAGGCCTGCCACAACTCCTTCCCCTTCGCCCAGCATCGGAGCTCATCTGACCATACCCCCGCTGCTGCATCCCTTCTCTGCACACATCTGAATGGACACCTTTGTTTCTGTGGTTCGGCAGCTATGCTTGTACTTCCCCTTCTCCCCAAAGACTGAGGAGATCCAGGACTTCTTTCCTGGGCCAGGAGGCACTACGAGGTTTAGCCAGAATGTTGCATGGAGCCAACCCTGCTGCGTGCTTGCCAAGGTGGGCTGGCAAGAAGAGAAACATTTCAACAGTACCTGGGGACTTTAAACCGGGCTTGGGCTTCTTCTCTCGGTGGCCCCTGGCCCGCAGAGTTCAGAACTGTGGCCAGAGTGGTCTTCGTTGCAAGGACAGGGGCATTGTGGGACTGTTCCTGGAGGACTGTTTTGACCGGTATGGGTAATGCATCCAGACAGACGGTCCACTAGTAGACCAGTGCCGACCGAGGGTGTGCGGGCATTGGGGAGAAGCTCCCTGGCAAAAGGTCAGGGCTTCCCTGACAGGACTCAAAACTGAGGGGGCGCGTATGCAAAAATGTGCCAAAGTAAAACAGATTTTACCAGTCAAACTTTGCAGTGTAGACCAGGCATCTGCTGTTCTCTATGTAGCACATATCCCCAGCAAGGTCCTCCCCCCAGATGCAGGGACGGCTCTGTAGGGTTACCATATTTCAACAAGCAAAAAAGAGGACGGGAGGAGCCCCGCCCTAGCCCCGCCCCTGCCCCTCCCACTTCCCGCCCCCCCAGAACCCCCAACCCTCCCCCCGTTCCTTGTCCCCTGACTGCCCCCTCCTGGGACCCCTGCCCCTAACTGCCCCCCGGGACTCCACTCCCTATCTAAGCCTCCTTGCCTCTTGTCCCCTGACTGCCCCAACCCTTATCCACACCCCCACCCCCAGACAGACCCCTGGGACTCCCACGCCCCATCCAACCACTCCCCACCCCCTGACAGCCCCCCCCAGAACTCCCAACCCATCTAAACCCCTCTGCTCCCTGTCCCCTGACTGCTCCGATCCCTCTCCCCACTCCTGCCCCCTGACAGCTCCCCCCCAGAACTCCCAGCCCCCTACCCCCCCCACTCCTTGTCCCCTGACTGCCCCCTCCTGGGACCCCTGCTCCTAACTGCCCTCCAGAACCCCACCCCCTACCTAAGACTCCCTGTTCCTTGTCCCCTAACTGCCCCCTCCTAAGACCCCCCCCCCAACTGCCCCCCAGGATCCTACCCCCTACCTGTACCCTGACTGCCCAAAACTTTCTCCACTCCCCTCCAAAAGCCCCCCCCCCGTTTCTTGACTGCCCCCTCCAGAACCTCCCTGCCCCCCCTTACCCTGCTGCTCAGAACAGGGTGTTGGGCTCTGTGCCAGCCGGACACATGGCTGAGCTCCCCAGCACAACACAAAACCCGGTCCCTGGCCCTGCACAGGGCTGCCGGAGCGGGCTGCAGGAGGAGGAGCTGCCGGCCGGCTCAGAATGCAGGGAGGGGGGGGTGGGAGGAGGAAGCTGCTCCGGAGTCCAGCCTGGGACTTTCCTGCAGCCCTCCCAGCCGCTCGCTCTGCCGGGGGAGGGGGAAATCCCGGACATTGTGAGTGCTTTACAAATTCCCCCCGGACGCTATTTTTAGCACACAAAAGGAGGACATGTCCGGGTAAATCCGGACGAATGGTAACCCTAGGCTCTGTGTATTTTGCTGCCCCAAGCACGGCAGTCAGGCGGCTTTCGGCAGCATGCCTGCAGGAGGTCCACCGATCCCGCGGCTTCAGCATACCCACCGCCAAATTGCCGCCGAAACCGCGGGAGCGGCGGACCTCCCGCAGGCATGCCGCCGAAGGCAGCCTAACTGACGTCCTCATGGCGACCAGCAGGTCGCCCCCCGCGGCTTGCCACCCCAGGCACGCGCTTGGTGCACTGGTGCCTGGAGCCGCCCCTGCCCAGGTGGTGTGCAAGTCCACTTTCCCTGACCCAGAGTCTCCTACCTCCCCACCAACCGTCCAGCTCTCACATAGGCTGCTTGTTGGTCTTGTATCCACCACCTGGGAGACAGCTGGCTAGTGCCAGGCGAGGGTGGGGAGCTAAATCCAGCTCCCATAAAGGACCACCCCCCTCTGCGACACAGACCTCAGGCCAATAACGCCCCCATTGGAGTCATTGGACCAAATTACTCCATCAACACCTGGGATGAAGCCTGCATATGGAGCATTGCCTGAGTGAGACCTGAGGAGGCCTGTGAGTTTCATGACATAAGTGTTGGTCACAGAGTCGCTCCTCTGACATGCCAGGAGTAGGATCCTCAGTGGTTTAGACTACAAACCAAGAGCAGTGGGCAGGACAGAAGGGGAAATGCCAGAGAGAGGCGGAAGTAAAGCAAGACTTCCTGGGAACCAGGCTGGCCCCACCGATCCCTGTTTCACCTGTTTTGTTAAGCGGATGGAAGAGTTTGTCTAGTTTCTACCCAGTCCTCTGCTGAAACGCTAGTTGGTAACTTCTTACAGCAGCACCTCAGTAGATTAGGATAGATAGCTCTCTGCAGTGGGTATCAGCTCTTTATATGGGTATCAGTGTCACATACTGCCGTGTTGCATTGGATAGCGCTAGTAGTTGGCTGCAGCAAGGATAAGTGGCTGTGAATGGAGTGAATGGAACTCCTCCTCTGCTGTAGCGATAGGGACTTGTTCTCTTGGAGCAGAAGGTCTCCAGTTGAGGTGCCCCGCTGACCCCTACGCCTGTATGGATGCAGACCTATATTCCCCAGCTACGCTACAGCTATTACTATGTTTCAGCACCTTCCCCAGCAGTGTTGTGTCCATGGGGGTTGTACTGATGCCCGTCACCATGGCCTCTGAGCACCTCCCTGGTTAACAGATGGACACAGCAGGGTCCATAGTGAACTCAAGTGAATCTCCTGCTCTTCTCGCCTCCCTGCTTCTAGGAAGCTCTGCTTGGGATATTTCTCGGGGTGAGAAGGGAGCAGGGACAGCATGATTCTGTTGTAACATGGACTGGTCTTGCCTGTGTAGACAGGAACGCACCCTCTGAAAGGAGCTGCTCTGTAATCCCAGTAAGGACCCTGGAAGCAGGCCCAGGCAGTAGCGTAGCTGGGGGGTTCAGGGGAAGCAGCTGCTTCCCCTGACCACATTCCCCAAAAGTGGGGCCTTTTTAATTTTCATAATTACTTGGCGCCTCTTCTGGGTCCTTCCGCTTCCGGGCCTCACTCAGCGCCGCTTCCGGGTCCTTCCGCTGTCTCCTCCCTGTTGCTACTCACTTCATCAACACCAAAAAATAGTCTCCTCCCCCGATTGGAACTCGTCCATCTTTCCTCCGGCTCGGACCGCAGCCGCTCACGCCGCCAGCCTGTAGCGATGCCCCGTCCCCGTCCCCTGATAACTCCTCCACCATTATCAGGGGACGGGGCATTCGCTACAGGCTGGCGGCATGAGCGGCTGCGGTCCGAGCCGGAGGAAAGATGGACGAGTTCCAGTCGGGGGAGGAGACTTCTTTTGTCGTTGATGAAGTGAGTAGCAACAGCAGCGGTGCACTGACCCCCCGCCCATCTGGGCACCGCCCCCTCCCCTCGGCTGCTTCCAGTTTTTTCTTTTCTTTCTTTCGCAGGCTGGCCTACTGGCTCCCGGTGCTCTGGGCTCCCGGCGCTCCGGCCGGCGCAGCGGGGCCGCAGGCTCCCGGCGCTCCAGCCGGGACTCTGGCCCTGAGAGTGTGGCCGGGGGGCTCGGTGCCCTGGACAGCGCTCCGGATGGGGAAGCAGGGCGGCCCTGCACATGCCTCCGGTGCCTTTTTTCTCCGCTGCTCCTCCTCGGCTGCAACCCTGGCTACGCCGCTGGGCCCAGGGCACAGCTCCTTAACATTGTCCCATCCACACAGGCATGTCCAAACCCCGTTACACCATGGCTGGGGCATTCGTCAGTATCAGCTCGGAGCCATGACCTCCTATGCTGTGTAGCGTGGACAGGGTGTGCGAGCAGTGGAGAGAGAGAGGTTGAGCCGCCACCCTCCAGCAGCATCACAGCACTTCTCTGTCTGCTGAGAAATGGGGCAGACCCACCCCAAACGGGGGGTTATTCTTCCATAAGCTACGCCAAGCCAGTAACAAGAGTCAACTTCTGTTTCACCCCATTGATCAACAAGAAGTCAGACATGCAGTCTCCTTAGGCGTTCCAGCCCTTGTTTCACCACCCGCAGACTAGACTTCACGATGAGTGGTTATTTAAAACCAATTTCATCAAACAAAGGGTTCTTCTAATCCGAAGAGATCAGCCACATAGCCAGGTCAGTATATAAATCAGATCGTACCCAATGATCATGCTGTTGCCAATCCTTTAGTATCTAATATTTAAAGGTTTATTAATAAGAGAAAAGATAGAGGAGAGAGTTAAAATCAGTGGTTCTCAAACTTTTGTACTGGTGACCCCTTTCACACAGCAAGTCTCTGAGTGCGACCTCCCTTATAAATTAAAAACACTTGTTTATATATTTAACACCATTATAAATGCTGGAGGCAAAGCGGGGTTTGGGGTGGAGGCTGACAGCTTGTGACCCCCTATGTAATAACCTCGCGACCCCCTCAGGGGTCCCGACCCCCTGGTTAAAATGATCAAGGAAAACAAATACATACACTCCTTGCAAAATTCTTGGATCAAGTTTGTACAACACTGCTGGCTTGTAATGTCTCTGGTAACTTCCAAAAGAACTTGGAAAGTCTTCAGTCCACTAGTTGTAATGCTCCTGTTAGTGTAAGTCCTTAGTCCAGAGATCAGAGCAGGAAAGAGGCAAACTGGAGATGCTTCCAGGGTTTTTTATACCTTCTCCCAGGTGGAGGGAACGTCACTGTCCCAAACAAAGCTCCTAGCACAGTTTGTGGGAAAGTACAGGCACAAGAGTTGAGTCACACGAGCTAGGCACATGCCCTTGCAGGCTTCGGTGAGTCACAGGAGCAGCCAATACCCATAGTCTGGCTAAAACAGCCACAGGACGGCTCACCGGGCAGGAAGCTGCTTCCATGGCCCATTGTGTTTGTTAATAGCCATCAACTTGAACGGCCCATTCACAATGTGCTGCCTAGACCGGATGCAAACTACCTTGTGTTTTGAAATACAGGTATAGAGTCAATATTCATAACTCTAGATACAAAAATGGTACATGCATCCAAACTGGATAATCATATGTGATAGGTTGTAACTTTTCCATTGATACCTTACGTGATGTGCCCCAGATAAGATTTGTTGCAATTATATAACAGTGGTAGCAACAATAATATCGAGGGTCATATTTTAATCATACAACATCACAACCTCACCAAAGCTCTAGCTCTTGCATTTCTTTCAGGGGGAAATTCACCCCTCTGGACAGGGCCAGCACAAAGCCTAGGCAACCAGTAAGTCCCCAACTGAAGGGCGGCATAGACCCTGATCTCGCTGGCAGCGGAGGGGGAATTTCACTTTATCATCATCAGGGAAGGTGCCAATGTGGCTGTTTCCAACTGGATCCGTTTCTGAGTCAACCCTGCATTCCTTGTGTGTACAAAACTGCCAGGGACTGAAGCGGGTGTGGGACGGGCAGCGAATCCAGGAGCAGAGCCTTCCGCAATAAAAAGAGATGCAAATCTCTCTGCAAATGAAGAAACTTGCAGTGCAGCTTTATTCTCTTTCAACGAGTCCAGATCTAAATCGCTCCACTTCTGGCACCTCAGCCTTCACGGGAAGATCTGGAAATCCAGCCAGGCCCCCTGCTTTTGCCACAAACTCCCACAGCCACCAGAACGTCTCCAACGCCTCAGTGGTGTCCGAGCAAGCCGGACTCTAGCTCGTTGCAGGAGTTCTGCGGAGCAAGAGGGAATAAAGGCTGGTTTGTGTGAGGGATAGGGAGTCTCGCAGGAAGCAGAGATGTAGAGTTAGATGGGGCCAGTTCTAAAGGTCCTTTTCTGACCATATCTGCACCTGAGATTCTGTGCAATCACTGGTGTCTTTCCAAAGCAAAATTCCTTTGTGGTTTGGTCTCTGGATGAGTCAGTGATTGGCTAAATTCAAAGAGCTCCCACTACAGCAAAAGGGCACTTTAACAGGCCAGGCTCCTCCTCTGTAGCTAACACCTTCCTTTTGTGCCACCGCCTGGCCTCCTCTCTCCTCTCCTGTGTCTAAGGTCAGAGCCGAGCTTTTGAAAAATAAGCTCAAGTGGTTCCGGTCTCAGAGCAGCGACGTGATATAAGGTGCTTTAATTATTGTAATAAAATAACGACTATCGTTCCATTTATAAACTCCCCTGCCCGAGGGAAGAGCTCGATGTGCTGGGAATCTTCATCTAAAATATATTGTCAGAAAGATAACTGACAACTCCCCTCTAAAACGAGTATCCAACCCGGGGCCCACAGGACAGATCCTGCCTCCTTGGGGTCCTTATGTGGCCGATCCAGATTGTGTAGAATCTCAGCTTTTACCTTAACAACAAGTGTTTAAAAATGTTCCTAGCCCTCAAGGCTGCGAAACAACCTCCCAAATGCGAACCGATGCCGTGTCGTCTTCCCCAGGCCTGGTTCACGTAGCTACGTGGCTCAGGGATGGGAAACACGTCCGCCCCCGAGTGCCCTCCTATGCCAACCTCACCCCCATGTTATGTTGATGGAAGAATGCTTTTGTTGACCTAGCTACCATTGGTCAGGGAGGTGGTGTTCCCGCAGCAACAGAAAAACCCCTTCGGTCGGTGTACGCTTTGTCGATGTAAGCAGAGTCAGGATGAGCTCTACCCTGACATCTGGTGGTGAATTATGGCGAGTGTGGAAAAGAACTCCAGGGGCTGATCTTGTTTGCATAGGCACACCCACCCGCCTGGCATGAAACAACAGCAACTCAAAGTGGTTACTTTGGCTGGTGTGGGATCCTCAGTCTTCTCTGTTATTGGGGCAGGAAGAATAAAGTTTTGTTACCCTGATTCTGTGAATCAAGGGCAGTGAAACTGTTGTATGACAGAAGGACTGAGTGAGTCCTTCACTATTACCTAAGTAGCACTTGCTTGACAAGGGGCATTGGTTACAAAACCCAGTGAAAGGAGAGAGGATGGGGACAGGTGTTTGTACGTGATGGTATGGGCCCCTCTCTGAGGGGTTGAAACACCAATTGCACTACCTCCTCTCTCTACTATTGAATGTCAGAGCTAACTTTGATTCCATTAGAAATCTAGTTACAGGCTGCTGAGCTGCATTCACTTTGGGCCAATGGTGCACTAGCACTGGGGCTCCCCTACTACTATGAGCTGAAATTGCTAAGAGCTGAAATCACAAAAGAGCTGAGATCACTGAGGCTGTGTTAGCTAGGGGGGAGCCTGAAGCTATATTGCTAAGCGGCTGGCGGAGCAGCAAGCAGAGTGGAGCCTTGCGGGATGGTTGGAGTGGAACTGAGCGGAGTGGCTGGAGGAGCAGCGAGCGGAGCGGAGCCTTGTGGGAGCGGCCCAAGGGACGGCTGAAGTGGAGCAGAGCTGAGCGGCTCACAGGTCGGTGAGCAGAGTGGAGCAGCTGCCAGAGCAGTTCGTGGGACGGTGGGAGCAGCTCACGGGACAGCTGGTGGAGCGGCTCGTGGTGAAGGCTGCGGCGGAACCCCGTCAGCCTCGGATCACGTAAGGTGCCCCTTAACGCCCTGTGTGCCCCCCCCCCGAACTCTGGGGCTGCACTGACCAGGGACAGAGACTTTGGGGGGTTGTTGGACTTTTGGGACTTTGGTGATCCTTGGGTTGCTGGTTTCAAGAACCCAAAGGGAACGGACCCAGCCCAACTTGCTGGGGTGGTTTTTTTTTTGCTCATGGTTTGTGTTATGAATCCTGTTTGTGGTGTTTTTCCAATTTAATGCTGATGTCGTTTACCTCATGTTAGTAAACATTTTCTGTTACACTCAGACTCCGTGCTTGCAAGAGGGGAAGTATTGCCTCTTAGAGGTGCCCAGGGGGTGGTATGTAATTGTCCCAGGTCACTGGGTGGGGGCTCGAGCCGGTTTTGCATTGCGTTATTGAAACGGAACCCCTAGATACAGAACCCGGCCCTTGTTGCTGCCAACTTAGATGGGCAGAAGGGTTACATCTACACTGCAGGGTTTTGCTGGTGTAGCTATGGCACCACAGGGCATCTCTACACTGCCGCTGCTACAGTGGCACAATGGAGATGCTTCCTACCTCAGCAGAAGGGGTTGTCCCATCTCTATAGTTAATCCTCTTCTCTGGGAGGCGGTAGCTAGGGTGACAGAAGAAGCCTTCCATCCTAGCCACATCTACACCAGGGGTTAGGTCAACCTAACTCTGGTGCAGGGGGTGCACAGGTTTTCAACAACCGTGAGCAACGAAGCTAGGTCAGTTTAAGTTTTAGGTGTGTAGCTTGTAGTTTCATGGATTCCAAGCCCAGAAGGGACCATTGTGATCATGTAGTCTGACCTCCTGGCTATCACAGGCCAGAGACCTGCCCCACAATAATTCCTAGAGCAGAGCTTTTAGAAAGACATCCAGCCTCATTGAAAAATTATCAGGGATGGAGAATCCACCATGGCCCTTGATAAATTATTCCAATGGTTAAATACTCTCACCGTTAAAAATTTACACCTTATTTCCACTCTGAATTTGTCTAGCTTCACCTTCCAGCCATTGGATCGTGTAAGACCGTTCTCTGCTAGACTGAAGAACCCATTATTAAATATTTGTGGATAATTAGAATCATACAATCATAGAATTGGAAGGGACCTCAAGAGGTCATCTAGTCCAGTCCCCTGCACACAAGGCAGGACTAAGTATTATCTAGACCATCCCTGACAGGTGTTTGTCCAACCTGCTCTTAAAAATCTCCAATGATGGAGATTTCACAACCTGGCTCCGTAAGCAATTTATTCCAGTGCCTAACCACCCTGGCAGTTAGGAAGTTTTTCCTACTGTCCGACCTAAACCGCCCTTGCTGCAATTTAAGCCCATTGCTTCTTGTCCTATCCTCAGGGGTTAACAAGAACAATTTTTCTCCCTCCTCCTTGTAACAACCTTTTATGTACTTATAGAATGTGATCAAGTCACCTTTTAACCTTCTCTTTGTTAAGCTAAATAGATTGAGCTCTTTGAGTCCATCACTATAAAGCATGTTTTCCAATCCTTTAATCATTCTCCTGGCTCTTCTCTGATCCCTCTCCAATGTATCTACATCCTTCTTGAATTGTGGACACCAGAACTGATCCAGGATTCCAGCAGCGGTCGCACCACTGCCAAATACAGAGGTAAAATAACCTCTCTGCTCCTACTCCAGATTGGCCTGTTGATGCCTCCCAGGATCTCATTAGCTCTTTTGGCCACAGCATCACAGTGGGAGCTCACGTTCAGCGGATTATCCACCATGTAACACCAGCCCATAACTAGGCTGGGATAGGCCTTGGGGTGAAGGCATACCCTGAGTCTGCAGATAGCCTGAAACAATGGCTCCATGAGACATGAACGCCTCCCTGCCGCCTTCCCACCCATTCATCTCACTGGGGTGTTGTTTTCGGTGCCTAGATACGATGGTGCTAGGCACCGTACAAATAGGACAGAGAGAATCCACTGAGGGCTCTGTGCCAGAAGATGCCCAGATACCATAGTGACAGGCAACTAGATAGATTCTCCCTCCTCTCAGCATCTGCTACTAATATGGGCTGCCAGCCCCCTATTGCTTCTTGGCTCAAGACGGAGGGCGCAGCACAGGGAGTTGACAGGAAATATGTCTTAGGGCACGGCTAGGAGACGAGGTTGGCATGCAGGCCAGATTCCCGACCCAGCCCTGCCACCCAGCATCTTGAAATCTCCCTCTTCCTGGCCTGGTTTCCCCATGCTGCATGGTCCAAATCCTCAGGCAATTCGCCAGCCATCGGCTGACGTCCAGCTGAGGGCTAGCTAGTTCCCAGAGGGCGAAGGAAGGAGGAGGAGACATTTAGGAAAGCTGAGGCTCTGTAGGCCTGTAAACGCTGGTTCCTGCCCACACGGTGTCTGGGCTGAGGACAGACAGTGACTCAGCACTAAGCCAGGGCCAGTCAGTTCACACAGCCACGAGCCGCCTACAGCCAGCCAGTTACTTCTCTTGCTGTCGGCCCTGTCCCCAGCTTTCCCCCGGAGCTGCGATTTGCTGCATCTCACCCAGGCTGGCACCCAGCCCAACCCCTCGCAGGCGCTGCCGTCACATTAGCTGCGTGGGTGGGTTCGGCTGGCACAGTAGCTGAGTTTCTGCAAGCCTCACTGAATCCCCAGAACCTGCTGCACGCCGAACCCTCCAGGGTGGGACGACCGATAATTTGACTCTCGGGAGTAAAGCCCAATTCTGATCAGCCTTCGCCCCACCGCAGGGACGGTAATGCACAGCACTGAAGATGATGCAATCAGTGTGCCGCAGCCACCTATACAGAGATGTTTCCTGTTCCTCAGATCTCTTCTGTTACCAAGGGGCTGCGGGAGGCCAGATGGCCACCCGCTGACGGTTATTTTAGTCCAGTGAATGTGTCCTGTTACGTCAGTCCCAAAGAACGTGTGCAGCTGTCTCCAGGTGTGCGTGTGTGTCGGGGTATGCATTTGCGTGGCTGCTCTCCGGATTGGGGAGGGTGTACCTGGCAGCGGGTGGCTCTGGATTTGTACATCTCTCTCCTTCCGGTTCCTCCTTTGTTCTGGCCTGGGGAAGGCTGCTTTGTTTATCGCTTTTTTTTTCTTTTCTCTTAATTAGGCCTCTCAGCATCAACATTATTTGTACATCCTCCTGCCTGGCTGAATGGAGAGGGCTTGTCTGTAGATCTCACTACCTGCGTGCCGGGCTGTTCCTAGACATTGGGGTGCCCCTGTGGGGGGGAGGAGGGCTGGCCCCAGGCCTCCATGGGGGGGGCTGTGCCCAAGGTCTGTGGGGGGCAGGAGCAGGATTCGGGGGTGGGGAACCACCCCCCAACACAAGCCAGCGGAGCGGAGCAGGTTGGGGCCGGGTCACTCCACTTCCTGCCGCCCGGTGATTCTAGGGCAGGCCCGACCCCGCACTCATGGGGTGGTGGGAAGTGGAGCGACCCGGCCCGCTCCGCTCTGCTTCCCTGGCTCCCAGCCTTGGGACTTGGGGGGCAAGGGGGAACCGCCCCCCAGCACTCACCGGTGGTGCAGCTGTGAGCCGGCGGTGTGGACTGGGCCGGAGCCGGGTTGCTCCACTTCCCGCCACCTGGTAAGTGTGGGGTTGGACTCGACCCTTGCTGCAGTCCCCCAGGATGTAGCTCAAGGGAAAGGATGGAGTGGGGGCGGGGCTGAGCAGGGGTGGGAAGAGGTGGGGTGGGGGTGAGGGCAGCTTTCCTGGTTGGCTCAGCTGGACGGGAGATCGGGCTGGCTGCTGGAACAAATTTCCTGGTGCCCTACGCAGCTGCGTACTTTGTATATGGGTAAGGACGGCCTTGCCGGCGTGTGTGCATACGCATGCAAGACTTCCCAGGTATCTTCTGGCTACAGAGGCACTCTCTTTGCTGGCGATTTGTTGCTGTTTCTTACAGGGGCGCTGGAACAGGGTGGCAAGGGGGCCATGGCACTCCCACTTTTTACCAGCCATAAGGATGAGTGACGGGTGGAGGGTCGGAGAGGAGTGAGTGGAGGGGCAGGGTCTTAGGGGGGAGAGGTGGCTTGAGGGTGGGGCCTCGGGGAAAGAGGCGGTGCAGGGGCGGGATCTTTCGGGAAGGGGAGGTGTGAGGGCAGGGCCTCAAGGGAGGGGGGGTGTGGGGGCGGGGCCATGGCTCAGACACATGTGGGCCCCCTCCCCACACTTTTAGGGCGCTTCCGCTGCTCCTGGTTTCTTATGCCCAGGAATAGCGCTGTGAAGGAGTGCCAGGTGCATCCGGTTTCAGTGGGGATTCTGCAAAACGCCGCTCTGTCCTCTCCTGAAAAGCAGTTTTGGAATTCCCTTAACTCCTCACGCCTCAGCAAATGGCTGTCGATCTCCTGCTGCCCCCTACAGCAAGACGGGGACGCCTTCCTGTCTGTGACGTGTGGTGAAAGTACCATGCCCCAGTGTCACTGACAGCTTCTGCTACAGCTGGGCTCATGGTGTTGCCGGGGTGGCATGCACCATAACTTCCTATTCCCTGGTTTACACAGAGCTACGTTTAGCCACTCTCTGCAGTCTGGATGGGCACGGGGCAGCGCTGGGCAACCAGAACTCTGCATTAACAGTGGTTTGGGGCATTGAATTTCCTTGGTTTTTAAAGAAATAATTTTCCAACATCTCTATCAACTGCAGCCCAGGTGTCCCCTCTACCGCCTCAGCGATTCTGCTGGCCACAGAGTGCATTGGCTGCTAGAATCATGTGCTTCAAAATGCTAAATACTCTGGAAAATAGGGCGACCAGACAGTAAATGTGAAAAATCGGGACAGGGGTGGGAGGTAATAGGAGCCTATATAAGAAAAAGACCCCAAAATCGGGACTGTCCCTATAAAATCGGGACATCTGGTCACCCTACTGGAAAATCATATCAGGACTTCGGTGCCTCAAGCTGGGGACCCCAGATTCGGGGACGCCAGACAATTTCAGCTTCGATCTCTCTGTGCCTCAATTCCCCCATCTGTAAAATGGGGATGATACCACCTTGCCCCACAGGAGTGTTGTGAAGATAGATTCATTCCCGCGTGTGAAGCCCTCAGATACCGTGTGAGGGCGCCACAGAAACATATGCACAAGGAGGCTGAATTAAGGTCACTTTGTTTCTGGCAGTTCCTAACTTTTGCGTGCTTGACTTTGCAATCTTAATAATGTTCTTTTATAGCAGGATTACCCCTTTCCAAGCCCAGCAGCCGGCCAAAGTTTGGTATTTTCTTTGACGCAATCTTGCTTATTTGCAAAGACCGTACCAAGTCCTGCTTCTCTGAATGCAGGAGGAACCAAACTCCGGGGAGAGCATCTTTGCTTTGAGCTCCAAGCCTTGTTACCCACCAGCACACCCCGATGTCGTCTCTCAAGCGTCTTCCAGCATCACACACTGTGCTTGTTCAGGCTGTCCCATTGCCTGTCTGCCCTCCTCCAGCTTGTCCTGGCTTTCCACCTCAGACTCTCCCCCAATCACAGCTCCAGCCCCTGTCTTTTAAAACCCCAGGATTCAGCTTCGACTCACCGTTTTCCTGTGCCTGTGATTTTGGGTGCTAGCCACCTGATTACAATGGCACCTTTACATCTATTCTGAATGGAAGGCAACAGCCACAGCTGACTCATTACAAGGGTTAGCCCAACCCATAACAGTTGTATTTTGGGGTGTAATTTTGTATCCTTTTATCATATCCCCTCTTGTTTGTCTCCTTTCCTTTTTTTCTGGTCTCTCTGTAACAGGGTGGTCTGTCCCTTTGGGTCTGGGGTCAGCCAGGCCCTGTTTGATTTGCAGACCCATCCGGGAAGAGATCTAGGGCATGGCTACACTTGCAGATGTAGAGCGCTGTGAGTTAAACCCGCCTTTGTAGAGCGCAGTAGGGAAAGCGCTGCAGTCTGTCCACACTGACAGCTGCTTGCGCACTGGCGTGGCCACATTTGCGGCACTTGCAGCAGCATTGGGAGCGGTGCATTATGGGCAGCTATCCCAGCATGCAAGTGACTGCAATGTGCTTTTCAAATGGGGGGTGGGGGGTGGAGTGTGACAGGGAGTGTGTTGTGTGTATGTGGGGGGAGAAAGAGTGGGTTTTTGGGGGGCTGAGAGCATGTCAGCATGCTGTATTGTAAGTTCAGACAACAGCAGATCCTCTCTCTCCCCCCGCCTCTCTCTCTCTCACACAGCATTCCACAGTAATGCTTTGTCTCGGAGCAGATAAGCAGCCGGCTGTCAAACGGAGTTGCCAAAGGGCATATCTGCATGCCTGCAGTGATTCCAAAACAATGACAAGAGTGGCCACTTGACTTAAGTATCAGAGGGGTAGCCGCGTTAGTCTGAATCTGTAAAAAGCAACAGAGGGTACTGTGGCACCTTTAAGACTAACAGAAGTATTGGAGCATAAGCTTTCGTGGGTGAATGCAAGTCTTGCGTCCGATGAAGTGGGCAAAGAAATACAACCCTCTGTTGCTTTTCACTTGACTTAAGGGGATTATGGGACGTTTCCGGAGGCTGATCAGAGCGCAGTAACGCAACACCTCGTTCACACTGACGCTGGGGCGCTCCAGCCAGGAGCGTAGCTGGGGGGGGAGCAGGGGGCGCGGCCGTTCCCCGCGAGCACATTTTCCAAAAGCTGCGCCTTTCCAGGCAGCCAGCACTGGGCTCCGACTCTAAGTCTGGAGTTGGGTTTTGCATGCGGCCGCCGGCTGGCTCTGGGCTCCGCACCGCCCTCCCCCATCCCCATCCCTGCTCTCTCGCTCCAGGGCTGCAGCATCAGCTGGTTGCCTGGCTCCCCGGGGATGAGGAGGAGGAGGCTCCCTAAGCCGGGGTGGGCTTTGCCAGGAGGGGAAGGGGTGGCAGCGCAACCCCCCAGCGTGGCGGGGGGCTGAGGAGCAGCAGCCCCGTTGGTCCCCGGTGTAGCGAAGGATACTGCTCCGGTAGAAATGTGCTACTTATGGCTTACTGAGCATGCTCAGTACAGCTGCTGAAGCCACTGCCCTTCACCCTGCCCTTATACCCATAGGATTCTGCTGACTGCTTTTGACAGGGCTTAAAAAGTGGCAAAGGGGGTGAATCGGATGGGGGGGGCAGAGTCTGAGCAGGGGGTGGAAATTGACTGGTCAGGGGGATCAGGCAGCTGGAGGCAAGGTTAGGAGAGGGGCTAAAGGACAAAATCAGGGCTGGGGGGAGGAGCAGGAGTTAAGTTTGGGGTGAGGGGCTGGCAGAGGGTGACCAAGGACAAAACCCAGCACAGTCAGGGGCAGAGAGGGTAGCAATTACCCCAGTGTGACTGAGACACCAGCGTTTGCAAAAATGGTGGGGGGGCAAAGGGGCTTTTTTATTTCCCCTCTCACAGACAGCACCTCTCAGCATCGGCGTCCCAGGGCTGGGTTCTTAAAGGCACAGGCACATCCAGGCAGCTCCTCTCTGTCTGATCTAACCTACTGAGGCTATGTCTACACTACAAATTTCAAAGCGCTGTGCTCCTGGTAATCCACCTCGGCGAGTGGATTAGCTCTGAGCACTGGGAGACGAGCCTGTCCACACTAGCGCTTTAAAGCGCTCCAACTTGCTGCGCTGGGGGGGGGAGGGGGAGGGTGATTTTTCACACCCCTGAGCCAGCAAGTTATAGCGCTTTCACTTGCCAGTGTAGATAATCCCTGAGACTTAATTTGGTGAAACATTTTACATATATCCCCTCAGAAACAAAAGAATCCCTTATCACTGTTTATGAATGCATAGAGTCTCTGAGCAGTTTCCCAAGTTGTCTTATCTGCTGCTGGGATTCCCTGAATTTTTTATTCTAATTTTTTCTTCTCATTTTTAGAGCAGATGTTTATTCTGTTGGATCAATTCTGTTGAGCTCAATATTATTCATCTCAGATAGATACTATATGCAGAAGCACAACTCTGTATATAGGGGGGGAGAGGAATTATTGACCTTGTGCATATGTAATGGCGTTTGGTGTTTGTAAGACAAGGTATAACTTAGAGAATTTTTCACTTGACCAGAGCTCAAAGAGCCGGTTGCAGTGAACTGTGGGAAAGTTCCTGTTTGGTGTGAGAGATGTTACTTATACCTAGATGCACTCCCCTTCCCCACCCCCAGCCCTACGCACGCTGGCTTGGGAATATCACTGCTGCAGTGTCAGCTTTTAAGAGAGCGTCACATGCACCACTTCTAGTATTACGGTAAGTTAAAACAAGCTACAGTACATTGGGACATTAATACTCTATTACAGTGTTTGCATTAGCATATGAAAAGCAATAACACTTAACAGACCAGTATATCCAGGACATTACTAGTACACTTTTCCCCCACCGGTACCTCGTAGTTGCACTGTTATCTCCCATAGCTACTTACGTCGCAGCTTTTTTTGTTAAAACTAAATTGGGAAGAAAGATTACTGATTCGGAACTTGGTTAATGATTACGTTATTGCTAAAGGGTGTAGTGGGGTGTAGGCTTGGAGGGAGGCAGGGTTCTATGATGGAGGCAAGATCGGGTGTTTTATCCAAAACCAGAATATGAATGGTGCTGGTCTTCTTGGTGGCTGGCTAACCTTGAATTATTGTCAAAAGTTCAAGGGTGTACTCTTCTCCTTCCTCACATTTTGGTTGAGGAGTCCATTGATAAAGGGATTGGCCTCAAATACCGGGTTGTAGGACTCTTCCATGGTGTAGTTTTCATCTTGGGTGGCCCGGTCCTAATTCTATTAAAGCGTGTACTTTACTCTCTGTAATTATCGGTTCTAACGCTGTAGCTTTTTATGAAGGCAGGAGTAAAATAAAAGTAGCTGCAATAGTTCCACAGTTAACTAAAACGGAAAATGTACATAATTTAAATCAGACGCCTAGTCTTAATTTTTGCTTCATAAATAAGTCCAGAAGAAAACTCTGTTGGGAAACTGCTACAGTTTACTTAGAACGTGCACTTCTCCAAGGATCCTACCTGTCTGAATACTGGCTGCTCTTTCTTCCTTTCTTTGATCTGCAGAGTGACTGATGCTTCTGAGTCTGCAGTGTTCACCCACCCAGGAAAAAAGGCGCGAAATGGTTGTCTGCCGTCCGTTGCTTTCATGAAGGGAGGGAGGGAGGAAGGAGGTGAGGCTGTACCCAGAACCACCTGCGACGATGTTTTTTGTCCCATCAGGCACTGGGATCTCAACCCAGAATTCCAATGGGCGCGAGAGACTGCGGGAACTATGGGATAGCTATGGGATAGCTACCCACAGTGCAACGCTGCAGAAATCGACGATAGCCCCGGTACTTGGACGCACACCGCCGAATTAATGTGCTTAGTGTGGCCGCATACATTTCGAATTTATACAACCTGTTTTCCAAATTCAAATTATATAAATTCGGATTTCAGAGTAGCAGCCGTGTTAGTCTGTATCCGCAAAAAGAAGAACAGGAGTACTTGTGGCACCTTAGAGACTAACAAATTTATTAGAGCATAAGCTTTCGTGGACTACAGCCCACTTATGCATCCGAAGAAGTGGGCTGTAGTCCACGAAAGCTTATGCTCTAATAAATTTGTTAGTCTCTAAGGTGCCACAAGTACTCCTGTTCTTCTTTTTATAAATTCGGATTAATCCCGTAGTGTAGACATACCCTCAGATATCAGTCGTGGGTACGGGAGGCATTCATTGCATCTTCTCTTGGCCCCAGCTACTGTTCTCCCTTCTTGTTGCATTGATAACGGGTGGGTGTGTCTCGCCTTTTTTTTAAAAATCATATATGCTAGGGACAGTCTTGTCCTCTTCTCCTCTTCTGATGTCAGTGTAGATGCAGGCAGTGCAAAATGTACTACAGTCATATAGTATCTCAAATGCAAAATTGCATTTCACTGATCTGAGGTTTGAAGAACAATGTGGAACTAGCTATTTTATGGGATGTCTAGATTTAAAATTAATGGAGATATCCCATCTCCTAGAACGGGAAGGGACCTTGAAAGGTCATTGAGTCCAGCCCCCTGCCTTCACTAGCAGGACCAAGTAGGGATTTTGCCCCAGATCCCTAAGTGGCCCCCTCAAGGATTGAACTCATAACTGTGGGTTTAGCAGGCCAATGCTCAAACCACAGAGCTATCCCCCCCCTCTGTAGTAACAGGATTGGTGATAGGAAAGCAGGGAGAGAGAGAGAGAGAGAGAGAGAGAGAAACTCTAACTTTCAAAAATGTTAGACTGCCAACCTGTGTCATAGAGATGTCTTTTGTTTTAAAAAAAACCCCATGAATAAAGCTACTTTAAGGGAAATTACTGCTTTGTCCAACCCCAAAGAGCTATGAGATCTTTGCTCACCAATTCTCATAAAACTTGTATTTGTCATGCCTTTTTGGTGGCTTTAGTATTACGATCTATTATAAATAAAGTGCATTTCATCGATTGATTTTAAAATGAAATTAGTAACTGGAAAAAATGGCCAGTATTTTTTTTTTAAACCTGTGATAATTATAAACTACTGTATTCTGTCATTTACTTTCTAGAATCTAAAGTATATCTAAGTATAATCTAAAGTTCTCCTGTGAAATGCCGGCTGTGCAAACCCTTCCTTGGCTGGACCATTCTTGTGTTTTTATTTTAAGTACAAATAAATATGTATAACGAATTTAAAACTATGTAATTAGTAATTTGATATGTCGGGTGGTGCCTTTTTTTGCGTTCGCTCCCCCGGATGTTAGAACCTGGCTACACCACTGGCTCCAGCGGGGGCGCAGCAAACGTTATTCCACTTGCCGAGGGGGAGTAGCAGCAGTGCTGTAGCCGCGGCGATACAGCGCTCTACGGGCCTTGCCAGTGTGGACGGGGAGTGAGCTAGGGCGCCCGGGGCTGCTTTAATGCGCTGTCACTCACAAGTAATTATCAAAGCCAGCCAGTGGCTCAACTGGGGGGGAGGTTTGGTGGCTGTGACTGGACTGGGAAGGAGATACAGCGTGAAAGACGTTGGGCCCCTGCCGCCTGTGTTGGGTCGGGCCCAGAATGACTGTGTGTTGTGTCACTTGGCGAGTTATTGTTTGAATTCATAACCTGTGCCCAGAGGAAAGGGCCTGAAAGAGCCTTGGGTGTGGTGTTAATGTGACAAAGTGGGGTATTTTCTTCATGTTTTGTATGCCTCGGTTTTCCCTATGTGTTGCATGATTCACCCGGTGGTGGGACAAGGGTGTTTGATCTCTGCAGAGACCCCTAGAGGATCAGGTGTGACGGCCGCCTAGCTGCTTGGACCCAGATAATGGATGGATAGTTTGTAACTTAGCAACTGATGGCCGGGGGGCCCACCCTCTGCAAGAAGCCAGCGGGCTACGACTAGTTGGAGAACAAAGAAAGAGAGGTGGAGGCCAGGTGACCAGTTTTGCCTGATGGGAAACTCAACAAAGGATAGAGGAGGGGCAACTGTTGGAAGCAGGACACTGTGTGGTTTGGGGTCTCGGGGGGCGAGCCCGGGCTCTGACCAGATGGACTTAGCGGTACCTTTCTGGGTTCTGTGCTAACAAAGAACTTTCCTACGCTGTGCTCCAGACCATTAATAAACCCTTCTGTTTTACAGCGCTGCTGGCTGGGAGTCACTGCTGACTGCGAAGTTGGGATGCATGACTCTCCTTTGGGGGGGCGTGTGAGGCTTCCCCCAGGTGGACTCATTGCGGGGCGCGTGGCACGGGGGCTGAACGCTCCGAGGTCAGACCCAGCAGGTGCTGAAGCCAAGGGGGCTTGCCCTGGTGAGAACGCGCCCTGCGGGGTGTCACACTGCAGACGGTGCTGCCTGGGTTTGATTCAGAGGTGTCCAGGGCCCCAAGCCTGTGGCAATTAGTCCTTTCTGAGTCGTGCAAACAGTCCAGCACCAGCTCTTTCCTCTCGTCCAGGCCACACTCATTCTTGTTGCTCTTCTCTGACCCCTCTCCAGCTCTGCGATAGCCTTTGGGCTGGGGGGGACCTGCACCCCGTATCCAGGCGAGGCTGAATCTTTGATTTAGATACAGACACTACGACATTCCCTGGGTTATCCACCATCCCTTTCCTTACGCAGCCCAGCTTCGTGTTTGCTTTTCTGACGGCCGCTGTCCCTTGAGCGGTCCCAATGCCGCCATCTCCCGTGCTTGGGTTGAGACAGTCTGTGCAGAGCCCTGGACGCCGTCTGAGTAGGTTAAATGTTTCCCTCCAATGTGCCTCACTTCGCATTTATCAGCATTGACCTTCATTCGCCAGCCGGTGCCCAAGAGACCATCCTAGGTGAATACAGTGCAGTTCTGACCGAGCGAACTCGCTGTGGCATCTGCACGTGTTGCTATCGCACGACTCGGTCTCCTTTTCAGAGCGTAGTACAGGACCTAGTACAGAGCCCCACTGTTAGCCTTTGCCCAGGAGAAAAACTGACCCTTTAGTCCTACTCTTTGCTTCTGTCTTCCAGCCCGTTTTTGACCCAAGACAATACTTTGCAGGACCCAGGGGCACCATTTAGGGAGGGCATGGTGGGCAGGCCCCCTGTTTCATACAGGAGGGTGCCAGCTCCTGTCAGTGGAGTTCTTAACTACAGCACAGTAAGTTCTGCAGAGGAGCGGTGCCCCTGGGGCAGGGAGTCAGGGTTTTGTTTACAAACAGAGGCCCGGTGATTAAGAGAAGAAAGGGCTGGTGATTAAATTAAAGGATCTGGAAGTCCTTAGATGAGCCTGTAAAACAGGAATCCCTGGGGGCTGGGGAGAGAACATAGGCAGGGACTCAGGCCTTGGTTACACTTGCAGATGTCCAGCGCTGTGAGTTAAACCTGACTTCGTGCAGCTGAGTAGGGAGAGCGCTGCAGTCTGTCCACACTGACAGCTGCCCAGTGCACTGTCATAGCCACTTGTGCGGCAATTGCAGCGCTATTGGGAGCGGTGCATTATGGGCAGCTATCCCACAGAGCACATTTTCTGGTGCCGTGGGTTGTGGGAAGGGGGCGTGGGTGCGGGGGATTCTGGGTCCTGTCCCAATGCCCCGTGATGCATCGCTTCGCATCCCAGAAATCCCTTTGTTTCCGTCCACCTTTGGCGCCATCTTTCAACAGTTTCTGTGCAGCGCGATCTGTCTGCGGGAAATGGAGTCCGAACTGCTGAGGCGTATGCTGACGAGTCTCGCCAGCACGTCACGTTTGGCTGTCGAACTATTCCTTAAGATCCAAAGTGACAGTGAGAGTGAGGGTGAGGAGTCCGACGATGCTATCGAGCCGCGTAACGCGTACGACACAAAATTGCTTGTGGCATTCATGGACATGCTCAGCACTGGAACGCCGCTTTTGGGCTCGGGAAACAAGCACCAAGTGGTGGGATCACATCGTCATGGAAGTCTGGGATGACGAGCAGGTGGCTGCAGAACTTTCGGATGAGAAAAGCCACTTTCATGGGACTGTGTGAGGAGCTTGTCCTCACCCTGCGGCGCAAGGACACGAGATTGAGAGCTGCCCTGCCAGTGGAGAAGCGGGTGGCTATTGCAATCTGGAAGCTGGCAACGCCAGACAGCTACCGGTCGGTCACAAAACAGTTTGGAGTGGGAAAGTTGACCGTTGGAATCGTGTTGATGCAAGTTTGCAAGGCCATTAATCGCATCCTACTCAGAAGAACCGTGACTCTGGGTAACGTGCAGGAAATAGTGGATGGCTTTGCACAAATGGGGTTCCCTAACTGTGGAGGGGCGATAGATGGGACGCACATTCCTATTCTGGCACCACCCCACCTAGGATCCGAGTACGTTAATCGGAAGGGGTATTTCTCTATGGTTCTCCAGGCGGTTGTGGATCACCGTGGGCGTTTCATTGACATTAACACAGGCTGGCCCGGAAAGGTGCATGACGCACGCCTCTTTCGGAACACTTGGCTGTTCAGGAAGATGCAGGCCGGGACTTTTATCCCAGAGCGGAAGATCATGGTAGGGGAAGTTGAAATGCCCATTGTGATCCTTGGAGATCCGCTTACCCGTTAATGCCGTGGCTCATGAAACCCTACACAGGGAGCCTTGACAGCAGCAAGGAACGGTTCAACTACAGGCTGAGCCGGTGCCGAATGACTGTGGAGTGTGCCTTTGGCCGTTTAAAGGGCCGTTGGCGATCTCTGTATGGGAAGCTGGACTTGGCCGAAAACAGCATCCCCGCGGTTATATCCGCGTGCTTTGCCCGCCATAATATTTGTGAAGGGAAGGGTGAAAGCTTCACTCAGGCATGGACCTCCGAGGTTCAACACCTGGAGGCTGAATTTGCACAGCCAGAGAGCAGGGCTATTACAGGGGTCCAGCACAGGGCTGCAGGGATTAGGGATGCCTTGAGGGAGCAATTTGAGGCTGAAAACCAGCAGTGATATCTGGTGTTCTGCACGGGAGTGAAGTGCAGTAGTTCCAATCTTTAGGAATCAGTGTCTGCTTAGCAGACAAGCAGACTTGCAGTGCCTGTTTATTTCCTGGGCTAGGGAGTCTTTTACTTTATGCAGTAATAAAGAATGTTTTCAAAGCCAAAGAATCCATTTATTGAAAAGAAACAAGGGGGTGGAGTGGGGAACGGTACAATCACAGATTCGCGTATGTCCTGTCGGGTGGGCTGTGCAGTGAGTGCTGCACTTCAGGATAGCTATACTGCATGGTGATGGGGATTGAGTGCAGAGGGTAAGGGCCGTGGTTTTCAGGGCTGGGTGGTGAAGATACTGGTGTTGGAGGCAGCGGGTGGCGTGAAGAACACGGAAGTTGGGGAAAGTGGGTTGGAGGTGACAGTGGGGCACAACGGAAAGAGCTTTGGGATAAGGACTGTAGGGGGGGTGGCGTTTGCAGTACTGCTCCTCTTTCTGCATGGCTACCAGCTCCTGGATAGCGTCTGCTTGGCGCTCCAGGATGCTTATGAGCCTATCAGTGCTTTGCTGCCGGTGCGCGGTGCTTTGCCGCCGGTGCGCTGCGTTTTCCTGGCGGATCCTGCTTTCTCTCTCCCTCCAATTCTGTGCTTTCTCATTCTCTTTAATAGATTGCTGCATCACTTCTTGTAGCATATCTTCTTTGCTTTTTCGCGGTCTCTTCCTGAGTCTTTGCAGTCTCTTCCTGAGTCTTTGCAGTCTCTGAGCAGGCGATAAGAGGGACGGCTGAGGTCTCAAGGTTGATGCAACTGTATAGGCAAAATGCAACATTTAACAGAGGCAGCATTGTTTATACCAGACAGAGTAATGATTCCCCCTGCACTTAAGGAGTAGAAAATTTCATTTGTGAAATAGCGAACACAATAGCATAATTTTCCCTTCCGAAACAGAGCACACACATCCCACGGGAGCCTCAAAATGGTGAGTAAGGGGGACTGATTGTTTCAGGGCTGCACTGTCCTCTGGGTTTCTGTGCCTTGGGGAGAGCCAACAGCTTCAGGGGGCAGCTACACTGAACACTGTCCCAACATTTTCCACAGGAGTTCGTCCTGGACGATATCTTGCTGCTGAGGGTGACCTGGGAAGCAAGGGAGGGTCTTCTACTGCAATGCGGCTTCCGCCCTGGCCCATATGCAGCTTGCCTGTGTGCAGCAATGGTCCCCCCGCCCCTCGTGGCACAGTGGCACGGACACATTAGCCTGGCTGGGACAAGGACCACAGTGGCTCTCCCGATAAACCTGCACAAGCGCATTGCACACGTTCTGGATGAGACATTCGAGGAGATTACCGAGGCCGATTACCGCGATGTGATAAACCACATCAATGCACTATTCCGCATCTAGGCATGCATGTCTAACCCTCCTCTCCCAAAGAGCCCGCACCGAAAAAATTCCTTCCCGAAAAAAAAACCCGCTTACCGGGAACCTGCTCTTCTGTTTGTCCTCCACCAAGTACCAGCTGCTGCGACTGGCTACCTTCCTCCTAGCTCGAGAAGAGCTCCTGGCTGCATGGCTCCAGGGATTCTGGGGTGTCTCCATCCAGCCCACCACCATCACTCCCGTTTTCCTCCTCCTCCTCCTCCTCCCCCCCACACCGGCTCTGAAGTGTCCATGGTGGTGCTCGGAGTGGAGGTGGGGTTAACCCCAAGTATCGCATCCAGCTCTTTGTAGAATCGGCAGGTCCTAGGGGAGCACCCGAGCGGCCGTTTGCGTCGCGGGCTTTGCGGTAGGCACTCTGCAGCTCCTTCACTTTAATCCTGCACTGCAGGGCGTCCCGGTCATGGCCCCTTTCCATCATGTCCTTTGATACCTTCCCGAAGCCATCATAATTCCCACGGCTGGAGCGCAGCTGGGACTGGACAGCTTCCTCCCTGCAAACACTGATGAGGTCCAGCAACTCGCCATTGCTCCATGCTGGGACGCGCTTGGCGCGTGGAGGCATGGTCACCTGGAAAGATTCGCTGATAGCACTCCACGCCACGCCGGGCTGAGCAAACAGGAAGGGGATTTTTAAAATTCCCGGGGAATGTAAAGGGTCGGTCACATGGTTGGTTACCTGAGACCAGGGCAGTAGAGTTTGAACTGATGACCAGAGTGGCTAGAACAGGCATTGTGGGATACTGCCGAATAATTCTGGAGGCCATTCACAGCGCATTGGGCGGCCACACTGGCGCCACAGCACTGCAGCGGCAGCGCAATACTCGCTATTCCTCTCGGGGACGTGGAGTACATGCAGCGCTGCAACCACGGAGATACAGCGCTGCAAATGCCTTGCCAGTGTGGACGGGGAGTGAGTTACAGCGCTGGGGGCGGCTTCACAGCGCTGCAACTCGCAAGTGTAGCCAAGGCCTCAGAGAAAATAAAGCCAAGGCCTAGTGCTGCAGAATTTCCGGCGGCCCAGGTTGAGAGGTATATTCCTTCATGAGATCTGTGCCCGTGTGTAAGGCCACTCGGTCTTCTCCAGCCTTTGCCCACCCCTTCTCGCCACTGGCCCTTGGCATAAGCGCCAACTCCGTGGGGCTGGAGCACCCACGGGGAAAAATTGGTGGGTGCTCATCACCCACCGGCAGCACCCTGCCCCGCCGTCCCAGCTCACCTCCGCTCTGCCTCTGCCTCCTCCCCTGGGCGCACTGCATGCTCGCTTTTCTCCCCTGGCTCCCAGTGCTTGTGCCGCGAAACAGCTGATTCGCGAGGCAAGTGCTGGGAGGGAGGGGGGAGAGGGGGAACGCAGCGCACTCGGGGAAGAGGCAGAGTTGGGGCGGAGATTTGGGGAAGGGGTCCAATAGGGGCAGGGAGGGGGCGGAGTTGGGGCGGGGACTTTAGGGAAGGGGTTGGAATGGGGGCGGGGCAGGGAAGGGGTGAAGGCGGGGCAGGGCCATGGAGGCATGAACACCCACCAGCGCCGGGGAAAATTGGCGCATATGGCCCTTGGTATCCTTGGACTTCACTGTAGAGCTACCCACTCCCAGGGTTGCACCAGCATCCTTCCCACCGTGGATCTCCTCCCTACGATGGCACACTTGATTTCCATTCACTCCCTCCCAACTGCTCAGGGAGTGACTTGCCTTTTTCTAGATCGTGTTTTTCAGCTCCATCGGAGCAGTCTCAGATCGAGGTTCACAATACACTTCCTGTTTTTGGCATGAACTTTGCAGAGTCCTAGGAATGGAATCGCTTACTCCTTGGCCTATCGCCCACAGACCAACAGGCAGGCAGAACGAGCGAACCGGATCCTCGAGCAATACCTCCATGGCTCTCTCACTTATCACCAAGCTGACTGGGTGATCCTCCTGCCATATGCAGAGTTTGCGTACAATTCCTCCACCCATGCATCTGCTGACACAGCCCATTCTATGCAACCTACGGTTTCCACCCTCAACTTCATTCGGCTGCACCTCCAGACTCCCAAGTCCTTGCCGCAGCAGATGTAGTTGACCACTTTCACCAGGTCCACCAAGAGCTTACCGAACATGTTGAAGCCTCCAAGGAGGCACACAGACATCATGGCGACTGAAAATGCCAAGTCACACCAACCTTATCTGTAGAAGATAAAGTCTGGTTATCCTCAAAACGCCTAAAATCCACCCGTCCTTCAGCTAAATTAGTACCTAGTCCTATTTAAGATCGCGGAACAAATTAACCCTGTAGCATTTAGGCTCCAGTTGCCAGACTCCTTGAAGGTCCACCTCATTTTCCACGTGTCTGAAACCTTCTGTGGAGAATCCCTTTCCCAGATGCTCTGCTTCACCACAACTTTCCGTAGTTGTCCAGGACCAAAAGGAATACAAGGTCTTGGAAATTCTAGCCTCCGAGCAAGTTCAAGGCCAACTCTCTTATCTGATAGACTGGGAGGGCTATGGACTGGAAGAGCGATTGTAGGAGCGGATAGAAAACATCCATGCTCCAGAAGTTGGAGGTGCCTTCCATGAGAAATAACCCCTGAAACCATGTCCTATGGCCCCTCGCAGGTGCCTGTGCTGGGAGGATACAGCCTGTAGCAGGGCCAGTCTCCTGGCAACCCAATGAGCGCAGCTGGTCCACCCGACGGGCGGCAGGAGTCTGCAGGTTGATACTTAAGCTCAATAGCAGTAGCGGCCCAGTGGCTGCCCAATGCATTCCCAGCCCGCAGCTGCACGTGGTCCTGTCCCTGCCTCCACTGCCTCTAGTCTTGCGCCTGCCCCAGTCTGTATCTGCCCCAGCCTCCAGCTCCTTCCTGACCTCTGACTCCCAGCTCAGACCCTCGGCTCCCTCTCCTGACTGCGACGCCGGCTAAGGCTTTGGTCTCGGACTCCTGGCGAGGATACGAGCCTTGGCTTCGCTCCTGAACCTGCCCATCTGGATTCAGATCTAACTGGTAGGCCAGACTCTTGCTCCAACCGCTAGGCCAGACAGCTAACAACTCGGTCACTGACAACCAGGGATCTTGAAAGGTGTGTTGTGAGGGGAATTGAACATTGTAGCAGTGGAGATAAGTCTGCAGGTTTTGCATCGGTTCAGGGCTGACCTTACCACGAGGAGAACTGAGGCAGCTGCCTCAGGTGCCAGACTGTGGGGGGCGCCACTAGGACCCAGAGAGTAGAAAATTGTGTCTGCTGCTGGTGATATGTATTCTCTCTGCTCGAGATGCACAGAGATGGTGGAGTGCTGGGCTGGAGAAAGGAGGGCACAAGAGACATAACAGGTGGGCAGGAGAAAAGGGGAGAGGGAATAACAGAAAGCAGCAGGAGCTGCAGGGAGAGAGAGGAGGAGGAGCCTCTTATGTACCTCTCCAGCACCCCCAGGAGCCTGGACTGATTAACACCAGCTTCTCAGGGAGCTTCCTGTTTCCTGCTGCTTCCCTGAACCCCCTTGAGGAGAACAGGCAGTCAACTGAAGTAATAGGATCCAGTTAGGCCCCTGCGAGGCTGATATCTTCCCTCACTCAGGCCCTGCTACCAGCCTGCTTATTTGTCCTCTTTAATTGAGTTTTGAAAGCCACTATAGCTGGCACAGAACAGCAGTCATGAGTGAAAGAAGAAAACGCCCCTCTGGGGCAGCATTGAGAAACAGAAAGAAAGCAAAGGAAGCTTTTCTATCTAAGCCGGAAGGAGCTCTCCTGAGATAAATAGACAAATGTTCACGCTGAGCCTTCCGGCCCCAGTGAGGATGTGAGGGGTGAGGAGATGCCTGATCTTCCCGTTAGTCAGAGTGCAAGTGACCTGGCAGCTACTGCAGCATCCGTATCTCCAGCTCAAATGGATGTAACCCTGCACATTCCTGAAGAAAAGTGTAGCTCAGAGAAGAGTGTGGTGGAGATGCAAGAAACAGCTGCTGCTGAGTTTAGTTCCTTAAGTCTAGATGATCCAGGACTGTGGACCCACTTGAGCAGTAGCCTGAGGGACTTGCTTGTACGGCATGGGCCACAGCAAGTGAAAAACTTCATGTGAAATGAAAATAGAAGTTTCCATCCAACACATAACTGGCGTGAAATCCCCAATGGTGACAAAGTGGAGAGGCCATGGCTTATGTACTCAAAACCCCAGAATGCTGCATACTGTTTTTGTTGCGAACTCTTCCAGTCTAATGTTCCAGCCACATTGGGTTCTACAGGAACAAAGGACTGGAAAAATCTGGCTAGAAATCTGGCAACAAAAGTCAAACAGAAGATTGTGGTAAATCTGAAGTCAGCAAGATATTACTCTGTTATTCTGGACTGCACACCTGACATCAGCCATACGGAACAAATGACTTGAATGGTGCGTTTTGTCACAACAACAGAACCTAGTGAAAATGTCCCTGCAATGGTGACTGTCAGAGAGCATTTTCTAGAATGTATTGACATTGATGATACTACAGGAGCTGGAATGACAAATGTGCTTCTTAAAAGGTTGGAAGATACAGGAATTGCGATAGCTGACATGAGAGGTCAGGGCTACGATAATGGTGCCAGCATGAGAGGAAAGAACAGAGGAGTGCAGACACGGATCCGAGAGTTAAACCCTCGAGCTTTTTTTGTCCCATGAAGTTCTCATTCATTGAACTTGGTGGTCAGTGATGCAGCATCAGCTTCTAGTGAGGCCGCTGAATTTTTTAATGTAATTCAAAGCATCTATGTATTTTTCTCTGCATCAACTCATCGATGGCAAATTTCGAAGCAACATCTGGGAACATCCTCCCTGACACTGAAACCACTGAGTGCCACACGATGGGAAAGTCGAGTGGAGGCGATAAAGCCGATCAAACACCAAATTGGGAAGATAGCATTATCCTCCATATTGGCAACTATGGCATCATCTATGACAGGAACTGTTCATGGGAGAACAGTGGCAGAGGGAAATAGAATCACCAGAAACATACATAACTTCAAATTTCTGTGAGGCTTAGTGTTGTGGCATGACATACTGTTTGAAATAAATGTTGTAAGCAAGAGTCTCCAAGGTGTTGACCTTGATATATCTGGAGCAATGGAACAACTGGACAAAGCAAAGTCACACCTACAGTCTTACTGGTGAGATGAGGGATTTCAAAACGTTCTGAAGAGTTCACAGAAATTGGCAGAGGAACTTCACACTGAAGCTATTTTCCCACCCATTCAAGAATACAAGAGTCACCAAAGAAGACGAAATTTGATGACGAGGCACAGGATAATCCCATAAAAGACCCCAAACAACAATTCAAAGTTGAATTCTTTAACCAGGTGCTATATTGTGCAATACAGTCAGTTGAAGAACGTTTCATGCAGCTCAAGGAACACAGCAGTATATTTGGGATGTTGTATGATATTCCAAAACTCCTCACTATACCTGAAGAAGACCTACACCAGCAATGCAGGGCACTAGAAACAGTGTTGACACATGAGGACATGCGCGATATTGATGCGAGTGATTTAGGTGATAAACTGAAAGCCCTTTCAAGATGCGTTTCAGCAGGATCAACTCCAAAGGCTATTCTGGAATATATGTGCACAAATGAGATGACCACCTTCTTTCCAAATGCTTTTGTTGCTCTGCGCATACTTCTAACACAGGGGCTCTCAAATTTTTTGTACTGGTGACCCCTTTCACATAGCAAGTCTCTGAGTGTGACCCCCCCCCCTTATAAATTAAAAACACTTGTTTATATATTTAACACCATTATAAATGCTGGAGGCAAAGCGGAGTTTGGGGTGGAGGTTGCGGGTCTGGGGGCGTCATTTGAGCTCCCCGCCTCAGGTGCCAAAATGTTGTGGGCCGGCCCTGCATTTGTTGATCTGGCAGGGTCTGGGGCTGCTTTGAGTTGGTGGGTCCTGGACTGTGGGGAGCTTGCTTTCTGGTGAGCTTGGCGAGGCTGGGGGGTTGTTTGAAGGCCAGAGGAGAGGGTTCGGGAAAGATTTATTTCAGGATGTGGGCCCCATCAAGCATGGGTTGTAATTGTTTGATGATACTCTGTATGGGATGGTAGGTGACAAATCGGGGTGTGCGGTCAGAGGCCTCCTCCCGCCCTGTTCCTGTATTGAAGCAGATTCTTTTGGGGCATTTGCGGGGCCTGATCCAGGATATAATTGTAGTTACTTGAAGGCTGTGTTTGGCATAAGCTGTTTTGGTTACTGTGAAAGCACTTGGCGCAATGGAAGGCGATTTTCTCTCCAAATCAAAATAAATGTGAAAGTAAGATATGAATAACCGTGGCCCCAAGCACACAGGACAACCCTTGTACTGTGTCACCCCAGTGCGGCTCGGCAGAGGGGAAAAGTCCACTCCCAGGACTCCGGCTGCAAGAGCTGGGCCAGAGCCAACGGTTGCCTCATCACACGGAGCTTGGACAGTGAAACTCGACCAGGCAGTTTCACTTTGTCGGTGCTCGTGTCACTGGTTCCCCTGCACTAACGCCGGCATGTTTGGGGTTCCAAAGTCGGCCTTCTTTGAATGCCCGGTCCCTTCTCTTATTTTACAAAACCTATCTCCTGGGGCTACGCAGCTTGATTGGGCCTCTTTAAAGTACAGGCCTGACGGGGGCCTGAGCAAATGTGATCAGCAGAGAGCGTCGATCAGGGATTAAAGCAGGGAGCTGGTGACTCAGATTTTCTCTTTCGGAGAAGCCAGGCCAAAACCTCCGTAATTACGTCAGTGCAGAGTGGCTCAGGTGTAACTAGGAGTAGACTGACCTAACATCCCAAAGCAATAGGAGCTGGCCTGTGAGATCCGCACAGCAAATGCTGCCAATAATAGGGTTACCATATTTAACAAATAAAAAAAGAGGACCCTCCATGGGGCCCTGGCCCCGCCCATTTCCCACCCCAGCCCCACCCCCACCCCGCCCTAACTCCGCCCCCTCCTCCCTCCCACTCCCAGCCACGCGAAAAGGGCTGCTCGAGCACTACCGGCTTCACGGTTTGCTGGGCAGCCCCCAGACCCTGCGCCCCCGGCCGGCGCTTCCCCAGCGCAGCTGGAGCCCGGGAGGGGAAGCGCCCAGCCGGGGGCGCAGGGTCTGGGGGCTGCCCGGCAAACCGTGAAGCCGGTAGCGCTTGGGCTTCGGGCAGCCCCTACGCCTCCGGACCCTGCGCCCCCGGCCGGGCACTTCCCCTCCCGGGCTCCAGCGGCGCAGGGTCCGGAGGCATGAGGGCTGCCCAAAGCCTGTAGCGCTCGGCTCTTAAACAGAGCTGAAGAGTCGGGAGGAGCAGAGCCGCCGCAGGAGGGGAAGTGCCCGGCCAGCATTTTCCCGGACATGTTTGGCTTTTTGGCAATTCCCCCCGGACGGGGGTTTGATTGCTGAAAAGCCGGACATGTCCGGGAAAAACCGGACGTATGGTAACCCTATTGGGCCAATAAAGAGCTTGCAAGGATGTGATGTGGCTCCCAAACTCTAGGACCAGCCCATTGGGGAGGGATAGCTCAGTGGTTTGAGTATTAGCCTGTTAAACCCAGGCTTGCGAGTTCAGTCCTCAAGGGGGTCACTTAGGAATCTGGGGCAAAATCAATACTTGGTTAATGAAGGCAGGGGGATGACTTGATGACCTTTCAGGGTCCCTTCCAGTTCTATGAGCTAAGTATATCTCATTATTATTTTTAAGTCAGTGGGATTCCTTCCAAGGGCTTTGGATTTGCTATTAACAGAGAGGTGACTAGTGCCCTCTGGTGGTGGAAGGTAGGGATGAACCGAAGGCTTTTAGATGAAAAAACAGTTCTGATTTTTTCCCTGTAGTTACAAGGTTTCCCTGCTGTGTACAGGCAAACAACAAAATCCCAAACAGGTTCCCTGAAGAGCACCAGTGAGATTTTCTCTCTCTCTGGGCCAGAAGGAAGAAATCACTTCATATTCTCTGGGCAGGAAACTGGGGAGAAAAAGAAAAATCCCAAACAAAACCTATTTGACATCAAGGCTTTGGAGCGGTCGTGAATATTCGAGAATGAGCGTAATGTCAGTCTCACCCCCGCCAAGCAGTTACCAACACAAAGGTCAGTACAAGCCCAAGTCTTCCTGCTCACGCCTTGAGGAGAGATGGAGCTGGTGTCTAAATGAATGACTACTCAAACTTATGTTCCTTTACAAATCAGTTTCATCTAGGAGCGGTGATGCACACTAAAATACCTTAATCACAGCTGTAGCGTTATTGCATGGAAAGAATTAAGCTTTTTCCCCTGCATTTGTAGATTTTAAAGTATTTGGATTTCTTTCAAGTGAAACCTTCATTCTGAATTTCCTGGGTTTGTAATGCTTGCTTTTGGGCTAATTCCAACATCCCTGTAATGGTTCTTTTTTACCTTTAGGATACTTATATGTACTCTCAACCTGACCTCCATCTCAGTGCAGGTTTTAACAAATCTAGAGTTACAAACAGCATCGTCAGAGATGTAATATGCCCCCAGTACTTTACAAAGTGGGGAATAAGTGGAAAAGTAGCTCCTGGTTGGGTTCATTAAAATCCTATCCGATTCCCCATTGAATGAGGGATCACAGTTACTCGGCTGGGTGCACGAGGGAGCTCAGTTTCCTAAAACATCTGGCCTAGATCCCCATCAGAGACTGGGGAATATCCAACTGCATGGCCCGTGGGTCTGTTTAGATGAGCCAAACCCTAAGTTCCCAGCAAGGGGCTGTAGTATTTGCTGTAAGGTACCAGTTTTCACTCTCCAGAAGGGAGTTAATTTTTTTCCCCAGCTGGCCTGGACCATTTGAAACGCAGAACTGGGAGTTCACGCCGCTGTTACTACTGCCCAGTCAAGCTCAGACACCCAGGCTCAGGCCTGTTCTAGTCACAGTTTTGGTGCTAATTTAGCTACGTTGGGTAGGGTAGTGGCTTCTTACCATCAAGAGTGACATTTGTAGGTCACAGGGACCTCTCAAGCGGAGGGTCTAGCTGTAATGAAACCCTCACAGGGGCTTTTGTGAAGGCTAAATCCAAATTTTAATTTGTCCTTCCTCAAATGGGGAAAGGACGTGCCCCTTGCATGAAAAAAGCCCACGAGAAATGCAGGTTTCACAGCCCTGGTTTTCAATATATATATATTTGTCCCAGGTGCACACTCATTGCATGAGGTTTAACCATCCCAGCACCGATTCAGACTGCCTGGAGCTTAGGGCAGGTCAGTTCCCTGCCTAGCAGTTCCATCGTACTGCACTCAACTTGCCACTCTGAATATCACCAGGCGGCTTCCCACACACCTGCTCTTTCAGAGCCACTCCCCTCCTGCCAACTCAGGAAAGCGGTTCTGTACCTGCCTCCGCCCCCCCCCGTCCTGATTGGCCCACACTCTGCTTTTCTCACCCAGCCTCAGTTGGTTTTTCAGGATCCAGCCAGGGCAATTAGGTCCTGCTTTTCTTGGCTAATGGTTGTCATGGCAACCCCAACTAGTTTCCAGGTGTCAGCACCCGGAGAGGCTGGAACCTGTTTATTTCCCAGCGAAAGTGAAACTGGGACCAGAACAGGGAAATGCTGCTGCATGAACACACATAAAGCAGAAGGGAGGGAAACCCCCCTCCCCCAGATGGATATTGTCTCTACTCCATTCCTATCACATTCACTTGCTCACGCCACATGCAACGTAAGTGTTTTAAAAACCATGGAGATGTCATAAAGGTAAGGAAGACAAATTGGAGGATTGGACCAAAAGAAATCTGATGAGGTTCAACAAGGACAAGTGCAGAGTCCTGCACTTAGGACGGAAGAATCCCATGCACTGCTACAGGCTGGGGACCGACTGGCTAAGCGGCAGTCCTGCAGAAAAGAACCTAGGGGTCACAGTGGACGAGAAGCTGGATATGAGTCAGTGTGGGCCCTTGTTGCCAAGAAGGCTAACGGCATTTTGGACTGTATAAGTAGGGGCATTGCCAGCAGATCGAGGGACGTGATCATTCTACTCTATTCGACAATGATGAGGCCTCATCTGGAGTACTGTGTCCAGTTTGGGGCCCCACACTACAAGAAGGATGTGGAAAAATTGGAAAGAGTCCAGCAGAGGGCAACAAAAATGATTAGGGGGCTGGAGCACATGACTTGTGAGGAGAGGCTGAGAGAACTGGGATTGTTTAGTCTGCAGAAGAGAAGAGTCGGGGGGATTTGATAGCTGCCTTCAACTACCTGAAAGGGGGTTCCAAAGAGGATGGATCTAGACTGTTCTCAGTGGTATCAGATGACAGAACAAGGAGTAATGGTCTCAAGTTGCAGTGGGGGAGGTCTAGGTTGGATATTAGGAAACACTATTTCACTAGGAGGGTGGTGAAGCACTGGAATGGGTTACCTAGGGAGGTGGTGGAATCTCCTTCCTTAGAGGTTTTTAAGGTCAGGCTTGACAAAGCCCTGGCTGGGATAATTTAGTTGGGAATTGGTCCTGCTTTGAGCAGGGGGTTGGACTACATGACCTCCTGAGGTCCCTTCCAACCCTGATATTCTATGATTCTAAGGAAAAAAACCTCCCCTAACTTATAACACCCCACAAAGCCCTCAGTCACATGGTACAACCTCTAGTGTTGACGCAGTAGAAGGCCAGTGTAAGTATAGCTTATACCCCTTCGCACAGGAGAACATGCTGTACCAGTGTAAACGCGTGTAATGGGGAAGAGGTGCAGAGGTAGTACGTATAACTCCATTACACCCCCTTTTTCCTGGTCCTCAGCTCAACACGGGGCGCGGTTCCGTCTTTTCCCAAAGCATTACACAGAGTTAAACCTCAGGGCTGGGGTATGTAAAACCGGGAACGTAGCTGTTAACAGGCCCCAGTCCACTTCAAAGACAAAGAATTGGACAATTCCTTAGTAAAGAAACATTTAATACACACTGTGACAGGGTGTACCAGCCCTGCACTGGCTCGGCAGGGGTTAATCATGCTCTGTGGGGCAAGGAGGCCAAGCTCCCCCTGGATCTGCTGGAACCCGGATATAAAAAGGAGCAATTCAGCTCAGTCTGGGCGGCCCGCTGAAGGGAATGACGGCGCGCTGCTGGTTCCTGCGGAGGCCAGCCAGACTGTGATGACCAATGACTCCCAGGCACCACAGAGGAAGAAGAGGCTGTGGGACCTCCAAGACGGCTAACCCCACAGGAATGGGTAAGAAGTAATCCAGGGGAATGGGTCATAGAACCAGGGCTTGGCTCAGCGTGTTTCGGCAGGATCCCCACTGAGCAGGTGGCAGGGAAACCCTTCTCCGCCAGGGGCCTGGGTTGGAACCCAGTGGTGTAGGGAGGGCCCAGGTCCCCCTAACCCAGCTGCCACCCACCCTGAGGCAGTGACCTACTTCCCCAGCCATGCTGGCCATGGGGCCACATAGCCCTGACGAGGAGGGTGGCCTTATTGATTCTGGCTGTTAGGCCATGCTGCCCTGAAAGGGAAAGGCCACCTTGTTCACTCTGGCCACTAGGCCACATTGCCCTGAGGCTTATGGTACTCAGTTGGATTCAGCTGTGGGGTTATAATGCCCTCCTCTTGTAGTAAGATGAGGCCCTGAAACAAACTCTTGTGTCAGAGGCCCAGTCTGAGGCCTGAAGCCTGAACCAAAGTACTTCCAGGCACTGCTATGCAAAAGCTGGGCTATGAGCCAGAGGCAGGCCCCGCTCACAGAAGTTGGAGAGAAGAGGGTTGTTAGAAGCAGGTGCATTCACATATAAGTGCTAATAAGAGGAACTTGTGCCAAGATGGCACCTGGACAACCCGATACAAGGACACTCCATAGACATAACAAGGAACAGGCAGGCGGATCTTAAAGACAGGACAGCATGATGGATAGATCTGTTTGTCTGAAACAACATGATCAAAGGGGAGACAGCACCCTAATGAGCCAAGAGGCTGTACCTCAATACGTCAGTAGGATGAGTAATCTGTCCTGTAACTGTATAAAAGTAGGTCCCGGAGTGCGCATCTTTGTCTGGCCTACGGGGCAGTGGAAAGTCCCGCCACTGACTGAGCCGGTCCATTGCCAGGGGGCACAAATTCGTAGTATGTCCTGTAGAGTCTATAGGAAACTGTTACTGTGCTTCGTTTGACAATAAACCTGGCTCGGTTCCTTCGTACCTTTCTAGAGTCTGTGGTCATTGGGGGGTCTCTCGGGGTTTGCGGTGTCAGTGATCTGCGCAGAGCCGGGGCAGCACACAGAGGGAACACGCACGCAGCCGACTGTTATCAGCATCGAACAAGAGCAGAGCACCACACTGGTAGCCACTGACAACCCCTCATTCCCCAAGGGGAACAGAGTGTATCAGCCTGCGACACACACAAATATGGTGAACCATTTTGGGAATACTTATGAATAATTTTTAAAACCAAAAGCTATTAAGTTCTTATACAGACTCCCCCCGCCCTTTGGTGCTGTTTGTGTACATTTAAATGCAAGGTTCCAACATACCATCTACACGTCAGCACACCCCTATAAACCCACTCCCCTCTGATCTTCTCTCAGGGATGATTTCACACTCTGTATACGGCGACCAAAACATGCAGCTTGTGTCACCTGGATTCTTTCTAGCTTGGGCAGAATGAAGTGTTTGAAAAGACTGAGATACCGCCAGAGCCGTGTCAGCCAGCCAAAGTTTGCATCTGGCATCGGCCACTATGGGAAGACAAGATGTGATATTATTGACATGAACTGGGACTGTATAGATCATTGTTGCAACCAAGGTCCAGTAGTGGCACCAAATATTTTATAAAGGGGGTCAAATAAGGTGTCTAAGGGTACATCTACACCACAGGGGGGAGTCGATTTAAGATACGCAAATTCAGCTACGTGAATAGCGTAGCTGAATTCAACGTATCGCAGCCGACTTACCCCGCTGTGAGGGCGGCGGCAAAATCGACTTCTGCGGCTTTCTGTCGGCGGCGCTTACTACCACCTCCGCTGGTGGAGTAAGAGCGCCGATTCGGGGATCGATTGTTGCGTCCCGACGGGACGCGATAAATCGATCCCCGAGAGGTCGATTTCTACCCGCCGATTCAGGCGGGTAGTATAGACCTCGCCTAAGACAAGGTTATGGTTTGCTGGTTATGATTATGTTGTCTATATGTGTGTATCATTTTTGTAGTTGAAGTTATGAATATTGGCTCTATACTGTCTGTATTTCAAACTTCTGCTGTGCTTCTGGGAAACATCCCAGACACGTTGGTGTCAGCTCTGCCTAGCCTGCTTGATGGCCCATTAAGGACCATCAGCTATACAATTGACCCATTGAGAGAAGGCAGATATGCCTTGTGACTCAGCAAAGTATGCAGGGACTGGCCCATGTGACTCCAGACTTCATTTTGCTGTAATTTTCTACAGTAAGAGCAAAGAGGGGTTCTTACATCTGGAAAAGACAATATAAGGCTGATGCCTCATCTCCATCTGGTCTTCAATCCTGCTTCATACCTCTGGAGGGACTTTGCTACAAACAGAAGCTCTAAGGACTGATGACCTGTCCCAGCTGGGGATGTTCCAGAGACTTGATTTGAACCTGCAGTTTATTTGATCACTGCTACAAGCCTGAACCAAGAACTTTGCCATTACTGTATGGAATTGATTCATTTAACCAATTCTAACTCTCATCTCTAGCTTTTTCCTTTTATAAATAAATCTTTAAATTTTAGATTCTAAAGGACTGGCAACAGTGTGATTTGTGGGTAAGATCTTATTTGTATATTGACCTGAATCTGGGGCTTGGTCCTTTGGGATCGAGAGAACTTTTTTTTCTTTTACTGGGGTATTGGTTTTCATAACTATTTGTCCCCATAACGAGTGGCACTCGTGGTGATACTGGGACAGAGAAACGTGTAGCAAGTATCCAAAGTGGTAGAGGGATTGGGATTGACACAGAAAATATCCATTCCCCGGAGTTCTCTCAGGCTGTCACTAGAGGGCACTATCTTCTTTCCATAAGCCCAGCAAAGTCAGGTTAAAAAAAAAAAAAAAGAGTACAAACCCTCCCTTTGAAAAGCGCTGCCCCAGTCACTCATTAAGTGAGACAACAGGATCCCAGGTTAAGGCCTTAGCCAGTAGCTACATGTAAGTTCCATCCGCTCTGCAGCCCTAGCGGGAACAAATGCTTCCCTCCCAGCTCTTCCGCTAGGTCCATAAAGCACCCCAAAGAGAATCAGACATTATCTTAATGAGGTTCCCCTAGTAAGTGAAACTGGAACAGTGCTGACCTGTCTCCAAAGTGGTACAGGGACTGGTCCCAGCCCTCACATCAGACCCACCTCTAGATCTTGCATCAGTCAGCGGCTGACTCCCCCATGCTGGCTGTAACTCCTGTATAACCTTCCCCTCGACACCGAGTAAGGTGAGGTAAAGGTAAGTGTAAAGTGAGCCATTCCCTCACAGCAGAGTAAGCGGGAGTGAAGGGAAATGCAGGCAGGGTTTATTATTCTGGTATGGGTCTGTATTTCTCGTGTGATTAAACAAAGAGAGAATAAAGTGTTACTCTGTGCAACGTGTCTGTATGTTTTCTATGCGTGACACCTACCACGTTCCCCCTGTGAGGATTAAACTAACTGAGGAGGCTCACATCTTTGGTGGGATTCTGGGAGAGGGTGTTGTGATGAGGCAGAGAAACTGCCAGCCAGCACAGCAGGGGTTAAAGTAAGCCTTTGGGCCCAGCTAGCCCCGCCCTGCTATCCCTGCAGCCAATGCCAGGCCTGGAGAGGGGATAAAAGCAGGGAGCCGGGCTGGGTTCAGGGCTGACTAGTGAAGAGGCAGGAGCGAGCTGTCTCCCTGCCCGAAGGGGTGGAGCGCCGGCCTGCCAGCAAGAACGGCCACGGGGAAGTGAGTGCTGCTTTCCCAGCCAAGGGAGAGTGAGGAAGAATCCCCAGCACAGGAGGTAACTGACTGAGCGAACCCCATTGTGGGGCTTGCAGCTGCCCCGCTGAAGGAGCCTGGGGCCACAGCAAGGTGCCGTGCGGACCCGAGAGGGGATCCTGGGGGCAGAAAGCTGCCCGGTAGGTGGACTAGAGGGGCCATGTCCCAAACTGAATGGACCGGAGTCAATGCCCACGAAAAGTCCCAGCGCAGCCAAGGGAAGAAATTCAACTGGACCCTGCTGAGACCTACGGAAGCTGAAATATCCAGGGAGCCAGAGGTTTCGATTCCCCTCAGAGCCTTCTGGCTCATGGGACTGGCAGGGGGAGTTGATTGGATCTGTGGCAGTGGGTTACACACGTCTCTGCTGGTGTGAGGACATGGGGGATATGAATTCTGACTGGCGTGATGAGTTTTCTGTATTCATGTGGCACACCCTTGCGCTAAGGAGAGGGGGGAGCAGGACCTGGGTGTCTGCCTCTGAATGGTCATAAAGGACCCTGGACAAGTAAATAGGCTTTGCCCTCACAGAACAACGGGTACGTAAAAGCAGACCTTTCCAAGTGGCCTACAGAGAGGCCAGTGGGAAAATCCCTGGCCGAGGAACAAAGAGGTGTTTATGCAGGCCTCTAAAAACCACAGAGGCTGAAGAATTCAAGGACTGAGATGCAGGGGGCGTGCTTCCCGAGCAAGAGGGAACCTTTTGACTGCCCCACCAGCCAAAGGTGAAGAGAGCTTGGGGCAGGAGTGGGAGGGGAGGAGAAGCCTCAGGTGGAGGATGGAGGTCCAGGAGAGGGAACCTCGAGCCCTGAAAGAACACGGACCCTAATCCCAAAGAAAGCACCGGGGTGGTCAGGAAACGGGGGCAGGGAATGGCATCCCAGTGTTTTACAGCAGAACCTCAGCGTTGCGGGCCCCGTGGGAATGGAGGTGGTCAGTGACTCTGAAACGTTCATAACTGTGAACAAAGCACAGTTCAGGCTCCAGATCCAGCAGTTGATATTCCAGGCCAGGCTTCAGCAGCAACTGAGCTCCCGCCCCAGCTAACTGAGCTCCCGCCCCAGCTCCGGCAACACTTCCTGCAGGGAGCTGCTTTCCTTGGGTTGGACTCTGTGTGTGTGTGTGTGTGTGTGTGTGTGTGTGGAGGGGGGGTTGGACTGAGTTTGCAGTGTGTGTGTGTGGAGGGGGGTTGGACTGAGTTTGCAGTGTGGGTGGGTGGGTGGAGGGGGGGGTTGGACGGAGTTTGCTGTGTGTGGGTGGAGGGGGGGTTGGACTGAGTTTGGTGTGTGTGTGGGTGGAGGGGGGGTTGGACTGAGTTTGCGTGGGTGGGGGGGGGTTGGACTGAGTTTGGTGTGTGTGTGTAGGGGGGGTTGGACTGAGTTTGCGTGTGTGTGTAGAGGGGGGTTGGACTGAGTTTGGTGTGTGTGTGTAGAGGGGGGTTGGACTGAGTTTGCAGTGTGTGTGTGTGTAGGGGGGGTTGGACTGAGTTTGGTGTGTGTGTGTGTGTAGAGGGGGGTTGGACTGAGTTTGGTGTGTGTGTGTGTAGAGGGGGGTTGGACTGAGTTTGGTATGTGTGTGTAGAGTGGGGTTGGACTGAGTTTGGTGTGTGTGTGTAGAGGGGGGTTGGACTGAGTTTGGTGTGTGTGTGTGTGTAGGGGGGGGTTGGACTGAGTTTGGTGTGTGTGTGTGTAGGGGGGGGTTGGACTGAGTTTGGTGTGTGTGTGTGTAGGGGGGGGTTGGACTGAGTTTGCTGTGTGTGTGTAGAGGGGGGTTGGACTGAGTTTGCAGTGTGTGTGTGTGTAGGGGGGGGTTGGACTGAGTTTGGTGTGTGTGTGTAGGGGGGGTTGGACTGAGTTTGGTGTGTGTGTGTAGGGGGGTTGGACTGAGTTTGGTGTGTGTGTGTGTGTAGGGGGGGTTGGACTGAGTTTGGTGTGTGTGTGTGTAGGGGGGGGTTGGACTGAGTTTGGTGTGTGTGTAGAGGGGGGTTGGACTGAGTTTGGTGTGTGTGTGTGTAGAGGGGGGTTGGACTGAGTTTGGTGTGTGTGTAGGGGGGGGTTGGACTGAGTTTGGTGTGTGTGTAGAGGGGGGTTGGACTGAGTTTGGTGTGTGTGTGTGTAGGGGGGGGTTGGACTGAGTTTGGTGTGTGTGTAGAGGGGGGTTGGACTGAGTTTGGTGTGTGTGTGTAGAGGGGGGTTGGACTGAGTTTGGTGTGCGGGTAGAGGGGGGTTGGACTGAGTTTGGTGTGTGTGTGTGTAGAGGGGGGTTGGACTGAGTTTGGTGTGTGTGTAGAGGGGGGTTGGACTGAGTTTGCTGTGTGTGTGTAGAGGGGGGTTGGACTGAGTTTGGTGTGTGTGTGTAGGGGGGGTTGGACTGAGTTTGGTGTGTGTGTGTAGGGGGGTTGGACTGAGTTTGGTGTGTGTGTGTGTGTAGGGGGGGTTGGACTGAGTTTGGTGTGTGTGTGTGTAGGGGGGGGTTGGACTGAGTTTGGTGTGTGTGTAGAGGGGGGTTGGACTGAGTTTGGTGTGTGTGTGTGTAGAGGGGGGTTGGACTGAGTTTGGTGTGTGTGTGTGTAGAGGGGGGTTGGACTGAGTTTGGTGTGTGTGTAGAGGGGGGTTGGACTGAGTTTGGTGTGTGTGTGTGTAGGGGGGGGTTGGACTGAGTTTGGTGTGTGTGTAGAGGGGGGTTGGACTGAGTTTGGTGTGTGTGTGTAGAGGGGGGTTGGACTGAGTTTGGTGTGTGGGTAGAGGGGGGTTGGACTGAGTTTGGTGTGTGTGTGTGTAGAGGGGGGTTGGACTGAGTTTGCTGTGTGTGTGTAGAGGGGGGTTGGACTGAGTTTGCTGTGTGTGTGTAGAGGGGGGTTGGACTGAGTTTGCTGTGTGTGTGTAGAGGGGGGTTGGACTGAGTTTGCTGTGTGTGTGTAGAGGGGGTTGGACTGAGTTTGCTGTGTGTGTGTGTAGAGGGGGGTTGGACTGAGTTTGCTGTGTGTGTGTAGAGGGGGGTTGGACTGAGTTTGGTGTGTGGGTAGAGGGGGGTTGGACTCAGTTTGCTGTGTGTGTGTGTAGGGGGGGGTTGGACTGAGTTTGCTGTGTGTGTAGAGGGGGGTTGGACTGAGTTTGCTGTGTGTGTGTGTAGGGGGGGGTTGGACTGAGTTTGGTGTGTGTGTGTGTAGGGGGGGGTTGGACTGAGTTTGCTGTGTGTGTGTAGAGGGGGGTTGGACTGAGTTTGCTGTGTGTGTGTAGAGGGGGGTTGGACTGAGTTTGGTGTGTGTGTAGAGGGGGGTTGGACTGAGTTTGCTGTGTGTGTGTAGGGGGGGGTTGGACTGAGTTTGGTGTGTGTGTGTGTAGGGGAGGGTTGGACTGAGTTTGGTGTGTGTGTGTGTAGAGGGGGGTTGGACTGAGTTTGGTGTGTGTGTGTGTAGGGGGGGGTTGGACTGAGTTTGCGTGTGTGTGTAGAGGGGGGTTGGACTGAGTTTGGTGTGTGTGTAGAGGGGGGTTGGACTGAGTTTGCAGTGTGTGTGTGTGTAGAGGGGGGTTGGACTGAGTTTGGTGTGTGTGTGTGTGTAGGGGGGGGTTGGACTGAGTTTGCGGTGTGTGTGTGTGTGTAGGGGGGGGTTGGACTGAGTTTGCAGTGTGTGTGTGTGTAGGGGGGGGTTGGACTGAGTTTGCTGTGTGTGTGTGTGTAGAGGGGGGTTGGACTGAGTTTGGTGTGTGTGTGTAGGGGGGGTTGGACTGAGTTTGGTGTGTGTGTGTAGGGGGGGTTGGACTGAGTTTGCAGTGTGTGTGTAGGGGGGGTTGGACTGAGTTTGCTGTGTGTGTGTAGAGGGGGGTTGGACTGAGTTTGCTGTGTGTGTAGAGGGGGGTTGGACTGAGTTTGCTGTGTGTGTGTGTGTAGGGGGGGTTGGACTGAGTTTGGTGTGTGTGTGTGTAGGGGGGGGTTGGACTGAGTTTGGTGTGTGTGTGTGTAGGGGGGGGTTGGACTGAGTTTGCAGTGTGTGTGTGTGTAGGGGGGGGTTGGACTGAGTTTGGTGTGTGTGTGTGTGTAGGGGGGGGTTGGACTGAGTTTGCTGTGTGTGTGTGTGTAGGGGGGGTTGGACTGAGTTTGGTGTGTGTGTGTGTGTAGGGGGGGTTGGACTGAGTTTGGTGTGTGTGTGTGTAGGGGGGGGTTGGACTGAGTTTGCAGTGTGTGTGTGTAGGGGGGGGTTGGACTGAGTTTGCAGTGTGTGTGTGTAGGGGGGGGTTGGACTGAGTTTGCAGTGTGTGTGTGTGTAGGGGGGGGTTGGACTGAGTTTGGTGTGTGTGTGTGTGTAGGGGGGGGTTGGACTGAGTTTGCTGTGTGTGTGTGTGTAGGGGGGGTTGGACTGAGTTTGGTGTGTGTGTGTGTGTAGGGGGGGGTTGGACTGAGTTTGGTGTGTGTGTAGAGGGGGGTTGGACTGAGTTTGGTGTGTGTGTAGAGGGGGGTTGGACTGAGTTTGGTGTGTGTGTGTGTAGAGGGGGGTTGGACTGAGTTTGGTGTGTGTGTAGAGGGGGGTTGGACTGAGTTTGGTGTGTGTGTGTGTGGGGGGGGTTGGACTGAGTTTGGTGTGTGTGTAGAGGGGGGTTGGACTGAGTTTGCTGTGTGTGTGTAGAGGGGGGTTGGACTGAGTTTGGTGTGTGTGTGTGTAGAGGGGGGTTGGACTGAGTTTGGTGTGTGTGTAGAGGGGGGTTGGACTGAGTTTGCTGTGTGTGTAGGGGGGGTTGGACTGAGTTTGCAGTGTGTGTGTGTGTAGAGGGGGGTTGGACTGAGTTTGGTGTGTGTGTGTGTAGGGGGGGGTTGGACTGAGTTTGGTGTGTGTGTAGAGGGGGGTTGGACTGAGTTTGGTGTGTGTGTGTGTGTAGAGGGGGGTTGGACTGAGTTTGGTGTGTGTGTGTGTGTGTAGGGGGGGTTGGACTGAGTTTGGTGTGTGTGTGGGTGGAGGGGGGGTTGGACTGAGTTTGCAGTGTGTGTGTGTGTAGGGGGGGGTTGGACTGAGTTTGGTGTGTGTAGGGGGGGGTTGGACTGAGTTTGCTGTGTGTGTAGAGGGGGGTTGGACTGAGTTTGCTGTGTGTGTGTGTGTAGGGGGGGGTTGGACTGAGTTTGCTGTGTGTGTAGAGGGGGGTTGGACTGAGTTTGGTGTGTGTGTGTGTAGGGGGGTTGGACTGAGTTTGCTGTGTGTGTGTGTGTAGGGGGGGGTTGGACTGAGTTTGGTGTGTGTGTGTAGAGGGGGGTTGGACTGAGTTTGGTGTGTGTGTGTGTGTAGGGGGGGGTTGGACTGAGTTTGCTGTGTGTGTAGAGGGGGGTTGGACTGAGTTTGGTGTGTGTGTGTGTAGGGGGGTTGGACTGAGTTTGGTGTGTGTGTGTGTGTAGGGGGGGGTTGGACTGAGTTTGCTGTGTGTGTGTGTGTAGGGGGGGGTTGGACTGAGTTTGGTGTGTGTGTGTAGAGGGGGGTTGGACTGAGTTTGGTGTGTGTGTGTGTGTAGGGGGGGGTTGGACTGAGTTTGCTGTGTGTGTAGAGGGGGGTTGGACTGAGTTTGGTGTGTGTGTGTGTAGGGGGGTTGGACTGAGTTTGCTGTGTGTGTGTTTGTAGGGGGGGGTTGGACTGAGTTTGGTGTGTGTGTGTAGAGGGGGGTTGGACTGAGTTTGGTGTGTGTGTGTGTGTGTAGGGGGGGTTGGACTGAGTTTGGTGTGTGTGTGTAGAGGGGGGTTGGACTGAGTTTGCTGTGTGTGTGTGTGTGTGTGTGTGTGTGTACAGTGCGTCCCCCTCCCAGCAGGGGGTGGGGATGAGGGGTGAAAGAGGCGCAGATCCCAGCTGTTTGTTAGCCCCAGTGTCTTCATCGTTTAGCGGTAAGTGCCTGCCCCATGTGTGGGGCCAGACAGCCCAGATGGGCCGACCTTTAAGATGCAATACAGGCACAGTACAGCATTTGGGTTTTTTTGGTCTCTGCTGCTGTCTGATTGGTTACTTCTGGTTTCACCTGGTGTCCAGTTGACCGGTCAGCCCCTAACTCTGGTGTTCATATCTTTGATGTTCTACTGTATCATCTTGCCGCAATCTGAATCTCTTTTGTGGTGTCTGGGTAAAGGGTTTTGGTTTTAAAAATTCCTCTGCAAAGTCTGGGTGTTAGTTGCTTCAACTATCACATGTCCCTGAAGGGTCAAATTATAAACCAGAGTGCCCACATGGGTGGAGCTCTGGGGGGGGTGCTTATGCTGTGGGGGAGTCTTGGAGGGCTTAACAGGGGGCACTCACCTCTTGAGCACCACCTGCCGCTGCGAGCGGTACGGCAGCCTTTTTCCTGCTGGCACTCCCCGTGAGTTGGCCTCGCTTGGTGGGTCTTCAGTGGCTCAGCCCTCCAGCCACGTCATGCAATCAAAACAAAACCCTTTCCGGGTAACAAAGTCCAGCAAAACTATCTGCCCTCACCAGCATCTTCAGCCCTGGCTCTGAGCCCTTTAATTTCAGCCTTTCGCTTGGGCTTCCAAATGAAATTTGTCCCCTTCTTGAGGATACCACTTTGCTGGTGGGGGGCACCTAGGCCCACCCCATAGCCCAACCCAGGGACTCCGTGCACAGCAGCCCTGCCCCACTCACTGCAATTCCTGGCTGCTACTTTCCCTGCCCCCTCATAGCTCAGGGTTTCTCTGTCCCAGCTTCAGCAAATGCAGCTAGAACCAAACTCAAGTTGTCCCCAGAGTTCTTTTGCCCGGAGAGGAGTGTGAGTGCCCATGTCCCTGCCCCTGTGGCCCCAGCCAGAAACTGCCCTGCTAGCGCCCACAGCTCCTTTTATCTGAGCCTGCTGGGCTCTGATTGGCTGCTTCCATGGGGCTTCTCTAGGCAGCCCTGGAGGACCCACTTTTGCTGCTCTTTTCCTGGGGCAGGATGCGGTAGGACCACAGGGCCTCCAGTAGGGGCCCAGAAAGGCCGGGTGCAGCCTGTCACATGGGCCCATGAGCCATGGGGCCCCACTTTCGAGAAGGGGTGCCTGACCAGAGTCTAGGACCAGGGAGTGAGCCTAGAGGCCGAAGAAGCAAGTAGTGTTAAGGCCTGTCCAGAATCCAGTGATATAGGCACTGACTGCGTGGGTGCTCTGGGGCTGGAGGACCCAGGGGGGAAAAAAATTGTCGGTGCTTAGCACCCACTGGCAGCCCTGCGGATCAGCTCCTCTCCCTCCCCCCTGCCCTCCCACCCACTAGCAGGTGCCACCAATCAGCACCTCCCACGGTCAGCTGTTCAGCAGGGTGCAGGAGGTGCTGGGTGTGGGGGAGGAGTGGAGGCAGGAAGAGGTTGGGGGTGTGACGGGTTGGATCACAGAAACCCCCCTGGGAGCTGCCAACTGATGTGCCAAGACTACCCCTGCTGCTATTTTCCCTGCCAGCTCAGGACTCCAGCACCCTGTCTTGCTGAGCCAGACACTCCCGTCTGCTCCAACAAAGACCCAGGGTCTGAATTACTTGCCCCAAAGTTGCAAGTTTACCTGAAAACAGCTCACAGTAGTGTGCTTGTCTCTAGCACTCAGATGCCCAACTCCCAATGGGGTCTAAACCCAAATAAATCCATTTTACCCTGTATAAAGCTTATGCAGGGTGAACTCATAAATTGTTCTCCCTCTATAACACTGATAGAGAGATATGCACAGCTGTTTGCCCACCCAGATATTAACAAATACTCTGAGTTACTTAATAAGTAAAAAGTGATTTTATTAAATACAGACAGTAGGATTTTCATAGATTCGTAGATTCTAGGACTGGAAGGGACCTCAAGAGGTCATCGAGTCCAGTCCCCTGTCCGCATGGTAGGACCAAATACTGTCTAGACCATCCCTGATAGACATTTATCTAACCTACTCTTAAATATGTCCGGAGATGGAGATTCCACAACCTCCTAGGCAATTTATTCCAGTGTTTAACCACCCTGACAGTTAGGAACTTTTTCCTAATGTCCAACCTAGACCTCCCTTGCTGCAGTTTAAACCCATTGCTTCTGGTTCTATCCTTAGAGGCTAAGGTGAACAAGTTCTCTCCCTCCTCCTTATGACACCCTTTTAGATACCTGAAAACTGCTATCATGTCCCCTCTCAGTCTTCTCTTTTCCAAACTAAACAAACCCAATTCTTTCAGCCTTCCTTCATAGGTCATGTTCTCAAGACCTTTAATCATTCTTGTTGCTCTTCTCTGGACCCGCTCCAATTTCTCCACATCTTTTTTTAAAATGCGGTGCCCAGAACTGGACACAATACTCCAGCTGAGGCCTAACCAGAGCAGAGTAGAGCGGAAGAATGACTTCTCGTGTCTTGCTCACAACACACCTGTTAATACATCCCAGAATCATGTTTGCTTTTTTTGCAACAGCATCACACTGTTGACTCATATTTAGCTTGTGGTCCACTATAACCCCTAGATCCCTTTCTGCCGTACTCCTTCCTAGACAGTCTCTTCCCATTCTGTATGTGTGAATCTGATTTTTTCTTTAAAAAAAATCAGATTTAAGTGGTTCCAAGTAGTAACAGACAGAACAAAGTAAGTCACCAAGCAAAATAAAATGCGCAAATCTATGTCTAATCAAACTGAATACAGATAATCTCACCCTCAGAGATGCTTCAGTAAGTGGTTTTTTTCCCCCCTCAGACTGGACACTTTCCAGGCCTGGGCACAATTATTTCCCCGGTACAGCTCTTGTTCTAGCTCAGGTGGTAGCTAGGGGATTCTTCATGATGGCTCCTCTCTCTCCTTGTTCTGTTCCACCCCTTTATATATCTTTTGCATAAGGCGGGAACCCTTTGTCCTTCTGGGTTTCCACCCCCCCTCACTGGAAAAGCACCAGCTTAAAGATGGATTCCAGTTCAGGTGACATGATCACATGTCACTGCAAGACTTCATTGCCCACTTGCCAGCACACATATACAGGAAGACTAACAGGTAAACACAGGCATCTGCAGACAATGGCCCTGGTTAATGGGAGTATCACGATTCCAAATCACCATTAATGGCCCACACTTTGCATAATTACAATAGGCCCTCAGAGTTATATTTTATATTTCTAGTTTTAGATACAAGAGTGGTACATTTATACGAATAGGATGATCACACTCAGTAGATTATAAGCTTTGTAATGATACCTTACAAGAGATCTTTTGCATGAAGCATATTTCAGTTACATCGTATTCACTTATTATTAAATTTTTATAAAACCATATTGACTGCACAGCATCACAGGGGGAGGGGGCAGGAAGAGGTGGGGCAGGAGTGGGGGCTTGGGGAAGGTCTGGAGTGGGGGTGGGGTCAGGGGTGGAGCCCACCCTCCCTGGAACTCAGGAAGTCGGCCCTTCTGCCGAGGGATATCAGAAAGACACCGATCCAGTTCTGGGAGCCGATCCCAACAGCCTGGTAAGCGTCCAGCACAGGTGACCTCAACCAGGGCTGGGACAACTGGCCTGGCAGCAGCAGCCACCCAGAGGAGCTGTACCAATGGAGCGAAAGCAGCTCCGTGTTTGTGTGTCCACCAGGCCTTAGCAACAGACTGAAAAAGCGTCACAAGCCCTGATTCTCATTTACTTCTCACTGACCCTGTTCGGACACTTCTGAAACTTCAGCCTTGGCTCCTAAGTACATGAGAACGACCAGACTGGGTCAGACCAATGGTCCATGTAGACCAGTCTCCTGTCTTCTGACAGCGGCCAATGCCAGGTGCTTCAGAGGGAATGAACAGAACAGGGAATCATCAAGTTGTCCATCCCCTGTTGCCCATTCCCAGCTTCTGGCAAACAGAGGCTAGGGACACCATACCTGCCCATCCTGGCTAATAGCCATTGATAGTCCTATCCCCCAGGAACTTATCTAGTTCTTTTTTGAACCCTGTTATAGTCTTGGCCTTCACAACATCCTCTGGCAAGCAGTTCCACAGATTGACTGTTCATTGTGTGTAGAAATACTTCCTTTTGTTTTAAACCTGCTGCCTATTAATTTCATTTGGTGACCCCTAGTTTTTGTGTTATGAGAAGAAACAAATAACACTTCCTTATTTACTTTTTCCACACCAGTCATGATTTTATAGACCTCAATCATATCCACCCTTAGTCATCCCTGTTCCAAGCTGAAAAGTACCAGTCTTATTAATCCCTCCCAGCTGGGGAAACTGGTGCCATGTAAATGGGAGTCATGGTCAGGGTGAGGTGCAGAAAGCAAAGATGGGACTCATGATATAGACACACTACAAGCCCTCAGCTATGCACGTGCAAGAACTCAAGGCTGTTTGAAGAAACTCCACACCTATTTGCTGTGTGGAGGTTAGAAGGCAGCAGAGCTGGCAGGTAGGTTTGCTTAGAGACAAGGATGGTCGCACCGTCCCCTCTGGGTAGAAACAGCTGCTCAGGATCAGAAGCTAAACTCTCCTCTGCGGTGATGCTTACAAAACACTGGACAGTGGCTGGGTAGCTGGTGGGCTGAGCCCACTGTCCATTTTGCTGGCCAGTATCGTCTGCCTGTGCTCCCCCGTCTGTCTGCTGGTTCCCTCCTGTTGTCTCTGGTCGCAGACTGTAGGCGCAATGGGGTCCTGGTCCATGTCTGGGCTCCTAGGCGCTATCACAATACAGGTAGCTAATGATAATTATAAGAAGCAGCAGCAGGATGTGCCCTGGTCTGAACTATTCAGGGGGCCCAGAATCATTTGGAACACGAATGTCATTGTTACACAGCTGGGGAAAGTGACTCACTTCAAAAGGTGGTCTTGGTGTGTCCAGGGAAGGGAAAGGATCCTACATTGTCTCCACATCTCCAGTCTCCTGCTCTGTTGTTGCCACCAGTGGACTTCCTCCTTTATTCAAGAGACTGACTTTCAGTCTCTTGAATGAAGTCATGAATGGCTTTAGCCTCAGCGATTTGGGAGTGCTGCTGGAATATTTCTGCCATCTTTTCCAACTTCTTTTTCAGTTGTAGCCTCTCCAGATAGTCGTCTGGAATGGCGAAACCTGCTTTGTACATCTCAGCTGCCTCCCGCACTGAGTTCTTCTTGTACAAGAGGAAATTTCCCCAGTGAAGGTAGACTGCCTGCTGACACTTCTTGCTGAGGTTGGGCGTTTCACTCATGAGATTGAGATAAATCTCTTCTTGGTAGTGAAGTGTATTTTCTCCATACACTTCAGCTAAAGCCAGCTTTGCAAACACAGAGGTTAGATCTTTTTGCACAGCCTTTTTGAAGGCCTCAATAGCTGCTGCCAATATTTCTTCTCTTCTGCTGGAATTGTCCCCCCTCAACTGTATCTTGTAGCAATACCCAAGGTCATAGTGAAGGAGATGATAATTGGGGTTCAGAGATATTGTTCGCTCTAGAATAGAGATTGTTTTTTCTACGAATTCTGGTTGAAAGAACTTGGCTGCATTTCTCAGGACCTCAGGGTCCAGGCTATTCTGAAGAACATCATCTAAGAGGGCTTCTGCTTGCTGTCTATTCACGCTCTTAAGGATCTGGGCTAAATACACCTTAGCTTCATAGTTTTGCTGCTGTTCACGGATAATGGCGCCCAACTTCTCTCTGGCAGCATTCTGAGATGCAGAATTGTGTGAGTGAGTCCATGATGCAAAGGCTGCGATTGCCAACCCACCAAGAAACTCCTCATTTGCTTCGTCTTCTCTTAATGCCATTTGGAAACACTTTGTGGCTTCTCTGCCATTGCGGAAGCCTGCTGCCAGGAGAGACCAGCCTTTCTGTGCATGTATCTCAGGGATCTGAGCTGCATATGGAGAGCGGCTCTTCAGGGAGCTGCAGATCTTTCTAACCTTGTCCAGGTAAAGCTCAACCAAATCATAGTGGGCCAAGTGATAATAGAGCCAGGCGTAGTTTCCGTAAATGACCAGGACCTGCCGGGGGAAGTTATCTGGGTGATCTCTTTGCAGAATCTCCTCGGCTTCTCTAAGGCTTTGCAGAGCGTCTTCATATTGCCCTTGCAGGTGGCAGAGATAAGCCTGCATGGCAAGGAACGTGGGCTGGTTCTGGTAGTGAGTGTGGGCAATCCTGAGAGTCAGAGTTTGGAGGATGTGAGCTGCATTTACCTTGTCTCTGATTTCAAAGTTCCAGGTGAAGTGGCACTGGAGGGCCTGCAGCTTCTCCTTCAGACGCAGGGGGCTGCAAAGAGAGGGGGAAATGAGACTCCATCTGGGCTGAATGAATTTCCACTGCACGCTGCAATCCTGGGGCAGTGATTACAGAGTGACACAGTCTCCTTCTGGTTTAAAGCAAATAGCTAAGTGGCAACAAAGAACCAAGGCTGGATTTCAGTGTCTGACGTCCTCACTCTCCCAGGCGTGGGACCCCTGGGTTGAATCTAACCGTTGTGAAATCCTCTGCAAGCTACTCCCCTTGGAGAGGTGGCAGCGCTGGGAAGTCCCGAGTGTAGCCAAGGCCAAAGGCCAGTTCCCAGCACGCTGGCAGTGTAAAGCGAGCGTAAATGCAAAGGCCCCTTCACACGGCCAGGGTGCTGTGAATGGCTGCAGGGTGTGTCCCCCCCTGCAGTGAGAGGTGTGATCGCAGCATGGGCTGCCCTCCCCGCACTAGCTGTAACCTAGCTCCCGCAGCTAAAAACAGCAGTGACGCGTGGCGGCGTGGGATCCGCGAGCCCGTCTGGCCCCCCGGGTACGTACTCGTGTTTCTAGCCCACATCCGGGGCTGTGTCTCTGCAGCGTCACTGCTCGGTTTAGTCCCACTAGCTAGATTAAAGGTAGCCTACCGCCCCTCGCCCCCGGTGCCCCTCAAATGGCCCCCCTGCTGTCTGCACCGGGCAGTATCACAGCGAGCCCATAAGAGGCTCTGGCCCAGGGGTGGGCAAACTTTTTGGCCCGAGGGCCACATCGGGGTTGCAAAACTATATGGCGGGCCAGGTAGGGAAGGCTGTGCCCCCCCAAACAGCCTGGCTCCTGCTCCCTATCCCCCCCCCCACTTCCTGACCCCTGACTGCCCCCCTCAGAACCACCGCCCCATCCAACCCCCCTGCTCCTTGTCCCCTGACCGCCCCGTCCCGGGACCCCCACCCCCTATCCAACCTCCCCTGCTCCCTGTCCCGACTACCCCACCCCTATTCACACCCCCACCCCCTGACAGGCCCTCCAGTACTCCCACGCTTATCCAATCCCCCCCTCCCCCCTGTTCCCTGTCCCCTGACTGCCCCCTGGGCCCTTCTGCCCCTTATCCAGGCCCCCAGCCCTGGCCCCCTTACCACACCGCTCAGAGCAGTGTGTCTGGCAGCCGCTCAACCGGAGCCAGACAGGCTGCCCCCGATCACAGGAGCGCCTCCCCGCCCCCCCAGAGCGCTGCCTGTGTGGCGCACTGAGGGGCCGGGGGAAGGCGGGGGAGGGGCCGGGGGTAGCCTCCCCAGCTGGGAGCTCAGGGGCCGGGCAGGACGGGCCGGATGTGGCCCAAGGGCCGTAGTTTGCCCACCCCTGCCTTGGCCCCACCAGGGCCAGCTGGAGGGGAGGTATTTGACCTTGCATGGCCCCATGACACATCGCCTGGGGCTCCCTTCCCTGCAGCCTCCTCTGCGCTGTAGGTCCGTTCTCCTGCTGCTGCTGCCTTTTCTCTCTGCATCTCCCGGGCTGGTCCCGTCCCGCCCCCCGGCTGCCCCTTGGCTCCAGCCCCCCGGGGATCGGAGTTAATCCCCCCCCCGGTGTGTGCAGAGGGGTGCGGAGGGGCAGCAAGAGTTAAAAGGCCAGTGACTAGTCTGGTAACAGTGTGAGGTTATGTAGGGTTACCGTATTTGAACGTTCAAAAAAGAGGACACTCCACTGGGCCCCTGGCTCCACCCCAACTCCATCCCTTCCCCGCCCCCATTCCAACCCCTTCCCCAAAGTCCCCGCCCCAACTCTGCCCCCTCCCTGCCCCATTGGACCCCTTCCCCAAAACCCTGCCCCGTCCCCACCTCCTCCCCTGAGCGTGCCACATTCCCCCTCTTCCCCCCCTCCCAGCCATGCGAAACAGCTGTTTCGCGGTGCAGGCAGGGAGCTAGGGGGAAAAAGTGGGCACTCTCTCGAGTGATCAACATTCACTTTCTTTCTTGAATGATCAACTCTTCTTTGGGGAAAAATAATAATGGCAAAATCCCGGACGTTTTTAGATATTTAAAAATTCCTCCCGGATGGCGATTTAAGAACCAAAAAGCCGGACATGCCCAGGAAAATACGGACGTATGGTAACCCTAGGTTATGAGTGTAATAAAATATCTCATTGAACAGTGACACAGGGCCAGAAAGAGTTAATTACCTCCCAGACTGACCTGACCCATGGCCGAACTTTAGAGACTGGTTAGGAAGATCTGTAAATGAACAGAGCTTTGAAATGCAGCCGGCATTGTTAGAGATCTCAAGGGTAGGTGTTTGCTCAGGTCTTGTGATGTCAGCAAACAAGTCTTGTCTATTGCTATAGCTTTGATTCAAAGATCAAAAAAAGAATATTAACATTTAGGAAGATACTTGAGTGAAATAGTATTATTGTCTATGTGTCTCTTTGAAGGTTGTGGGAAACTGGATCTGAACTGTTAATGGATAAATTACCCTGTGCTAATTGCCAGGATGTTGGAAAGTTGAGCCTATTGTTTTCTCAGGCCAAGAGGCCGCTGGAAATGTCTAAAAACCCTGGGACATGATCCTTCTTCATCTCAGATCTGCTTTGGGTTTCAAGAGTGGGGAAACCTTAAGCCACAAGGATTGAGATCCCCAGTCACTGACTGGAGGGACCCTGAATATAGACATTGGACTATAACCTCTGGACTATTTCTAAAAGGACTTTTGGCAACTACAAACGCATCTCTGCTAGAATTGAATTCAAGTCTGTCTGTATATTGATCTTTCAACCAACACTCTCTCTTCTTTTCTTTTTTAATAAATGTTAGTTTCGTTAATAAGAATTGGCTATAGTGTGTATTTTGGGTAAGATCTAAGTTATAATTGGACCTGGGTATGTGGCTGATCCTTTGGGGTTGGAAGAACCTTTTCTTTTATACGATGAAAAAAGATTTTCAGAATTTATCGTCATGTGTTTGACAGGTGTGTCAGGCCTGAGGCTGGGCACTTTAAGGGAAGTGTGTTGTTTGGACTCTGAGTAACCAGTGAGGTAATACAGAGGCTGTTTTGTGCAGGTAAATCTAAATATTGGAATATCCACCAGCGTTTGGGGTTTGTCTGCCCCGTTCTGGTTGCAGTTCACCCTGATTGAGTGACCTCAACTGGCTCCCACTGGCACCTTCGTCACAAACAGACACGTTGATGTTTAAAAAAACAACAGAGAAGGGGACAGGGCAGGAGATGGAGAGGAGCTCTCTCACCTGCCCCTCGGTTGATACGGAGTGACAGCTGGCCAGAGGGGGGAGTGAGGTATAAACAGTGACCTGCTCTAGCCCTGTGAGTCACCAGCCTGCAGCATCAACAGGATGCAAAATTACCCCCGATTTACCCTGCCCCAGAGGTTTAAAAGCCGGAAATTGACAGCCCCGGAAATGCACAGAGGGGCGAGGAAGGTGTCTGGATTTAGTCCTTGCTGGAAATGCCCCCCGCCCGCCCAGCGACCCCAATGCTCCTACCTCATTGCGATCCGCTGAGTCCCCAGCCCAGCCAGGGAGGTGACGGCTCCTTTCACTGCACTGGGTTTCTTCCCGAGCTGGAGAAGTGCCCGGTTCTGGGAGAGACCCGAGTTCTGTCTGGGGCCAGAACGGACTGTGTCTGCTCGGACCCCCCTGCCCTTTTATAGCCAGCCTGGGCTGCGGGCTGGGGAGCTCACGGGGCTGGCTGGGAACTGAAAGCGAGAGTGAGCTGGGGAAAAGGAAACTGAAACTTAACTTTCAGCTCCACTTGTCATCTTCAGTTTCCACTCTGCCTGACTTGCCACCTGCAGCTCCATGGGTGAAATGGGACTGGTTACAGGGTGTGTGTGTGTGTGTGTGTTTGTGTCTCTACGCACACACGTTTACACACATACAATCCTGCCCTGGGTTTCCCCGCACACAGACGGGGTCACTCACCATTACCACACCGCAGTGCGCTCCCTGTTACACACCCAATCAACTCCACAGCCCCGTACAGTGACCAGATTGGCCGTGTCCCAGCCTCCGGCCAGCCCTTCCCCGCCACCTTGGGGTGTTCGTGTCGCCCGGGTGGGAACAGCCTGCGCTGCCCTGAGCACAGGGGCTGCGGTTGTGTGCAGAGGATGGGGCCCATAGCACAGAGGAGCTCTCCCTCATTCACTTCCAGGTACCTGCACAGGTCAGTGGGCAGCCCGGCTCGTGCTACACACGGGGACTGTGTGGCACAGTTGGCAGCCTGTCCCTGCCCCCGGCACGGGGCACTTAGCAGTGAGGAGCAGAGGGAAATGACTGAGGCAGGGCGATTAGCAAAATGTGAGCACTTTGTACCTGCTCCCCCAGGTCTCCTCCTCCTCCCCGAGCCCTCCCCAGCTTTATCCGTGCAGGGGGCAATCTTCAAAAGTGACCCCCTGATTTAGATGCCCAGGCCCCATTGGCTGCCAGCGTGATCCATGACCCTCAATCACTGCCCCACGGCTGCGCATGCTCCAGCTGGAGGGGCAGATAGAAGGAGGCAGCACAGCTCAGCTCGGTCGGGGCTGACTGAGGAGGAGGAAGGATGTGTGCTGGAGGCTCTGGCCGTCCTGGTGGCTCGCACGCCTGGGTAAAGGGCATGGGAAACAGGGGCGCTAATGGAGACACTCCATTTACAGCGCTCTTCAAGGATAAGGTTTCTTGTGCCCACATCCTCAGTTTTTACTCAAGGTTTCATCTGAGTTTCATATCAACCAAGTTATCCATCCCCCAGTCTCTTTCCCTAAACCACATTAGTACAAGGAGGAGGATGCTGCTTTACACACCGGGATGTGGGCAGGGCACTCGCCGTCTATCTAGACAGGACCAAGTCATCTAGATTATTTGTGTCTATTGCTGTACATCTAAAGGGTCAACACTCGCCACACAGGGACTCTCCAGGGGGGTTTCTCCTTGTATTATATCATGCTCTGAATGTGCCAACATACAACCTCCCTCCAGGGTGCTGCCCCTCTCCACTAGATCCCTTTCTACCTCTGCCGTGTCACTCCGAGAAGTTCCCGTTGTGGAGATTTGCACGGCTGCATCTTGGCTTCCCTACGTACCTTTTCCAAGCATTGTGTGGTGGCGCAGGCTTCTTGACCAAATGCCGCCCTTGGAAATGCAGTTCGGTCCTCAGTCTTGGATTTGGCTCCAAAGCCCCTTCCCCCAGCTGGGGGTTCTGCTCAGGAGTCCCCAGAAGTGGGGCACATGTAGGGACACTGCTCGAAGAAGAAGGAGAGGTAATTCCCCTGTGCAGTCTCTGGAGATCTTCAAGATGTGTGTCCCTGTGGGTGCCCCACCACCCACCCTGTTTCCACTGTTTCAGAGTTCCCATATGGGACTTTGTGGCCGAGGAGGAACTGAGGGCAGCTTGTCTGTGCAGTGCTGTATAGTCTGGGGCAGGGCGTGAGGAGATGGAGGTCAAGGTGAAAACTTCCAGTTTTTTAAACCTCTCCTCATATGGAAGCTGTTTCATATCCCCAATCGTTTTTGTTGCCCTTCTCTGTACTTTATCTATTGCAATATATATATTTTTGAGCTGTGGCAACCAGATCTGCACACAGAATTTAAGATGTGGGCGTGGCATGGATTTATATAGAGATGACATCATATTTTCTATTTTATCTATCCCTTTCCTAATGGTTCCTAACATTCTGTCAGCTTGTTTGACTGCCATTGCACCTTGAGCAGATACTTTCAGAGAAGTATCCACAAGTCTTTCTTGAGTGGTAACCGTTAATTCAGAACCCATCATTTTGTATGTAGAGTTGGGATTATGTTTTCCAATGTGCATTACTTTGCATTTATCAACATAGAATTTCATCGGCCATTTTGTTGCCCAGTCACCCCGTTTTGTGAGATCCCTTTAACTCTTCTCAGTCTGCTTTGGACTTAACTATCTTGAGTAATTTTGTATCATCTGCAAACTTTGCTACATCACTGTTTACCCCTTTTTCCAGATCAGTTATGAATGTGTTGAATAGAACTGGTCCCCGTTCTGACCTCTGGGGAACACCACTATTCACCTCTCTCCAGTCTAAAAACTGACCATTTATTCCTACTATTTGTTTCCTGTCTTTTAATCAGTTACTGATCCATGAGAGGATCTTCCTTCTTAACCCATGACAGCTTACTTTGCTTAAAAGCCTTTTGTAAGGGACCTTGTCACAGGCTTTCTGTCAGAGCCCCCGGATCAGCCTTGTCTTTGTTGACCTCCTCCAAGAATTCTAATAGATTGGTGAGGCATGATTTCCTTGTACAAAACCCATGTTGACTCTTCCCCAACAAATAGGATGTATTAGCAGGAGTGTTGTAAGCAAGACACAAGAAGTAATTTTTCTGCTCTACTCCACGTTGATACAGCTTCAAATGGAGCATTGTGTCCAGTTCTGGGCACCACATTTCAGGAAGGATGTGGACAAATTGGAGAAAGTCCAGAGGAGAGCAACAAAAATGATTAAAGGTCTACAAAACATGACTTATGAAGAAAGACTGAAAAAACTGGGTTTAGTCTGGAGAAGAGAAGACTGAGAGGGGACGTGATAGCAGTTTTCAAGTACATAACAGGTTGTTACAAGGAGGAGAGAAAAAAATTGTTCTTGTTAACCTCTGAGGATAGGATAAGAATCAATGGACTTAAATTGCAGCAAGGGTGGTTTAGGTTGGATATTAGGAAAAAGTTCCTAACTGTGAGGGTGGTTATGCGCTGGAATAATGTGCCTAGGGAGTGTGATGGCGTGGCTGCTTCTCACTGGCAGAAATGGGGTTAAAAGCAGCCCTACGGAGGGTGCGCTGTAAGCAGCCAATTAGAAGTGGGCTGAGAGGAGCAGCCAATCATGGCCCGGCAGGCTCATATAAGAAGAGCTGCATGGCATAGCAGAGTTCAGTAGCTGAATGGAGCTTGTGGGGAGAAGACCAGGCTCTGAGCAGGAGGAATGTGTGCCAGCACCTGGGATAGAGAAGTGCTGCAAGCAGGGGCCGGGGGTGGGCTAGAGAGAGCTCCGGGCTGGCTGCTACGGCCTGCGGGCTGGCTGCTACGGACCTGAGGTGTGGGCAGAAAAGGGTGCTGCAGCTGCATGGGAAGTGGCCCTGGAACAATGCACTGCAGTAGCCAATGAAGGAGTGGCTGGACAGATACTGTGGGTCCCCCGGAAGGGGGGAACACCGAGTGTGGCTCAGCCAGAGGGCAGTGTCACTGAAGAGGACGTGGGTCCTGGAACAAAAGCGATGGCGACAAGGCACTACCAGAGGCGGGTGCCCTGGTGAATAAGGTAATTACCATGACAGCCAGTAGGAGACGCCAGAGCGGTGAATCCCATCCCGTCACAGGGAGGTTGTGGAATCTCGGTCAAAGAGCAGGTTAGATAATCACTTGTCAGGGATGGTCTAGATAATACTCCCTTCTGCCTTGAGTGCAGGGGACTGAACTAGAAGAGCTCTTGAGGTCCCTTCCAGTCCTATGATTCTATGAAATGGTGTTTATCTACGTGTCTGATAATTCTCTTCCTCGTTATAGTTTCAACCAATTGCCAGGATCGCATCTGGAGCTTTTTTAGAAATTGGTGTCACATTAACTCTCCTCCAGTCATCTGGTACAGAGGCTGGTTTCAATGGTAGGTTACATACATAGGTTCTAGGACTGTACATTTAATTTCTGTTTAACTAGCATCCTCATTACTGTGTAGTTCCCCTTTCTGAAATTAAAGGCTTCTGTGTTGGACTTCTTTGGTGGTGTCCCCCGCCCCCCGATATGTTAAATTTAATTATTTTATGGATGCTATTACAAAGCGGTTCAGCTATATTCACCTCTTGGACCGAATCCTGTGCTCCACTTAGAACTAAATCAAGCAGGTAGAAGCACTCCTCCCAGACTCTAGGGAGATGGGGATAACAATCTCGGCGCAGAAGGAATTATGGTCCTTTTATCCTGTTTGGATTCTCGGGGGCAAAGATTCCTAAACACAAGCCAGAAATGCGCAGTACTAACCTGGGTTCGCTCTAATGCACATATCTAGCGGGCGTATTTCAGCAGCTCTAGCACCTAAGACGGCAACCTGTTTTTGTGTGTATGGTTCTTTGTTTTAACCTTGTAAATAATGCTGTGATTTCTTTTTCCTGGTTCATAAATCCTAGTTTACTAGAGAAATGTCTACAAGTGTTGTCTTTGGTGGGAGATCTAAGGTGCAAATTGAGCTGGGTGTCCGTGACGGGTCCTTTGTGAGTGAGACTAACCTGAATATTTTGTGATCCTTGGTGTAAAGTGACCACGTACCACAGAGCAAGCTGGCCTGGGTGGCGAGATAGAGCGGAATGCCCCAGGGGAGTGTCTGTGGCCCCACGGTAAAGCTGCTTTCAGCCTGAGGGGTTCAAACTTGTCACTTGGTTGGTGAAAGCGAAGTCTAGAATTCCCAGCCAGTTTGGGGCTTGTGCTGTGGGTCTTCAAAGTCTGCCCTAGGCTGGTATTCTCACTCGTGAGCCACTCCAGCCAGTGTGACTATAAATACGCTTCGCTATGGCCCTGGGGAGCCACGTCTGGGCTCTCCCGGCGCATGGGGGCTTGGAGCTCCGATGGACACAGCTCTCCATAGCCCTGCAGAGCCGCCCATGTGACTGGCACAGCCTCCCGCCCTGACACAGAGGGTGGCTCAGGCCTGCATTGCCCTCTAGGCCCTGCCCTCACCCGCCACGCGGCCAATGAGTCACGTTTTCCGCAGCCACTTTGGCTGCTGTCTCCCATTACTCTCAGTGGGGCTGACGTCAGCCAGAAGCCGTCTCGGTATAAGGGGGCTGCTGGCCCCCCACGGGAACTGAGTGGGGTTGTTTGGCTGCCCTGTCCCAGTACTGGGAAAGGACCATGGAGAAATCAGGATACGGAGACTGAGTCCCTGGGGCCAATGCTCCAGGACAGGCTGATTGACGGGGCGGGCAGGCCAATGAGGGAGTCAGAAGCCCGGGGTCCCGTCCTGTGTGAGCTGGAGTTGCCTGACCCAGGGCAGGGCTGAGCTAAGGGGAGGGCGGGGCTGGAGCCGGAGCAGCCCTGGGGGGTGGAGGGGTTGTGGCGTGCTGGAGCCGGAGCACCCGGGGCGCGGGTCTCTACCCGGCTCCCAGTGGTGATACATCCAGCCACAAACAGCTGCTGGGAGGGGCCCCCAACCCTGGACAGCCCTCCAGGGCAGGTACATGTTGACTGCCCAGGTTGCTGTGGAAAAGGATCGGGGCTGGAAGCAGGGCACCTGCTCTGCGTGTGAAGCAGCCCCCAACCAGATAAGAACCTTCCTGTGTTTTGCCCCTTCCCCAAGCTCCCTGAGGATCTGCGCCCCGTCCCCTCCAACACCCCCCGACAGGGGAAACCTGCCAGTTCCCAACCCCCCTCACTCGCACCCAGCCTGCCCTGGCTGTCTGCTGATCCCTTCACCGCAGCGCAAAGGGGTCCATGGTGTTTGGATGCGCATGGCCAGTCGGCAGCGCTGGGGCGAGCCTGTTCCCCTGCACCGATGGGGTCCCTGTGCCTGAGGGTTTGGAGCACACAGGACCCCAGGAGGGCTTTTGAACATGCCAGGTAAGGAGCCTTTACCCATGCCTCTGCCCCACCCCTTTCTCCACCTCACCCACCTGGGAGCTTAGGGTCCTTTATGGTAATGCCTTGAGTGCCCAGCAGACCTCAAAGATACCCCGTTAGCTGCCTAAGCTTCTATGGCCGCTTTTCAATAGTGCTAGCAGTGTCCACTGAGAACAATGGAGAATCGGCCTCACCCCACCCCCATTGGGAACAATCAGGGCCGGTACAATCCATTAGGCGACCTAGGCGGTCGCCTAGGGCGCGAGCATTTGGGGGGCGGCATTTCGGGTCCTTCGGCAGTGACCGCGGAGGCCGGATCTTCGGGCGCCCCGGTCATCGTCGGCATTTAAGCAGAGGGAGCTGGGGCGTGGGGGTGTGGGGAGGGCCGCCTGCAGCAAGTAAGATGGGGGCGGCACGGAGGGGAACTCCCTGCCCCGGCTCATCTCTGCTCCGCCTCCTCCCCTGAGCATGCCGCCCCGCTCTGCTTCTCTCCCTCCCAGGCTTGCGGCGCCAGGGAGGCGGGAGAAGTGGAGCGGCGACAGTGTGCTCAGGGAGGAGGCGGAGCAGAGGTGAGCTGGGGCGGGGAGGGGGAGGGACGCCTCATGGCGGAGGGGGGGTGGGGAGCTGCTGCAAGGGTGAGCAACTTACGGCGGAGGGCCTAGGGCGCGAAACATCCTTGCACCCGCCCTGAGAACAATAGAGCATTCCACCGCACCCCATCCCCTGAGAACAGTGCAGGGGGCTCGGACCCCAGCTGAGAACGACGGGAGCTGCTGGGTGCTGAGCTATTGGGTCAATCTGGACACTCATTTCCACCAAGTCAACTTCCGAAACTCCAGCCTTGGCTCCTGCGCTATCAGTGACTGTCCCGGTGCTTTACTGTGAGCTGGACGTGCCCGTGTGCTGCTCACCCCGATGCAACCGAAGGGCAGGGAAAGGAACGTTCCAAGATGGTGGAATTGATTTATTTCTGTTTTCTCAGTTACTTTTATTGTAAATGAAATAAAAACATAGCAGATCCCTGACAAGCTGGGGGTGAAGGTGCCATGTAAATGTGAGTTATTGTCAGTGAGAGGTGCAGAAAGCAAAGATGGGACTCATGATATAGACACACGACAGGCCCTCAGCTATGCAGATACAAGAACTCAAGGCTGTTTGAAGAAACTCCACACCTATTTGCTGTGTGGATGTTAGAAGGCAGCAGAGCTGGCAGGTAGGTTTGCTTAGAGACAAGGATGGTCGCACCGTCCCCTCTGGGTAGAAACAGCTGCTCAGGATCAGAAGCTAAACTCTCCTCTGCGGTGATGCTTACAAAACACTGGACAGTGGCTGGGTAGCTGGTGGGCTGAGACCACTGTCCATTTTGCTGACCAGTATCGTCTGCCTGTGCTCCCCCGTCTGTCTGCTGGTTCCCTCCTGTTGTCTCTGGTCGCAGACTGAAGACTCTTTGGGGCCAGACGCAATGGGGTCCTGGTCCATGTCTGGGCTCCTAGGCGCTATCACAATACAGGTAGCTAATGATAATTATAAGAAGCAACAGCAGCATGTGCCGTGGTGTGAACTATTCCGGGGGCCCAGAATCATTTGCAACACGAATGCCATTGTTACACAGCTGGGGAAAGTGACTCACTTCAGACAGTGTGTCCAGGGAAGGGAAAGGATCACATATTTTCTCTACATCTCCAGTCTCCTGCTCTGTTGCTGCCAGCAGTGGATCTCCCCTTGTACCGTGGAGTTTCAGTCTGTTGAATGAAGTCATGTATGTCCTCAGCCTCAGCGGTTTGGGAGCTCTGCTGGAATTCTCCTGCCACCTCTTCCAACCTGGTTTTCAGTTGTTGCCTCTCCAGGTACTTGTCTGGAATGGCGAAACCTGCTTTGTACATCTCAGCTGCCTCCCCCAGTGACTTCTGCTTGTAGAAGAGGAAATCCCCCCAGTGAAGATAGACTGCCTGCTGACACTTCTTGCTGAGGCTGGGCATTTCACTCATGAGATTGAGATAAATCTCTTCTTGGTAGTGAGGTGTATTTTCTCCATACACTTCAGCTAAAGCCAGCTTTGAAAATACAGAGGCTGGATCTTTTTGCAAAGCCTTTTTGAAGGCTTCAATAGCTGCTGCCAATATTTCTCCTCTGCCTGATTTGGCCTCCTCCAGTTGTTTCTTGTAGCAGACGCCAAGGTCATAGTGAAGGAGATGATAATTGGGGTTCAGAGATATTGCTCGCTCTAGAATAGAGATTGTTTTTTCTACGAATTCTGGTTGAAAGAACTTGGCTGCATTTCTCAGGACCTCAGGGTCCAGGCTATTCTGAACAACATCTTCTAAGAGGGCTTCTGCTTGCTCTCTATCCTCCCTCTTAAGGATCTTGGCTAAATAAACCTTAGCTTCATAGTTTTGCTGCTGTTCACGGATAATGGCACCCAACTTCTTTTTGGCTGCTTCCCAAAATACAGGCTTGTATGTGTGACTCCATGATGCAAAGACCGCGATTGCCAACCCACCAAGAAACTCCCCATTTGCTTCATCTTCTCTTAATGCCATTTGGAAACACTCTGTGGCTTCTCTGCCATTGCGGAAGCCTACTGCCAGGAGAGACCAGCCTTTCTGTGCATGTATCTCAGGGATCTGAGCTGCATATGGAGAGCGGCTCTTCAGGGAGCTGCAGATCTTTCTAACCTTGTCCAGGTAAAGCTCAACCAAATCATAGTGGGCCAAGTGATAATAGAGCCAGGCGTAGTTTCCGTAAATGACCAGGACCTGCCGGGGGAAGTTATCTGGGTGATCTCTTTGCAGAATCTCCTCGGCTTCTCTAAGGCTTTGCAGAGCGTCTTCATATTGCCCTTGCAGGTGGTAGAGATAAGCCTGCATGGCAAGGAGCACGGGCTGGTTCTGGTAGTGAGTGTGGGCAATCCTGAGAGCCAGAGTTTGGAGGATGTGAGTTGCATCTACCTTATCTCTGATTTCAAAGTTCCAGGTGAAGTGGCACTGGAGGGCCTGCAGCTTCTCCTTCAGGCGCAGGGGGCTGCAAAGAGAGGGGGAAATGAGACTCCATCTGGGCTGAATGAATTTCCACTGCCCGCTGCAATCATCCCCACCACTATGACAGGGAGCGACACTGCCCCCCACCTCCAGTGAACTCCCCACTGCAGGTACCCCCTCCAGCACCCCCCAACTGTACCCCCCGTTCCCTCCCCCTCCCCACCCGGCAGTGTCCTCTTTCTGGGAACAAGCATCGCACTGAATAATAGAACAACCCCCACCCCCCGCCTTGCTCGACACACCGCCTCCCCCGCCCCTTGCTAGACACATCAACACCCCCCCGCCCCTTGCTAGACACATCGACACCCCCCCCGCCTTGCTAGACACCCCCCCCGCCCCTTGCTAGACACATCGACACCCCCCCGCCTTGCTAGACAGACTGACCGCCCCCCCCCCAAGCTCTGGTCTGGGGCCGGTGCCCTGCGCTGAGGGGGGGGGGGGGAGGTCACGTGGTCTCAGTCCAGGCTGAGCGTTCACAACAGCCCCCCCATCCGCCCCCCCCTCTGCAAGCAGCTGGTTTCCCCTCCCTGCAGCCTCCTCCTCCATCGCTCCGTTCTCCTGCTGCCTCTTCTCGCTGCATCTCCCGGGCGGGTCCCGTCCCGCCCCCGGCTGCCCCTTGGCTCCAGCCCCCCGGGATCGGAGTTAATCCCCCTCCCCTGGTATGTGCGGAGGGGAGCAGGAGTTAAGGCCGGTGCCTAGTCTGGTAACAGGCACGTGGATGTTTAAAACCACAACAGGGAGAGGGGACGGGCGGAGTCTCTCACCGGCTCCTCGGTTGATGCGGAGTGAAGCCGGAGTGAGCGCTGGCCAGAGCGGGGAGTTCTCCGGGAAGTGACAGCAAGGTGAGCTCGCAGGGTGAGGTGTGAACAGTGCCCTGCTCTAGCCCTGTGAGTCACCAGCCTGGAGCAGCAACAGGCTGCAAATGACCCCAGATTTACCCTGCCCCAGAGGTAGAAAAGCCGGAGATGGACAGCCCCAGAAATGCGCAGAGGGGTGGGAAGGTGTCTGGATTGAGCCCTTGCTGAAAATGCCCCCCGCCCGCCCAGCGACCCCAATGCTCCTACCTCATTGCGATCTGCTGAGTCCCCAGCCCAGCCAGGGAGGTGACGGCTCCTGTCACTGCACTGGGTTTCTTCCCGAGCTGGAGAAGTGCCCGGTTCTGGGAGAGACCCGAGTTCTGTCTGGGGCCAGATCGGACTGTGTCTGCTCGGACCCCCCTGCCCTTTTATAGCCAGCCTGGGCTGCGGGCTGGGGAGCTCACGGGGCTGGCTGGGGAACTGAAAGCGAGAGTGAGCTGGGGAAAAGGAAACTGAAACTTAACTTTCAGCTCCACTTGTCATCTTCAGCTTCCACTCTGCCTGACTTGCCACCTGCAGCTCCATGGGTGAAATGGGACTGCTTACAGGGTGTGTGTCTGTGTGTGTGTGTTTGTGTCTCTACGCACACACGTTTGCACACATACAATCCTGCCCTGGGTTTCCCCGCACACAGACGGGGTCACTCACCATTACCACACCGCAGTGCGCTCCCTGTTACGCACCCAATCAACTCCACAGCCCCGTGCAGTGACCAGGTTGGCCATGTCCCAGCCTCCGGCCAGCCCTTCCCCGCCACCTTGGGGTGTTCGTGTCGCCCGGGTGGGAACAGCCTGCGCTGCCCTGAGCACAGGGGCTGCGGTTGTGTGCAGAGGATGGGGCCCATAGCACAGAGGAGCTCTCCCTCATTCACTTCAAGGTACCTGCCCAGGGCAGTGGGCAGCCCGGCTCGTGCTACACACGGGGACTGTGTGGCACAGTTGGCAGCCTGTCCCCGCCCCCGGCACGGGGCACTTAGCAGTGAGGAGCAGAGGGAAATGACTGAGGCAGGGCGATTAGCAAAATGTGAGCACTTTGTACCTGCTCCCCCAGGTCTCCTCCTCCTCCCCGAGCCCTCCCCAGCTTTATCCGTGCAGGGGACGATTTTCAAAAGTGACCCCCTGATTTAGATGCCCAGGCCCCATTGGCTGCCAGCGTGATCCATGACCCTCAATCACTTCAGTGCTTTTCAAAATGCCTCCCCCACATAAAAATGAAACCCTCTGAAGTGAGGAAATAATAGTCGGGTTCCCTGTGCAGCCTCATCTCTGCCCTTTGCACCACCGCAGGGTGGTGCACTCTTGAATTACACGATCACGTTCTATCTCCGTAGGGCCCTGCCTGGTTCGCTGCGCTGTGAGGACACTGTGGGATCTCTTCTGTTCTGTCCTACGTAGGTTCTTACCCTCTGCTCCTCCCTGCAGTGTCTGGGCCCTGTCCGGCTGTATATTAACCGCCGTGACTATCATCTGCCACGGGTTTGGGTTCTCCACTCCCTAGGGGAGAAGCGCCTCGTTTTGTTATGTTTTTCATTTTAAATACACACTTTCTTTTGTTTCAGAAGGTGGAGGATGTAACTGAGGGCCTCTGTTTTTTTATCTGATTCGGACGAACAGGGAGGAACTGGTTGAGAATCTGAAGGTGGAAGGCAACTTGGTTGAAAGTGAGCATAAAATGATAGCGTTCTTCTTCCAGTAGTGTCCCTGTGGGTGCCCACTTCAGGTGTGCGTACACCTCATGGCGCTTTGGTTGGAGACTTTTCAGAGTAGTGCCCGTTCGACCCATGCATACGCCCTACGTCTCCCGGTGCCCCGCTCCAAGGCTATACAGGTCTGCGTGGGCCACCCACCCTCAGTTCCTTCTTCGTCTCCTGGGCCTGGGACGGAATATTCGTGTGCCCACTGAGGAGTCAGAGCTCGTACCTCGTCTGATCTCTCTTTCTTCTGTCTTACACCCTGTCGCAGAAAGAAAGAATCAACCCCGCACTGGGCAAGCAGCGACCGACCAATCACTGTGGGCCCCAAAGACCCACCCCGCCCCTGCCCCACGGCTGTGCATGCTCCAGCTGGAGGGGCAGATAGAAGGAGGCAGCTCAGCTCAGCTCGGTCGGGGCTGACTGAGGAGGAAGGACGTGTGCTGGAGGCTCTGGCCGTCCTGGTGGCTCGCACGCCTGGGTAAAGGGCATGGGAAACAGGGGCGCTAATGGAGACACCCCATTTACAGCGCTCTTCAAAGATAAGATTTCTTGTGTCCACATCCTCAGTTTTTACTCAGGGTTTCATCTGAGTTTCGTATCAACCAAGTTATCCATCCCCCAGTCTCTTTCCCTAAACCACATTAGTACAAGGAGGAGGATGCTGCTTTACACACCGGGATGTGGGCAGGGCACTCGCCGTCTATCTAGACAGGACCAAGTCATCTAGATTATTTGTGTCTATTGCTGTACATCTAAAGGGTCAACACTCGCCACACAGGGACTCTCCAGGGGGGTTTCTCCTTGTATTATATCATGCTCTGAATGTGCCAACATACAACCTCCCTCCAGGGTCCTGGCCCTCTCCACCAGATCCCTTTCTACCTCTGCCGTGTCACTCCGAGAAGTTCCCGTTGTGGAGATTTGCACGGCTGCATCTTGGCTTCCCGACGTACCTTTTCCAAGCATTGTGTGGTGGCGCAGGCTTCTTGACCAAATGCCGCCCTTGGAAATGCAGTTCGGTCCTCAGTCTTGGATTTGGCTCCAAAGCCCCTTCCCCCAGCTGGGGGTTCTGCTCAGGAGTCCCCAGAAGTGGGGCACATGTAGGGACACTGCTCGAAGAAGAAGGAGAGGTAATTCCCCTGTGCAGTCTCTGGAGATCTTCGAGATGTGTGTCCCTGTGGGTGCCCCACCACCCACCCTGTTTCCACTGTTTCAGAGTTCCCATATGGGACTTTGTGGCCGAGGAGGAACTGAGGGCAGCTTGTCTGTGCAGTGCTGTATAGTCTGGGGCAGGGCGTGAGGAGATGGGGGTCAAGGATGCATGAGGGGGTTAAATGGAGCATGAAGAGATTACATAAAAACAGCCATATTGAGTCAGACCAATGGTCCATCTAGCCCAGTGTCCTGTCTTCTGACAGCAGCCGGTGCCAGGTGCCCCCGAGGGAATGGACAGAACAGGGAATCATCACAAGGTCCATCCCCTGTCGCCCATTCCCAGCTTCTGGCAAACAGAGGCTAGGGACACTCAGCGCTTGGCGTTGCATCCCTGCCCATCCTGCTAATAGCCCTTGATGGACCTGTCCTCCAGGAACTTACCTTGTGCTTTTTTGAACCCTGTTAGTGTTTTGGCCTCACAACATCCCCTGGCAAGGAGTTCCACAGGTTGACTGTACATTATATAAAGAAGTACTTCCTGCTGCCTATTAATTTCATTGGGTGAGCTCTAGTTCTTGTGTTATGGAAACGACTAACTAACACTTCCTTATTCACTTTCTCCACACCGGTCAAGATTTTATAGACCTTTATCATATTCCCCCCTTAGCCATCTCTTCTCCAAGGTGAAAACTTCCAGTTTTTTAAACCTCTCCTCATATGGAAGCTGTTTCATATCCCCAATCGTTTTTGTTGCCCTTCTCTGTACTTTATCTATTGCAATATATATATTTTTGAGCTGTGGCAACCAGATCTGCACACAGAATTTAAGATGTGGGCGTGGCATGGATTTATATAGAGATGACATCATATTTTCTATTTTATCTATCCCTTTCCTAATGGTTCCTAACATTCTGTCAGCTTGTTTGACTGCCATTGCACCTTGAGCAGATACTTTCAGAGAAGTATCCACAAGTCTTTCTTGAGTGGTAACCGTTAATTCAGAACCCATCATTTTGTATGTATAGTTGGGATTATGTTTTCCAATGTGCATTACTTTGCATTTATCAACATAGAATTTCATCGGCCATTTTGTTGCCCAGTCACCCCGTTTTGTGAGATCCCTTTAACTCTTCTCAGTCTGCTTTGGACTTAACTATCTTGAGTAATTTTGTATCATCTGCAAACTTTGCTACATCACTGTTTACCCCTTTTTCCAGATCAGTTATGAATATGTTGAATAGAACTGGTCCCAGTTCTGACCCCTGGGGAACACCACTATTCACCTATCTCCAGTCTAAAAACTGACCATTTATTCCTACTATTTGTTTCCTGTCTTTTAATCAGTTACTGATCCATGAGAGGATCTTCCTTCTTAACCCATGACAGCTTACTTTCCTTAAAAGCCTTTTGTAAGGGACCTTGTCACAGGCTTTCTGTCAGAGCCCCTGGACCAGCCTTGTCTTTGTTGACCTCCTCCAAGAATTCTAATAGATTGGTGAGGCATGATTTCCTTGTACAAAACCCAAGTTGACTCTTCCCCAACAAATAGGATGTATTAGCAGGAGTGTTGTAAGCAAGACACAAGAAGTAATTTTTCTGCTCTACTCCACGTTGATACAGCTTCAAATGGAGCATTGTGTCCAGTTCTGGGCACCACATTTCAGGAAGGATGTGGACAAACTGGAGAAAGTCCAGAGGAGAGCAACAAAAATGATTAAACATCTATAAAACATGACTTATGAGAAAAGATTGAAAAAAAGGGGTTTAGTCTGGAGAAGAGAAGACTGAGAGGGGACATGATAGCAGTTTTCAAGTACATAACAGGTTGTTACAAGCAGGAGAGAGAAAAATTGTTCTTGTTAACCTCTGAGGATAGGATTAGAATCAATGGACTTAAATTGCAGCAAGGGTGGTTTAGGTTGGATATTAGGAAAAAGTTCCTAACTGTGAGGGTGGTTATGCGCTGGAATAAAGTGCCTAGGGAATGTGATGGTGTGGCTGCTTCTCACTGGCAGAAATGGGGTTAAAAGCAGCCCCACGGAGGGTGCGCTGTAGGCAGCCAATTAGAAATGGGCTGAGAGGAGCAGCCAATCATGGCCCGGCAGGCTCATATAAGAAGGGCTGCACGGCATAGCAGAGTTCAGTAGCTGAATGGAGCTTGTGGGGAGAAGACCAGGCTCTGAGCAGGAGGAATGTGTGCCAGCACCTGGGATAGAGAAGTGCTGCAAGCAGGTCCCGGGGGGCTAGAGAGAGCTCCGGGCTGGCTGCTACGGCCTGCGGGCTGGCTGCTACGGACCTGAGGTGTGGGCAGAAAAGGGTGCTGCAGCTGCATGGGAAGTGGCCCTGGGACAATGCACTGCAGTAGCCAGTGAAGGAGTGGCTGGACAGATACTGTGGGTCCCCCGGAAGTGGGGAACACCGAGTGTGGCACAGCCAGAGGGCAGTGTCACTGAAGAGGACGTGGGTCCTGGAACAAAAGTGATGGTGACAAGGCACTACCAGAGGCGGGTGCCCTGGTGAATAAGGTAATTACCATGACAGCCAGTAGGAGACACCAGAGCGGTGAATCCCATCCCGTCACAGGGAGGTTGTGGAATCTCGGTCAAAGAGCAGGTTAGATAATCACTTATGAGGGATGGTCTAGATAATACTCCCTTCTGCCTTGAGTGCAGGGGACTGAACTAGAAGAGCTCTTGAGGTCCCTTCCAGTCCTAAGATTCTATGAAATGGTGTTTATCTACGTGTCTGATAATTCTCTTCCTCGTTATAGTTTCAACCAATTGCCAGGATCGCATCTGGAGCTTTTTTAGAAATTGGTGTCACATTAACTCTCCTCCAGTCATCTGGTACAGAGGCTGGTTTCAATGGTAGGTTACATACATAGGTTCTAGGACTGTACATTTAATTTCTGTTTAACTAGCATCCTCATTACTGTGTAGTTCCCCTTTCTGAAATTAAAGGCTTCTGTGTTGGACTTCTTTGGTGGTGTCCCCCGCCCCCCGATATGTTAAATTTAATTATTTTATGGACGCTATTACAAAGCGGTTCAGCTACATTCACCTCTTGGACCGAATCCTGTGCTCCACTTAGAACTAAATCAAGCAGGTAGAAGTACTCCTCCCAGACTCTAGAGAGATGGGGATAACAATCTCGGCGCAGAAGGAATTATGGTCCTTTTATCCTGTTTGGATTCTCGGGGGCAAAGATTCCTAAACACAAGCCAGAAATGCGCAGGACTAACCTGGGTTCGCTCTAATGCACATCTCTAGCGGGCGTATTTCAGCAGCTCTAGCACCTAAGACGGCAACCTGTTTTTGTGTGTATGGTTCTTTGTTTTAACCTTGTAAATAATGCTGTGATTTCTTTTTCCTGGTTCATAAATCCTAGTTTACTAGAGAAATGTCTACAAGTGTTGTCTTTGGTGGGAGATCTAAGGTGCAAATTGAGCTGGGTGTCCGTGACGGGTCCTTTGTGAGTGAGACTAACCTGAATATTTTGTGATCCTTGGTGTAAAGTGACCACGTACCACAGAGCAAGCTGGCCTGGGTGGCGAGATAGAGCGGAATGCCCCAGGGGAGTGTCTGTGGCCCCACGGTAAAGCTGCTTTCAGCCTGAGGGGTTCAAACTTGTCACTTGGTTGGTGAAAGCGAAGTCTAGAATTCCCAGCCAGTTTGGGGCTTGTGCTGTGGGTCTTCAAAGTCTGCCCTAGGCTGGTATTCTCACTCGTGAGCCACTCCAGCCAGTGTGACTATAAATACGCTTCGCTATGGCCCTGGGGAGCCACGTCTGGGCTCTCCCGGCGCATGGGGGCTTGGAGCTCCGATGGACACAGCTCTCCATAGCCCTGCAGAGCCGCCCATGTGACTGGCACAGCCTCCCGCCCTGACACAGAGGGTGGCTCAGGCCTGCATTGCCCTCTAGGCCCTGCCCTCACCCGCCACGCGGCCAATGAGTCACGTTTTCCGCAGCCACTTTGGCTGCTGTCTCCCATTACTCTCAGTGGGGCTGACGTCAGCCAGAAGCCGTCTCGGTATAAGGGGGCTGCTGGCCCCCCACGGGAACTGAGTGGGGTTGTTTGGCTGCCCTGTCCCAGTACTGGGAAAGGACCATGGAGAAATCAGGATACGGAGACTGAGTCCCTGGGGCCAATGCTCCAGGACAGGCTGATTGACAGGGCGGGCAGGCCAATGAGGGAGTCAGAAGCCCGGGGTCCCGTCCTGTGTGAGCTGGAGTTGCCTGACCCAGGGCAGGGCTGAGCTAAGGGGAGGGCGGGGCTGGAGCCGGAGCAGCCCTGGGGGGTGGAGGGGTTGTGGCGTGCTGGAGCTGCCCGGGGGTGGGGGAGTGGCGTGCTGGAGCCGGAGCACCCGGGGGGCGGGTCTCTACCCGGCTCCCAGTGGTGATACATCCAGCCACAAACAGCTGCTGGGAGGGGCCCCCAACCCTGGACAGCCCTCCAGGGCAGGTACCTGTTGACTGCTCAGGTTTGCTGTGGAAAAGGATCGGGGCTGGAAGCAGGGCACCTGCTCTGCGTGTGAAGCAGCCCCCAACCAGATAAGAACCTTCCTGTGTTTTGCCCCTTCCCCAAGCTCCCTGAGGATCTGCGCCCCGTCCCCTCCAGCACCCCCCGACAGGGGAAACCTGCCAGTTCCCAACCCCCCTCACTCGCACCCAGCCTGCCCTGGCTGTCTGCTGATCCCTTCACCGCAGCGCAAAGGGGTCCATGGTGTTTGGACGCGCATGGCCAGTCAGCAGCGCTGGGGCGAGCCTGTTCCCCTGCACCGATGGGGTCCCTGTGCCTGAGGGTTTGGAGCACACAGGACCCCAGGAGGGCTTTTGAACATGCCAGGTAAGGAGCCTTTACCCATGCCTCTGCCCCACCCCTTTCTCCACCTCACCCACCTGGGAGCTTAGGGTCCTTTATGGTAATGCCTTGAGTGCCCAGCAGACCTCAAAGATACCCCGTTAGCTGCCTAAGCTTCTATGGCTGCTTTTCAATAGTGCTAGCAGTGTCCACTGAGAACAATGGAGAATCGGCCTCACCCCACCCCCATTGGGAACAATCAGGGCCGGTACAATCCATTAGGCGACCTAGGCGGTCGCCTAGGGCGCGAGCATTTGGGGGGCGGCATTTCGGGTCCTTCGGCAGTGACCGCGGAGGCTGGATCTTCGGGCGCCCCGGTCATCGTCGGCATTTAAGCAGAGGGAGCTGGGGCGTGGGGGTGTGGGGAGGGCCGCCTGCAGCAAGTAAGATGGGGGCGGCACGGAGGGGATCTCCCCGCCCCAGCTCACCTCTGCTCCGCCTCCTCCCCTGAGCATGCCGCCCCGCTCTGCTTCTCTCCCTCCCAGGCTTGCGGCGCCAGGGAGGCGGGAGAAGTGGAGCGGCGACAGCGTGCTCAGGGAGGAGGCGGAGCAGAGGTGAGCTGGGGCGGGGAGGGGGAGGGACGCCTCATGGCGGAGGGGGGGTGGGGAGCTGCTGCAAGGGTGAGCGACTTACGGCGGAGGGCCTAGGGCGCGAAACATCCTTGCACCCGCCCTGAGAACAATAGAGCATTCCACCGCACCCCATCCCCTGAGAACAGTGCAGGGGGCTCGGACCCCAGCTGAGAACGACGGGAGCTGCTGGGTGCTGAGCTATTGGGTCAATCTGGACACTCATTTCCACCAAGTCAACTTCCGAAACTCCAGCCTTGGCTCCTGCGCTATCAGTGACTGTCCCGGTGCTTTACTGTGAGCTGGACGTGCCCGTGTGCTGCTCACCCCGATGCAACCGAAGGGCAGGGAAAGGAACGTTCCAAGATGGTGGAATTGATTTATTTCTGTTTTCTCAGTTACTTTTATTGTAAATGAAATAAAAACATAGCAGATCCCTGACAAGCTGGGGGTGAAGGTGCCATGTAAATGTGAGTTATTGTCAGTGAGAGGTGCAGAAAGCAAAGATGGGACTCATGATATAGACACACGACAGGCCCTCAGCTATGCAGATACAAGAACTCAAGGCTGTTTGAAGAAACTCCACACCTATTTGCTGTGTGGATGTTAGAAGGCAGCAGAGCTGGCAGGTAGGTTTGCTTAGAGACAAGGATGGTCGCACCGTCCCCTCTGGGTAGAAACAGCTGCTCAGGATCAGAAGCTAAACTCTCCTCTGCGGTGATGCTTACAAAACACTGGACAGTGGCTGGGTAGCTGGTGGGCTGAGACCACTGTCCATTTTGCTGACCAGTATCGTCTGCCTGTGCTCCCCCGTCTGTCTGCTGGTTCCCTCCTGTTGTCTCTGGTCGCAGACTGAAGACTCTTTGGGGCCAGACGCAATGGGGTCCTGGTCCATGTCTGGGCTCCTAGGCGCTATCACAATACAGGTAGCTAATGATAATTATAAGAAGCAACAGCAGCATGTGCCGTGGTGTGAACTATTCCGGGGGCCCAGAATCATTTGCAACACGAATGCCATTGTTACACAGGTGGGGAAAGTGACTCACTTCAGACAGTGTGTCCAGGGAAGGGAAAGGATCACATATTTTCTCTACATCTCCAGTCTCCTGCTCTGTTGCTGCCAGCAGTGGATCTCCCCTTGTACCGTGGAGTTTCAGTCTGTTGAATGAAGTCATGTATGTCCTCAGCCTCAGCGGTTTGGGAGCTCTGCTGGAATTCTCCTGCCACCTCTTCCAACCTGGTTTTCAGTTGTTGCCTCTCCAGGTACTTGTCTGGAATGGCGAAACCTGCTTTGTACATCTCAGCTGCCTCCCCCAGTGACTTCTGCTTGTAGAAGAGGAAATCCCCCCAGTGACGGTAGACGGCCTGCTGACACTTCTTGCTGAGGCTGGGCATTTCACTCATGAGATTGAGATAAATCTCTTCTTGGTAGTGAGGTGTATTTTCTCCATACACTTCAGCTAAAGCCAGCTTTGAAAATACAGAGGCTGGATCTTTTTGCAAAGCCTTTTTGAAGGCTTCAATAGCTGCTGCCAATATTTCTCCTCTGCCTGATTTGGCCTCCTCCAGTTGTTTCTTGTAGCTGACGCCAAGGTCATAGTGAAGGAGATGATAATTGGGGTTCAGAGATATTGCTCGCTCTAGAATAGAGATTGTTTTTTCTACGAATTCTGGTTGAAAGAACTTGGCTGCATTTCTCAGGACCTCAGGGTCCAGGCTATTCTGAACAACATCTTCTAAGAGGGCTTCTGCTTGCTCTCTATCCTCCCTCTTAAGGATCTTGGCTAAATAAACCTTAGCTTCATAGTTTTGCTGCTGTTCACGGATAATGGCACCCAACTTCTTTTTGGCTGCTTCCCAAAATACAGGCTTGTATGTGTGACTCCATGATGCAAAGACCGCGATTGCCAACCCACCAAGAAACTCCCCATTTGCTTCATCTTCTCTTAATGCCATTTGGAAACACTCTGTGGCTTCTCTGCCATTGCGGAAGCCTACTGCCAGGAGAGACCAGCCTTTCTGTGCATGTATCTCAGGGATCTGAGCTGCATATGGAGAGCGGCTCTTCAGGGAGCTGCAGATCTTTCTAACCTTGTCCAGGTAAAGCTCAACCAAATCATAGTGGGCCAAGTGATAATAGAGCCAGGCGTAGTTTCCGTAAATGACCAGGACCTGCCGGGGGAAGTTATCTGGGTGATCTCTTTGCAGAATCTCCTCGGCTTCTCTAAGGCTTTGCAGAGCGTCTTCATATTGCCCTTGCAGGTGGTAGAGATAAGCCTGCATGGCAAGGAGCACGGGCTGGTTCTGGTAGTGAGTGTGGGCAATCCTGAGAGCCAGAGTTTGGAGGATGTGAGTTGCATCTACCTTATCTCTGATTTCAAAGTTCCAGGTGAAGTGGCACTGGAGGGCCTGCAGCTTCTCCTTCAGACGCAGGGGGCTGCAAAGAGAGGGGGAAATGAGACTCCATCTGGGCTGAATGAATTTCCACTGCCCGCTGCAATCATCCCCACCACTATGACAGGGAGCGACACTGCCCCCCACCTCCAGTGAACTCCCCACTGCAGGTACCCCCTCCAGCACCCCCCAACTGTACCCCCCGTTCCCTCCCCCTCCCCACCCGGCAGTGTCCTCTTTCTGGGAACAAGCATCGCACTGAATAATAGAACAACCCCCACCCCCCGCCTTGCTCGACACACCGCCTCCCCCGCCCCTTGCTAGACACATCAACACCCCCCCGCCCCTTGCTAGACACATCGACACCCCCCCCGCCTTGCTAGACACCCCCCCCGCCCCTTGCTAGACACATCGACACCCCCCCGCCTTGCTAGACAGACTGACCGCCCCCCCCCCAAGCTCTGGTCTGGGGCCGGTGCCCTGCGCTGAGGGGGGGGGGGGAGGTCACGTGGTCTCAGTCCAGGCTGAGCGTTCACAACAGCCCCCCCATCCCCCCCCCCCTCTGCAAGCAGCTGGTTTCCCCTCCCTGCAGCCTCCTCCTCCATCGCTCCGTTCTCCTGCTGCCTCTTCTCGCTGCATCTCCCGGGCGGGTCCCGTCCCGCCCCCGGCTGCCCCTTGGCTCCAGCCCCCCGGGATCGGAGTTAATCCCCCTCCCCTGGTATGTGCGGAGGGGAGCAGGAGTTAAGGCCGGTGCCTAGTCTGGTAACAGGCACGTGGATGTTTAAAACCACAACAGGGAGAGGGGACGGGCGGAGTCTCTCACCAGCTCCTCGGTTGATGCGGAGTGAAGCCGGAGTGAGCGCTGGCCAGAGCGGGGAGTTCTCCGGGAAGTGACAGCAAGGTGAGCTCGCAGGGTGAGGTGTGAACAGTGCCCTGCTCTAGCCCTGTGAGTCACCAGCCTGGAGCAGCAACAGGCTGCAAATGACCCCAGATTTACCCTGCCCCAGAGGTAGAAAAGCCGGAGATGGACAGCCCCAGAAATGCGCAGAGGGGTGGGAAGGTGTCTGGATTGAGCCCTTGCTGAAAATGCCCCCCGCCCGCCCAGCGACCCCAATGCTCCTACCTCATTGCGATCTGCTGAGTCCCCAGCCCAGCCAGGGAGGTGACGGCTCCTGTCACTGCACTGGGTTTCTTCCCGAGCTGGAGAAGTGCCCGGTTCTGGGAGAGACCCGAGTTCTGTCTGGGGCCAGATCGGACTGTGTCTGCTCGGACCCCCCTGCCCTTTTATAGCCAGCCTGGGCTGCGGGCTGGGGAGCTCACGGGGCTGGCTGGGGAACTGAAAGCGAGAGTGAGCTGGGGAAAAGGAAACTGAAACTTAACTTTCAGCTCCACTTGTCATCTTCAGCTTCCACTCTGCCTGACTTGCCACCTGCAGCTCCATGGGTGAAATGGGACTGCTTACAGGGTGTGTGTCTGTGTGTGTGTGTTTGTGTCTCTACGCACACACGTTTGCACACATACAATCCTGCCCTGGGTTTCCCCGCACACAGACGGGGTCACTCACCATTACCAAACCGCAGTGCGCTCCCTGTTACGCACCCAATCAACTCCACAGCCCCGTGCAGTGACCAGGTTGGCCATGTCCCAGCCTCCGGCCAGCCCTTCCCCGCCACCTTGGGGTGTTCGTGTCGCCCGGGTGGGAACAGCCTGCGCTGCCCTGAGCACAGGGGCTGCGGTTGTGTGCAGAGGATGGGGCCCATAGCACAGAGGAGCTCTCCCTCATTCACTTCAAGGTACCTGCCCAGGGCAGTGGGCAGCCCGGCTCGTGCTACACACGGGGACTGTGTGGCACAGTTGGCAGCCTGTCCCCGCCCCCGGCACGGGGCACTTAGCAGTGAGGAGCAGAGGGAAATGACTGAGGCAGGGCGATTAGCAAAATGTGAGCACTTTGTACCTGCTCCCCCAGGTCTCCTCCTCCTCCCCGAGCCCTCCCCAGCTTTATCCGTGCAGGGGACGATTTTCAAAAGTGACCCCCTGATTTAGATGCCCAGGCCCCATTGGCTGCCAGCGTGATCCATGACCCTCAATCACTTCAGTGCTTTTCAAAATGCCTCCCCCACATAAAAATGAAACCCTCTGAAGTGAGGAAATAATAGTCGGGTTCCCTGTGCAGCCTCATCTCTGCCCTTTGCACCACCGCAGGGTGGTGCACTCTTGAATTACACGATCACGTTCTATCTCCGTAGGGCCCTGCCTGGTTCGCTGCGCTGTGAGGACACTGTGGGATCTCTTCTGTTCTGTCCTACGTAGGTTCTTACCCTCTGCTCCTCCCTGCAGTGTCTGGGCCCTGTCCGGCTGTATATTAACCGCCGTGACTATCATCTGCCACGGGTTTGGGTTCTCCACTCCCTAGGGGAGAAGCGCCTCGTTTTGTTATGTTTTTCATTTTAAATACACACTTTCTTTTGTTTCAGAAGGTGGAGGATGTAACTGAGGGCCTCTGTTTTTTTATCTGATTCGGACGAACAGGGAGGAACTGGTTGAGAATCTGAAGGTGGAAGGCAACTTGGTTGAAAGTGAGCATAAAATGATAGCGTTCTTCTTCCAGTAGTGTCCCTGTGGGTGCCCACTTCAGGTGTGCGTACACCTCATGGCGCTTTGGTTGGAGACTTTTCAGAGTAGTGCCCGTTCGACCCATGCATACGCCCTACGTCTCCCGGTGCCCCGCTCCAAGGCTATACAGGTCTGCGTGGGCCACCCACCCTCAGTTCCTTCTTCGTCTCCTGGGCCTGGGACGGAATATTCGTGTGCCCACTGAGGAGTCAGAGCTCGTACCTCGTCTGATCTCTCTTTCTTCTGTCTTACACCCTGTCGCAGAAAGAAAGAATCAACCCCGCACTGGGCAAGCAGCGACCGACCAATCACTGTGGGCCCCAAAGACCCCCCCCGCCCCTGCCCCACGGCTGTGCATGCTCCAGCTGGAGGGGCAGATAGAAGGAGGCAGCTCAGCTCAGCTCGGTCGGGGCTGACTGAGGAGGAAGGACGTGTGCTGGAGGCTCTGGCCGTCCTGGTGGCTCGCACGCCTGGGTAAAGGGCATGGGAAACAGGGGCGCTAATGGAGACACCCCATTTACAGCGCTCTTCAAAGATAAGGTTTCTTGTGTCCACATCCTCAGTTTTTACTCAGGGTTTCATCTGAGTTTCGTATCAACCAAGTTATCCATCCCCCAGTCTCTTTCCCTAAACCACATTAGTACAAGGAGGAGGATGCTGCTTTACACACCGGGATGTGGGCAGGGCACTCGCCGTCTATCTAGACAGGACCAAGTCATCTAGATTATTTGTGTCTATTGCTGTACATCTAAAGGGTCAACACTCGCCACACAGGGACTCTCCAGGGGGGTTTCTCCTTGTATTATATCATGCTCTGAATGTGCCAACATACAACCTCCCTCCAGGGTCCTGGCCCTCTCCACCAGATCCCTTTCTACCTCTGCCATGTCACTCCGAGAAGTTCCCGTTGTGGAGATTTGCACGGCTGCATCTTGGCTTCCCGACGTACCTTTTCCAAGCATTGTGTGGTGGCGCAGGCTTCTTGACCAAATGCCGCCCTTGGAAATGCAGTTCGGTCCTCAGTCTTGGATTTGGCTCCAAAGCCCCTTCCCCCAGCTGGGGGTTCTGCTCAGGAGTCCCCAGAAGTGGGGCACATGTAGGGACACTGCTCGAAGAAGAAGGAGAGGTAATTCCCCTGTGCAGTCTCTGGAGATCTTCAAGATGTGTGTCCCTGTGGGTGCCCCACCACCCACCCTGTTTCCACTGTTTCAGAGTTCCCATATGGGACTTTGTGGCCGAGAAGGAACTGAGGGCAGCTTGTCTGTGCAGTGCTGTATAGTCTGGGGCAGGGCGTGAGGAGATGGGGGTCAAGGATGCATGAGGGGGTTAAATGGAGCATGAAGAGATTACATAAAAACAGCCATATTGAGTCAGACCAATGGTCCATCTAGCCCAGTGTCCTGTCTTCTGACAGCAGCCGGTGCCAGGTGCCCCCGAGGGAATGGACAGAACAGGGAATCATCACAAGGTCCATCCCCTGTCGCCCATTCCCAGCTTCTGGCAAACAGAGGCTAGGGACACTCAGCGCTTGGCGTTGCATCCCTGCCCATCCTGCTAATAGCCCTTGATGGACCTGTCCTCCAGGAACTTACCTTGTGCTTTTTTGAACCCTGTTAGTGTTTTGGCCTCACAACATCCCCTGGCAAGGAGTTCCACAGGTTGACTGTACATTATATAAAGAAGTACTTCCTGCTGCCTATTAATTTCATTGGGTGAGCTCTAGTTCTTGTGTTATGGAAACGACTAACTAACACTTCCTTATTCACTTTCTCCACACCGGTCAAGATTTTATAGACCTTTATCATATTCCCCCCTTAGCCATCTCTTCTCCAAGGTGAAAACTTCCAGTTTTTTAAACCTCTGCTCATATGGAAGCTGTTTCATATCCCCAATCGTTTTTGTTGCCCTTCTCTGTACTTTATCTATTGCAATATATATATTTTTGAGCTGTGGCAACCAGATCTGCACACAGAATTTAAGATGTGGGCGTGGCATGGATTTATATAGAGATGACATCATATTTTCTATTTTATCTATCCCTTTCCTAATGGTTCCTAACACTCTGTCAGCTTGTTTGACTGCCATTGCACATTGAGCAGATACTTTCAGAGAAGTATCCACAAGTCTTTCTTGAGTGGTAACCGTTAATTCAGAACCCATCATTTTGTATGTATAGTTGGGATTATGTTTTCCAATGTGCATTACTTTGCATTTATCAACATAGAATTTCATCGGCCATTTTGTTGCCCAGTCACCCCGTTTTGTGAGATCCCTTTAACTCTTCTCAGTCTGCTTTGGACTTAACTATCTTGAGTAATTTTGTATCATCTGCAAACTTTGCTACATCACTGTTTACCCCTTTTTCCAGATCAGTTATGAATATGTTGAATAGAACTGGTCCCAGTTCTGACCCCTGGGGAACACCACTATTCACCTATCTCCAGTCTAAAAACTGACCATTTATTCCTACTATTTGTTTCCTGTCTTTTAATCAGTTACTGATCCATGAGAGGATCTTCCTTCTTAACCCATGACAGCTTACTTTGCTTAAAAGCCTTTTGTAAGGGACCTTGTCACAGGCTTTCTGTCAGAGCCCCTGGACCAGCCTTGTCTTTGTTGACCTCCTCCAAGAATTCTAATAGATTGGTGAGGCATGATTTCCTTGTACAAAACCCAAGTTGACTCTTCCCCAACAAATAGGATGTATTAGCAGGAGTGTTGTAAGCAAGACACAAGAAGTAATTTTTCTGCTCTACTCCACATTGATACAGCTTCAAATGGAGCATTGTGTCCAGTTCTGGGCACCACATTTCAGGAAGGATGTGGACAAACTGGAGAAAGTCCAGAGGAGAGCAACAAAAATGATTAAACGTCTATAAAACATGACTTATGAGAAAAGATTGAAAAAAAGGGGTTTAGTCTGGAGAAGAGAAGACTGAGAGGGGACATGATAGCAGTTTTCAAGTACATAACAGGTTGTTACAAGCAGGAGAGAGAAAAATTGTTCTTGTTAACCTCTGAGGATAGGATTAGAATCAATGGACTTAAATTGCAGCAAGGGTGGTTTAGGTTGGATATTAGGAAAAAGTTCCTAACTGTGAGGGTGGTTATGCGCTGGAATAAAGTGCCTAGGGAATGTGATGGTGTGGCTGCTTCTCACTGGCAGAAATGGGGTTAAAAGCAGCCCCACGGAGGGTGCGCTGTAGGCAGCCAATTAGAAATGGGCTGAGAAGAGCAGCCAATCATGGCCCGGCAGGCTCATATAAGAAGGGCTGCACGGCATAGCAGAGTTCAGTAGCTGAATGGAGCTTGTGGGGAGAAGACCAGGCTCTGAGCAGGAGGAATGTGTGCCAGCACCTGGGATAGAGAAGTGCTGCAAGCAGGTCCCGGGGGGCTAGAGAGAGCTCCGGGCTGGCTGCTACGGCCTGCGGGCTGGCTGCTATGGACCTGAGGTGTGGGCAGAAAAGGGTGCTGCAGCTGCATGGGAAGTGGCCCTGGGACAATGCACTGCAGTAGCCAATGAAGGAGTGGCTGGACAGATACTGTGGGTCCCCCGGAAGGGGGGAACACCGAGTGTGGCACAGCCAGAGGGCAGTGTCACTGAAGAGGACGTGGGTCCTGGAACAAAAGCGATGGCGACAAGGCACTACCAGAGGCGGGTGCCCTGGTGAATAAGGTAATTACCATGACAGCCAGTAGGAGACGCCAGAGCGGTGAATCCCATCCCGTCACAGGGAGGTTGTGGAATCTCTGTCAAAGAGCAGGTTAGATAATCACTTGTCAGCGATGGTCTAGATAATACTCCCTTCTGCCTTGAGTGCAGGGGACTGAACTAGAAGAGCTCTTGAGGTCCCTTCCAGTCCTATGATTCTATGAAATGGTGTTTATCTACGTGTCTGATAATTCTCTTCCTCGTTATAGTTTCAACCAATTGCCAGGATCGCATCTGGAGCTTTTTTAGAAATTGGTGTCACATTAACTCTCCTCCAGTCATCTGGTACAGAGGCTGGTTTCAATGGTAGGTTACATACATAGGTTCTAGGATGGTACATTTCATTTCTGTTTAACTAGCATCCTCATTACTGTGTAGTTCCCCTTTCTGAAATTAAAGGCTTCTGTGTTGGACTTCTTTGGTGGTGTCCCCCGCCCCCCGATATGTTAAATTTAATTATTTTATGGATGCTATTACAAAGCGGTTCAGCTATATTCACCTCTTGGACCGAATCCTGTGCTCCACTTAGAACTAAATCAAGCAGGTAGAAGCACTCCTCCCAGACTCTAGGGAGATGGGGATAACAATCTCGGCGCAGAAGGAATTATGGTCCTTTTATCCTGTTTGGATTCTCGGGGGCAAAGATTCCTAAACACAAGCCAGAAATGCGCAGGACTAACCTGGGTTCGCTCTAATGCACATCTCTAGCGGGCGTATTTCAGCAGCTCTAGCACCTAAGATGGCAACATGTTTTTTTGTGTATGGTTCTTTGTTTTAACCTTGTAAATAATGCTGTGATTTCTTTTTCCTGGTTCATAAATCCTAGTTTACTAGAGAAATGTCTACAAGTGTTGTCTTTGGTGGGAGATCTAAGGTGCAAATTGAGCTGGGTGTCCGTGACGGGTCCTTTGTGAGTGAGACTAACCTGAATATTTTGTGATCCTTGGTGTAAAGCGACCACGTACCACAGAGCAAGCTGGCCTGGGTGGCGAGCCTCCCGCCCTGACACAGAGGGTGGCTCAGGCCTGCATTGCCCTCTAGGCCCTGCCCTCACCCGCCACGCTGCCAATGAGTGATGTTTTCCGCAGCCACTTTGGCTGCTGTCTCCCATTACTCTCAGTGGGGTGACGTCAGCCAGAAGCCGTCTCGGTATAAGGGGGCTGCTGGCCCCCCACGGGAACTGAGTGGGGTTGTTTGGCTGCCCTGTCCCAGTACTGGGAAAGGACCATGGAGAAATCAGCATCCAGAGACTGAGTCCCTGGGGCCAATGCTCCAGGACAGGCTGATTGACAGGGCGGTCAGGCCAAGGAGGGAGTCAGAAGCCCGGGGTCCCGTCCTGTGTGAGCTGGAGTTGCCTGACCCAGGGCAGGGCTGAGCTAAGGGGAGGGCGGGGCTGGAGCCGGAGCAGCCCCGGGGTGGGCGGGGCTGGAGCCGGAGCAGCCCTCGGGGGTGGAGGGGTTGTGGCGTGCTGGAGCTGTGGATCTGCGCCCCGTCCCCTCCAGCACCCCCCGACAGGGGAAACCTGCCAGTTCCCACCCCCTCACTCGCACCCAGCCTGCCCTGGCTGTCTGCTGATCCCTTCATCGCAGCGCAAAGGGGTCCATGGTGTTTGGACGCGCCTGGCCAGTCAGCAGCGCTGCGGCGAGCCTGTTCCCCTGCACCTGATGGGGTCCCTGTGCCTGAGGGGTTGGAGCACACAGGACCCCGGGAGGACTTTTGAACATGCCAGGTAAGGAGCCTTTACCCACGCCTCTGCCCCATCCCTTTGTCCACCTCACCCACCCGGGAGCTTAGGGTCCTTTATGGTAATCCATTGAGTGCCCAGCAGACCTCAAAGATACCCCGTTAGCTGCCTAAGCTTCTATGGCCGCTTTTCAATAGTGCTAGCAGTGTCCACCGAGAACAATGGAGAATCGGCCTCACCCCACCCCCATTGGGAACAATCAGGGCCGGTACAATCCATTAGGCGACCTAGGCGAGTAAGATGGGGGCGGCACGCAGGGGAACTCCCCGCCCCGGCTCACCACTGCTCCACCTCCTCCCCTGAGCACACCGCCCCGCTCTGCTTCTCTCCGTCCCAGGCTTGCGGCGCCAGGGAGGCGGGAGAAGTGGAGCGGCGACAGCGTGCTCAGGGAGGAGGCGGAGCAGACGTGAGCTGGGGCGGGGAGCTGCCACACAGCTCCTCGGGCCGGGGGGAGCTGCCGCGGTGGGGGGGGGCCCTCAGGGTGGAGGGGGGTGGGGAGCTGCTGTAGGGGTGGGCGCCTTAGGGCGGAGTGGAGAGATGCCACAGGGCTTGGGGGGCGGGGTGCAAGGTGGAAATTTCGCCTAGGGCACGAAACATCCTTGCACCTGCCCTGAGAACAATAGAGCATTCCACCGCACCCCATCCCCTGAGAATAGTGCAGGGGGCTCGGACCCCAGCTGAGAACGACGGGAGCTGCTGGGTGCTGAGCTATTGGGTCAATCTGGACACTCATTTCCACCAAGTCAACTTCCGAAACTCCAGCCTTGGCTCCTGCGCTATCAGTGACTGTCCCGGTGCTTTACTGTGAGCTGGACGTGCCCGTGTGCTGCTCACCCCGATGCAACCGAAGGGCAGGGAAAGGAACGTTCCAAGATGGTGGAATTGATTTATTTCTGTTTTCTCAGTTACTTTTATTATAAATGAAATAAAAACATAGCAGATCCCTGACAAGCTGGGGGTGAAGGTGCCATGTAAATGTGAGTTATTGTCAGTGAGAGGTGCAGAAAGCAAAGATGGGACTCATGATATAGACACACGACAGGCCCTCAGCTATGCAGATAGAAGAACTCAAGGCTGTTTGAAGAAACTCCACACCTATTTGCTGTGTGGAGGTTAGAAGGCAGCAGAGCTGGCAGGTAGGTTTGCTTAGAGACAAGGATGGTCGCACCGTCCCCTCTGGGTAGAAACAGCTGCTCAGGATCAGAAGCTAAACTCTCCTCTGCGGTGATGCTTACAAAACACTGGACAGTGGCTGGGTAGCTGGTGGGCTGAGCCCACTGTCCATTTTGCTGACCAGTATCGTCTGCCTGTGCTCCCCCGTCTGTCTGCTGGTTCCCTCCTGTTGTCTCTGGTCGCAGACTGTAGGCGCAATGGGGTCCTGGTCCATGTCTGGGCTCCTAGGCGCTATCACAATACAGGTAGCTAATGATAATTATAAGAAGCAACAGCAGCATGTGCCGTGGTGTGAACTATTCCGGGGGCCCAGAATCATTTGCAACACGAATGCCATTGTTACACAGCTGGGGAAAGTGACTCACTTCAGACAGTGTGTCCAGGGAAGGGAAAGGATCACATATTTTCTCTACATCTCCAGTCTCCTGCTCTGTTGCTGCCAGCAGTGGATCTCCCCTTGTACCGTGGAGTTTCAGTCTGTTGAATGAAGTCATGTATGTCCTCAGCCTCAGCGGTTTGGGAGCTCTGCTGGAATTCTCCTGCCACCTCTTCCAACCTGGTTTTCAGTTGTTGCCTCTCCGGATAGTCGTCTGGAATGGCGAAACCTGCTTTGTACATCTCAGCTGCCTCCCGCAGTGACTTCTGCTTGTAGAAGAGGAAATCCCCCCAGTGACGGTAGACGGCCTGCTGACACTTCTTGCTGAGGCTGGGCATTTCACTCATGAGATTGAGATAAATCTCTTCTTGGTAGTGAGGTGTATTTTCTCCATACACTTCAGCTAAAGCCAGCTTTGAAAATACAGAGACTGGATCTTTCTGCAAAGCCTTTTTGAAGGCCTCAATAGCTGCTGCCAATATTTCTCCTCTGCCTGACTTGGCCTCCTCCAGTTGTTTCTTGTAGCAGACGCCAAGGTCATAGTGAAGGAGATGATAATCGGGGTTCAGAGATATTGCTCGCTGTAGGATAGAGATTGTTTTTTCTACGAATTCTCGTTGAAAGAACATGGCTGCATTTCTCAGGACCTCAGGGTCCAGGCTATTCTGGACAACATCTTCTAAGAGGGCTTCTGCTTGCTGTCTATTCACGCTCTTAAAGATCTTGGCTAAATACACCTTAGCTTCATAGTTTTGCTGCTGTTCACGGATAATGGCGCCCAACTTCTCTCTGGCAGCATTCCGAGATGCAGAATTGCGTGAGTGAGTCCATGATGCAAAGGCTGCGATTGCCAAACCACCAAGAAACTCCCCATTTGCTTCGTCTTCTCTCAATGCCATTTGGAAACACTCTGTTGCTTCTCTGCCATTGCGGAAGCCTGCTGCCAGGAGAGACCAGCCTTTCTGTGCATGTATCTCAGGGATCTGAGCTGCATATGGAGAGCGGCTCTTCAGGGAGCTGCAGATCTTTCTAACCTTGTCCAGGTAAAGCTCAACCAAATCATAGTGGGCCAAGTGATAATAGAGCCAGGCGTAGTTTCCGTAAATGACCAGGACCTGCCGGGGGAAGTTATCTGGGTGATCTCTTTGCAGAATCTCCTCGGCTTCTCTAAGGCTTTGCAGAGCGTCTTCATATTGCCCTTGCAGGTGGTAGAGATAAGCCTGCATGGCAAGGAGCACGGGCTGGTTCTGGTAGTGAGTGTGGGCAATCCTGAGAGTCAGAGTTTGGAGGATGTGAGTTGCATCTACCTTGTCTCTGATTTCAAAGTTCCAGGTGAAGTGGCACTGGAGGGCCTGCAGCTTCTCCTTCAGGCGCAGGGGGCTGCAAAGAGAGGGGGAAATGAGACTCCATCTGGGCTGAATGAGTTTCCACTGCACGCTGCAATCATCCCCACCACTATGACAGGGAGCGACACTGCCCCCCACCTCCAGTGAGCTCCCCACTGCAGGTACCCCCTCCAACACCCCGAACTGTGCCCCCGTTCCCTCCCCCTCCCCACCCGGCAGTGTCCTCTTTCTGGGAACAAGCATCGCACTGAATAATAGAACAACCCCCACCCCCCGCCTTGCTCGACACACCGCCTCCCCCGCCCCTTGTGTAGATCAATCTCTGATAATTTTCATATAACTTTACATTGTGCCTCTTCGTATAACCTTGTGGTGGGTCTACCCACGTGTGACCTCTGTTTTCATGGGACTTTGTATCAAAGCCTCATTTAGAAACTTTGCATTGCCCTTGGTATAATATTATAGCCCCTAAGGATAGAATAAGATAGAAGAAAAAATTCTTTTTGCTAGCAGTAAAACAAGAGCTCTCCCCGCCCCCACTCTTAATCAATTGCCCTGTTGAATGAATGAGGTGTGGATGAGCAAGGCATGGAAGGCAGCACCTCCAGCCAGCCTCAACTGTTGGAGAGGGGCTGGGAGCCAGACCCAAGGACAATAAAACGTGTCAAGTGGGCTCATTAAAGACAAGCAGACATACCGACGGCCTCGGGGGTTAGAAGCAAGCACCTTCTTTTGGAAACACCCTCTTTGCAGCATTGGGACAACACTCAAAAGAAAGCAGCACAAAGGACCAATGGACACAGACACAGAGTCTGAATCTGGTATAGATTTGCATAAGAGGAAAGCTGCTATAAAAGTGAGGTGTCTTGCAGAGGACCCCAGGTCTCGTCTTGTCAACATGGGAGCATCGATCCGGATCGGCAGAAGCCCGGCTCCACCCCCTCCCCCATCTAACTCACCTGGCCAGTGAAGTTAAGGGGAGCAACTAATTGGTAACAACAAGACGGAGTGTGTTTGTGTGTGTGTGTGAGTGTAAGTGTAATATATTATATGCATATAACAGTGTTAATGAATACATGTATTACTAATAAATGTGGCATTTTGCCTTATTCCCCCTGAAAAGATCCTGTGCAGTACTTTAAGTACAACATTTGCTAGACACGACGACACCCCCCCCCGCCTTGCTAGACACCCCGACCCCCCCGCCCCTTGCTAGACACATCAACGCCCCCCCGCCCCTTGCTAGACACATCGACACCCCCCCGCCTTGCTAGACACACCGCCTCCCCCACCCCTTGCTAGACACATCGACAGCCCCCCGCCTTGCTAGACACCCCGACCCCCCCGCCCCTTGCTAGACACATCAACACCCCCCCGCCTTGCTAGACACCCCGCCCCCCCCGCCCCTTGCTAGACACCACGACACTCCCCCCCGCCTTGCTAGACACCCCGCCCCCCCACCCCTTGCTAGACACATCGACACCCCCCCCGCCTTGCTAGAGAGACTGACCGCCCCCCCCCCAAGCTCTGGTCTGGGGCCGGTGCCCTGCGCTGAGGGGGTGACGTGGTCTCAGTCCAGGCTGAGCGTTCACAAGAGCCCCCCCGCCCCCTTCTGCAAGCAGTTGGTTTCCCCTCCCTGCAGCCTCCTCCTCCATCGCTCCGTTCTCCTGCTGCCTCTTCTCGCTGCATCTCCCGGGCGGGTCCAGCCCCCTGGCTGCCCCTTGGCTCCAGCCCCCCGGGGATCGGAGTTAATCCCCCCCCTGGTTTGTGCGGAGGGGAGCGGGAGTTAAGGCTGGTGCCTAGTCTGGTAACAGCCACGTGGATGTTTAAAACCACAACAGAGAGATGTTTCAGAGTAGCAGCCGTGTTAGTCTGTATCCGTAAAAAGAACAGGAGTACTTGTGGCACCTTAGAGACTAACAAATGTATTAGAGCATAAGCTTTCGTGGACTACAGCCCACTTCTTCGGATGCATGTATGCATCCGAAGAAGTGGGCTGTAGTCCACGAAAGCTTATGCTCTAATACATTTGTTAGTCTCTAAGGTGCCACAAGTACTCCTGTTATTCTTACAACAGGGAGAGGGGACGGGCGGGGTCTCTCACCGGCTCCTCGGTTGATGCGGAGTGAAGCCGGAGTGAGCGCTGGCCAGAGCGGGGAGTTCTCCGGGAAGTGACAGCAAGGTGAGCTCCCAGGGTGAGGTATAAACAGTGCCCTGCTCTAGCCCTGTGAGTCACCAGCCTGGAGCATCAACAGGCTGCAAATGACCCCAGATTCACCCCGCCCCAGAGGTAGAAAAGCCGGAGATGGACAGCCCAAGAAATGCGCAGAGGGGTGGGAAGGTGTCTGGATTGAGCCCTTGCTGGAAATGCCCCCCCCCGCCCAGCAACCCCAATGCTCCTACCTCATTGCGATCTGCTGAGTCCCCAGCCCAGCCAGGGAGGTGACGGCTCCTGTCACTGCACTGGGTTTCTTCCCGAGCTGGAGAAGTGCCCGGTTCTGGGAGAGACCCGAGTTCTGTCTGGGGCCAGAACGGACTGTGTCTGCTCGGACCCCCCTGCCCTTTTATAGCCAGCCTGGGCTGCGGGCTGGGGAGCTCACGGGGCTGGCTGGGGAACTGAAAGCGAGAGTGAGCTGGGGGAAAGGAAACTGAACCTTAACTTTCAGCTCCACTTGTCATCTTCAGTTTCCACTCTGCCTGACTTGCCACCTGCAGCTCCCTGGGTGACATGGGACTGGTTACAGGGTGTGTGTGTGTGTGTGTGTGTTTGTGTCTCTACGCACACACGTTTGCACACATACAATCCTGCCCTGGGTTTCCCTGCACACAGACAGGTCACTCACCATTACCACACCGGAGTGCACTCCCTGTTACGCACCCAATCAACTCCACAGCCCCGTGGGGTGACCAGGTTGGCCGTATCCCAGCCTCCGGCCAGCCCTTCCCCGCCACCTTTGGGTGTTCGTGTCGCCCGGGTGGGAACAGCCTGCACTGCCCTGAGCACAGGGGCTGCGGTTGTGTGCAGAGGATGGGGCCCATAGCACAGAGGAGCTCTCCCTCATTCACTTCAAGGTACCTGCCCAGGGCAGTGGGCAGCCCGGCTCGTGCTGTGTGGCACAGTTGGCAGCCTGTCCCCGCCCCCGGCACGGGGCACTTAGCAGTGAGGAGCAGAGGGAAATGACTGAGGCAGGGTGATTAGCAAAATGTGAGCACTTTGTACCTGTTAGAGCAAAAAAGGTCAACTATTTGCCTATAAGCCCAGCTGTTATATCAGGAGCAACGACTGTTTCTGCAAAACACGCGCTGCAGCCTTCTGTGCAGCAAGATTATGTGATAACACAAGGCGGCCAAACCACCAGCCTAGGTGAGACAGACAGGCACTGCCATTTCAGTCTAACATATGCCTCAGAGTGGAGTGCGGGCGGGGGGGAAAGGGGGTGGCTGTGGAAAGAAGCGATGAGTTCAAGCAAATGTTAAACCGCATCCTGTTATGTATCCATTCCCTTGCCTCTCTCTCAATCTGCATACAAGGCCTTTTGAAATGTTCCTTCCGCGTAGGCGTATCAGGTATGCATGCTAAGTTGTTTGTTGCTAGGTATAAAAAGGCTTGCTCCGCACTTGTAAGGGGCTCTCTCTCTGGCATTAGCCGAGGAGAGCGCCCACTCAGCTGACTGGTCAATAAAAACTTAAAGCCGTCTTCTAGACTCCCGTGCCTCCTTGGGGTAATTGGGCAGCTCCAGGGGGAAATGAGCCCATTTGGCTAACATACCTGCTCCCCCAGGTCTCCTCCTCCTCCCCGATCCCTCCCCCAGCTTTATCTGTGCAGGGGGTGATTTTCAAAAGTGCCCCCCTGATTTAGATGTCCAGGCCCCGTTGGCTGCCAGCGTGATCCATGCTCCTCAATCACTTCAGTGCTTTTGAAAATGCCTCCCCCACATAAAAATCAAACCCTCTGAAGTGAGGAAATAATAGTCGGGTTCCCTTTGCAGCCTCATCTCTGCCCTTTGCACCACCGCAGGCTGGTGCACTCTTGAATTACACGATCACGTTCTATCTCCGTGGGGCCCTGCCTGGTTCGCTGCGCTGTGGGGACACTGTGGGGTCTCTTCTGTTCAGTCCTATGTAGGTTCTTACCCTCTGCTCCTCCCTGCAGTGTCTGGGCTCGGTCTGGCTGTGCATTAACCACTGTCACTATCACCTGGCCCGTGTTTGGGTTCTCTGCTCCCCAGAGGAGAACTAAGTGTCTTGTTTCCATACGGTTTTTTGAAAGATACATTTTGTTTTGTTTCAGAAGGTGTGGGATGTGAGGGGGGACGGCCGGTGGCTAGTTGCTATTTCTGACGAATAGGGAGGAGCTGGCTGTGAATCTGAAGGTGGAAGGCAACTTGGGGGAAAGTGACCACAGAGTTTGTGATCCTGGGGGAAGGAAGGAGGGGGAGCAGCAGCATAAAGACAATACACTTAAAAAGCCGATTTCAACAAACTCGGGGACTCGTTTGCCTGGTTCTCTGCCCTCGATCGGGGGGGGGGGGGGGGACTCTCCCATCATTGAGGGGTGAGGGGGGAACAGCCAGCACCCTAGGGCCACACCTAGAGCAACTGATTTAAAGAGGCTGCAAAGACGCGGTCGCTTTTTGTTGGGGGGTGTCAGTGCCTGAGGCCTGGGCGTGCGAGGGTTAACGGGCCCTGACCTGCTCCCAGCTGAGAGTCCCTTGCTGGAGATGCACAAAAGGCTCCTTAAAGACACAAATCCCATCATGTCCTGTGTGCTCCCCAGCCCTGGTCACACGAGGCTCTCAGAGCAGCCTGAGGCCTTGCCAGCCGAGTGCATTCGCCCCAGAGTGGGGCAGGCTGGCACGGGGTGGGGGCTGCCAGCCGAGTGCATTCGCCCCAGAGTGGGGCAGGCTGGCAGGGGGGTGGGGGCTGCCAGCCGAGTGCATTCGCCCCAGAGTGGGGCAGGCTGGCAGGGGGGTGGGGGCTGCCAGCCGAGTGCATTCGCCCCAGAGTGGGGCAGGCTGGCAGGGGGGTGGGGGCTGCCAGCCGAGTGCATTCGCCCCAGAGTGGGGCAGGCTGGCAGGGGGTGGGGGCTGCCAGCCGAGTGCATTCGCCCCAGAGTGGGGCAGGCTGGCAGGGGGTGGGGGCTGCCAGCCGAGTGCATTCGCCCCAGAGTGGGGCAGGCTGGCAGGGGGTGGGGGCTGCCAGCCGAGTGCATTCGCCCCAGAGTGGGGCAGGCTGGCGGGGGGGGTGGGGGCTGCCAGCCGAGTTCATTCGCCCCAGAGTGGGGCAGGCTGGCGGGGGGGGTGGGGGCTGCCAGCCGAGTGCATTCGCCCCAGAGTGGGGCAGGCTGGCACGGGGGTGGGGGCTGCCAGCCGAGTGCATTCGCCCCAGAGTGGGGCAGGCTGGCGGGGGGGTGGGGGCTGCCAGCCGAGTGCATTCGCCCCAGAGTGGGGCAGGCTGGCAGGGGGTGGGGGCTGCCAGCCGAGTGCATTCGCCCCAGAGTGGGGCAGGCTGGCAGGGGGTGGGGGCTGCCAGCCGAGTGCATTCGCCCCAGAGTGGGGCAGGCTGGCAGGGGGGTGGGGGCTGCCAGCCGAGTGCATTCGCCCCAGAGTGGGGCAGGCTGGCGGGGGGGTGGGGGCTGCCAGCCGAGTTCATTCGCCCCAGAGTGGGGCAGGCTGGCGGGGGGGGTGGGGGCTGCCAGCCGAGTGCATTCGCCCCAGAGTGGGGCAGGCTGGCGGGGGGGTGGGGGCTGCCAGCCGAGTGCATTCGCCCCAGAGTGGGGCAGGCTGGCGGGGGGGTGGGGGCTGCCAGCCGAGTGCATTCGCCCCAGAGTGGGGCAGGCTGGCGGGGGGGTGGGGGCTGCCAGCCGAGTGCATTCGCCCCAGAGTGGGGCAGGCTGGCGGGGGGGGTGGGGGCTGCCAGCCGAGTGCATTCGCCCCAGAGTGGGGCAGGCTGGCGGGGGGGTGGGGGCTGCCAGCCGAGTGCATTCGCCCCAGAGTGGGGCAGGCTGGCGGGGGGGGTGGGGGCTGCCAGCCGAGTGCATTCGCCCCAGAGTGGGGCAGGCTGGCGGGGGGGTGGGGGCTGCCAGCCGAGTGCATTCGCCCCAGAGTGGGGCAGGCTGGCGGGGGGGGTGGGGGCTGCCAGCCGAGTGCATTCGCCCCAGAGTGGGGCAGGCTGGCGGGGGGGTGGGGGCTGCCAGCCGAGTGCATTCGCCCCAGAGTGGGGCAGGCTGGCGGGGGGGTGGGGGCTGCCAGCCGAGTTCATTCGCCCCAGAGTGGGGCAGGCTGGCGGGGGGGGTGGGGGCTGCCAGCCGAGTGCATTCGCCCCAGAGTGGGGCAGGCTGGCACGGGGGTGGGGGCTGCCAGCCGAGTGCATTCGCCCCAGAGTGGGGCAGGCTGGCACGGGGGTGGGGGCTGCCAGCCGAGTGCATTCGCCCCAGAGTGGGGCAGGCTGGCACGGGGGTGGAGGCTGCCAGCCGAGTGCATTCGCCCCAGAGTGGGGCAGGCTGGCTGGTGGGTGGGGGCTGCCAGCCGAGTGCATTCGCCCCAGAGTGGGGCATGCTGGCGGGTGGGTGGGGGCTGCCAGCCGAGTGCATTCGCCCCAGAGTGGGGCATGCTGGCAGGGGGTGGGGGCTCACCACAGCCCGCTGCGTTTCCTGGCCCTGCTCTTCCTGTTTTCTCACAGCCCCTTTAGGTTTCATTTCTCTGAGTTTCAGCTTCCTGACCCCTTGCAAGAAGAGCTGGCAGGCGCCCAGGACGGGGGGGGGGGCAACAGCAGAGACATCAACAACCCTCCCCTCTGTGAACTCCCCCCGCCCACTGTGCATTCTCACCACTCACACGCATGCTCCCTGAGAACACATCTCCCCCCCATCCCCCCGCCACTGCTGTGCTGGGGCTGATCCTGGCTCTGTGGGGCCCTGCAGAGGGTTGCAGGGGTTGGGGGGATAGAAGCAGGGCTGCGTCTGCCCCTCATGCCTGGTCTCTGCAGGGTTCAGTCACTGGGGGGCCTGGCTGGTGGGAGGGAGCCTTGTTCCCCACAGGCCTGTTAACCCTCCCAACCCCTCCCTGTTGTCAGCGCCCAGTGGTTATGTGCAGGGAGTGAATGAGCTCTTCCCTGACATCTAGTGATGGGCTGGGGGAAAAGACTCCTGTGTTTACATGAGTACATAAAAGGTTGTTACAAGGAGGAGGGAGAAAAACGTTTTTCTTACCTCTGAGGATAGGCTAAGAAGCAATGGGCTTAAATTGCAGCAAGGGAGCAACTGTCAGGGTGGTTAAGCACTGGAATAAATTGCCCAGGGAGGTTGTGGAATCTCCATCACTGGAGATTTTTAAGAGCAGGTTGGACAAACACCTGTCAGGGATGGTGTAGATCAGTGGTCTCCAAAATGGGGTGCGCAAGACCATCCATTGGGGGCCACGGCCGGAGGAGCGCCATGGGAGCAAACAGGGCAGCGCAATGCTCCTCGGGCCGCGCCACCCTGTTAGCTCTGGCAATGCCCTGCCGCGCCGTCCTGTTAGCTCCCGCGGCGCTCCTCCAGCCACGCCGCCCTGTTTGTTCCCGTAGCGCTCCTCCGGCCACGCCGCCCTGTTAGCGCCCACAGCGCTCCTCCGGCCGTGGCCCCCAATGGATGCATGTCCCGGGGGTGGGAGGTGAACCCACATGAAGGCCCCTCTGAGCTCTGGGTCTTTGTTGGCCAACCGTAAGTGGGGTGCAGTGGAGGGAGAGGGGAGCGATGTACTAACGGGACATTCATTCCTCAGACTTTCCCACCACAATATGGGAAACTGAGGCAAAGGGCACTGCCCTTTCGTGGTGTGGGGTCGCGTTGGCTGATGATCACACGTGTTTGAATGAGGTTGTGGTGTTTTTCCAAACTAATGCTGGGTTCCCTGTCCCCTTCAATAGCAGTTCTCTTTGGTTACACACAGACTCCGTGCCTATGGGTGGGGAAGTCTCTTGGAAACACCCGGGATGGTGTTAAGTTTTCCCAGGTTACTGGGTGGGGGCTCGAGCTGGTTGTTTGTGGCAGTGTTAAGCGGGACCCCTAGATACTGAACCCGGCCCTTGGTGCTGCAACTCCCCCTGGCAGAAGGGTGAAGTTACATTGTGGTAGGCCACGCCTAGAGGCCCCACTCACGTCAGGGTCTGTTGTATTAATTTGGATGGAATAGTTGGGCCAAAGGTGTTAACTACTCCTGAGGGAATTCTGCGCCAAAAAAATAAAAAGTCTGTGCACAGTATTTTAAAATTCAGCAAATGTTATTTGTCAATAAATAAATGCGGCTGATCTAGCGTGGCCGTGGGGAGCACAGGCCACTGGCTGCACAGAAGTGGGAGATCACGCTGCAGCGCCCCCCCCAACCTCTCAGGACAGGACTCGGCAGTGAGGTTGCTCCGGACCCTGATACAGCACAAGGGCTGGACCTCCCCAGAACACCCCAGTGCCCTGCCCCTCTGCACCAGACACACCAGGTGTGGGTAGGCAGGCTCTGCCCAGCGGGATCCAAGTGTGGAGGGGCTTAGTGTGGGGGGATCCAGCTGTGGGGTGAGAGGTTTCTGTGTGGGGCAGTCTGGTTGTGGGTGGCTCAGTGGGGGATCTGGATGCATAGGGGCTCATTGGTGGGTTCCAGGCGCGGGGGAAATGGGACTCTCCAGGGTGGTTGGGGCTCAGCAGAGGGGGCTGGGTGTGGGAGGCTCAGCGGGGGAGGGGCGGGGGGTTGGGTGCAGGGGAGCTGGGGCTCATTCGGGTGGTCCAGGTGCAGAGGGGGTGGGGCTCATTACCGGGCTCCTGCTGTCCTCCCGCCCCTGCTTCCCCATCCTCTTCTCTTTCCCACTGCCCTATCCCCTCCCAACCCCCTCCTTCCCCACTGTCCCTTTCCCACACCACGCCACCTCGCCCCCCTTGCCCTGCTCCACTGTGGGCATTCAGTACTGTACAGAAAACAGGATGGCTCCCAGCCCACGGAAAGGGAGCGCAAGTGGCACTAGGACCCAGGAAGAAGCATCCGGCTCCAAAGTCGGCAGAGCTCAGGGACAGCCTCTTTCAGACATGCAGCTCCGCGCTCGCTCACAGAAATGGGGGGTGGGAGGGAGCAGTGGCATGTAACCCCATGTGCCCCCCACCTCACCTCTGTTTGGGGGAAAATCCTCCAAAATTTCACCCCTCCCCAGCACCCCCCCCCCCTTTCTGCAGGGAAGCAAAGACATTTAGTGTAGGGGGGGGCGGAGGCGGGGGAAGCGGACGGGGGCATATTTTCTGCACACACAGTGGTGCAGAATTCCCCCAGGAGTAGTAACATAACCCAGTCACTGTCCAACACTGACCAGCTGGAAACAAGGTCCAGGGGGTGGTATTCAGCGACCTCACACTGCTTAGTACCATGCTTCCAGCTCTGTAGGACAATGATGTTTACACAACAGCTGGACACGGCCCTGCTTTGAGGAGCTCAGGGTCTGAGTGGAGAGGAGACCAGGAGGAGATGGGTGGGCCAGAAGAGAGGAAACTCGGTTATTGCAGATATCTGGAGGAAAACCAAGTCATTTCTGTTATCCAAAAGGCCAGACCCATCCTGCCTCCCTCTGGGGGTCTCCGTCCTCTCCTCCACTGGGATCTGGGCGGTTCAGGACACAGGCAGAGGGGGCTGGATGGACGCCTCTATGCGGGGCCAGGAATGGGACAGAGGAGACACACACAGAACTACATGCTCAGGAGAGTTTATTCTTGTCGTGGGCTGCAGCCACTGAGGGGAAGAGGGGGAAGGGGCAGGCGTGTAACTAGAACAGAGACACTTGGGGGAAGAGAGTTTGCAGCTGGGGAAGTGAGATCTGGTCTCTCAGGGAGGGAGGGGACAGGCCCTCGATGCAGCAAAGGCATTGGAAAGTCTGGGCCGTTGTCTGATCACAGCCAAGGAGCCCAGTTCTTTTGCATCCCAGGCACTGAGCTCCCCCTTCAGGCGCAGGCGTGTGACTCCCCTCGCTAGGGTCGATACTTGCAAACGTAGCCGTTTTGCGTATGACAGACTTTATCATTCCAGTTCTTAAAATCTAGAAGGTAAAACAGAAATCACTGGGGCGGGGGAAGGGCGAGTGGGGCCATTCCTGCCCTTACAGTGACCCCCCCCATGCACCCTGCTGAGAGAAGGCCCCCAGCTCCTGGGCATGAGGCTGTGAGGAAGAGGAGGCTGGAGATGAAGCCCCATGTGCCTCAGACAGAGACAGGCTCCATCGCTCCCTGAGGGACGCTGTGTCAGCGTGACAGTGGGAGACCCTCTTCTATTGTGCTGGAATGTGTCTGATGAGAGCACGACGGGGCCTCTTGGTGCTAGGTGCTGTGCATGCACACACCGACAGACAGTCCCTGCCCCAGAGAGCGCACAGTCTAAATAGACAAGAGGTAGAAGGGGAAACTGAGGCCCACAGAGGGGAAGTGACTTGCCCAAGGTCACCAGCAGATCAGTGGCGGGGCTGGGAATAGAACACGCAGACTCGTGAGCATCGGAGGGTGGGCAGGGCCGTGTGACTAGCAGGGCCCATGAAGAATGAGTCACTCATGAATTAGCAAGTGAGCTTTCCCTGTTCAGCCAGCTCTCCGTCCTATTGTCAGTGAATGGGGTGAGACCTTCAGCCCTGCTCCACTCCGCATGCCACTCCAGCAACACGGACAGCCAGAAAATGGCTTACATGGCCAGCTGGGGGTTCCTCTTGCGTAGGGGAACCCAGAAGAGAGACAGCTGCCCTGCCCAGTCCTGGCCTCCCCAGCATAGGGGACAGGCTGGGATATGGCTGAAGCCCCTGTGCTCTGGCCATCCAGGTTTTTACTGCCACTGTTAGAGCAGCCCTGAGGCTGCTCTAAATTGCCCTGGGGCCAAAATAGCCCCCGTCTGCCTCCAGAATCAGGGTGCCAAAGGCACCAACGGAAGAACCCGTACCCCGCCTGCATATCACCTAGTGGGCAATAGCCATGCTTGGGTCTTTCCCTTTAACTGATCGTCTGGGGCCAAATGTACGGTGTGGCCCGCCACTGACTGGAGCTGAGTCTCAAACTGGGACACATGGGGGGAGGAATTTTTGGGTGAGATCAGGGGAGAGAGAGCGGTAGTGTGAGCTGCGGGAGAGAGGCAGGGTGACAGGACAGGAGGCCACCTCCGCAGAGAGAGCTGGGGTGTGTGGCCAGGGTCCTGACTTGCCTCCTTTGTTGGTGCATATGTGTTTGAGCATCTGCTTACCCTCGTAGCTCAGCAGCTCCACACAGTACTCGACACCATGATCATTGTTTGGTTCCCCGGTGTTCCAAGCTTTGTAGTAATACCGGGAGCCATCGGTCCACCTCCAGCGTCTGTACTGCAGAGACGAGGGAGAAAAGTCTTAGGGTCCCCAAAAGAAGAGACCTTGGTGACAAGGCACCAAAGAAACACCTAAACCCAACACAGAAGTGCCCCACTCAGGCAGTGGGAGAGTCGGGGAAGGGCCGTGGGGCAGTGGTGGGGAGAGGCCAGCTCAGGGGGATGGGACCTGGAGACGCTGATCTAATAGTAACATTTAGCTAGGTTTCAGAGTAGCAGCTGTGTTAGTCTGTATCCGCAAAAAGAACAGGAGTACTTGTGGCACCTTAGAGACTAACAAATTTATTAGAGCATAAGCTTTCGTGGACTACAGCCCACTTCTTGCATCCAAAGAAGTGGGCTGTAGTCCACGAAAGCTTATGCTCTAATAAATTTGTTAGTCTCTAAGGTGCCACAAGTACTCCTGTTCTTTTTACTTAGCTAGGGTTACCATCCGTCTGGGTTTCCCCGGACATGTCCGGCTTTTTCAGCCTTAAATGGCCGTCCGGGGGGAGATTTCTAATCAAGTAGAAATGTCCGGGATTTCCCCCTTCCCCTCATGCGGAGTGCGGCGCGGCTGATTGGACGCCTGGCCTGATTGAAAGCCGCTCGCAGCCACTGGGGCCTCTAACAGCCAGAGTCCCTCCCCCCCCCACACACAGAGCAGCGCGGCAGTGTTTGATTCCACGTGGAGCCTGTATTTCTCCCTCTGCCGGGTGAGTGGGGGGAGCAGGGCAGGCGGGTGGCGGTGTGTGTGTGTAGAGGCTGCAGGGGCAGGGCAGGCAGGGGGATGCAGAGGCTGCAGGGGCAGGGCAGGCAGGGGGATGCAGAGGCTGCAGGGCGAGTGGGGAGCAGGGGGCACAGAGGCTGCAGGGCGAGTGGGGAGCAGGGGGCACAGAGGCTGCAGGGCGAGTGGGGAGCAGGGGGCACAGAGGCTGCAGGGTGAGTGGGGAGCAGGGGGCGCAGAGGCTGCAGGGGCTGGGGGGTGCAGAGGCTGCAGGGCGAGTGGGGAGCAGGGGGCACAGAGGCTGCAGGGCGAGTGGGGAGCAGGGGGCGCAGAGGCTGCAGGGGCGGGGGGGTGCAGAGGCTGCAGGGCGAGTGGGGAGCAGGGGGCACAGAGGCTGCAGGGCGAGTGGGGAGCAGGGGGCACAGAGGCTGCAGGGCGAGTGGGGAGCAGGGGGCACAGAGGCTGCAGGGTGAGTGGGGAGCAGGGGGCGCAGAGGCTGCAGGGGCTGGGGGGTGCAGAGGCTGCAGGGCGAGTGGGGAGCAGGGGGCACAGAGGCTGCAGGGCGAGTGGGGAGCAGGGGGCGCAGAGGCTGCAGGGGCGGGGGGGTGCAGAGGCTGCAGGGCGAGTGGGGAGCAGGGGGCACAGAGGCTGCAGGGGCTGGGAGGTGCAGAGGCTGCAGGGCGAGTGGGGAGCAGGGGTCACAGAGGCTGCAGGGGCGGGGGGGTGCAGAGGCTGCAGGGCGTGGAGGAGCAGGGCAGGCAAGGGCATAGGGGCTGCGGGGCGAGTGGGGAGCAGGGAAGCACTTAGCAACCCCCAACCAAGATCAGAGCTGGAGGGAGGAGAGGGAATGCGGGGTGCTCACAAGAGGGGGCAGAGTTGGGGCAGGGACTTTGGGGAAGGGTTGGAATGGGAGCGGAGAAGGAGTGGGATTGGGGTGGGGCTGGGGGCGGGGAAGGGGCGGAGTTGGGGCAGGGCCGGGGGCAGGGCCGGGGCCCCGTGGAGTGTCCTCTTTTTTAAATGTTTGAATATGGTAACCCTAACTTAGCACATGTACTTCACCATCTCCCTTCCAAGCTCTTTGCCTGTATTAACAAATCTCCGCACCATGACGCAGTCACTCTGGAGTGTGTTCTAGTCCCTAGTGGGCACAGCCCGCCGGGGGCACTGGTGGTTTTAAGGTGGTTGATCTCGTCCTGTGTAAGCAAAATAAAAGTGCGTCTGTGATGGAGACGCTGGATGGATCAGTGAATGGGACACGGGGCCTTTCCCCCTCTAGTGGGCTCAGCGTCAGCCTGGCCCCAAGTTAGCAGGACTGACTAGCGCAGTAGAATCAGAGAAGGGGACATGGAGCCTTTCACCTCTAGGGGTGCTGGCTCTGGCCTGGCCTCAGCTCATGCGGGGACTCACTGGCTTCGTGGGTCAGAGAACTGGATCCAATCCATTGCCAGGCCGGGGGGAGCTGGAGGGCTGAGGACACTAGAGAAAGGGATACAGAGCCCCTCACTCCTCCTGCACTGGGTCCAGCCCAGCCTCCAGTCCGGGGCGGGGGATCCAGGGGCTGAGTCTGTGGGTGCTATTTGGGGAGCCTCCTGACCCCAGAGCCTCCCTGGCAGGGGGAGGGAAAGGAAACAGATGGAGACAAAGCTTCAGATGGAGGTTGATAAGTTCACGCAGGGGTCGTGTTGCCGGCCATAGCACAGGCTGGACTCGGTGACCCCGGAGGTTCTTTCCAGTTCGATGTTCATAATGGCTCCTTCGCCCCCTGGGGCCCCTTCCCAGCCTGGGACTGCTCCCCCTTCGTGTCCCTGCCCTAAGGAGCTGGGGGCTCTCCTACGGAGAACCAGGTGGGGACGGGATCCCCAAGCTGAGGGAGCGACCAGCAGTGATGGTGCAGCGCAGAGATCAAGGGGGAGCAGAGACTCAAGTCTTGGGCAGGAAAAAGTGGCTAGAAAACTTGGTGAGAGTCGAGTGGAGACGGGATGTGGGGTGCACGGGGAGGGCACGGCACATTGCATGAGCTGGAAGGGGGAAGGGAGACAGGGCAGTAGCTGGAGAGGTCAAAGGTCGGTTTGATGATGGGGGAGAGCAGGGCCTGGCTGTATTTAGAAGGGAAAAGCCAAAGGGGAGTCGGAGCTTATGGTAGGATGGAATTGGAAGGGGTGCGGGAGGGCAGGGGTTAAAGGTGGAGTGCAGATGGGAGACCCTGGGAGCGGGGGAGGGAGATCCTGGCAGCCCCTATGAAGGGCTCATGGGACATGGTCTCTGCACAGCCCCTGGGAAACAGAGTCATGGGGCGGGGAGGGAGCAGCTGCCAGAGGCAAAGCAGGCTCTGGGCACTCACTTTCCGGGGGTCGTGGAGTCCGATCCAGACGTTATCCTTGAAGTGTGACTCCCTGATGTATCTGGCCACCATGGTCCCTTCTGCCTCAGTGAGAATGGAGGCGAGATGGGCCCCCTTGTGGTGATACTGACACTGGACCTGCAGCAGGGACATCAGTGAGGCCTGTTACCTCCCTGCAAGAGGACGCTGTTTGGCACAGGTGGGGGCGTTCCCCACCAGGCTGCAGCAGGAGCAGGGATGGCTGTGAGGGGAGAGAGCCCCCTCTCGGTGCCTCTTCCCGAGCCCCAGGGCCTCCACCAGTCACATCACTTCTGCAGCCTCCCCACCCCACCTCTGCAATGATTCACCCCGGGGCCAATGGTGATGTCACCAAACCCCTTCAGCCCCTGCCCACTAACCCTCCCTGCCCGGTGGACCCCTGAGAAGAGTCTCGTACCTCAGCCTCCGACCAGGACACTTTTTCAGGGAAGAACGCATAGCATCGACCTTGGTAGAACAGCCAGTCACTGGGACAGGACGTGGCCCCAATTCCTGATCCGAGAGAGGGGATGGGACGGGGAGAGAGAACAGTGTGGTGAGAGGCTGTTTCGGAGAAGAGAATCGGAGCAGAGCTGCTGGCTGTCATCCTTCCAGCTTCTCCGGATCTCCCCAAATCCCGTGAACGTTTGCCCTCTGTCAAAATGGCCACTATCTCCTATGACTTTCAATGAGGCTGAAGCCACTCAGTTAAAACAGCTGCCACTCCCTTGCCACCTTTGTCAGTAGCAGTGTGGCTGTCCTACTGAAAATTACCACTGTCTCCTTTCCTGAGGGGACAGGAGCTGGGCCGTCCTCAGTGAAGATGGTCACCTCCTATCTTCTGTGCAGGACCACTGGGGGACCTGATGGGGAGGGGAAGTAGCAACACGGTTGAATCAAAGTACACAGGCGACATGGGGGTGAGGATGGGGAGCACTCCTGGAGGGTGGGTGAGGTCCCAGAGGACTGGAGAAGGGCAAACATAGCACCTGTCTTTAAAAAGGGGAACAAAGAAGATCTGGGAAATTATAGACCAGTAGCCTAACTTGGATACCTGGGAAGAGACCGGAACAAATTATGAAACAATCCATTTGTAAGCATCTAGAGCAGTGGTTCCCAAACTTTAACAACCTGTGAACCCCTTTCATTAAAATGTCAAGTCTCGCGAACCCCCGCCTCAAAATGAATATTTCCAGGGATTTTCTCCTTTACCTGAATATAAATTATAAAAGCAGTGATCTTGGAAATATAAAATTTGTTTTTATGACATGCTTATTACATACTATTATTAATTATTGTTTATCATTACAGTATTTTTATTACATTATGAAAATTGCAATGCTCTTCCAAGATCTCGCTTTCATAGCTTGTATCACTTTGAATAAGCCTGTTATAAGACAAAGCTCCTACGTTTCATCAAGGAGTATCAGATGTGAAACAGCAGGAAGGTATTTAAGAAGCCAACTCAACGAGTTCCTCCTACACAAGCATTCAGGTCTTGAGCAGTCCAGGCAAACAACGCACGTTACAACAAACCTTAAACTTGTTCTTCATAATAATTTTAAAAACAAGACTAGCTACTATTTAATTTTAAAAACAGCAAAAAATATCCACCCCTCTTTCTATTTCTTATAAGGAGTCTTGAAGTTTGATAGCTATGCTTGCTTTCATCTGCTTAGCTCTTGGAAGTCCAGGGGCTCCAGGCCGCTGGCCCCATGCTGCCCGGGGTCCCTAGGGACAGCTCTGTCCACCATTAGGGAATTTTTTCCTGAGAACCCCCTGTAACATTTCATGAACCCCCAGGGCTTCTCGAACCCCAGTTTGGGAACCATTGCTTTAGAGGATAATTGGGTTATAAGTAAAAGCCAGCATGGAATTATCAAGATCATATTATGCCAAGCCAACCTCATTTCCTTCTTTAACAGGGTTACTGGCCCCGTGACGCTGTGGAAGTTGTAGACTTGACAGATCTTGATTTTAGTAATGCTTTTGACACAGTCCCACATGATCGTCTCATAAGCAAACTATGGAACTGTGATCCAGATGAAATTACTATAAGGTGGGTGCCCAACCAGTTGAAAGACCATACTCAAAGAGTAATTATCAATGCTTTGCTGTCAAAGAGAGTAACATATCTAGTGAGGCCATCAGGGGTCTGTCCTGGGTGTGGTACTATACAACATTTTCATTAATGACTTGGATAATGTAGTGGAAAGTACGCCTATAAATTTTATGGATGACACCAAGCTAGGAGGGGTTGCTAGCACTTTGGAGGACAGGATTAGAATTCAAATGGCCTTAACAAAGAGCAGATTTGGTTGGAAATCAACAAGATGAAATTCAATAAAGACAGGTGCAAAGTATTTCACTTAGGAAGGAAAAAATCAAATGCACAACTACAAAATGGGGAATAACTAACTTGGTGGTAGTACTGTTGAAAAGGTTCTGGGGGTTATAGTGGATCAGAAATTGAATATGAGTCAACAATGTGATGCAGTGGACAAAAAGGCTAATATCATTGTGGGGTGTGTTAACAGGAGTGTTGTATGGAAGACACAGGAGGTCATTGTCCCACTCTTCTCGGCTCTGGTGAGGTCTCAGCTGGAATGTTCAGGTCTGGGTGCCGCACTTTCAGAAAAACGTGGATAAGATGGAGAGTTTCCAGAGGACAGCAACAAAAATTATAAAAGTTTTAGAAAACCTGCCCTATGAGAATAATGGGCATGTTTAGTCTACAGAAAAGAAGACTGAGGGGGAACCAGACAATCAGAGATCCTAGAAATCTGTTTGCTGTGGAAAAATGTGGATTTTGCATTTTTTACAGAGAATCTTTAGTTTTTACATTTTGTGAAAAAATAAAAATATATATTAACTATTAAATAAGTTTTATTGAAAGTACCAGTGCCACTTATGCAATGCATGCAACCTCCCCCTCTTGTGGTTGATTTTTGAATGTGCTTTAAATTTACATAGCTAAACATACTCCAATAAACTACTTCCGGCGTATAGATCTTACTGAATGGCATATAGGGGTTTGTGTTTTAATGCATTTCAAATTTCACTGCAGCCTCCAGATGTGAGTAATTAAAGTTATGAAAAGATGCCAAAAACTTTAAAAATCACCCCTAAAGATCAAGTCACTGAGTTGGAAGGACAAATTTCACGTTGATGGTAATGTGCTGTTCTGTTCTGTATGCGGCAAGGCTGTAGATAATGTTCAAAGGCAGACAACTGTAGAACACATGGAAAGCACTAAACATGAGCTGAATGAAAAGACGCAAAACCGAGTCTGAAACAGCAGGGTCATCGACAACAGCAATGGAACAATGCACTGTGACTGGATCATTCCATCGTTTTACAACTGTAAATATATCAGAAAAACGTGTTCAACTGATACCTATATATATTGTGGCTAGGGAAACTAAAGTTCAGCATTTAATTATAATCACAGAAAAACACAGATTTTTATATTTTTCTTTAGCTGAGAATTTTTTTTATCCTGGAAAACTAGGATCCCTCCTGGAACAGTCTTCACATCTGTTAAGGGCTGTTCTAAAGAGGATGGTGATCAATTGTTCTCCATGTCCACTGAGGGTAGGACAAGAAGGAATTGGCTTAATCCGCAGCAAGAGAGATTTAGGTTAGATATTAGGAAAAAATTGCTAACTCCCAGAGTAGTTAAACTCTGGAATAGGCATCCAAGTGTGTTTGTGGATTCCCTGTCACTGGAGGTTTTTAAGAACAGGTTGGACAAATACCTGCCAGGAACTATGTAGATTTACTTGGTCCTGCCTCAGTGTGGGGGGCTGGACAAGGTGACCTCTGGAGGTCCCTTCCAGCCCTACATTTCTATGATTCTCTGATAGCTGAGGGCCTCTCGGCTTGGGCAGATGCTGAACCGCTGGCTGGGGTCTGGATTGATAGATTTGGTGGGGAAGGGGCTCTGGGGACCCAGCTGTGATGGCTGCTCCAACATGGTGGGGCTGGGGCCTCTGAGTGAAATGGATTCACTTCCCATCCAGGGCAAACAGAGCCTGGGGTCTCCAGCTCCGAGGGGCCAGGCAGGGACTCACCTTCCAGCGAGGGGTTAAAGATCAGGCAGCCGAGGAGGCAGAGGCCGAAGTAGGTGACTGGTCCCATCTTCTCTCTTCTCCTGGTGAGAAAACGCACAAGGGAGATGTTGCATGACAGCCTGAGACAGCCCCTGGAGCAACCCCGCTCCCATCCCTCGTGGGCATTTCAGTTCTTTGGAGCAGAGGCTGTTTGCTAAAGGGCCTGGCCGGGCTGGAAGGGCCCCGAGAGGGATCCCGTCCCCCAGCCCGAGGGGATGCAGCTTGGAGCCCATGTCCCTGGTTCCGAAGGGCCCTTCTGCCTCTAACCCTCACCGAGCCGTGCCCCAGGGACAGAACTGGACACCCGGCAGGGAGCCAGGTCCCAGCTCCTCAGTGACTGGGCTCTGCAAGCCACACTGCCAGGGACTCCCCGAACCAGGGCTGCAGATAGGGAGGAGCTGGGGGGCAGCAGGGAGGCCAGGCCAACTCAGAGGCAACAGGGTCCCAGGCAACAGGGTCCTGTTTACAGAGCAAAGTGGTTCTCGTAAGGGGCATTTGCCATCTCCCACTGTCCCTCTCTCCCCAGTGCTGGGACTGGCAGGTCCCCACAGTAGCCACCTACATGGAACGTGGAGGGAGGGCACAGGTGGGAGGAGGGAAGAGTTTGGAAGAGGCCCCAGTGCCACCAGGATGGAGGCCAGTCTGTGTGCACAGGGCTGGAATGCCAGCTGCAGGTGCAGCACCTCTGCAATAGTTCTCTGACTAGAGACCAGTTCAGTGTTAGAAACATGGAGCCTCTCGTATTATCACCCAGCACCTGGTACATGAGACACCCACTGACCCCACCCCGGGGCCTTTCCCCCACTAACAGGTGTTTGAATCACACTCATATTTCCAGCTCCAGGGTGATCGAGTGTCTGGGAAGCCAACACTGTGTCTGGGATGCGGGGAGGGGTGATAGTTACTGCACCTCGTGGTGGGGGCTGGGATCCCCATGGCACCATGACTGGGAGAAGGGGTCCAATGGGAGAGCCGCCCGGCAGAGTGATGCTCCATTGGGGACTGGACACAGGACTGGTGGGAGGGGCAGGGCGCTCGGCATGGCTCCGCAGGCATTAGGGTGCCACCTGCAGGGCTGTGCTGGGTGGGAGGAAGGGGTGAGACAGAGACGGTCCCAGGGTCAGAGGACGCAGAGGGCAAGCCTGCCCACGCACCCCAGTAGTGGATCCTCAGCCACCCGGAGCAGAAGGAGGAAGAAGCTGGAGGAAGCTCTGAAGGGTCTCACCTGATTGTCTCTCTGCGTAGCTGCTCTGGTGTAAGGTCGGATCAAGTGCAGCCTGCATGGGACACTGGCCGTGCCTGGGGCATTTGTAGACCAGTCTGGGGAGGGGACCAGGTGTCAACACTGAACATGCAAATCTGTCCAGATGGCAGATACAAACATTTAATGCCCAGGCATACAGATAAGAGGAGCCACAACCCACCCATCTGCTGGGCTGTGAGCAGGAGGAGGCACTTGGCAGGGCTCAGATAACAGATAAAATAAAAGCTGTCCCCTCCCCCCTCACCTGGCAGCGCTGAGATCAGTGTGGCTGTAGGGAGCCCTCGTGCCCTGGCCCTGACTGGCCCAACTGCTCACGTCTGTCTTGTCCAATGGAAAGTTCTGGGCAGATCCCCAGGGTGTGTAAATCAGCTGGAAGATCCTTCTTGAACTGTGGGCACCAGAACTGGACACAGGATTCCAGCAGCTGTTGGCTGTTGCACCACTGCCAAACACAGGGGAAAAAACCCTCTCCACTGCTAAACCAGATTCCCCTGTTTGTGCATCCCAGGATTGCACGAGCCTTTTTGGCCACAGCGTTGTGCTGGGAGCTCATGTTCAACTGATTATCCATCGCCACCCCCAAATCTTTCACAGAGTCGCTGCTTCCCAGGATAGAGTCCCCCATCCTGTAAGTCTGGCCCATGTTCTTTCCTCCTAGATGTCGACATTTACATTTAGCTGTACTACAACCCAGATCAATGACCTGTCCTCTTCATTATTTGCCAGGTCCCGCAACAGACTTTTTTGCAAATTGCAAATACAATTAACATCCTGGTCTTCAAAGATTTGCCTCAGAAATGTTTTCCTCAGCAAATATTGATTCACAGTTTACTGCCATTCCTGGAACCTGTATTCAGCCCCTGCACAGCTAGCCAGCTTTACTGCTCACCCCGACTATCGCATGTCACAGAATAAATATGATCAACTCCCATAAGCCAATAGCTGTGGGGACCAGTTGACCCTCTGGCCCATTTTGCAGCTGTTGAACCCTCCTTAGTGATGGTCAGACACCCAGAAGTTCAGTGAAAGCCACCAACGGGTGGGGCAGAGCCAAAATATCTAAACATTTTGGGCCTCACTGTGGGACCCTCGGCAGCCGCAGTCTCAGGCAGCGTGGGGATAGAGGGGCTCTACAAGGGTCCTTATTTGTCTCACATAGAAGGTCTAGCTGAGAGCTGCAGTTTCACTCATTTGCTCCAGTTCTCTTTCAACACGGAGAGTGGGATTGCTCGGCCGAGCCTTTAGCGCTGCCCCATATTCCCACATGGGCGCTGCCTGGGAACAGGGGGCTGTAGGAGAGGGTGGGATGTGGGGCAGCAGCTCTCAGATAGCATTATACCGTGGTCTCTTCTTAAGAGGGAGACCCACTCATGAACCCCGATCAGCGCTACCCCATTGTAACTCTAGCTAGGACCCCTTGTATAGAGCGGGGCGGAATTTTTTATTCAAATTATTGTTGTGATGAAAAATGCAGATGCAGGTCAACGGCAACAATTCCTGAACCCCGGTCAATTCTGGATCATGGTTTTGTTGGATTACAATGAATACATTTTGGAAATGTCGAAACATTTTGACTTTCCATTTGAGAAAGCCATTTTGGCATTTCATTGAGTTTTATTTTACAGAAACCTTAAAAAAGGTTTGAAAACATCAAGAATTAAATGAAACAAAATGTTTTTGTTTTGCCAGAGACTCAATTTTTTTCCTTTTGGTTTTTCAGTTCAGTCACTGAACCGAAATACGAATTATTTGGACATCTCTACCCGGTCCTCAGGGCCAAGCTGGCAGCAAAATCTGCAGCAAGGTTCCTCCCTCTTCAATTTCTGCAGCGCTCCTGTGGGACAGGCTGGAGATTCTGTGGCAGAGTCACCGGTCTCTCGGAAACGCAGGTTTCCATTGAATTCAGCAGGAAGGTGAAGAACCAGCATCCTGGCCCTGTTCCTCCCAGGCTCGGATTCCCTCTGTTTTTAGCCCCAGCCCTGGATTTCCCGGCTGGTGCAGGGCACGGGGCTGGCAGCGTGTTGCTGCATTGCAGAAGATGTCAGGGAAGGGGCTGGCGCTAGTGGCTGCTGGGAAAGGGACAGCGGCCCGGCCACTCCGGCCTCTCCACCCTGACCGCAGCAGAGCCAGGCCACCCCAGCAGAGTTGGGGCCGGAGGAGGGGCATCCCAGCTGCGGCAGGTTGGGGACCAGGGGAGGGGCACCCCTCCCCCGGGCAGTCCCCAGGCGGGATCTCTGAGTGCCGGATGCTTCCCCCACCACCTGCCCAGGAAACTGCCATCACCACAGGGAAACCCCCTGGTGGCTGCATTTGAGAAACAGTGTCTAGCAGATACGTGGAACCTGGGAACCCCCTCCTGTCGCTAGGTTCTCCTGGCACAATCTACCTTTTGTAAACCCATGTTATAATCTATCCCAATTACCATTTACCTCTGTGTCCTTAACTACTTTCTCCTCAGCATTTGCACACAGTTGAGGTCAAACTAACAGGCCTATAGTTTCCTGGAAAATGTTTTTTTCCCCTTTCTCAAAAACAGGTACTATGTTAGCAATTCTCCAGTCACAGGGTACGACCCATGAGCTTACAGATACATTAAAAATCCTTGCTATTGGGCTCCCAATTTCGTGTGCCAGTTCCTTTAATAGTCTTGGATGGAGACTATCCGGGCCCCTGATTTAGTCCCATTAAGCTGTTTGACTTCCACCCGATGTGGTAATTTCTACGTCCATATCCTCGTTCACATTAGCTTTCCTGCTACTATCCATAAGCCATTCATTAGCCTTATTAAGGGTGCCAGAGAAGGGGTGGCGGCATGGCGCTGGAGGAAAGGTGGGGTGCTCGGTGAGCTGGCAGCAGGAAGAGATGTCAGAGAGACAGCTGGAGACTTGGGCTTGACTGGGGGAGGAGAGGTAGGTGGGGAGTCACAGGCCGAACCCCAGGCACCAACCATCAGCAAATATTGACCTGCTTTGCATTTCATCTGGAGATGGGCATTCGCCTACAGGCTCTTATCATTCTTCTGCTTCTCAGGGCTGATTAAGTGGCCACCAGCATTTCTTGGAAACTACGCTCCTGTTGATTTAAGGGGCACGTGAGCCAGCCCCGAATCAGCATTTGTCCCTGTGCGGGGACACTGGTGCTCTGTGGGCAGCCCATGGGGAGAATCAGTGAGAGGCAATGGGGGTGCAAAGGGAAGGACCTCCCTGCTCACAGAAACATTCGCCGTGCTCCAGATAATTGCATTTAGCTGGCATTGGGGCAGCGCGGTGTCGGGGAGGGATTGGGCCCTAGGACCGGCCTGAGGCCCAGGGGAGCAGCTGCTTCCTATCAAGGGCTGCCAGGGTGGGGAAATAGGAGTTCAAGCCTCCCCAAGGTATCGTCACCCTGACCCTGCCCACACACGGGAGGGAGAATTGCATCGTCAGCTGCCTCCAGAACCCAGCTGTCCTCTCACCTGTCGTGGAAAAAGTCACCCATGCATTGATTTTAGTTCACAGACTCAAGCCTTAGGCCAGTTTATTGCAATACATACCAACACGTTGGGGTAGCAGTCCGAAAACTACCACCCCTAGCACAGCACCCAGGCGGCTTTTATTCCGTCAAACCGCAAGCATAGTACAAATAATACATCATTTATGTGAAAATAAGGGTTGGGGGCTGTCCCTTTTTCCCGGCAGCTTCCTCATGATTTACGAGAATTGGGTGCCTTTTGGGTGGGGGGTTGCTTGGTGGTTTCTGCCATGGGTGGTACTTGGCACCAGTTGGAGTGTTGTTCCTGTCAAGGTACATATTGTTTTTTTCCGGGGTTTTACTGTTAAGGGAATAGGGATTTATTACGGGACGCCCAAAGATGATATATGATTGGCTAGTTTGGCAGTTAGCTGGAACTACAGGAGAAGTTGGCCTTTACTAGAAGCAATTTCTTCATATAAGCGGTTATCCTGTTTCCTAAACAAGCGGTTATTCTGTTGCTGAGGCCTTTTGCATTGCTCCCTCCCGCTCCCTCCTCTGGTTATGACCCTTGACCGAGTTTGGCAGGAGGCTGTGTCACTTAGCCTAGTTCCGGCTTGTGGCCTGCAGGGCGGGCCTATATGACGAGTCTTTGCCGATGTTCTGATCGGTGCAAGGGAGGCCAACCAGGCCTATTCCCCCACACACCCCTTCTGGCTGGGCAATGACCGCCACTGTCCCTTCCCCAGCAGCCCCTAGCCCCAGCCCTTTCCCTGACATCTTCTGCAATGCAGCAACACGCTGCCAGCCCCGTGCCCTGCACCAGCCGGGAAATCCAGGGCTGGGGCTAAAAACAGAGGGAATCCGAGCCTGGGAGGAACAGGTCCAGGATGCTGGTTCTTCACCTTCCTGCTGAATTCAATGGAAACCTGCGTTTCCGAGAGACCGGTGACTCTGCCGCAGAATCTCCAGCCTGTCCCACAGGAGCGCTGCAGAAATTGAGGAGGGAGGAACCTTGCTGCAGATTTTGCTGCCAGCTTGGCCCTGAGGACTGGGTAGAGATGTCAAAATAATCAGTATTTCGGTTCAGTGACTGAACTGAAAAACCAAAAGGAAAAAAATTGAGTCTCTGGCAAAAAGAAAACATTTTGTTTCAGGTCAAAGAAACGTTTCGTTTCATTCTTGATGTTTTCAAACCTTTCTTAAAGTTTCTGTAAAATAAAATTCAATGAAATGCCAAAATGGCTTTCTCAAATGGAAAGTCAAAATGTTGCATTTAAGAAAGGCCGAGACAAACCATTTCGACATTTCCGAAATGTATTCGTTGTAATCCAACAAAACCATGATCCAGAACTGACCCAGGTTCAGGAATTGTTGCAGTCGACCTGCATCTGCATTTTTCAGCACAACAATAATTTGATCGTTGATCATATTTATTCTGTGACATGTGATAGTCGGGGTGAGCAGTAAAGCTGGCTAGCTGTGCAGGGGCTGAATACAGGTTCCAGGAATGGCAGTAAACTGTGAATCAATATTTGCTGAGGAAAATATTTCTGAGGCAAATCTTTGAAGACCAGGATGTTAATTGTATTTGATGTCTGTTGCGGGAACTGGCAAATAATGAAGAGGACAGGTCGTTGATCTGGGTTGTAGTACAGCTAAATGTAAATGTCGACATCTAGGAGGAAAGAACATGGGCCAGACTTACAGGATGGGGGACTCTATCCTGGGAAGCAGTGACTCTGTGAAAGATTTGGGGGTGGGGATGGATAACACTGCTCTACAGCCAAAATGCTTCTGAAATAAATGTAGTCAAACTTTACTAATTCTGGGTCACTGAGAACGAAAATGATGCTTAAAATTGTTGATTGGCTCTAGTTTTCAAGATATGCTATTGGGTCAGTATATATGACCCTTGACTTGGGAATGGCGGAGGATAAGTGAGTTATAAAGGGAAGGGATCTCAATTTAAACCAGAAATGACTAAAATACATCTTTGCCTGGATCTATGAATAAATCTATGACTGGGTTTGGACAGTACTTGCTTTTTAGGCAAAACAATGAATGATGCAATCTGAAGCTGGTATTGCGTCATACATGATATGAATTGCATGATGTTATTCCTAGAAGTCATGGATGATGCAATCATAACGAAGCTTACATCACTCTGCTGAACAAATTGCCCTATATCAGCTCTAGAAATCATACAGTGTCGTGCTCTCTTATTTGTCAGTGTTTGATTTTGCAAAGGGACACATTTCTGTTTAGCCAAAGTGAACAGAGATGCCCCGTACTTGTGTGAACAGTGCAGATAACTTCTGCTATGTTTGTGGTGAAGTAACTTTTGCATCACAAAAGCGCAGTATAACCACTATGGTTAAGAAAGCCTATCACCTTTATTTTGGCTGCAAAATTGAAGATCAGGACAAGAGGTGGGCCCCACACATATGCTGCAACACTTGTGCAACAAATCTTCACCAGTGGTTGAACAGGAAAAGGAAATCTATGCCTTTTTGCAGTGCCAATTATTTGGAGAGAGCCAACAGATCATACCAGCAATTGTTATTTCTGCATGGTGCCTCCAGTTGGGAAAGGTGTGTCAAAGAAGAAAAAGTGGACTATGCATTATCCAAACATTCCATCAGCTATAAGCCCTGTACCCCACGGAGAAGGACTGCCGGTTCCTGATGCACCAGAATCATTCTCACTTGAGTCAGACGAGGAAGAGGAAGAGGATGAAACTTCTGGTCCTGAACCATCAATGTCACAGGACCCACATTTTCTCCCATCCTCCTCCTCTGAACCACACCTCATAACACAAGGTGAACTGAATGACCTTGTCAGGGATTTGGAGCTACTCAAGAGTAAGGCAGAGCTGTTGGGCTCCAGACTACAGCAGTGGAATCTCCTGGCAGGTGATGTTAGGGTTTCCATGTTCTGTGGCCACCAAAAGGATCTTGTCCCATTCTTCTTCATGGAAGGTGATCTTGTAGCCTGCAACAACATCGATGGTGTGATGGCAGCCCTCAACATCGTTCACGATCCAGATGAGTGGAGACTGTTCATTGATTCATCAAAGATGAGTCTTAAAGCTGTTTTACTGCCTAATGGCAATGTTTTGCCATCAATTCCAGTTGGTCATGCAGTCCATATGTAGGAAACCTATGACAACATGAAACAACTTTTGAGGTGCATAAACTATGACCAACATCAGTGGCAGCTTTGTGGTGATTTGAAGGTTGTTGCTCTCTTGCTTGGTCTGCAGACTGGATACACAAAGTACTGCTGTTTTCTCTGCGAATGGGATAGTCGTGCAAGAGATTCCCACTACATCAAGAAAGATTGGCCACTCCGACAGTCATTGGAGCCTGGGAGGAATAGTCTTCAGCATCCACCACTTGTTGAATCAAGGAAGAGTTTGTTACCACCCTTACACATCAAGCTGCGTCTGATGAAGAACTTTGTCAAGGCCATTGACAAAACACAAGCAGCTTTCAAGTACCTCCGTGGAAAATTTCCAAGGTTAAGTGAAGCTAAGATAAAGGAAGGTGTCTTTGTTGGTCCTCAGATTCGTGAACTTCTTCAAGATGATGCATTTGACCATGCACTGCGTGGCAAGGAAAAGACGGCATGGAAAGCCTTCCAGTTAGTGGCAATAAATTTTCTCTGAAACAACAAGGCAGACAACTACAGGTTGTTGGTGGAAAACCTCCTCAAGGCATACAAAAGCCTTGGCTGCAACATGTCACTAAACATTTTTTTCACTCTCATCTAGATTTTTTCCCACAGAACTGCGGAGCAGTGAGCGACGAGCACGGCGAGCGATTTCACCAGGACATTGCAACAATGGAGAAACGCTATCAGGGTAAATGGAGCCCATCAATGCTTGCAGACTATTGCTGGACAGTGACAAGAGATGCTCCATTTAATGAATACAAGAGACAAGCCAAGAAGTGCCGAGTAGACACTGAATAGGACTAAACTATGTACATAATAGTTTTTTGCCTTTTGTTTCATAATAAATTTTATTTATATAACCCTTTTGCTGATTTTTAAAGTGTTACATAAACAGGACAGGTGAAATATTATCATATAAAGCAACCATAAACACATGAAAAGACCTAGGTTTACAATTTATGATTAAAACTCTACTATCTACACAATATACATAGACATAAAATGTAAAAACTTAAATATCTTAGAAACAGTAGCCAATCAGTTGTTTTAATTGTCAGATTTGAATTCAGCACATCGAAATACACAATAAATAGCACATTTTATCTCTGAAGCAGACGACTTCTCAAAAATTGTAGACCAGTGTAATCAGTTGAACATGAGCTCCCAGCACAACGCTGTGGCCAAAAGGGCTCATGTGATCCTGGGATGCACAAACAGGGGAATCTGGTTTATCAGTGGAGAGGTTATTTTTTCCTCTGTGTTTGGCAGTGGTGCAGTGTTTGCTGGAACGCTGTCTCCAGTTCTGGTGCCCACGATTCAAGAAAGATGTTGATTCTTTGAAGAGGGTTCAGAGAAGAGCCACCAGAACAATTAAAGGATGAGAAAACCTGCCTTATCGTGATAGACTCAAGGAGTTCAAGCTGTTTAGCTTAACAAAGAGAAGCTTAAGGGATGATTTGATCAGTCTATAAGTACCTACATGGGTTACAACTATTTAGCGATGGGCTCTTCAGTCTAGCAGACAAAGATGCAACAGAGTCCGGTGGCTGGAAGTTGAAGCTAAACAAATTCGGATTGGAAATAAGGCGTGAATGTTTAATAGTGAAGGTAATTGGAACAATTTATCAAGGGTCTTGGTAGATTCCCCATCACTGGCAATTTTAGAATCCAGATTGGATGTTTTTCTGTAAGATCTGCTCTAGGAATTATTCTGGGGCAAGTCTCTGGCCTGTTTTTTAAAGGGGTCAGACTACATGATCACAGTGTTTCTTCCTGGCCTTGGAATCTAGGCATAAAATTCGAATTAGGTACTTGGAAATGAGATGAGTGAAGTTACGATGTGTCATGAACTCACAGGGTCTATGCTATGCGCGGCCTTTAAACAATCTCTGGAGTGCAGCCCCTTTGGTCTGTTGGACCCCAAAGGTCTAAGCTGTTGCACAAGGGCAGGCCCAGGACTTCAATGACTGCAAGTCTGGGCCCTCGGGATCCAACAGCCCGTGTCTGTCTGTGACTCCCTGCTGCGAGTCCACCTGAAGTCAGACTCCTGAGAGAGACATTTTACCCCTTCTGGGTGCAACGCACTTCAGTCTTTGCAGCGACACTGGGGAGCCTTCTCAAAACACGGTAACATTTATTAGTCACTGCAAATACAGCAGCTGGAAGAGTCTTTTGGCCAGCATGAGCTGTAAGCTTAGGACAGAATTCACCTTGGTGGAAGCCATGGCTTTGCCATGCCCTGCTTATCTGACCTCCTTCTTCTCTCTTCTGTTCTCGGAGTCCCAGAATGAAAGCTGCTGTGTGTCTGTGAACCCCGCTCTTAACACAGGCCCCTGACACCTGCTGTCCATTGTCCTCCTGCTGCCAGCCATGCTGAGTTCACATGTTCAGCCGGCCTCGACTTCCCAGTCATTCAGTGTTAGTGTCCTGGTCTTTGGCTCTCCCTTTGTATCACCTGATCCTCCTCTCACCTCTGTAGGTTCTATTCCGTTCATGTTCATGATTCTGGTCTCCAACCAGAGAGCTACATGAGTCAAACACCTCATCCCTTCCCTCCATTCCAGGGGAAGCATTTTAACCCCTCTGCATCCAGTGAGTAATAATACAAAGGCCAGTGGGCAACGGAAGTGAACAGTGTTCATAAAAACGTTACAGACCATTCCCGGTTCGGTCACACCAGGAGAGAACAGAGCCCCCGTGTGGGGATCATTTGTTTCAGACCGGCTCTCCCTTAATCCTGTCATGACCGTGTAGGGACTAAGGCCCCAAATTATGACTGATTGTTAAGCATTGGCTACGCATCGGTGCTTTTTAGTAAAGATGGGACAAAGGCCTTAGAGAGTTAAATAAAACCCTCAAAGTCTAATGGCAGGGGTTGTTACTCAGGAATTGTTTGTTGGTTTGCAGTAGGGGAAGGGGACAGTGGATCAGGGTCGCAACCTGTAATTTTCCACATCGTAGCCCGTGAGTTGATTTACAGTTACATTCCATTATTGATTCGGGCTCAGGTAGACAGCCTGGCCGGGTAAGAAGATATGTCAGAAGGAAAGGGAACATCTGGAAAGAAAGAAAAGCTGGAAATGGTTTGGGGTAACCGCTTGGCAGATTTTATGGTTTCTGGAAGCCTGGGAGTTTTACTGGTTCCAGAGCATTCCTGCAGCTCCGTAAGCAGATGTTAGTGATGCTAGTAGAGAAAGTGATAAATCAGTTAAAGGCAGAAATAGAGGAGTTAAAGAAAGAGAAAGACAAAGAAATACCCAGCCTGAGGGCTGCTCAGATAGTGGCACTGCAGAAGCAGGGGTGTGACAGTGAGCGAGAGAATAACAGGCTGGAGCAGGAAGTGTCTGGATCGAAACAGTGGAGAGTGAAGGAATTGTTAGGGCCTTACTGAAGAATTCTCAGAATAAGACCCAGGCGAATCCTGGGGAATGTAAGAGACAATCTTGTGCTCTGATAGCCATGTTGGGAGAGCAGAAGAGAACAGTGATTGTGATTTGATGGAGTCGTAGACTAGGAAGGGTGGTGGGTCAGAGGAAGATCTCGACTTGTATCTTTCTCATTATGAGGATGAGAGCTTCCTTTTTCCCTTGCGCTCTTCTGGGCAGTCCCCAGATGGCTACTGAAAGAGGGCTGGAAGCTGGATTGAGTCAGAACCAGGGAACAGGGCTCCACCCTGTGTCTTATGCCTCCACATTTTAAGTGAAGTAAGAGGGGATTCACCTCCTGTCTAAAGAAGGTTTTGATACTAGTTGGGCTTTGCAGCAGTGGGACTAGCTGGTAGGATTGTCCCCTGTGTTACTGAAAACTATCCATTCTTCAGTGAAATATGTACTTACTGACAAGATTAATCATTGTCATTTGTCCAGCCCCAGAAAGCCCTAAGCCCTGCCCCCTGCCACTGTAAAAGGAGCCATGATGATCAATAAATATCCCCAGATATAAGCAGCCAAACCAAAGACATGTGAAAACAGAGTCACTTCGGGTGCACGTCTTACACCGCAGCACCTAGATACCAGGGTAACAGGCTGCTTTGAAATGCAGCAGAGAGACAGACACGAGGGAGTGTGGGGAGCCCATTACAGAGCCAATACCTCGGCCACAGGCAGCGCCCTCAAGTTATAGTCCAGTCCTCGTGGGCCTGACTTTCCCCTGGCCCCACACGTCACCATTTACACCAGAGCCCGGTACGTGTAAATCGCCGTCCAGGGAGGACGGTGCATTTTCCAGTCTCTTCGCACAGGTATAAATGACAACACCCAGTGCAGGGTGCTGATGAGCCAAGCACAGGGCGCGTGATGGGCCGAGTGCTCCCCGGGCTTGAGGGCCAGGAATTGCCATTTTACCCTGCACTGATGGAGGCCAGGCCCCAGCTGGTGTGTCTCCATTGACTCCCGTGAAGCACTGGCCAGTTTACTCCCGGTGCGGTTCTAGCCCCGGTGATTCCAGCGGAGCTCTGAACAACGTCCACCCGCTGGGGGTCTGACCCCAACGACTCCAATAGCCCCACACCAGACTGTACCCGCTGGGGGTCTGACCCCAACGACTCCAATAGCTCCACACCAGACTGTACCCGCTGGGGATCCCCCCACTGACTTCAGGGGGACTCCAGCTGATTTACATTCCCTGGGGACCTGCCCGGAACTTTCCATGGGACAAGATGGACGTGAGCAGTTGGGCCAGTCAGGGCCAGTCAGGGCCAGGGCACAATGGCTCCCCACAGCCACACTGACCTCAGCGCGATCAGACGCGGGGGAGGGGACAGCTTTTATTTTATCTGTTATATGAGCCCTGCCAAGTGCCTCCTCCTGCTCACAGCCCAGCAGATGGGTGGGTCATGGCTCCTCTTATCTCTGTTTGCCTGGAATTAAATGATTGTATCTGTCATGAGGATACATTTGCATGTTCAGTATTGACACCTGGTTCCCTCTTCCCCTTTCCTGGACTGGTCTATAAATGCCCCAGGCACGGCCAGTGTCCCATGCAGGCTGCACTTGATCCGACCTTGCACCAGAGCGGCTACGCGGAGAGACAATCAGGTGAGACCCTTCAGAGCTTCCTCCAGCTTCTTTCTCCTCCTGCTCGGGGTGGCTGGTGGCAGCTGATCCGTTACAGGGGTGGATGCCGGTGTGAGTCCCCTGATCCGGGGCCGTCTCTGTCTCACCCCTTCCTCCCACCCAGCACAGCCCTGCATGTGGCACCCTAACGCCTGCAGAGCCATGCCGAGCGCTCTGCCCCTCCCTGAGCTGGGCCCAGCATCCAGTCCTGTGTCTAGTCCCCAGTGGAGCATCACTCTGCCGGGCGGCTCTCCCATTGGACCCCTTCTCCCAGTCATGGCGTCACGGGGATCCCAGCCCTCACCATGAGGTGCAGTGACTATCACCCCTCCCCTCCGCCCCCTGCCCCAAACACACAGTGTTGGCTTCCCAGACACTCAGTCTCCCTGGAGCTGGAAATATGAGTGTGATTCAAATACCTGTTAGTGGGGGAAAGGCCCCGGGGTGGGGTCAGTGGGTGATAACACGAGAGGCTCCATGTTTCTAACACCGAACTGGTCTCTAGTCAGAGAACTATTGCAGAGGTGCTGCACCTGCAGCCGGCATTCCAGCCCTGTGCACACAGACTGGCCTCCATCCTGGTGGCACTGGGGCCTCTTCCAAACTCTTCCCTCCTCCCACCTGTGCCCTCCCTCCACGTTCCATGTAGGTGGCTACTGTGCGGACCTGCCAGTCCCAGCACTGGGGAGAGAGGGACAGCAGGAGATGGCAAATGCCCCGTCTGAGGACCACTTTGCTCTGTAAACAGGACCCTGTTGCCTAGGACCCAGGCCCTATCTGAGTGACCCCGGCCTCCCTGCTGACCCCCGATTCCTCCCCACCTGAGTCTCTGGCGGTGCGGCTTGCAGAGCACAGTCACTGAGGAGCTGGGACCTGGCTCCCTGCCGGGTCTCCAGTTCTGTCCCTGGGGCACGGCTCGGTGAGGGCTAGAGGCAGAAGGGCCCTTTGGAACCAGGGACATGGGCTCCGAGCTGCATCCCCTCAGGCTGGGGGACGGGATCCCTCTCGGGGCCCTTCCAGCCCAGCCAGGTCACTTAGAAAACAGCCCCAGCTGCAAAACGCCTCCCCCTGTGAAATGCCACGCAGGGGAGAGGGGTCGCTCCAGGGGGTGTCTCAGGCTGTCATGCACCATCTCCCTTGTGTATATTCCCCCCAGGGGAAGCGAGAAGATGGGGTCAGTCGCCTACTTCAGCCTCTGCCTCCTCGGCTGCCTGATCTTTAACCCCGCGCTGGAAGGTGAGTCCCTGCTCGGAGCTGGAGACCCCAGGCTCTGTTTTCCCCCAATGGGAAGTGAATTCATTTCACTCAGGGGCCCTCAGCCCCATCATGGAGGAGCAGCCGACACAGCTGGGTCCCCAGAGCCCCTTCCCCACTAACCCCACTAATCCAGACCCCAACCAGCGGTTCAGCACCTGCCTGAGGAGAAAGGCGGCTTCCTGCTGCCCCTGGCTCTGAGTGCAGAGGGAATCCCTGAGACCTCCTGGGGCTGAGTGTGAGAGACAGGCTGGGAGCTAAACCCGCCCCCATCTGCTGCGGCTTAGAGGGGGACTTTCCCCATCGGGGCAGAGGGGTCCCCTCCCAACCAGGGAACAGTATGTGCCAATAACATCCCAGACAAGTGACAGCCATCTCTTTTCACTGGGCTCAAAATGTCGCCTCTCCGTGAGCTTCATCCCTGTGCTATGGATAATCCAAACCCTGTGCAAACAAAAATCCTGGGATCCACAGAGTATTTCTCTCCCCGGCACCCCTTCCTTACGTATCCCCACAAATCTCTGCACTTACTCCACATACTGCTAATCCCTTCCCCCTCCCATCTGTCACTAGCTCTCTGCCTTCCCTTCCCTCTCTGGGCCCTCAGCTCTCAGAGAATCGTAGAAATGTAGGGCTGGAAGGGACCTCCAGAGCTCACCTTGTCCAGCCCCCCACGCTGAGGCAGGACCAAGTAAATCTACATCATCCCTGACAGGTGTTTTTCCAACCTGTTCTTAAAAACCTCCAGTGACAGGGAACTCACAACCTCCCTTGGAAGCCTGTTCCAGAGCTGAACTACCCTTAGTGTCAGGAAGTTGTCCCTAAAATCTAACCTAAATCTCCCTGCTGCAGATTAAGCCCATTGCTTCTTGTAATAGGTCCGTGCCGGGGCTCGACCCTCCTGGGCGGAAGGGGAGCCACACCGACTCACTACTGCTGGAATAAACAGCCAGTTAGTTCAGAAGCTCCGGCCCTCCGGTGCAGGGGCGGAGCAAAACTGACAGCTAGCTCAGGGCTCAGGCCCTCAGGTGCAGGGGCCGAGCTGACAACAGTGAGTTCAAGGCTCAGGCCCTCAGGTGCAGGGGCTAAGCAAGCAAACAGTTAGGGAGCCCAGGCCCTGGATCAGGGCGGGGCACACACAGTTACAGCTCAGGCCCTCTGGTGCAGGGGCTGAGCGAGCAAACAGTTACGGAGCCCAGGCTCCTACAGCCGAGCGTTGGGTGAGGGGGAAGCCTGCCACCCGTGCAGGGGGTGGCAGGGGGGAACGCAGGCCCACCCACTCCACTGCGTTCCAGCCCGGGGCCCTAGCAGCGGTTACTGCCGCTGCTGGTCAGTGGGGTATCCTGACCGAAACACACTGACATTGGCTCACATTCATCTGCAACCTGACCGGGGTCGGCTATCCCCGGGCTACTTCCAGGTTCCCCCTCAGAGCCTACCTCGTTCGTGGCACCGGGCTCGGGCCAGTCCAGCTGCATGGGCTCCTCTCGGCCAGGGCTTGGTGGCAGGTCCGGCAGCTCTGCCGGGAAATCAGGCCAGTTGCACTCGGGCGGCTCCTCCGGGTAGCAGCAGGGGCGGAGGGGCTCTGGGGCGGTCTCGCCTTCAGGGTTAGTGTGGGGGGGCTCCCAGGGTTCCTCCCAACGACGGGAGCGGACGGGCTCCGGCGGCTCCTCCTCGTAGTGGGTCCGGGGCAGCTCCGGCCAGTTAGGGCCCTGGCCTCGGGCCTCGGAGGTCTCCTGGCCGGGAGCTCCCGGCCGCACATCTGCTCCCTGTGGTGGCTGGCGGCTGACTGAGCTCTGGCGGCCGGCCTTTATACTTCCTGTCCCGCCCCTTGACTTCCGGGGGGCGGGGACAGGCGGCGGTGGCTCCACCCACTCCGGTGCCTGCAAGGGTGCTCCCTCTTCTGGGCAGGAGGGGAGCCACACCAACTCACTACACTTCTTATCCTACCATCAGTGGATATGGAGAATAATTGATCACAATCTTCTTTATAACAGCCCGTAATAGATGTGAAGACTGTTCTCTGGTCACTCCTCAGTCTTCTTTTCTATGGACTGAACATGTCCATTTTTTTAAACTTTCCTCACAGATCAGGTTTCTAAACCTTTTAGCTTTTTTGTTGTTGTCCTCTGGAATCTCTCCATCTTGTCCACGTCTTTCTGAAAATGCGGCACCCAGACCTGAACACAGAACTCCAGCTGAGACCCCACCAGAGCCAAGCAGAGCAGGACAATAACCGCCCGTGTTTTACATCCAACGCTCCTGTTAATACACCCCAGAATGATATTAGCCTTTTTCTCAGCTGCACCACATTGTTGACTCATATTTAATATGTGGTCCACTATAGCCTCCAGATCTCTTTCAGCAGTACTACCGCCTTGCAAGTTATTCCCCATTTTGTAGTTGTGCATTTGATTTTGCCTTTCTAAGTGAAGTACTTTGTACCTGTCTTGATTGAAGTTCATCTTGTTGATTTCAGACCAAGTCTCCAGTTTCTTAATGCCATTTGGATTCTAATCCTGTCCTCCAAAGTACTGGCAAACCCTCCCAGCTGGGTGTCATCCACCAAATTTATAAGCGTACTCTCCACTCCATTATCCAAGTCATTCATGGAAATGTTGAACAGTATCAAAGCCAGGAGAGACCCCTGGGGTACCCCACCAGACATGTTGGCCCAGTTTGACAGTAAACAAGTACACCTCCCCAATTACTCTTTGAGTAGGGTCTTCCAACCAGTTATGCAACCACCTCATAGTAATTTCATCTGGATCACATTTCTATAGTTTGCTTATGAGAACATCATGTGGGACTGTCAAAAGCATTACTAAAACCAAGATATACCAAGTCTACAGCTTCCCCCACTTCATGGGGCCAGTAACCCTGTTAAAGATGAAAATTAGGTTGGCTTGGCATAATTTGATATTGACAATTCCATGTTGGCTTTTTCTTTTAACCTAATTATCCTGTAGATGCTTACAAATTCATTGTTTCATAAATTGGTCCAGTGTATTTCCAGGTTTCAAAGTTAAGCTACTGGTCTATAATTTCCCAGATCTTCTTCATTCCCCTTTTAAAAGACAGTTAATATGTTTGCCTGTCCTTCCTGAACAAGCTATACCCCTCTCTACCAATATTCCAGTCAGGAGATTTATCCCACCAAGTCTCTGGGATGCCGATTAAGTCATAATGTAGCTTATATACTAATACTTCCAGTTCTTCCATTTATTCCCCATACTCCTTGCATTTGTATATAGACATCTGAGACGTACAGGAGATTCCCGCAGTTATCCCTCTTGTTGCTCCTATGATTCAATTGTAATTTTCCATTTCCCTCCCAACATTTAGCCTTCTGATAAGGTCACCTGTGGGATTTTGTCACCCGTCCCTTTTGAACCTACTTCTAAACCCTGCTCACTAGGTTGGCAAATCGGTGTGTGGTGTCCCTTCAGCCTCTACTATACGCCAATGTCCGCAACCTCCCCTCTGCTCCCAGCCTCACCAGTTTCCCCATGACACCCAGTGCTCCCCACCCTTACCCTATAGTCCCCTGTGTACTCTGACTCAACCCCCTTGATACCTCACCCCGTCATGTTCCCCAATGCTGCACAGAAGATAGGAGGTGACCATCTTCCTTGAGGACAGCCCAGTTCCTGTCCCCTTGGAAGGAAGACAGTGGTAATTTTCAGTAGGTCAGACGCACTGCCACAGACAAAGGTGGCAAGGAAGTGTCAGCTGTTTTAACTGAGTGGCTTCAGCCCCATTGAAAGTCATAGGAGATAGTGGCCATTTTGACAGAGGACAAAATTTCACAGCATTTTTGGAGATCCAGATAAGCTAGAATGATGACAACTGACAGCTCTGCTCCCATTCTCTTCTCCAAAACAGCTGCTCCCCACACTGTCCTCTCTCCCCGTCTTGGACGAGGAATACGGACCACATCCTGTCGTCGTGGCTGGCTGCACTACAACTACCAATGCTATAGGTTCTTCCCCGAAAAGAAGACCTAGTCAGAAGCTGAGGTATGAGGCTCTTCTCAGGGATCCACTGGGCGGGGTGGGTTAGTGGGCAGGGGCTGAAGGGGTTTGGTGACATCACCATTGGCCCCGGGGTATTCCTGCAAAGGTGGGGTGGGGAAGGCTGGTGCCAGGCCCTGGGGCTCAGGAAGAGGCACCGAGAGGGGGCTGTCTCCCCTCACAGCCGTCCCTGTTCTGGCTGCAGCCTGATGGGGCAGGACCCCACACCAGTGCCAAACAGTGTCCTCCTGCAGGGAGGTAACAGGCCTCGCCGATGTCCCTGCTGCAGGTGCAGTGTCAGCATCACCGCAGGGGGTCCCATCTCGCCTCCATTCTCACTGAAGCAGAAAGGAAGATGGTGGCCAACTATATCACCCGGTCAGGCTCCAAGGATTACGTCTGGATCGGCCTCCATGACCCCGACAAGGTGAATGCTCAGCGCCTGGTTTGCCTCTGGCAGTTGCGTCTCCCATTGGCTATTTCCCAGGGGCTGGGCAGAGACCCTGGCCCATGAGCCCTTCATAGGGGCTGCAGACTAAGTTCCCTGTAAGCTGTGCGCAGCCTATGAAGTGCCACGCAGGTGCTCAGGGAACCCGCCCAGACAGGACCTGCCATGGCTGGGGAGGGGCACTCCTCCTCCAGCCCCAACTCAGCCCCAGACCTGCCTCGGCCAGGGGAGGGGCACCCCCCCAGACCCCAATCCAGCCTCAGCCCAGACCTTCCACGGCCGGGGACAGGGCGCCTATCCCACGGCTCCAACCCCAGAGCTGCTGCGGCGGGGAGAGGCACCTCTCCCACCCAGTCCAGGTGCTGCTGCGGGGAGAGAGAGCTGGGAGAAGACCTCTTTCTCTCTCTTCACCGTAGCCCTAGGGCAGCTTGCACCCCAAACCCCTCATCCACGGCCCCATCCCAGAGACCGTAGCCCAAGCTGGACCCCTCACACCCCTGTGCCCCAGCCCTGAGCCCCCTCCCACATTCCGATCTCCTCAGCCCCACTTCCACCACATGAATTTTGTCATGTGCACCAATATGGAGGTGATGTGTCACACATCAGTACACAGCCAGCACAGACAACAAAAAAAGCATGTGGTAAGAAATTTTTTGCTTTGAATTCATTTAGCTTGTTAAGTTATAGGTTAGTTGCATTTTACCTTTTATTTTCTTTGTAACCAATTCTGATATTTATGCCTCATTACTTGTGATCACTTAAATCTTTCTTTGTGTAGTTAATAAACGTGTTCTATTGTTTTATCTAAACCAGTGTGTTTGGATTGAAGTGTTTGGGAACCTCCATTTGAGATAACAGGGTTTGTGCATATCATTTTCTATTAATGAAATGATGGATTTTATATGAGCTTGTATTGCCTAGAAGGAGAGAACTGGGCAGTACAAGATGCGCATTTCTGGGGACACGTCTGGGACTGGGAATTTGCTCGTGTTAATCTGTAATATAATTCAGGAGTGGCTGGCTATAGCACTCATACAGTATAGCTGGGAGTGATTTACTGGCTGACGGCTGTGTCTGAGTGGCTCAGGAGTGGTTGCTCTCAGAGCGAAGCAGTGTGAAAGGCACCCCAGGTTGGAGAGTTGAGGGGACACAGCTGTCCATCCATCCAGCTGATACCCTGGGCAATGTCAGAGTGACACAGTGAGTCGCAGGGAATATGCCCGGCTTGTTGTTTTAAGGGAGGTTTACATTTTAAGCACTGGACTAGCGATTTTAAGTGAGACTCAGGTGTGGTGATTGCGGACGGTTACAGGTTGTTGCTTTCTGTGCTTATTTCGGGTCAGGGGAGTAGAAACAGTAAAGCGTAAAAACAAGTGACCGTGAAACAGTTGTAAAGTCAGACCTGGGGAGGAGGGCAGGCAGCAGAAAAAGAGAGCGAGAACGCTAGTTCCAGAGGTGGGAAGCAGAAATGAGACAGAAAAAAGCAGCTATTAGACTGGAAGAAAATGAGATGGAGCTGAAGGAGAAAGAGGCAGCCGCTGCGCTGGAAGCTGAAGCCCATAAAAGAGCCATGGAGATGAAACAAGAAGCCGAGGGGAAGGAAAAGGAGCAGAAATACAGTCTAGAACTGCTAGAAAAGCATGGACGGCTCCCAGCGTCTCCAACATCTCCCTCCACTCAAAGAATCCCCAGCTGTGTCCTGCATACAAAGAGACAGACTGCACTGAACAGCACATGCCCACCTTTGAAAAGCTATGTGAAGTTCATAACATTCCTGAGGAAAACAAGGTCCCCACACGGATTGCAAAACTGCCTGGTAAAGCTCGGAATGTAATGAAATGATGGACTTTCTATGAGCTCATATTGCCCAGAAGAAGAGAGTTGGGCAGTGCAGGATGCACATTTCTGGGGACAAGTCTGGGACTGGGAATTTGCTGGTGTTATATAATTCAGGAGTGGCTGGCTATAGCATTCTTACGGTGTAGCTGGGAGTGATTTACATGCTAGAGCAGCATCTCTCAAATAGGGCCACCGTATGAACAGGGGACCAGTGTGATTTCCCCACCTTCCTGAGGGCGGTGGGGCTTGGGCTTCGGCACTGGGGTGCTGGATAACAGGCTCTGGCTGTGTGGCGGGGGACTCCATCCCCCAGCCATGGGGTTTCCGGCTCCAGCCCTGGATTCAACCCTCCCACTGCTCCTGGCCCTCCCTGCCTCCCTCCCCACCTTCCCATCTAGGGCTTAATTTGTCCCGCTGCTTGCAAAGGCTGAGTAAGGGTACGTCTATACTTACCCGCTGGTTCGGCGGCAAGCAATCGATCTTCTGGGATCGATTTATCGCATCTTGTCTAGACGCGATAAATCGATCCCGGAAGTGCTCGCTGTTGACGCCGGTAATCCTGCTCCACGAGAGGAATAGGTGGAGTCGACGGGGGAGCCTGACTGCCGCGTGTGGACCCGCAGTAAGTACCTTTAAGTTTGAACTAAGATATTTCGACTTCAGTTACGTTATTCACGTAGCTGAAGTTGCGTATCTTAGTTCGAACTGGGGGCTTAGTGTGGACCAGCCCTAAGTCTGCTGTGAAAAGTGATATTAACAAATATACCAACAACCCTTTTCACAGTAGCATATTTACTAGCTAGCACGTCTAAAAAACAAAATCAACCAAATAAAGCAAAACATGCGAAGCACCTTCTTTGTGTTTCTATTCTGTTTAGGTCCAGGGAAGAACAGAGACAATTGTACATCACTTTTATTATTGAGTCTGCCAAAAAAAACCCCAAACCCTCCATCAATAAATTACAATGATTTGGACGTGGATCTGTACATATTTATTTGTTTTTCCTAAAATTAATAAAGTAATTTAGGAAAAATTGTCAGAGCGGCCACCAGCAAGGGTTGGTGGCCACACTGAAGCCACCAAAAAATGTGTTGTGACATCCTCTGTGCTAGGGACTGTGTGAGAACAGATCAGGAGCGGTAGCTCTCACAGAAGAGCAGGGTAAAAGGCACCCCAGGATGGAGAGTTGAGGGGACACAGCCCTCCATCAGTCCAGATTATACCCTGGGTCACATCACATGGGGTCAGGAGGCTCCCTGAACAGCACGCACAGACTCAGCCCAAGGATCCCTTGCCCAGACTGGAGGCTGGGCTGGACCCAGTGCGGGAGGAGTGAGAGGCTCTGTATCCCGTTTTCTAGTGTCCTCAGCCCTCCAGCTCCCCCCGGCCTGGCAATGGATTGGATCCAGTTCTCTAACCCCCCAAAGCCAGTGAGTCCCCCCATGAGCTGAGGCCAGGCCAGAGCCAGCACCCCCAGAGGTGAAAGGCCCCATGTCCCCTTCTCTGATTCTACTGCGCTAGTCAGTCCTGCTAACTTGGGGCCAGGCTGACGCTGAGCCCACTAGAGGGGGAAAGGCCCCGTATCCCATTCACTGATCCATCCAGCATCTCCATCACAGACACACTTTTATTTTGCTTACACAGGACAAGATCACCCACCTTAAAACCACCAGTGCCCCCCGGGGGGCTGTGTCCACTAGGGACTAGAACACACTGCAGAGTGACTGCGTCATGGTGTGAAGATTTGTTAATACAGGCAAAGAGCTTGAAAGGGAGAAGGTGAAGTTCATGTGCTAAGTGTTACTATTAGATCAGCGTCTCCAGGTCCCGTCCCCCTGAGCTGGCCTCTCCCCACCCACTGCCCCACGGCCCTTCCCCGACTCTCCCACTGCCTGAGTGGGGCACTTCTGTGTTGGATTTAGGTGTTTCTATGGTGCCTTGTTACCAAGGTCTCTTCTCCGTGGGATCCCACGACCTTTCTCCCCTGTCTCTGCAGGACAGAACCTGGACATGGACAGATGGCTCCCTGTATCGCTACAAAGCTTGGAAAGCTGGAGAACCACACAACCTGAACAACGAGTACTGCACTGAGCTGCTGAAATACAGGGGTAAACAGATGCTCAAATACACATGCACCAACAAAGGAACCAAGACAGGACCCTGGCCACACACTCCAGCTCTCTCTGCGGAGATGGCCTCCTGTCCTGTCACCCTGCCTCTCTCCCGCAGCTCACACTGCCGCTCTCTCTCCCCTGATCTCACCTGGTAACTCCTCCCCCACGGGTAGTCCCAGTTTGAGGCTCAGCTCCAGTCAGAGGCAGGCCACACAGTACATTAGGCCCCAGACGATCAGTTAAAGGGAACGACCAGAACATAGACACACACACAAAATGGGAAATGAGTGTGTTGGAAGGAGTATCGCAGAAAGGGATCTGGGGGGTCATAGTGCATCACAAGCTAAATAGGAGTCAACAAAAAGAGCAAACATCATTCAGGGATGTATTAGCAGGAATGTTGTCAGCAAGACGCGAGAAGTCATTCTTCCACTGTACTCTGTGCTGATTTGGCTTCAACTGGGGTATTGTCTCCAGGTCTGGGTGCCCCATTTCAGGAAAGATGTGGACAAATTGGAGAAAGTCCAGAGAAGAGCAAGAAAAATGATTAAAGGTCTAGAAAATATGACCTGAGGGAAGTTTGAAAAAACTGGGTTTGTTTAGTCTGGAGGAGGGAAGACAGAGAGGGGACATGATAGCAGTTTTCAAGTACATAAAATGTTGTTATAAGGTGGAGAGACAACAATTGTTCTCATTAACCTCTGAGGATAGGACAAGAAGCAATGGGCTTAAACTGCAGCAAGGGAGGTTTAGGTTGGACATTAAGAAAAACTTCCTCACTGTCAGGGTGGTTAAGCACTGGAATAAATTGCCCAGGGAGGTGGTGGAATCTCCATCATTGGAGTTTTTTAAGTACAGATTAGACAACACCTGTCAGGGATGCTCTAGCTAATATTTAGTCCTGCCTTGAATGCAGGGACTGGACTAGAAGACCTCTCAAGGTCCCTTCCAGTTCTATGATTCTATAACTATCGCACACTTGTTGATATGCAGGTGGGGTATGGATTCTTTGGTTTGATGCATTGGTGGCTTTTGCCACTCTGATTCTGGAGGCAGACAGGGGGCTATTTTGGCCCCAGGACAATTTAGAGCAGCCTCAGGGCTGCTCTGACCATGGCAGTAACAAACTGGGCAGCCAGAGCACAGGGGCTTCAGCCACACCCCTGCCTGTCCCCTATGCTGGGGAGGCCAGGGCTGGGCAGGGCAGCTGTATCTCTGCTGGGTTCCCCTCTGCAAGAAGAACCCCTAACTAACCATTAAGCCAGCTTCCTGCTGTCCGTGTTGCTGGAGTGGTGTAGCAGGGTGGAGCGGGGCTGAAGGCCTTGTCCCCTTGCTGGAAGTAGGACATGGAGCTGGCTGAACAGGGAAATCTCACTTGCTAATTCATGAGTAACTCATTCTCCCTGGGCTATGCTAGGAACACGGCCCCGCCCACCCTCCGATGCTCCTGAGTCGGAGTGTTCAGCAGCGTTGGCACAAATGCTCTGTCCCCCAAACTCACACTGGGCAGGATTCCCCCCCCACCAGTCTCCTACTTAGAAGTGTCACTCATCCAATCCTGGAGCAGGAACAATGCCATGTGACCTGCACGACCAATCACACACAGCTAATAGTTGAAGTGAAACCTTTTGCAAAACGATTGTGGGCACCGTTTCTGAAGAACGCTCCCGGGGCTGTGGGGCTCTGCGAACGGGAAAGAGGGTGAAATTCACAGCAATTCATCAACCCCAATCCGTAGTGCTGACCCTAGGGCGAGATGCTGCCTCTGGGCCACGCCCAAACCCAGAGCTGTAGGAGATGGAGGTAGGGCCGGCTCGTTCAGCACAGAGCGAGCCGGCGTCCCTCTTCCTGAGCTTGTCTCCCCACTGGCAGCTGGCCAGGGCTCTGTGCTCTTCTTTCTGGCCTTTTGAGGGGAGGGGAGGTAACAGCAGGTGCAGCGTGGCCTAGTGGAATTGTAGGGACTGTTACTCAGGAGACCTAACTGCTATTCCCAGCCCTGCCACTGATCTGCTGGGTGACCTTGGGCAACTCACTTCCCCACTCTGGGCCTCAGTTTCCCCTCCCACCTCTTGTCTATTTAGACTGTGCGCTCCCTGTGGCAGGGACTGTCTGTGGGTGTGTGTATGAACACAGCACCTAGCACCAAGAGGCCCCGTCGTGCTCTCATCAGACACAATCCAACACAATAGAAGAGGGTCTCCCACTGTCACGCTGACACAGCGTCCCTCAGGAAGTGATGGAGCCTGTCTCTGTCTGAGGCACATGGGGCTTTGTCTCCAGCCTCTTATTCCTCGCAGCCTCATGCCCAGAAGCTGGGGCCTTCTCTCAGCAGGGTGCAATGGGGTGTGTGTGTCACTGTAAGGGCAGGAATGGCCCCACTCGCCCTTCCCCTGCCCCAGTGATTTCTGTTTTACTTTCTAGGTTTTAAGGAATGGAACAATGTTAGCTGTGCATCAAAACATGCCTTCATTTGCAAGTATGAACTCTAGCGAGGGGAGTCACACGCCTGCGCCTGAAGGGGGAGCTCAGCGTCTGGGCTCCTTGGGCATGATCAGGCAACGGCCCAGACTTTCCGATGCCTTTGCTGCATCGAGGGCCTGTCCCCTCCCTCCCTGAGAGACCAGATCTCACTTCCCCAGCTGCAAACTCTCTTCCCCCAAGTGTCTCTGTTCTAGTTACACGCCTGCCCCTTCCCTCCCTTCCCCTCAGTGGCTGCAGCCCACGAAAAGAATAAAGTCTCCTGAGCACGTAGTTCTGTGTGTGTCTCCTCTGTCCCATTCCTGGCCCCGCATAGAGGCGTCCATCCAGCCCCCTCTGACTGTGTCCTGAACCGCCCAGATCCCAGTGGAGGAGAGAAAGGGGACCCCCAGAGGGAGGCAGGGCCTTTTGGCTAAGGGACAGGACATGATCTCCCTCCAGATATCTGCAATACCCAGAGTTTCCTCTCTTCTGGCCCACCCATCTCCTCCTGGTCTCATCTCCACTCAGACCCTGAGCTCCTCAAAGCAGGGCCGTGTCTAGCTATTGTGTAAACATCATTGTCCTTCAGAGCTGGAAGCAGGACCCTGCACAGTGAGAGATAAAGCTGTAGCAGACTCCTGAGATCAGGCACTGAGAAGTACACCTAGCACACACGTCCCAGTGGGTACACAGGCTCCATGCACATCTACTGTAGGGTGCTACAGAAATCAAACTTCATTAATAGAGCAGAAGACTGAGCCAGGACTCCTGGGTTCCATTGCTGGCCTGGCCGCCATCGGCTTCCTGTGTGACCATCCCTGGGGAAAGCCCCTCCCCATCGCAGTCTGTGCGGTGGAGCTAATGATCCTGACCTGCTGCTCAGAGCGGGGAAGAAGGTAACACCCGGAGTGTCTGTGATGCACTTGGGGATCATCGGATGGACGTGTGACAGGTTCAGTCACAGAGACCCCCTTGGGACTGTCACCTGATGTGCTGAGACTGCCTCTGAGCCCGTTTCCTCTGCCAGTTTGGGCCTCCAGAACCCTGCCTTGTTGATCCAGACACACCAGTCTGCTCCAACACAGACCCAGGGTCCGAGCCATGTGCCCCAAAGCTTCAGACTTAACCCAAAACAGCTTAAGAAGTGTTCCTGTCTCTAGCACCCAGACACCCAGCTCCCAATGGGATCCAAACCCCTAATGAATCCGTTTTACCCTGTACAAAGATTATACAGGGTAAAGTCATAAATTGTCCCCTCTCTATAACACTGATAGAGAGATATGCACAGCTGTTTGCTCCCCCAGGTATTAATCACTTACTCTGGGTTAATTTATAAGCAAAAAGTGATTTTATTAAGCATAAAAAGTAGGTTTTAAGCAGTTCCAAGTAATAACAGACAAAACAAAGTAAGTTACCAAGCAAAATAAAACAAAAACACGCAAATCTAAGTCTAATACATTAAGAAACTGATTACAGATAAATCTCACCCTCAGAGATGTTCCAATGAGCTTCTTTCACAGACTAGACTCCTTCCTAGTCTGGGCCCAATCCTTTCCCCTGGTACAGCCCTTGTTCCAGCTCAGGTGGTAGCTAGGGGATTTCTCATGACTGCAGCCCCCTTTGTTCTGTTCCACCCCCTTATATACCTTTGGCAGAAGGCAGGAATCTTTTCTCTCTCTGGGTTCCCACCTCTCCTTCTAAATGGAAAAGCACCAGATGGATTCCAGTACCAGGTGATATGGTCACATGTTCTGCGAGACTCTAAGCCTCCATTCTTCCTGGCCTGACTCACAGAAAGGCTTGCAAGTAAACAGAGCCAGCTACAGTCAATTGTCCTGGTTGATGGGAGCCATCAAGATTCCAAACCACCATTAATGGCCCACACTTTGCATAATTATTATAGGCCCTCAGAGTTATATTTCATATTTCTAGTTTCAGATACAAGAGTGATACATTTATACAAATAGGATGACCACACTCAGTAGATTATAAGCTTTGTAATGATCCCTTACAAGAGACCTTTTGTATAAAGCATATCCCAGTTACGTTATATTCACACTTATTAGCATATTTTCATAAAATCATATGGAGTGCAACGTCATGGATGGTACCCTAGGGCAGCATTTCTCAAATTTTTTGCAGCCATGACAGCCTCCAAAGAATGGGCAGAGATTGGGGAGCATGGGGGGTGTTGTCCCACAAACTGTATACGTTGATAATGGGGGGGGGGCACAGTTTAAAGGTTTGTCTGCCCCTGAACAGCTCAAGTCACAGTGCCCCCCCCCGGGCAGGCCCCTCCCTTATCCTGTCTCCCCTCCCAGAAAGCAGCGGCCTCCTCCCTGCAGCCCCCACCTGTTACTCCTGAATAGCTGTTACCCAGGGCAGGGAGAGCTGCCTTGGTGTTCGCGCTGGCTCTGCCAGCAGGGGTGAGCAGCCTGCACCGCGCAACCTCCTCGGCGCTCCGGGCACAACTCCTGGAGAAACGTGGGGCCGGTGTGCATGGCGCCAGAGGCAGCTCTTGTCAGTGGAGGCAGCTGTGCCATTCGCTCCTCTGGGCAGCTCCCCCGCTCCCTCCTGGCCAGGGGACGGGGACCCTGGGACTCCGCCGGTGGCAGGTGAGTTCCCAACCACCTTCCCCAGGGTGAGCTCTCGCTGAAGGGCCACGGGAGGCAGAGACAGAGACATGGGTGGACACTTGGATGTATCTATACGCATGTTTATTTGTTTTTCCCGAAGTTAATTAAGTATTTTAGGAAAAATTGTCAGAGCGGCCACCAGCAAGCGTTAGTGACATGCAGCCCCTGGAGCTCACCGGTTGGGGGGGGCTCTAGCCAGCTGTGCCCTAGCGGGGTCTGGGAGTGGGCCCTGTCCCTGAGGGATTGATCCCCTGAGCAGGGAGAGGCTGAGGGTCTTGTGCTCATCCCTGTCTGAAGGTGCTTAGGTGGGCATGGGCGCCTGTCCCAGTGACATGGCTGCTGAGACTCCCAGCCTCCTGTGGGCACTAACCCACTCTGCCCAGGGACACCCAGGGCTCACAGCCTGGCCCTTCCCCGGGAGCACTTCACACCAGCTCCTTCCAGCTGTGAGTTCATCACATCCTGGCCTGCCCTTCCCCAGACAAGGAGTGTGAGTGCAGAGCACACCCCCCGGCCCGGGTTGTCTCATCCTGTTACATCTGGTCTGGTTTGGACTGTTGGCTCTTTGGGGCTGACAGTGTCACAGGGTCTGCGAAGCACCAAGCACCATGGGGCCCGGTGTGGTAACGGGGCCTAGGCCTTTACCCTCAGTGTGAGCTCGTAAGGTGTCACAATAATGTCTGACAACAACTGTGGATGGGAACAGAAGCACATGCTCTTCATGGTTAATTTCCAAGCAGGCAAAAAGTTATAGGCCCAGTTGTCACAACAAAACCCCACAACAACGGCCTTTTCCACAAGTATATCATATTCTATTTGAGATCCACTAAAACCCTCAGATCTTTGTCAGCAGCACCGCCACCTCGCCGTTCTTCCCCATTTTATAGTTGAACATTTTGCTTTTCCTTCCTAAGTGCTCTACTTTGCACTTGTCTTTACTGAATTTCATCTTGTTGACTTCAGACCAATCCTCCAATTAGTCAAGATCATTTTGAATTCTAATCCCGCCCTCCCAAGTGCTTGCAGCCCCTCCCAGCTTGGTGTCATCTGCTAATTTTCTAAGTATTCGCCCCCCCTCTATTATCCAAGTCATAAAGGAAAATACTGACTAGACCCAGGACTATCCCCAATGGGCCCCACTAAATACGCCCTCCCAGTCTGACAGCGAACCATTGATAACCACACTCGGAGTACAGTCTTTCAACCAGTTGAGCATCTTATCGTAATTTCATCTCACCCACATTTCTCTAGTTTCTTTGTGAGACTGTCAGATGGGACCACGTCAACACCCTTGTGCGACTGGCAGACCAGGCGCCAGCTCATGCCCACGTCCCTAGGACTCAGCTGAACACTGACAATGCAGAGCTGGAGCCAGTCTGGTCACTCGTGTGTTGGTATGTTTACAATGGGGATGAGAATTAAGAATGTGGTTAGTGTTTTGGACTCTGTGAAATGCTTGTAAATTGCTGCCGGCGTTAATCTCACTGATCATCTCTGTACCCTGTGTAATAAGGTAATTACGTGTGTGCTGTGTAACTGCAAATCACCAGACCCTGGACCTTCGTTCTCCTGATCCTGAGAGACGTTCTGGCCAGAGTTGGCAGGAGAGAGGGACCCAGGTGACATCGCCACCTTCACGGGCTTCAGCTGAATCCCAAACACCACCTGGGATTTGAAACAGGGTCAGACTTTAACAATAGCACCAATGCCGGCTCCAACCCATTGTAACTAACGACTTCTTCCCCAAAAGAACAGTTATTACCATCTTTCATCCCACCGCAGAGACTGTCACACAAGGGGAGAGGGGACCTTTTAAACCCTCTCTCCAGCTAAGAGGAAAGGGAAGAAGGGATGTTGTGAAGATAAAAGGCTTGCTGAACACTTCACATTTCAATGCTCCTGGCCCTGTTTTGGTTTTTCTCATTTTTCTGTTTCAGTCCATCCATTTCTAAGCTCTGCTCGGAATTTTATAATGTATTTGCCACGGCACTAAGCAGGGTGAGATCTCTGAAAACCTCTGCTGGCACCCGCTATGCTCTGTGATGCCACATTCTGAGGTTCCACTGCTTAACCCAGCGCTCGGTGGGTAGCGGGAAACCTCACTGCTTGGGCGCTCTCTTTCCCTGCACTATTGTCCTGCACCAGGTTGACGGCTTGGCAGCTAGAACTCATTATCCGTGAGTTCAGCCCTAGTGACCCCTTAACAGAACAACTACTCTCAATTGAGTCTAATTAGCTCTGCCTTTAAACCACGCAGAGAAACCTCCTCGTATGGTGTCTAGGAGTCCCTAAGCAGATCCCACACAGACACACCTATCCCCACTGGGGACTGGCATCCAAACCCCCTGCTCAGTGAGTGCACTTCAGTGGAGGGTGGCCCCCCTCAATGAGGGCAGGCAAAGCCCACGTCTGCTGCCCTTTACTCACACAACAAGGTAACCACCTGTCATTAACCTGCATTCAAATTTAAATATTTGTATGTATTAAAGCCAGCGTTAAAATGATCTAACGCACAGGCGACGGACAGAGTGTCTGTACATCTGGGTACAATGCTTAAATTATCCAAAAGTACAAAGTTTGGTTTAAAAGTTACCAAAGTGATTTGTAACCCACCAGCAGCCAACAGTGCTCCCTTTGGCACCACAGCTCTGTCTGATGGATATCGAGACAGAGAAGGTGAGTTCATAGAATCATAGGGCCTGGAAGGGACCTCAAGAGGTCATCTAGTCCAGTCTCCTGCACTCAGGGCAGCACTAAGTATTATCTAGACCATCCCTGACAGGTGTTTGTCTAACCTGCTCTTAAAAATCTCCAGTGATGGAGATTCCACAACCTCCCTGGGCAATTTATTCCAGTGCTTAACCACCCTGACAGTGAGGAAGTTTTTCCTAATGTCCAACCTAAACCGTCCTTGCTGCAATTTAAGCCCATTGCTTCTTGTCCTATCCTCAGAGGTAAGAAAAATGTTTTTCTCCCTCCTCCTTGTAACAACCTTTTATGTACTCATGTAAATACAGGAGTCTTTTCCCCCAGCCCATCACTAGATGTCAGGGAAGAGCTCATTCACTCCCTGCACATAACCACTGGGCGCTGACAACAGGGAGGGGTTCGGAGGGTTAACAGGCCTGTGGGGAACGTGGCTCCCTCCCACCAGCCAGGCCCCCCAGTGACTGAACCCTGCAGAGACCAGGCATGAGGGGCAGACGCAGCCCTGCTTCTATCCCCCCAACCCCTGCAACCCTCTGCAGGGCCCCACAGAGCCAGGATCAGCCCCAGCACAGCAGTGTGTGTGGGACCCCACACCCACACCGCATGCGTCTACTAGGGGCTTTTTGTGCAGCCAGGACAGCTAATGGGACGGGGGGGCAAAGCATCAGCCCCTCCCTCTCCCTCCTTGTTGCTCCTGGATGCACCTCTCTGCACGGCCTCTGGAGAGAAGTGGGGCACAACACTGCAGGAGCAAGGCGAGTTCTTAACCCACCTTGGGGGTGGGGGTTTGGGCTGCAGGCTCCAGCAGCGGGACTTCAGGAACCTGGTTTGCTGCCCCAGGCTCCGACCGCAGGGCAGCGGGTACTGACCCCACACACACCAGCTGCGGGATTTCAGCCTCCGGCCCCAGGTTCCAGCTCGTAGCAACAGGTGCTGGCTCCTGGCTCCAGTCGTGGGCTCCAACCGCACAGTGGCAGGGGCTGGCCACAGGCACCAACCCCCAGCCCCAGCCGCCCGGCAGCAGGCTCCAACCGCAGGGCTTCGGGCACCAACCCCGGCTCTGGCCATGGGGCAGCAGATGCTGTCCTCCAGGTCTGATGGCAGAGCTTCAGTCTGCCTCTGGCCCCCAGTTCCGGCCATGCGGTAGCGGGCGCTGGCCCTGGGCTCTGGGTAGGGTCATAGTGATCCCTTAAAGCTTCACAGTCAGCACAGATCTTAGCCCCTTAGTCTCGGACACTCAGGGACGGGTACCAGTCACTAAGCTCTCATCTGGGAATAGCCCCAAAGGGCTTTCCCTGAGCTGGGCTGCAGAAGGGGGACTGCTAGGGACAGGCCATAGGAAGGAGGCTGGGATTTGGGCTGCAGCTCATTTCCTGATAGATTTATCACAGTGAACTGCAAGTCAGCAAATTCTTGGCCAGGCTGAGCTTTCGCCTCCCTAGCAAACTCCTGCCCGAATTACTCTAAGCCGGACAGTGCTATCGCCAGCCTGGAAGGGAAGGTTAGATGGGGCTGCAGGGGAGATGGGAGCCGGGGCAGAGAATCCTACTGAAGGCAAATCCCTGACAGTTTCTTTGAGTGTGAAGATGGAAATTCCCCATATTACCCATCACGTACTGCCCCACATACCCGCTAAGGGGTATAACCTTTCATCTCTCTTCTGTACCACCCACCTCTCCCCTATGATGGGATTTGCACCTTTAAGGAGCCCTTTGTGCATCTCCAGCAAGACACTGTAAGCTGGGAGCTGGTCAGGGCCCGTTCACCCTCGCAAGCCCAGGCCTCAGGCACCGACAAAAAGCAACCACAGCCGGCTCCATAGTTTTTGCCGCCCCAAGCAAAAAAAAAAAAAAAAAAAAAAAGCCGCGATCAGGAACTCTAACGCCATCGCTTCATTCCTCGGCAGCAATTCAGTGGCAGGTCCTTCCCTCCGACAGAGACTGAGGGACCTGCCGCCGAAGAGCCGGACGTGCCGCCCCCTTCCAGGGGCTGCCCCAAGCCCCTGCTTGCTGGGCTGGTGCCTGGAGCCGGCCCTGACCCCTGGGCATCTCTAAGAGGTATTTCCCCATTCGCAAGCACTGAGTCTGTGTGTAACAAAAGAAAACCTCAGGGGGTAGCCGTATTAGTCTGTGTCCACAAAAACAACAAGGAGTCCGGTGGCACCTTAAAGACTAACAGATTTATTTGAGCATAAGCTTTCGTGGGTAAAAAAACACTTCTTCAGATGCATCCGAAGAAGTGGTTTTTTACCCACAAAAGCTTATGCCCAAATACATCTAAAAGAAAATCTGTATTAAAAATGGAACGGGCAACCAGATCATTAATAAAGATATTGAACAAAACCGGCCCCAGGACCGACCCTTGGGGCACTTCGCTTGATATCGGCTGCCAACTAGACATGGAGCCATTGGTCACTACCCGTTGAGCCCGACAATGTAGCCAGCTTTCTGTCCACCTTATAGTCCAGTCATCCAGCCCATACTTCTTTAACTTGTCCCCACATCTCATCTAAGACTTAGCCCCTCGATCCCCTCTGCCGGGACTGCAGCTCTAATCATCACTGAACAGAAACAGGACTCTCAGCTGAGTGCTCTCAGCTTTCTCTTTAAATGTGGGAGAGGGAAGCAGAAGGAAAAGTCAAAGAGCATGAAGGGCACCAAAGCAACAGCTCCACTGTTGATCCGTTGGCGAGAGCTAACGGGACAAGTGCCCACTTTTGTCAAAAAAGTAGGGTGCGGTGTGTGGGAACATGCAGGGGGGTGCAGTAATGCCAGCCCCACACGGGGAGCAGGCAGGGCTAGAATGACTGGGGGGGGGGCGGGGTAGGAAGGGGGGCTCGGGCCAGCCTCATGCAGTGTCCAGTTTCCCCTTTGGGAAATATGGTCACCCTAACTCAGGGAGGGATCCTGGCTCCCTTTGCCCATGACGTTCAGCGCGTGTGACTAGTGCACACCAGGGGAACACACAGACATTGGTGCCATTCTGTGAACCACACCGATGGTGAAAGAACCCCCGGCCGCCGCATTCCTGCCTCTCTCCTCATTGGGACCCCCAGAATCACAGCGGCCATTTGCAGCCCCCTCAACACAGTATTTGGTGCTAATGCTTGAGAATCCCCTGGACCAGCCACCCCACCTGCCCCCGTTACTGTGGGAGCCCCTGCTGTGACATGCAGTCCTCTGCTCCTCGCACATCGTACTGCCAAAGACAACTGGCTTCTTGAAGAACGGACTCCTGGCTTCCTCCTTGAGGGCCTCCTCCTGCCTTGGCTCGCCTCTCCTTTCTTGGGGGGCTCCTGCCAAGCTTCCCCCTCTGGGGCAGCCCCTGGGCTGGCTCCCCCATCAGTCACTGGGCAGGTTTGATTTTTGCTTCTTTCCACAGCATTTTGTCCCGTTCAGCCTCTCCAATGGCAGGAGCTGACCCAGTGCAGACGCCTCAGAGAGATGGGGACAGTGGGGGTGGGGGTTGGAATTTTAGGTGCTCAGGCTGTGAGTCCCTCAGAGGGGCTGCCCCAAGTATCCTTACCCCTCCTCAAAGGCCACTAGGCACCCCTCACCCTGCCACACCCAGTGGAGGAAGATATGACCTCGTCCTCCCCTCACCAGGCCATTCTGCCCCCGCTGCCCCCTCACGGGCTATGTTGCTCTGAGGATCGGGGCCTGGCGAGGCCGGGCAGGGGCAGTGGGGGGCAGCTGCCCTCGGTTCCCATGGAGACGGAGCTGCCCGGAGCTCTCCCAGGCTGTGCCCAGCCAGGAGCCCACGGGCAGCTGCCAGCCCAGCCTCCCCTTAGCGCCCACAGCCGGCTGGGACAGTCCTGCCCTGCAGAACTCAGCACTGCCCCTGCGGCTCCGTTACCGAGGCTGCCAGCTGGGGTGGCCCCCTTCACCTGGCCTGCCACAGCCCATTGCCGAGGGGCGGCAGTGTCAGCCCCGGCTGGGGAACGTTTGTTCCCGGGGGCCCAGAATGGCCCCCACTGGATGCTCCTGGAGCAACGAAGCAGAGACTCGGCCTGAATCTCCGCTCACTCACCCGGGGAAATCAGGCGCTAGGCCATGGCAGCCGGGGGAGGGAGGGGAGCGGCAGCTCCAGACGCACAGCTGGCTGGCGAGAGTCACCCCAGGGCTCGACCCCCCACCCCGCGCCTGGCTGGCTGGGGAAGGACCCCACAGCTCCATCCACACACCCTAGTCCTCGGTGGGGATCCCCCGGCCCTTGGGCGCTGAATACACAGAGCCCAGCCACAGCTGAGCTCAAGGCACCTGGCTCCACCAGACGTACACCCCCGGTACCGCCTGGGTGAGTGCTACCATAACCCACGGCAGCGAGTGCACCTCTGTCTGCCCCCTGATAGCCATGGGGGGCCGCCGGGGTGTGAGCCCGCTGCTGGGGGCTGCTAAGGGCTGGCACCAGGTGTGTCCCTGCTCTGAGGCCCTGAGCTAAGGGCCGTGGTTCTAGCGGTTGCCATGGAGGCCAGGAACTCCCTCCTGTTGCTGGGTTCTCCTGCCCTGCAGGCCCCATGTCTGTGAGCAGGGGAACATCAAGGGTTCCCTGCCCGACATGAACGTTGTCTACGAGGCCAAGGATGAAGGGAAAGCCAAAGCGCAGGCCGGGCCGGCTGCTGTCTTTGCAGGTGCAGGGGTGTCCTCCCACAGCAAGGGGAAGGGTGACCCAAACACTCAGCCTCCATTCCCCCGCCCCTTGCCCCCGAGATGGGTGCCCTGACCCCCTCCCTGGTCTGTGCCCAGCCTTGCCAGACCCTTGCTGCCAAACGCCTCCCTCTTCTCATGTGACAACAGTGAATCATCACAGAAAGAGGCGCTTTCTTCCCACACTGAACAAGAGGCTCTATCGCAATAAGGGAGAGAGCGTGATCCCTAAATCTCCTCTGCAGAGCGGCTCCCCACAGCCTTCCCAGCCCCACTCCTGCCTGGCCCACCCTGATCTCTAGGACCCGTGCTCACCGCATCCCACCTGCCTCCTTAATCCACTGACCAGGGCCAGAATTGGCAGGGAGGCTGCCTGGAGATGTGACCAAGCAGGATTTCTGCTGGCGGGGAGCTGGGTCGTGGGGGTGCCCCTGTCTGGGGAGATCAGGAAAGGTTTCTGGTAGGAAGTCACCCCATTTTGCTGGGTTCCATGGCTGCAGGCTGCCTTAGGACAGCTAGGACACAGCACACAAGGATTCCCTGCGCCATCCAAGAGGCAGCCTCATGTTAGCATCCACCGTGTAACCCCTGTCTCCCAGGCACTATGCAATGTGTGAGGTTAGGGCAGGAGGGCTGAAGATTGAAGTTTCTCTCTTGGGTCTCAGCAGACTCATGTCCCTGGGGCCAAATCATGCCATGGGGGGAGAGGCCAGGACAGGTATGTCAGGGGGGCTTTTGCTGCCAATGGGAGCTGCTTGCTGCCAGCTCTCCCATTGATTGCCAGAGATAGGGAGCACCCAATCAGTAGGAGTTATTTCTCAATGGGCTGTCCAGTCCTGCTGGGGTGGTTCTGCTTTCGGGAGCAATGATGGACTGAATTGGTAACAGGTGTGGGGGCTGGGCCTACAGATTGTGGGGCCCTCGGAGGAGTAATATCCAAGACCTCATCTCTGACCCTTCATGCCAATGAGCCCATCAGGCTCTGGCAAGCTCCCTGTCCATGAACCTGGAAGCCAGGAGTCAGCCGTAGCTCTGTGTTCTGGTTGGGGAGGCCGGGAGGGATGCTGAGGAATTCACCCTCTGACCTGACCCTCGGATGGTCCTGTAGAGTGAAACTCAGGGGAGGTGGGGTCAGAGCATCCTCACTGGCACTGGAGTTCAGATTAAACCTGACTCCTGCCATTTTAATGCCCAGTACAAGACCCACCTCTTGGAGTGAGGCCTCTCCCTAGTAGCTGCTTGGCAAGGTTCTGCCCTGGAAAACATCCACCTAGACTGATCCCACCTGCAGAGATGGCTGTAAATGGGTGGAGAACGACATCCATCTTTGGACATGTATAATCGTGACCCTTCATTCAGGATAGAGACTACGGTAATAGGCACAATGAAGTGCAGGTGGCGAGAGTCTCCGACAGGACTTCACATGAGGAATCAGAGCTGGTGCGTTAGCTGGTGTGTTTTGGGGTCCATGGTAGGTCAGGGCCCTCTGGATAGACAAAGGATAAAGGTGCCACCATGGGCGGCAGTCCAGGTCTTCGGTGGCACTTTGGCGGCGGGGGGTCCTTCACTTGCTCCGGGTCTTCCGCGGCACTGAAGGACCCCCCACACGGGTCCCTCTTAGGCGTGGGGCCTGATTCTGGGGAATCGGCCTAAAGCCGGCCCTTCCTGGATCATCAGGAGCCAAGGACACTGCCATGATCATTGGAATGGTAACTGTAGGCAGGGGTGCAGGAACAATTTGTGTAGTGGGGGGGGGCTGAGAGCCATTGAACCAAACTGTAAACCCTGCATATGATGGAAATAAACCCGGGGGTGCTGCAGCACCACCAGTACCCCTAGTTCCAGCACCTATGACTGTAGGTACCTAGGTACCATGGTGATGGATACTAGAGAGAGACATTCTCCCCTGAGTGTGTGCCCAGAGGCACTCTGGTCCTGTGGTGACACGGGCTGTATAAATACCTGCTAAGATACAGGTAAGTATAAATAAGGATTTGTCCAGCGACATCTGGGACGTGGGATGTTGCTGATCTCTCTCTACAAACGTACAGCCTTGAGTACATTTGCTAGAATATCCTCAAGGTAAATGTTGACGGTTCTGTTCCTGGGAGGGAGGCTGGATCTGGTGGCCAAATAGGTCTTTGTCATCTGTCATGTAATGAGTTAACGTTTGTCAGTCCCATCTGAAATGTATGACATGCAAGTGCCAAGCATTGTGATTATTGTTACTGGATAAAACGCAGGGGGTGCCCATCTCTGATATTTCCTGCAGAGACTCCAGTTTCAAAACAATGGTGTCAGTTCCCCTCTCCCTTTGGATGAATAAGGAACATTTCCTATGATATCCGTGGAATTTGACTAGTGTAAAATTGGTGCAAGCAAAAGGAGAACCGGCCCTGCATTCCTTCTCTCAGTCAGTAGGTGGCACTGTGCCCCCAAGTGCTCATGGTTTATCTAATGCTGTGAAGGGCCCCAGGATGATCAGAGCTGTAGCAATCCGCTGGCGCTGGGCATCACACGGCATTGTGATTTTTTGTGTGTGTGTGCCTTTAAAGTTTACCAGCTGTCCCAGAAATCGAAGCAACAGCTGGAGGTCATGGAAGTGGAAAATATAGTTCTGTCAGACACCGTGGAGCAGCTGACAACTGGCCTGAGTAAAAACCACAGCTAGAGCCTCTGGGGGTGTGTTGTAATAACCACTTTTGGGGGGAGGGAGAAGGCTCCACTGACCCACCTCTTCATCCCCCTCACCCAGGCTCCTAGTTAATCTCTTTTTCCCTTTATCCTTATCTGTTTCAGTCTATCCATCTATCCACCCCTGGATGCTTAGCTAATCTCTCACTCTCTCCGTATCCTTCTCTTTGTTTCCATCCATCCATCCCGAGATCCTTATCTAGTCTCGTTGTTCCAGATCTTTATCTGATCTCTCTGAATATCTTCCTTATACTGTGCTCGTCCCCGTGACATCTCAGTGCCTACTAATTCTCGTCTCCGTCTTCCTATAACTCCTGTTCTCAGAGATGGGCTATAACTGTCCCTCACTTCCTGACCCGCCCTCCCCACTGAGATGACAACTCATGGTACCAGTTTACTGTGCATCCTACCTATTGCTTGAAGAAAGGAGCTGATGGTCAATGGGAGTAGGACCAGCCGGAGCTCTCAGAGTGAGCAGACGTGTGCAGGGATGAGTCAGTGGTTTAGAATTCTAAGCGAGGGGAATTTCCCATCATCCTTCACACCCAGCAGCACGGAGCTGTGGTAACAAAATGCTCTTTGAGAACAAGGATTGAAAGCCTGTCTGTTTTCCCCTTTATTCCAGGGTACAACTGCAGCACGCGTGAGATCGACTGGGTCCAGTGGGCAGCCAGCCGTTACTTGTTGTCTGAGAAAGAGACAGGAGAGCATACACGCTTGTGCTGTGATGTCGGCCCGTCTGGTGAAGAGAGACACCCAGGAGGAGCTGGTCCAGAGCCACCTCCGGTTCTCTTCTTTATTGATATTGGTGCCGATAGCAAAATGACGTACACACTGAGTATCTGTGGCAATCTGGGGAGGAGCAAAGGGGGGGATTGACTGACTCGGGGATGTGGAATGGGACATGAGGCCTTTCACCTCTCGAGCCTCAGTTCCAACCCAGACCCAGGTCAGTAGTGACACCTTCCATTGAGTTCCCAGTGGGGCCAGTGCTGTTAACTGGCCTTGTTGTCACCCTCGTTAGAGTCCACGGATGGAACGGGCTATGGGAGCTAACACCCTTCCCCTCTAGAAGTCACCATGCAGGGCACAAGGATGAGGGAGCTTGCCCTCGCCCTCGGAGTCCAGTCTCTGCTTCTGTCATTGCAGATCCTTTCAGGAGCAAAAAGTGCATTTAAAGACCAGTTAGGCCTTGTTAGATAGAACTAGTGTTTGGGAAACCCATTGCGAATGACAGAGCTTTGTGAGATGACAATCAAGTGAAAAAGGCAAGATAATTATCTATGGAACTCACTTCTGCAGGATACTGAGGCAAATAATTTAGGGAGATCAGATTCCTGCCCGAATGAGAAGAGCATTGGCTAGTGTAGCAACATGCGCTAGGATCAGAGGCCCAGGGCCATTGATCCTTGTGCTTCAGGGCACAAACAGATCAGTTGGCTGGGTGGTCAGGGAGGAGTGACCTTCATGCTGCTGTATTGCACAATGGGCAAGATGCATTATGGGTCTTTTGCCCCTCCTTGTGAGGCACCCAGCACTGGCCCCTCATGGCGGTGAGCTACTGCATGAGATGGACCATTGCTGTGCTCTGATTTGGCAGTTCCTGTGTTTTCGGCCCTGGCTTTTATTCCTGCCTCCAGCCAAGAATGATCTGTGGGGATCTTGTTTGGGGGCAGCCCAGAGTGCGAGGACGGTGTAAAGGTGTGGGCTGCCCCTACAAGCCACCTTGTGGCGTAGGGTGGTGCTGCAGGTGGGCCCCACCTGAATTCCCCAGGTTTGCTTCAACAGCCCAGGGCAAGCAGAGACCAACACACACATTATCCAAACAGCACATCCCCTTTGACCGAGGCTTCAGGACAGGAGCAGCTAGAACAAGTCGTTCATAAGGCCCTCTGCTGCACAGCTTGCACCCCCTCTCTCCTGCACAGCTAGCTTCCTGTTCCCTTTTCAATAGCCCAGCCCTCGGGCTGATTAGACAGGGCAGCACCTTCTTGCAATACCTCATGACTAACGGTAAAGCATCCACGGGATAGTTATACTTTTTTTAACACATGGAAACAACAAACAAAATTAGTACAGTCAGACCTGAAATCTCTTGGAAAAACAATCAACATCTTAAAAAGTAATTGCTGCCCATGGGTTAGAAATCAGTTTTTCTAAATCACCATCATGTGCATGATCATCTGTAAGTCTTTCTGCTATTTGCTTATTATAGTTGATCTGAATGAGATGGGGGGGTCTGTGATTTCATAATAACTTCAGACTATTACATTTCTAAAAAATGTTTATTAAATATATAGAATGGAAAGAAAAACTCTTAAAGTGCTTAAAATTTCAAGTATTAAGTGAGACTTTTATTTTAATGAGATAAAGTGGGTGAGGTAATATCTTTTCTTGGACTGTAAAAAAGAGATTACTTCATCCACCTGGTCTCTTTAGTATCCTGGGACCGACACAGCTACAACTACACTTGTATTTTAATAGCATTTTTTGTTTTCTTTTTAGCTAGGGAGAGTTTGTAAAAGGAAACGCCTCTCCTCCCACCACTTGTGTGACAGCTTTTCAGTGGTGTTAAAGATGGTAATAACTATTTTGGGGGTGGGGAGAGAAGACGTTAGTTATCAGGGCTGGAGCCATTGTTGCTGCCATTGATAAATTTCATTTCATTTTGGGTGTTGTTTGGGACTGAGCGGGCGCGGGTAGAAGTGATGATGTTGGGGTTTGGGTCTGGTTTGGTTAGAATATTTTTAGGATAAGGATGAAGAAGGTCCAGGGTCTACAGAGGCAGGGGGGATGATAGCCAGGATGGTGACGTTTGTTTTAATAGCTTTTGTCTGATTTCTTTTTTTAGATTGATTGGTTGAGGGGGATTTTAAGTTTCTTTTTTTTTTAATGACGTAAGGTAATGATGGATGGAACAATTCATTTTTTATTTTGTTTATTAATTAGGTTTAATATTTGCTCTGTCTATATTTATTAATTTTTATTATATATTGTTTGTTTTATTAAGTATAATTTTAAAATATTTTTAGAGTCAGACTAATTTTTGTATGTACTAATTAAGGATTTTTTGTATTTGTTTATAATATTATCATTGAAACTATCAGAGTAATTTAGGGTTTGTCTTGTATTGGTTTGTAATATTTTTACTGAAAATAACTTGTCTTACTTTGATGAATTTTTAAGCGGGCAAAAGTTATAGACTAATTGTTACAACTTTTTTTTTCTTTAACAAACCAATTCCGCCTCGGATTGGACATTCCTTCCTAGAACCACAATTACAAACAAAAACTTTATTTTAGTTTAAGCATTTAGAAAAAGAAAAAGAAAATGGTACTTGGTTATACATGAAGATTTGCAAATATTTTATTTTAAAATTGGCACTTACAAATTATATTTGAATAAATATTATACAAATTACTGTTAAACCTTTTAGATATTAGCAAAGCTTAAGAATTTATAACGTACTGTTTCTGTAGCTAAAATAAAACTGTAACTGCTGCTGTTATATGTTTGTAAGATGTTTAAGAACAAATTAACTTTTATTGCTTTTGTGGCTGTATGTGCAGAATGGGCAAATGTGAAAAAAAAATCTGTTTTGCTGCTTTACACAGTTCAAACTGTACATTTACATAAACGGTGAATGTTTGGTACATTAGTGGTCAAGCCTGCTTATTTGGAGAAAAACTTAAGCTCTGATGGCATTTTTCCCCAAGTGTGTTATCTCTTTTGAAAAAAAATAACAAAATAATTGTTTTTTGGAACCCCTTTTACATTTCATAGACATTTGAAACACCCAAAGGTGGTAAAAATAACAAGAAAACGAAAAAACAAAGAAAAATTACAAAATAAAACAAGGAAAAATCATTTAAAAAATGAATCAACAAGAAAAATATTGCAGAAACAAAATAATTTGACAAATCACCAAAAAGTTTGGTGTTCAGAACTCTTTGTTTTGGTGGTTTGAGATTTTCCATTTCACGCAGTAGCAGCTCTGAATTAAGCTGGTATTTTGTTAACAAGGGAGAGTTGCCCAAAATGTTATTTCAGTAAAAGTCTGCTTTAGCAATTTAACTTTGAACAATTTCAAATCATTTATTTTTACCATTTTTGCTTTAAAAAAATGTTTTAATTAAACATTTAAAATGATTAGTAATTACATGCTTTGCATGAAGCGACAAAGAGTCCTGTGGCACCTGTGGACTAACAGACGTATTGGAGCATGAGCTTTCGTGGGTGAATACCCACTTCTTCGGATGCATATTCACCCATGAAAGCTTATGCTCCAATACGTCTGTTAGTCGTAAAGGTGCCACAGGACTCTGTCGCTTTTTACAGATCCAGACTAACATGGCTACCCCTCTGATGCTTTGCACGCTTATTTAAAAGAAGCTTAACACATTTAAGGATTTTTAAACAAACTTTTGTTTTAAATCAGCTTTGAAAATGCCTGTTTGCCAAGGTGCCAGTTTCTGACTGTGTATTAACCCTTTAAGCCCCACATTGGCCTACTAAACATATATTAATTTAAATGGAACATATGGGCCAAAAATGTTAAAATCATTTAGTTACTGTTTAGCATTAAACAGTGTTAAACAAGGTTTGCAGTGTGGTATACTGAGGCTTCTGCCTGCTCAGTACCATGAAAACACGCTATTAATTTTTTTTAAAAACTTTTCATTAAAGATACAGAAAAGAAGAAAAAACAACGGTTAAAAATCTGAAATGTAAAGTAGTAAGTGAGGCTTTTATTTTAACAACATGCTTTGTTTTTGTTTTAGCTGGAGAAAGTTTTAAAAAGAAATCACCCTTGTTGGACACTTTTTAGAACGGTATTACGGGTGGTAAAACTGCATGTTGGGGAGGAAGTTAGTTGGGATGGGCTGGAGGAAAGAGGACGGACATTAGTTGGGACGGGCTGGAGCTGTTGTTGTTACTGCTGTTGTTAAAGTTTAATTCGAGTGTATTTGATTGTAGGTGGTGTTTGGGTTTAGCTGGTGCCAGCAGAGGTGGCAATGTCACTTGGGGTGTTTTTTTAGGCCCAGTCTGGTCAGGACATTTTTTAGCATTATGATGAGGTAGGCCTGAGGTTCTAAGAGATGATGCAGGTAATAGCTATAATGGTAAGAACATGAGAATGGCCATACTGGGTCAGACCAAAGATCCATCTAGCCCAGTATCCTGTCTTCCAACAGTGGCCAATGCCAGGTGCCCCAGAGGGAATGAACAGAACAGGTAACCAAGTGCGCCACCCCTGTTGCCCATTCCCAGTTTCTGACAAACAGAGGCTAGGGACACAATTCCTGCCCATCCTGGCTAATAGCCATTGATGGACCTGTCCTGGATGAACTTATCTAGTTCTGTTTTGAACCCTGTTATAGTCTTGGCCTTCACAACATCCTCTGGCAAGGAGTTCCACCAGTTGACTGTGCGTTGTGTGAAAAAATACTTCCTTTTGTTTGTTTTAAATCTCCTGCCTATTAATTTCATTTAGTGACCCTTAGTTCTTCTGTTATCAGAAAGAGTAAATAACACTTCCTTATTTACTTTCTCCACACTAGTCATGATTTTATAGACCTCAATCATATCCCGCCTTAGTCATCTCTTTTCCGAGCTGAAAAGTCCCAGTCTTATTAATCTCTCCTCATATAGCAGCCGTTCCAGACCCCTAATCATTTTTGTTGCCATTCTCTGAACCTTTTCCAATTCCAATATATCTTTTTTGAGATGGAGCAACCACATCTGCACGCAGTATTCAAGGTGTGTGCATAACATGGATTTATATAGAGGCAACATGATATTTTCTGTCTTATTATCTATCCCTTTCGTGATGATTCCCAGCATTCTGTTCGCTGTTCTGACTGCCGCTGCACACTGAGTGGATGTTTTCAGAGAACTTTCCACAATGGCTCCAAGATCTTTTTTTCTTTTTTTGAGTGGTAACAGCTAATTTAGACCCCATTATTTTTATATATAGTTAGGATTATGTTTTCCAATGTGCAGTACTTTGCATTTATCAACATTGAACTTCATCTGCCATTTTGTTGCCCGGTCACCCAGTTTTGTGAGATCCTCTTGAAGCTCATCACTGTCTGCCTGGGACTTAACAATCTTGAGTAGTTTTGTATCATCTGCAGATTTTCCCACCTCACTGTTTCCCCTTTTTCCAGATAATTTATGAATACGTTGAATAGGACTGGTCCCAGTACAGACCCCTGGGGGACAACACTATTTACCTCCCTCCATTCTGAAAACTGACCATTTATTCCTACCCTTTGTTTCCTATCTTTTAACCAGTTACTGACCAATGAGAGGACCTTCCCTCTGATCCCATGACAGCTTACTTTGTTTAAGTTCCATTGGTGAGGGACGTTGTCAAAGGCTTTCTGAAAATCTAAATACACTGTATCCACTGTATCCCCCTTGTCCACATGCTTGTTGACCCCCTCAAAGAATTCTAGTCGATTGGTGAGGCATGATTTCCCTTTACAAAAACCATGTTGACTCTTCCCCAACAAATTATGTTCATCTATGTGTCTGACAATTTTGTTCTTTACTATAGTTTCAACCAGTTTGCCCAGTACTGAAGTCAGGCTTACCGGCCTGTAATTGCCGGGATCACATTAGCTATCCTCCAGTCATTTGGTACAGAAGCTTATTTAAATGATAGGTTACAGTCAGATGACAGTTAGTAGTCCTGCAATTTCACATTTGAGTTCATTCTGAACTCTTGGGTGATACCATCCAGTGCTGGTGACTTATTACTGTTTAGTGTATCAATTTGTTCCAAAACCTCCTCTAATGACACCTCAATCTGGGGCAGTTCCTCAGATTTGTCACCTAAAAAGTACGTCTCAGGTTTGAGAATCTCCCTCACCTCCTCAACCGTGAAGACCGATGCAAAAAATTCATTTAATTTCTCCACAATGGCCTTATCATCCTTGAGTGCTCCTTTAGCACCTCGATCGTCCAGGGGCCCCACTGGTTGGTTAGCAGGCTCCCTGCTTCTGATGTACTTAAAAAATAATGCTATTACTTTTTGAGTCTTTGGCTAACTCTTCCTCAAATTCTTTTTTGGCCTTCCTAATTATATTTTTACACTTCATTTGCCAGAGGTTATGCTCCTTTCTATTTTCTTCATTAGGATTTAACTTCCACTTTTTAAAGGACGCCTTTTTGTCTCTCACTGCTTCTTTTACTTTGTTGTTTAACCACGGTGGCTCTTTTTTGGTTCTCTTACTATGTTTTTTAAATTGGGGGATACATTTAAGTTGAGCCTCTATTATGATGTCTTTAAAAAGTTTCCACGCAGCTTGCCGGGATTTTACTTTTGGCACTGTACCCTTTAATTTCTGTTTCACTAACCTCCTCATTTTTGTGTCGTTCTGAAATTACATGCTACAGTGTTGGGCTACTGTGGAGTTTTCCCCACCACAGGGATGTTAAATTTAATTATATTATGGTCACTATTACCAAGTGGTCCAGCAATATTCACCTCTTGGACCTGATCCTGTCTCCACTTAGGACTAAATCAAGCATTGCCTCTCCTCTGGTGGGTTCCAGGACCAGCTGCTCCAAGAAGCAGTCATTTAAGGTATCAAGGAACTTTATCTCAGCATCCCTTCCTGAGGTGATAGGTACCCAGTCAATATGGGGATAGTTGAAATCCCCCATTATTATTTTTGAGCTTCTATTTTAATAGCCTCTCTGATCTCCCTGAGCATTTCACAGTCACTATCGCCATGCTGGTCAGGTGGTCTGTAATATAGCCCTACTGCTATATTCTTATTGTTCAAGCATGAAATTACTATCCATGGAGATTCTATGGTACAGTGTGGCTCTTTTAAGATTTTTACTTCATTTGATTCTACATTTTCTTTCACATATAGTGCCGCTCCCCCACCAGCACGACCTGTTCTGTCCTTCCAATATGTTTTGTACCCTGGTATTACTGTGCCCCATTGATTACCCTCATTCCACCAGGTTTCTGTGATGCCTATTATATCAATATCCTCATTTAATACTGGGCACTCTAGTTCACCCATCTTATTATTTAGACTTCTAGCATTGGTATATAAGCACTTTAAAAACTTGTCACTTTTTAACTGTCTGCCCAGACATCGTGTAATTGAATGGGACTTTCTTTCTTTTGACAGTTTCTCATCAGATCCTACCTGTATTTTATCATCTTCCATCCTCTCCTCTTTATAGATCCTCCCCTAAGGGATGTCTCTGTCCAAACCACATGCTCCTCCGCACCTGTTGGCTTTCCCCCAGCCCTTAGTTTAAAAACTGCTCTACAACCTTTTTAATGTTAAGCGCCAGCAATCTGGTTCCATTTTAGTTTAGGTGGAGCCCATCCTTCTGTATAGCCTCCCCCTTTCCCAAAAGTTTCCCCAGTTCCTAATAAATCTAAACCCCTCCTCTCTATACCATCGTCTCATCCACACATTGAGACCCTGTCTAACTGGCCCTGTGCGTGGAACTGGAAGCATTTCAGAGAATGCTACCATGGAGGTCCTGGACTTCAATCTCTTACCTAGCAGCCTAAATTTGACCTCCAGGACCTCTCTCCTATCCTTCCTCATGTCATTGGTACCTCCATTTACCACGACCACCGGCTCCACCCCAGCACTACACATAAATCTATCTAGATGTCTCGAGAGATCCACAACCTTCGCACCAGGCAGGCAAGTCACCATGTGGTTCTCCCGGTCGTCGCTATCTATGTTTCTAATGATCGAATCGCCCATTATTAATACCTGGCTTTTCCTGATAACTGATGTTTCTTCCCCCAGAGAAGTATCCTCAGTGCGAGAGGATACCACAACATCATCTGGAAGGAGGGTCCCAACTATGGGATTGTTTCCCTCGCCTCCAGTTGGATGTTCTCCTTCCCTGAGGCTTTTATCCTCCTTCTAATGGGAGTAGAAACCTGTCCCTTGATGTTGTGTCTCTGTCTCCCTTAGCTCCTCCAGCTCAGCCACCCTGTTCTCCAGAGCCGTACGTGGTCTCTGAGGACCAGGAGCTCCTTGCACCGAATGCAGACATAGGCCACCTGCGCATAGGGCAGGTAATCAGACATGCTGCAGTGGGTGCAATAAACTGGGTAGCCCCCACTCTGTTGCTGGACTTCTGCCTGCATTCTCTTTTTACTCCTGAAGCTCGTTCCTTTGTTGTTGTTGTTTTTAATTAGGGGGTGTTTTGGGCTTTAAGTTTAAAGAAGTTTAAGGAATGGTAAGTGTATGTAGCCCCCCTCACACTCCGCCTGTAAACTCCCTCGCAAAACGCCCCTGTTAGCAGCTCCTGTTCGCTAGCTTATGGTGAAGCTTGTCTCAGTACCTTTGTCTGTTTTCCCGTGTTTTTTCCCCTAAAGTTTCTTTTTGGATACCAGAGTCATTGGGTGGGTCTACGCTGCATTTTAAACCTGTGATAGCACATCTCAGAGCCCAGGTCTACAAACAAAGGCTTGCAGTATGGCGCTAAAAACAGCTGTGTAGACATTTGGGCTCAGGCTCTGAAGCCCAGGAGGGGGAGTGGGCTTGAAAGCCTGAGCTCCAGCCCATGCCATACCATCTACACTGTTGTTTTAGTGCTGTAGCACAAACCTGAGTCTGTCGTCTCAGGCTCTGAGACGCACTGGCTTTAGACCAGTGTAGACGTACCCATTGTGGTTGGTTGGAACAGCCATAATTACAGTTTAGCCCACAATGCTGCGTTCATGAAGAGTGAAGCAGAGATTTGGAATCAGGACATCTCGTGCAAGGTTTCCATACATCCATGTTTTTATTATTAGTCACTACGCAGTGCTGTCCATATTTTCAGTCACCCTTACTGCTGCTCTTCGCCACTTGACGAGCCTTCTTGGGCAAGAGACTAAGTAGAGGCTAATTCATCTGTCTCATTGGTCTGCATCAGGCTGGCATGACCACAGACCAGAATTGCAATGTCAGTGATGTCACATCTACAAATGGACCGATACCCCTGTACAGAGCAGCTGGCTGAATGTGGTGCCAGCCAGGTCTTTGTCATTGGATGAAACACCAGTAGCTGTGGTAGATCCAGTTGTTCCCTGTAAATGTTGTCTTCTAGGTAACCTACTGAATGAACAGCTGCCAGATTATTATGTATAGCAGTATCAGAACATAAGAACGGCCATACTGGGCCAGATCAATGGTCCATCTAGCCCACTATCCTGTCATCCGGTGATGGCCAATGGCAGGTGCTACAGAGGGAATGATAAGAACAGTCAGTCAGTGAATGATTCATCTCCTGTCGTCCACTCCCAGCTTCTGGCAAACAGAAGCTAGGGATACTCAGAGCATTGGGTTGCATCCCTGATCATCTGGGCTAATCACCATCGATAAACCTGTCCTCCATGAACTTATCTAGACTGTTTTTTTTAACCCTGTTATAGCTTTGGCTGTCACAACATCCTCTGGCAATGAGTTCCACAGGTTAACTGTGCGTTGTGTGAAGAAGTCCATAAAGGAAACATAAATGGAACTCGACACTGAACAGGATCGTTTTAAATAACAAGTACCTGTGTTAGGATGTGGTGTTATGCACTCCAAATTACTAATTGTGTTGTATGGAACTTGTTTCCATGAGCTGACACATTACCAATTTACAAGTGTCTTTGATACACATTTTGGACAATGCTATTTAGATAATTATTCATCACTGATTAAATCAGGCAATTTACCTGGATCAACGTTCCTTAACAAATTGGTTATGCCAGTAGCACATAGCTACCGTAGGCTGCACAGATAATCTTCTTACCTTTGTGGTGCTCTTGTACTTCATTATTATTTTCTGTAATCAATTCATTAATTTTTACGGGTGTCTGGTTAAACAATTTAGCAGCTTCACACAGAATAACTACCGAACATCTTTCTTCAGTAGCCAGACAGTTCAAGGGTTTGCCAGGGCTCGACCCTCTCCGGGGCGGTGGGGAGCCACACCGGCTCACTACATACAGTTGTCGTTTGGGGGAATTAGTCTGTCCGCGGGGGTCTCCCTCGGCAGCCCTTGCAGTAACTGAAATAAACACCATTAGCTCAGGCCCTCAGGCAGGGCTGAGCAGTAGCAGTAGGCCGAAGCCTCGAAAGGCCTGGGAGAGGGGGAGATGGCCACCCACGGGTTGGGTGGCAGCGGGGACGCAGGCCCTCCCACTCCACGGCGTCCCAGCCCGGGGCCCTAACAGCGATAGAAGACCCGCTGCAGTGTCAGTGGGGATCCCGGCCGCAACACACTGACATGGGCTCTGGCAGTGCTGCAGCCAGACTGGGGTTGGCTGCCCCCGGGCTACTTCCACACTCCCCCTCGGGTCGTACCTGGGTCATGGTGTTGTCCTCTGGGGGGTCCAGGACCACGGGTTCTTCGGGGCAGTTGGCGATCGGCAGGCCCGGCACCTCCTCCGGGTGGCGGGCGCGGGTCAGGTCCAGCCAGTCCTGGCGGGCACCTTGGGCCGCAGAGTTTTCCCCGCCCCGAGCCAGGCTGGAGGCATCTGGCCTCCCCGGCGGCTGGGGTCCTACTGAGCTCTGAGGGCGAGCCTTTATACTTCCGGGTGGCCGCCTGACCCTCTGAGGGGCGGGCTCAGAGCTCCCTAGCTCCGCCCACTTTGGCCTCCAGACGGGCTCTTCCCTCTCGGGGGCGGCAGGGAGCCACACCGCCTCCCTACACAGACCATCAACATCCTGTACATCGGTTTAGTAACCTGATGCTCAAAATATTTAACATATCTTCCAATGTTTTCCATATCTGCCCTGTAGCAAATAGACATTCCTGATCCAAATACCCTGAAATGGAACCAACAATTCCATCTAAATCCAGGAGATGACTGGTCTGAAGATGCCAGATGCCGGACAGATTCTTGTCCTGCTATTGGATCTCATAACCTTTCCTAATAAAAGACTATGGTATCTAGTAACAAAAGAGCATACCACACCAATACATTTGTTTTTACATGACGACCAAATTCTGCCATATTCTAATGAGAAAGATTGAAAACAAAAGGCATATGCATAATTCTCTTTGCTTCTGTCATAAACATACAGCTAAGGGTAGCATAAAATCCCTCTTTACCCTGTAAAGGGTTAATTCCTCTTTTACCTGTAAAGGGTTAAGAAGCTCAGATAACCTGGTTGGCACCTGACCAAAAGGACCAATAAGGGGAGAAAATACTTTCCAAATCTGGGGGGGGGGGAGGGGGAAGGTTTTTGTTTGTGTCTTTGTTTTGTTCTCTTCGAGTCAGTAAGGAACCAGGGCAGGAAAAATACATCTCCTTAATGTAAGGGGACTGTTGCTCCCTTACTAACATTCAGTGGGGGTGTTTTGGTGACTAGCTCCCAGCACTAAAAGGGGCGGGGTCGATGGCAAATCAGGAGCCTGAGACTGACAGTCCCCAGGAACAATGGGGAGAGGCCAATGCTCCAGATCAGCCTGATTGACAGGGCAGGCAGCTAATCAGAGAGTCAGGAAGCCAGGGGGGTGTGAACTGGAATGGCCTGGGTCAGACAGAGTGGGGCCGAGCTAAGGAGAGAGCAGGGGCCCGAGCTGAGCTGCTGGGAGCAGAGCTGCAGCCCCAAAGCCAGAGCACGGCCCAGAGAGAGCAGAGCTGCCCTGGGGGGAGACCTGCAGCCACCAGAGCCAGAGGGGCCGGAGAAGCAGCCCAGGGAGCTGGAGGCAGAGCAGCAGCAGCAGCCGTGCTGAGGCAGAGTGGAGTTGGAGTTGGGGCTGGAGCCGTCCGGAGCTGGGTGCGGGGAGCAGCTGGGGAGAGTGAGGGGGACCCTGGGCAGTGGGCCCAGCGCAGGGAGACACCTCAGCCAAGAGGCTCTGCAGGCCAGACTTGGAGGGGGATCATAACCCAGACCGGGCAGGGGCGACGCTGGGAAAAAGGGTCCTGGCACCTAGAGCCTGAGAGTGTGTGGCCACCGCCAGAGCAAGTGTCCGACCCGCAGCGTCTCTGCAGCACGGCCAGAGCCTGAGAAGGAGCCTGGGGCCTACAAGGAACAGACTGTGACCTGCCCTGACGTTCCAGAGACACTGGTTGTGATGTTCCCGGCCACAGAGTGGGGTGATGTGTTTCCTTTAACCTTTCCCATTTTTCCTTATTCTTTTTTAAAATTAATTGTTAATTAAACAACTTGTATTTACTTTAAATTGCATGAAATGGTCAGGGAGATGCCCAGTGCAAAGAGAGTATCATAGAATCATAGAATATCAGGGTTGGAAGGGACCTCAGGAGGTATCTAGTCCAACCCCCTGCTCAAAGCAGGCCCAACCCAACTAAATCATCCCAGCCAGGGCTTTGTCAAGCCGGGCCTTAAAAACTTCCAAGGAAGGAGACTCCACCACCTCCTCAGCGGCGAACAGCAGAGGTGGAGCGGCGAACAGCAGAGGCTAACAGCGGGAGTTTGCCTGGGAGTTCGCTTGGGGAGAGCGCACTGAGGCTTTCATCTGCAGGTTTCTCTGAGTAGTTCCTGCAACAGTGGAGGAAGCTCTTAAGAGGAAGGTGATATGGAAGGTGAGCGAACAGCTGTTGTAACCTGCACAGATTGTGCCATGTTTGTCTTTCTTCCACAGGACAGAAGCGACTTTGTCTGTACAAAGTGCAAGCTGGTCTGGAAGAGAAGGTTCGAGGGCTGGAGAAACGAGTATCGATTCTGCGTTGCATAAGGGAAAATGAAGATTTCCTGGACAGACGTCAGAAGATGCTTCTACGGCCACAATGTTCTGAAGATTCAGAGCAGGCGCAGCAGGGACAGAAGGATTGTGAAGAGGTTTGGCAGCATGTGACCTCCAGAAGGAGAAAGAGGAGCGTCCATGCACCAGCAATGGACATACAGGTGAGCAATCGTTTCCATGTTCTCTCTACAGGTACTAATGCGGAGAGTGGACTAGATGACTCATCTGAGGGAAGGGAGCAGAAGGAGACTCCACCGATTGGAAGGCAAAAGATGCACTGTCCTAGGGATGGGGGTTCCACGACCACCACTCCCAAGAGGAGGAGGAGGGTGGTGGTGGTCGGGGACTCCCTCCTCAGGGGGACTGAGGCATCTATCTGCCGCCCCGACCGGGAAAACAGAGAGGTCTGCTGCTTGCCAGGAGCTAGGATACACGATGTGACGGAGAGACTGCCGAGACTCATCAAGCCCTTGGATCGCTACCCCTTCCTGCTTCTCCACGTGGGCACCAATGATACTGCCAAGAATGACCTTGAGCGGATCACTGCAGACTACGTGGCTCTGGGAAGAAGGATAAAGGAGTTTGAGGCGCAAGTGGTGTTCTCGTCCATCCTCCCTGTGCAAGGAAAAGGCCTTCCATATCACCATCCTCTTAAGAGCTTCCTCAACTGTTGCAGGAACTACTCAGAGAAACCTGCAGATGAAAGCCTCAGTGAGCTCTCCCCAGGCAAACTCCCGCTGTTAGCCTCTGCTGTTCGCCGCTCAGCTGGTTCGCTGCTGACTGCCCTTATATACCAGTCAGGCCCACTCAAGGCCCACCTGGATCAAAGCACTCCCAATTCACACTTTTCAAACAAACAAGCAAGCAATCAAGCACACGGTCAAGCTGACCAACTGTCCCAGCAGCAGACACTCAGATACTCACCAACACAGCCCCCCTAATGCAGCACTTAGCATACCTCCTCTCGGACAGCTCCCAGGCAAACTCCCGCTGTTAGTCTCTGCTGTTCGCCGCTCAGCTGGTTCGCTGCTGACTGCCCTTATATACCAGTCAGGCCCACTCAAGGCCCACCTGGAACAAAGCACTCCCAATTCATACTTTTCAAACAAACAAGCAAGCAATCAAGCACACGGTCAAACTGACCAACTAGCCAGGATTCTTTTGCTAGCCCACTTCACCGGGGTAGTGCAGAAGCCAGGAAAGTTCCCCACAATAGCGGGACCATTCCCCCCCTTACATTAAGCATATCTGGACTAAGTTGAGCAACCCATAGCATACCAGCCCTTCCACCCCACGAGGGGGCAGCCTGCTCGTAGTCTCCAGACCCAACCCCCCATCCCCTGCATCCCACAACATCAAAGGGTGCCAAAATACAAGTTCGCCCAGGGCGCCATTTTCCCTAAGTTCCATTTGGTTTTGTAAAAGCCTTTTAAAAAAATAAACCCCAACCGTTCGAGCTGAGCCAAGCGTGGCCACCTGCAGCTTCTGTCTAGCGGGCAGGTGACACCCCCCAGCGACCCGAGACCTCAGCGGGACTAGACTGGAGGGAGAGCAGAGGGGAGGATTCGAGCCAGCCTGTTCTTGGGAACCGCCAGGCCTGGGTGAGGGTCTGCCCCAGAGACCCCCTGGCAGCACTGGGTCCCAGGTCACCACCTGTGCAGCCTGGCACCAAGGGTCAGTCGCCTCAGCCCCATGGAGCAACTGAGCCCAGGGCTCGGCCCCTGCAGCACTAAGGGACAGCCCTGATTATCCCTATCCATGCCAGAAGTGTTTAGAGAGAGCAGAGGGGCCAAGATTCCTTGTAAATTTTCTAGAGATAGAGACTGACTGGAGGAAAAAAGGAAGAAAGAAGAGTGTCAGTTTCAAGTGGGAGAAAAGCTGCCCCGGGATCTTATCAGCATGTTTGGCAGCCTGGGACCAGCCCTGGTAGAGACGTGTGCTCCAGGGAAGTTATTCTCATCAAATTTGCTTTTAACAACTTCCTTCTGTGCATTCTTTAAAACTACCTTCACAAAACAACATAGTCACACCTTCTGTCAAGTTACTTTTTCCCCTGAATACACTGTTTGCCTTTTGTGTTAAGCCAGCCTGGGACCAGCCCTGGTAGAGACGTGCGCTCCAGGGAAGTTATTCTCATCAAATTTGCTTTTAACAACTTCCTTCTGTGCATTCTTTAAAACTACCTTCACAAAACAACATAGTCACACCTTCTGTCAAGTTACTTTTTCCCCTGAATACACTGTTTGCCTTTTGTGTTAAGCCAGCCTGGGACCAGCCCTGGTAGAGACGTGCGCTCCAGAGAAGTTATTCTTGTCAAATTTGCTTTTAACAACTTCCTTCTGTGCATTCTTTAAAATTGCCTTCACAAAACAACATAGTCACACCTTCTGTCAAGTTACTGTTTCCCCTGAATACACTGTTTGCCTCTTGTGTTGAGCCAAGAGAATAACAGACTTCTACAGTCTATTTTTTTATATTTTAGAAACAATTGCCTGTTTCCCAGGAACCGAGTAGAACTCCAGAAATATTATATGAATGTCAATAGAATAGTTGGGTTAACATGTTCCTCATGGAGCAGTTCCTCACTGAGCAGTTTTAAAGAACTAACTCGCCTGGTACTAGGGCAAACACCATTAATATTATTTAAGCTTTGATTACAAATACAAAAAGGGGGAAGAGGGAAAAAAAAAAGGGGGAAATCTATATATCTCACATTACCACTACATATTATCCACACCAAACATATATCCATATGTATTAAACACATCATAGTAATACAATAGCACTTATATAGCCTAAATTGGCCTATGCTTTTTATATAACCCTGCTCACTCATGCTAAGTATCCTATAACCCCTTGCATTCCCTGAACTATGTCAGGTATGTTAGCAACAAGAAGAAGGTCAAGGAAAGTGTGGGCCACTGAAGGAGGCAACCTAGTGACAGAGGCTGTGGAAAAAGCTAATGTACTTAATGCTTTTTTGGCCTCTGTCTTCAGGAACAAGGTCAGCTCCCAGAGTGCTGAACTGGGCAGCACAGCCTGGGGAGGAGGTGACCAGCCCTCTGTGGAGAAAGAAGTGGTTCGGGACTCTTTAGAAAAGCTGGACGAGCACAAATCCATGGGGCTGGATGCGCTGCATCCGAGCGTGCTAAAGGAATTGGCAGATGTGACTGCAGAGCCACTGGCCATTATGTTTGAAAACTCATGGCGACTGGGGGAGGTCCCAGATGACTGGAAAAAGGCTAATGTAGTGCCCATCTTTAAAAAAGGGAAGGAGGAGGATCCGGGGAACTACAGGCCAATCAGCCTCACCTCAGTCCCTGGAAAAATCATGGAGCAGTCCTCAAGGAATCAATTCTGAAGCACTTGGAGGAGATTAAAGTGATCAGGAACAGTCAGCATGGATTCACCAAGGGCAAGTCGTGCCTGACTAACCTAATTGCCTTCTATGAGGAGATAACTGGCTCTGTGGATGAGGGGAAAGCAGTGGACATGTTATTCCTTGACTTTAGCAAAGCTTTTGATACGGTCTCCCACAGTATTCTTCCAACAAGTTAAAGAAGTATGGGCTGGATGAATGGACTGTAAGGTGGATAGAAAGCTGGCTAGATCGTCGGGCTCAACAGGTAGTGATCAATGGCTCCATGTCTAGTTCGCAGCCGGTATCAAGCGGAGTGCCCCAAGGGTCGGTCCTGGGGCCGGTTTTGTTTAATATCTTTATTAATGATCTGGAGGATGGCGTGGACTGCACCCTCAGCAAGTTTGCAGATGACACTAAACTAGGAGGCGTGGTAGATACGCTGGAGGGTAGGGACAGGATACAGAGGGACCTAGACAAATTAGAGGATTGGGCCAAAAGAAATCTGATGAGGTTCAACAAGGACAAGTGCAGAGTCCGGCACTTAGGAAGGAAGAATCCCATGCACTGCTACAGACTAGGGACCGAATGGCTAGGTAGCAGTTCTGCAGAAAAGGACCTAGGGGTCACAGTGGACGAGAAGCTGGATATGAGTCAACAGTGTGCTCTTGTTGCCAAGAAGGCTACTAATACAGCCCAAGATGCTGTTAGCACAGACAATACTGAAGAGGTTTGTTTATGGTACCAGGAAAACTGATAAACAGCTTCAGAAGTATGGTGCTACAGTGAGCAATTATATACCTTTTTTTATTACTTTATTTGCATTTCTTTTGTACTTACAGAGACAAACATTGTTTTAGAGAGAGAGAGAACATTTCACATGATAATGACAGGAGCAGACAATACGCATAAAACTATTTTAATTACATCAATTATTTATGACTACCTTAAGGCGAAGGGGTGGGAGGGGGGTCAGTGTTCACAGATATCCAGACAGCTGTGGGGGGGGAGGATTTGTACTGTTCTTTCCTACCCAGAGGCCGAGTTACTGGGCGGACATCTGACCATGTAAGTCTATCAAGTGTTTACAGCTGCCACTGTTCTTGGGCCTCTGGTATTTCTGCTTGTTAGTTACGTGGGTTTCTGTCTCAGCTGCTAACTGAATTTTTAACTCTTGCCTAACAGGTTTGGCGTATCAGAGCTTTGGATTATCCTGATGCTTCGTCTGGGCTCTTCTGCTGTTTTGCATTGGCGGTGTTAAAGGTCCCAGAGCAGCTTCGTTCTTTGGCAGTTCTGATAGAGGTGTCCCTGTAGCTCCAACTATGACTTCCTCAGGAGAGCTGCCCATGCCTGATTAGGAAAAAACAGAGGTGTCCCAAGTTACCGTCAAATAAACATTTTACAAAATTCACCAAAACACAAAGCTTAACTTTACCATCTTTCTCACCCACACCTATGGATTTGCTTAAAATACAAAACCTCATAAAACAACCAAACCAATAAGCAAAATATATTTACTGGGCTTCATCCATCCATCAGCCATTGATGCTGGTGATTTTCCTTGTCAGCTGTCTCTTTCCTTTTTCTTTTGAGCTTCTTTACCCTCTGGTCTAAGGGTCTCTCATGTTTTGACCGTACTGTGAAGCAGACAACATGAAACAGTTTTGTAAGCTTAAAAATAAATTACTTCTTAGGGTGTTTTCCTATTTAAAAAGTCATAGCTTTAAACAAAATAATCCATTTCAGGCTGTACAACAAACACAGGTTTTGAGTTTATTTCTACCACTAGTGGTTCTCCAAAACCTAGACATTTTTAAGACAAGCACGTTTCCACCATGCACCCAAAAACACGGTGTGGAATAGAAGACTTTTTAAATCCCTCCCATAACTACATCTTGCACAGGCCCCCTGAATCACCAGCAACAATTTAAACATTAAAACTAATTTTAAAAGACGAAGGCAGTTTAAAAACATCACATTTTGCAGAGTAAATACCCCAGTAGTTTTAAACGCACCAAACCAACAGTTTGCAATAAAATTCTTTTCAATAAACTCACACCCATGTCTTGCACAGCTCCCCTTATTCACTATTTAAACATTAAAACCAACTCTTTAAAAAAACATTTAAAACACACACGCATTTAAAAGACAATTATAGAAATTTACCTTCCACCACAAGCAAAAATGTCATTAGTATTATTCCCCAAATGCATCAAACCGCTATACAGCCAGTGTAATACCTGGTGTTCTTTAATTAAACAGAATTAAGCACAAATATCATTAAAAATAAGGTTTTAGCTTGCCCTGGTGAAATACAGCATGAAATTGCTGTTTCCATGCTAAACAGATCACACTGCAATAAAGACATGTATCATTATTAGTAAGGACAACAAGGACAAAGAGTGACATTATATAATATATATTTTCAGAGGGCTTGTCTACACTACCACGCGGGGTCAATCTAAGATACGCAACTTCAGCTACGTGAATAGCATAGCTGAAGTTGACGTACTTAGAACTTCTTACCGCCGTGTCTTCACTGCGGTAAGTCAACAGCTGACACTCTCCCGTCAACTCTGCTTGCGCTTCTCGTTCTGGTGGAGTAGCGGAGTCGACGGGAGAGCACTCGGCGGTCAATTTATCACGTCTATACTAGAAGCGATAAATCGACCCCTGCTGGATTGATCACTGCCTGATAATCTGCCAGGTAGTGTAGACAAACCCAGAGTTAAAAAAAAACAAGCAATATACCTCGTCTTGCAGTCCAGCAGCTATTCTGTTCAAGATAGTTTCTGTTGAAAGAGAACAGTCTCCAAAAACCTGAGGTTTTTTTATACCATCCTAACTCTTTGTTTCAAACAAACTTCAAAATCTGTAGTTAGCAGGTTGATTTGATCACTACAACTCTTAATAAATAGATACTTATGGAATTTAGGCACTCCTCCCCAAACGTTCCCTTTTGTGATCTGGTGGGGGGTGTGTGTGTGTGTGGGATGCTTTTGACTATTTTTTTTTCTTTTAGTTAAAATATAGTTTCCTCTTTCAATGAAAAAACAGAGCACTGCAGGGTCTTCTTACAGTATTAAACAGTAAATCACCATACACGATAATCCTTAATGTTACTGTCCCCTCTCCTGAGTGGGGGCCCCTTGTAGATATCAATGAATGTCTTGGGTTGTTTTTTTAAACATGTTTCTTTCATGCTTAAAGTTTTGGTTTGTTTTGAACTAAAATGGATTTATCACAACCATAATAACCCCCCTGCAAATACCCAGAGCTTTTAAATGTTTGATTGTTCTTATATCAAATGCTTATTTTTATAGAAGTATGGTGGAGGTTTGCGAACCCTTGAAACATTTCAGTTTTGGGTTAGACCCTTCTTTAGGTTTGTAAATACATTATTTTAAACTGACTTTGAGTTGCTAGAAAGACTGACCCATAGCATTCGACGAACTCCTGAGGTTATATATAAACTGTCCAATAGCATCTATGAACTCCTGAGGTTTTATTTCATTTAATACTAATCAGAGCTCATCATTCCCACCCACCCATCAAACTTAATTACTGATCACTAATACATTTTAACCCTGATGGAAACAAGGGTGGATAATCACATCTAGACCTAGACCACCAGACTCGTTGAAGGCAATAGAGTCGGGGGGGGAGGGGGGGGGAATGGGTTAAACCATCAGTTCAACAGGGTGAGTCAGTTCGATTGAACTCAAAAACGTCTCAAACATCCCTGTTTTATACCCAATCTAGTGGCTTTTTTGCTTTATTTTAAACACATTATATTGTTTTTGTTTTCCCAGGATTCTACTACATACATTTCAGCTTTTTGCTGTAAACAGATCTCTTTACACAAAGACACAAGAGCTGGGATCTCACAAACTTTAAAAGACATTCAGCCCCTTGAAAACAAACCAAGATGCTCCATCAAAACTTTTATCTTATTTTAGGGCCATGCAGACCTTCTAACAGAAACACAGATAGTCACAAAGCCTTTTTCAATAGATATTTTTATTTACAGCTACCAAGATTTATATCACATGATTGTTTCCTCCCCATTCTCTAACTTAATCCTTTTAGATTTCTTACAAATAGACTTTTTCTTAAGCCGGGTTCTGTAACTTTTTGTGCGGACCAGACAGTCAATATAACTCGCTAAGCAGGTATCCTCCAGTTTGGTCATTTTCTTTAAAACACTGTCAGGATCTCAAGTGCTTTGCAAAGCACAACCTATGGCAATAGCAACGTCTAATAAGCTTTCCAAACACAGGTCAATGCACAGGTCCCGGAGCTTGCAGCCCTCACAGTCTTTGAAAAGCTTCTCCCTAAGGCAGTGATTAAGGACATCATAAACAGCAACAGGTACAATCGCCCGCATGACTTTGTTACACTCACGACGTGGCACTGGAAAACATGTAAGTAACATCGGTGGATTTAAGTGCAACTTTTCTACACACAGGGTCATAGTTCATGACCACCTCAGATGCTCTGGGATGATAAGCCCTGGTACTGGTCATATGATCTAGCAATTTAGGTATGGACGAGTAATAACCTCAATGTAGGGTGAAATTCCATGTCTTATCTCCAAAGGTGATTTCGAAAATGCCGTCTTCGTTGATACTGGGAGCTCTGAGCAACGCCCACCTGCTGGGGGTCTGACCCCAATGACTCCAGTCGCCCCACACCAGACTGTACCCGCTGGGGGTCTGACCCCAATGACTCCAGTAGCCCCACACCAGACTGTACCCGCTGGGGGTCTGACCCCAATGACTCCAGTAGCGCCACCCCAGACTGTACCTGCTGGGGGTCTGACCCCAATGACTCCAGTAGCCCCACACCAGACTGTACCCGCTGGGGGTCTGACCCCAATGACTCCAATAGCCCCACACCAGACTGTACCCGCTGGGGGTCTGACCCCAATGACTCCAGTCGCCCCACACCAGACTGTACCCGCTGGGGGTCTGACCCCAATGACTCCAGTAGCCCCACACCAGACTGTACCCGCTGGGGGTCTGACCCCAATGACTCCAATAGCCCCACACCAGACTGTACCCGCTGGGGGTCTGACCCCAATGACTCCAGTAGCCCCACCCCAGACTGTACCCGCTGGGGGTCTGACCCCAATGACTCCAGTAGCCCCACACCAGACTGTACCCGCTGGGGGTCTGACCCCAATGACTCCAGTAGCCCCACACCAGACTGTACCCACTGAGGGTCTGACCCCAATGATTTTTGGGGGACTCCAACTGATTTACACTCCCTGGGCATTTGCCTGGAACTTTCCATTGGACAAGATGGACGTGAGCAGTTGGGCCAGTCAGGGCCAGGGCACGAGGGCTCCCTACAGCCACACTGACCTCAGCGCTGTCAGACGAGGGCAGGGAGGGAACCGTTTTTATTTTATTTGCTATCTGAGCCCTGGTCACCGCCCGGCTGGTGGCTGGGTCGTGGCTCCTCTTATCTCTGTTTGCCTTGGCATTAAATGACTGTATCCGTCAGCGGCACAGATTTGCATGTTCAGTATTGACACCTGGTTCCCCCTTCCCCTTCCCTGGACTGGTCTATAAATGCCCCAGGCGCGGCCAGTGTCCCATGCAGGCTGCACTTGATCCGACCTTGCACCAGAGCGGCTACGCAGAGAGACAATCAGGTGAGACCCTTCAGAGCTTCCTCCAGCTTCTTCCTCTTCCTGCTTGGGGTGGCTGGCGGCAGCTGATCCGTTACAGGGGCGGGTGCCCTGGGTGTGTCCCCTGATCCGGGGCCGTCTCTGTCTCACCCCTTCCTCCCACCCAGCACAGCCCTGCATGTGGCACCCTAACGCCTGCAGAGCCATGCCGAGTGCTCTGCCCCTCCCAGAGCTGGGCCCAGCATCCAGTCTTGTGTCTAGTCCCCAGTGAAGCATCACTCTGCCGGGCGGCTCTCCCATTGGACCCCTTCTCCCAGTCATGGTACCACAGGGATCCCAGCCCCCACCATGAGCTGCAATGACTATCACCGCTCCCCCCCGCCCGCCCGCCCCAACTATGTGGTGTTGGCTTCCCAGACACTCAATCTCCCTGGAGCTGGAAATATGAGTGTGATTCAAACTCCTGTTAGTGGGGAAAAGGCCCCAGGGGTGGGGTCAGTGGGTGATAACACGAGAGGCTCCATGTTTCTAACACTGAACTGGTCTCTAGTCAGAGAACTATTGCAGAGGTGCTGCACCTGCAGCCGGCATTCCAGCCCTGTGCACACAGACTGGCCTCCATCCTGGTGGCACTGGGGCCTCTTCCAAACTCTTCCCTCCTCCCACCTGTGCCCTCCCTCCACATTCCATGTAGGTGGCTACTGTGGGGACCTGCCAGCCCCAGCACTGGGGAGAGAGGGACAGTGGGAGATGGCAAATGGCCCTTCTGAGAACCACTTTTCTCTGCAAACAGGACCCTGTTATCTGGGACCCTGTTGCCTCCGAGTTGGCCTGGTCTCCCTGCTGCCCCCCATCTCCTCCCCACCTGCAGCCCTGGTTCGGGGAGTCCCTGGCAGTGCGGCTTGCAGAGCCCAGCCACTGAGGAGCTGGGACCTGGCTCTCAGCTGGGTGTCCAGTTCTGTCCCTGGGGAACGGCTCAGTGAGGGCGAGGGGCGGAAGGGCCCTTAGGAAGCAGGAAGATGGGCTCTGAGCTGGGTCCCCCAGGGCTGGGGTTAGGGTTTCCAACTCTCCAGGATTGGCCTGGAGTCTGCAGGAATTAAAGATTATGTGATGTGATTAAATCTCCAGGAATATGACCAACCAAAACTGGCAACCCTAGCTGGTGGACGGGATCCCTCTCGGGGCCCTTCCAGCCCAGCCAGGCCCTTTAGCAAACAGTCCCAACTCTGAAGCACCTCCCCGTGTGAAATGCCACACAGGGGAGAGGTGTCGCTCCAGGGTGCGTCTCAGGCTCTCATGGCCCCATCTCCCTTGTGCGTTTTCTCCACAGGAGAAGAGAGAAGATGGGGCCAGTCGCCTACTTCAGCCTCAGCCTCCTCGGCTGCCTGATCTTTAACCCCTCACTGGAAGGTGAGTACCTGCCCGGCCCCTCGGAGCTGGAGACCCCAGGCTCTGTTTGCCCTTGATGGGAAGTGAATTCATTTCATTCAGGGGTCCCCAGCCCCACCATGTGGCAACAGCCAACACAGCTGGGTCCCCAGAGCCCCTTCCCCACTAACCCCACTAATCCAGACCCCAACCAGCGGTTCAGCACCTGTCTGAGGAGAGAGGCGGCTTCCTGCTGCCCCTGGCTCTGAGCGCAGAGGGAATCCCTGAGACCTCCTGGGGTTGAGTGTGAGAGACAGGCTGGGAGCTAATCCCGCCCCCATCTGCTGCGGCTTAGAGGGTGTCTTTCCGCATCAGAAAGGGGGGGCCCATCCCTACCAGGGAACCGAGTGTGGCGATAACATCCCAAATGAGTGACATCCGTTTTTTTCATTGGGCTCAAAATGGCGCCTCTCCGTAAACTTGATCCTTCTGCTTTGGGATAATCCAAACTCTTCCCTCCTCCCCCTCCACTCAAAAGAAAAATGCTGGGACCCATAGACTATTTCTCCCCTTCCCTCCCCTCCCCTTCCCTACTTAGCCCCACAAATCTCTGCACTTACTCCACATACTGCTAATCCCTCCCCCCTCCCATCTGTCACTAGCTCTCTGCCTTCCCTCCCCTCTCTGGGCCCTCAGCTATCAGAGAATCGTAGAAATGTAGGGCAGGAAGGGACCTCCAGAGCTCACCTTGTCCAGCCCCCCACACTGAGGCAGGACCAAGTAAATCTACATCATCCCTGACAGGTGTTTTTCCAACCTGTTCTTAAAAACCTCCAGTGAAAGGGAACTCACAACCTCCCTTGGAAGCCTGTTCCAGAGCTGAACTACCCTGAGAGTGAGCAAGTTTTTCCTAATATCGAACCTAAATCTCTCTGGCTGCAGATTAAGCCCATTACTGCTCATCCTACCATCGGTGGACATAGAGAACAATTGATCACAATCCTCTTTAGAACAGCCCATAACAGGTGAAGACCATTCTCTGGTCACCCCTCAGTCTTCTTTTCTATAGACTAAACATGCTCAGGTTTTTAAACATTCCTCACAGATCAGGTTTCCAAGCCTTTTAGCATTTTTATTGTTATCCTCTGGAATCTCTCCATCTTGTCCACGTCTTTCTGAAAGTGCGACACCCAGACCTGGTTACAATACTGCAGCTGAGACCTCACCAGTCTTGAGCAGAGCAGGACATTAGAGCCTGTGTCTTACATGCAACACTCCTGTTAACGTGAGCCAGAATTATTGTAGGCTTTGTCTGAACTGCATCACATTGTTGACTCTCATTCCATTTGTGGTCCACTATAACCCCTAGATCCTTTTCAGCAGGACTGCCGCCTAGCTAGTTAGTCCCCAGTTTGTAGTTGTGCATTTGATTTTTCCTTCCTAAGTGAAGTACTTTGCACCTGTCTTTACTGAATTTCAGTTGGTTGATTTCAGACCAAATCTGCAATTTGTTAAGGCCACTGGGATTTTAATCCTGTCCTCCAAAGTGCTAGCAATCCCTCCCAGCTGGGTGACATCCACAAAATTTATAAGCGTACTCTCCACTCCATTATCCAAGTCATTCATGGAAATGTTGAATAGTACCAGACCCAGGACAGACCCCCGAAGGACCCACTATATATGTTCCTCCCATTTGACAGGAAACAAGCAAACCTCCCCAACTACTCTTTGAGGAGGGTCTTCCTACCAGTTGTGCACCCACCTAATAGTAATTTCATCTAGATCATATCTCCATAGTTTGCTTATGAGAAGATCATGTGGGACTGTGTCAAAAGCATTACTAAAATCAAGATCTATCAAGTCCACAGCTTCATAGATTCATAGATTCATAGATTCTAGGACTGGAAGGGACCTCAAGAGGTCATCGAGTCCAGTCCCCTGCCCGCATGGCAGGACCAAATACTGTCTAGACCATCCCTGACAGACATTTATCTAACCTACTCTTAAATATCTCCAGAGATGGAGATATCTCCCCCCATTCTCGGGGCCAGTAACCCTGTTAAAGAAGGAAATTAGGTTGGCTTGGCATGATTTGATCTTGACAATTCCATGTTTGCCATTACTTATAACCCAATTATCCTCTAGATGCTTACAAATGGATTGTTTCATAATTTGATCCACTATCTTTCCAGGTATCAAACTTAGGCTAGTGGTCTATAATTTCCCAGATATTCTTTGTTTTAAAAGACAGTTAATATGTTTGCCTGTCCCTCCCGAACAATCTATACCTCTCTATACCAATATTCCAGTCGTGAGGTTTATAACACTAAATCTCTGGGATGCTGATTAAGTCATAGTTTAGCTTATATACTAATACTTCTGGTTCCTCCATTTATTCCCCATAGTCCTTGCATTTGTGTATAGACATCTGAGACATACAGCAGATTCCCGCAGTTATCCCTCTTGTTGCTTCTATGACCCTTTTATAATTTTCCATCTCCTCCCCCCAACCACATCTAACCTTCTGTTACAGTCACCTGTGGGATTTTGTCACCCGCCCCTTTTGAATCTAGTTCAAAGCCCTCCTCACTTGGTTGGCAAATCGGTGTGTGGTGTCCATTCAGCCTCTACTATACGCCAATGCCACCAAACTCCCCTCTGCTCCCAGTCCCACTGACATCCAGTGCTCCCCATCCTCACCCCATAGTCCCCTCTGACTCAACCCCCTTGATACCCCTTCCCGTCAGGTCCCCCAGTGCTCCTGCACAGAAGATAGGAGGCGACCATCTTCCTTGAAGACAGCCCAGTTCCTGTCCCCTTGGAAAGGAGACGGTGGTAATTTTCAGGCCAGCCTCACTGCTACTGACAAAGGCGGCAAGGAAGTGGCAGCTGTTTTAACTGACTGGCTTCAGCCCAATTGAAAGTAATAGGAGATAGTGGCCATTTTGAGAGAGGGCAAACGTTCACAGGATTTGGGGAGATCTGGAGAAGCTGGAAGGATGACAGCCGGCAAAGCTGTTCCCATTCTCTTCTCCGAAACAGCCTCTCATCATACTGTTCTCTCTCCCCGTCCCATCCCCTCTCTCGGATCAGGAACTGGGGCCACGTCCTGTCCCGATGAGTGGATTCAATACAAAGACTACTGTTATGGATTCTTCTCCGAAAAGATGACCTGGTCGGAGGCTGAGGTACGAGGCTTTTCTCAGGGATCCACAGGGTGGGGTGGGTTAGTGGGCAGGGGCTGAAGGGGTTTGGTGACATCACCATTGGCCCTGCAGTGTACCCCTGCAGAGGTGGGGTGGGGAGGCTGCAGAAGTGACGTGGCTGGTGCCAGGCCCTGGGGCTCGGGAAGAGGCACGGAGAGGAGGCTCTCTCCCCTCACAGCCATCCCTGCTCCTGCTGCAGCCTGGTGGGGCAGGATCCCACACCAGTGCCAAACAGCGTCCTCCTGCAGGGGGGTAACAGGCCTTGCTGATTTCCCTGCCGCAGGTAGAGTGTCAGTATCAGCACAAAGGGGCCCATCTCGCCTCCATTCTCACTGAGGCAGAAGGGAACACGGTGGCCAAATACATCAGCATGTCACACTCCTCCACGGATAACATCTGGATCGGACTGCACGACCCTCGACAGGTGAGTGTCTGGCAGCTGCTCCTCCTATTGGATGTTTCCCAGGGGCTGTGCGAGACCATGTCCCAGGGTCTCCCATCTGCACTCCACCTTAACCCCTGCCCTCCCGCACCCCTTCCGATTCCATCCTACCATAAGCTCCGACTCCCTTTTAGCTTTTCCCTTCTCAATACAGCCAGGCCCTGCTCTCCCCCATCATCAAACCGACCTTTGACCTGCATCTGCCTCTCCAGCTACTGCCCTGTCTCCCTTCCCCCCTGCCAGCTCATGCAATGTGCCGTGTCCTCCCCCTGCACCCCACATCCCGTCTCCACTCGACTCTCACCACATTTTCTAGCCACTTTTTCCTGCCCAAGACTTGAGCCTCTGCTCCCCCTTGACCTCTGTGCTGCCCCTGTCACTACTGGTCGCTCCCTCAGCTTGGGGATCCCGTCCTCACCTGGTTCTCCGTAGGAGAGCCCCCAGCTCCTTAGGGCAGGGACATGAAGGGGGAGCAGTCACAGGCTGGGAAGGGGCCCCAGAGGGGGAAGGAGCCATTATGAACATCGAACTGGAAAGAACCTCCGGGGTCACCGAGTCCAGCCTGTGCTATGGCTGGCAACCCTGTCACATGACCCCCTGCGTAAACTTATCAACCTCCATCTGAAGCTTTGTCTCCATCAGTTTCCTTTCCCTCCCCCCTGCCAGGGAGGCTCTGGGGTGAAGAGGCTCCCCGAATAGCACCCACAGACTCAGCCCCTGGATCCCCCGCCCCAGACTGGAGGCTGGGCTGGACTCAGAACGGGAGGAGTGAGAGGCTCTGTATCCCTTTCTCTAGTGTCCTCAGCCCTCCAGCTCCCGCTGGCCTGACAATGGATTGGATCCAGTTCTCTGACCCACGAAGCCAGTGAGTCCCCACATGAGCTGAGGCCAGGCCAGAGCCAGCACCCCTAGAGGTGAAAGGCCCCATGTCCCCTTCTCTGATTCTACTGCGCTAGTCAGTCCTGCTAACTTGGGGCCAGACTGACGCTGAGCCCACTAGAGGGGGAAAGGCCCCGTGTCCCATTCACTGATCCATCCAGCATCTCCATCACAGATGCACTTTTCTTTTGCTTACACAGGACGAGATCAACCACCTTAAAACCACCAGTGCCCCCGGGGGGCTGTGTCCACTAGGGACTAGAACACACTCCAGAGTGACTGCGTCATGGTGCGGAGATTTGTTAATACAGGCAAAGGGCTTGGAAGGGAGAAGGTGAAGGTCATGTGCTAAGTGTTACTATTAGATCAGCGTCTCCAGGTCCCGTCCCCCTGAGCTGGCCTCTCCCCACCGACTGTCCCACGGCCCTTCCCCGACTCTCCCACTGCCTGAGTGGGGCACTTCTGTGTTGGGTTCTGTGTTTCTATGGTGCCTTATCACCAAGGTCTCTTCTCCCCGGGACCCCATGACCTTTCTCCCCTGTCTCTGCAGAACAGACACTGGAGGTGGACTGATGGCTCCCTGTATAGCTACAGTGCTTGGAACACTGGGGAACCAAACAATGACTATGGTGTCGAGTACTGTGTGGAGCTGCAGAGCTACAAGGGTAAGCAGATGCTCAAACACACATGCACCAACAAAGGAACCAAGACAGGACCCTGGCCACACACTCCAGCTCTCTCTGCGGAGATGGCCTCCTGTCCTGTCACCCTGCCCCTCTCCCACAGCTCACACTGCCGCTCTCTCTCCCCTGATCTCACCTGGTAACTCCTCCCCCACGGGTAGTCCCAGTTTGAGGCTCAGCTCCAGTCAGAGGCAGGCCATCCAGTACATTTGGCCCCAGACGATCAGTTAAAGGGAAAGACCAGACCAGAGCTATTGCCCACTAGGTGCCATGTAGGCAGGGTATGGACTCTTCGGTTGGTGCATTGGTGGCTTTCGGCACCCTGATTCTGGAGGCAGTGAGGGGACTATTTGGGCCTCAGGAAAATTTAGAGCAGCCTCAGGACTGATCTGACCGTGGCAGTAACAAACTGGGCAGCCAGAGCACAGGGGCTTCAGCCTCTCCCCTGCCTGTCCCCTATGCTGGGGAGGCCAGGACTGGGCAGGGCAGCTGTCTCTCTGCTGGGTTCCCCTCTGCAAGAAGAATCCCCAGACGGCCATTAAGCCAGCGTCCGGGTGTCCGTGTTGCTGTAGGGGGCAGAGCGGGGCTGAAGGCCTTGTCCCCTTGCTGGAAGTAGGACATGGAGCTGGCTGAACAGGGAAATCTCACTTGCTAATTCATGAGTAACTCATTCTTCCTGGGCCATGCTAGTCACTCGGCCCCGCCCACCCTCCGATGCTCCTGAGTCGGAGTGTTCAGCAGCGTTGGCACAAATGCTCCTTCCTCCAAACGCACACTGGGCAGGATTTCGCCCTACTTAGAAGTGTCACTCATCCAATCCTGGAGCAGGAACAATGCCATGTGACCTGCACGACCAATCACACACAGCTAATAGTTGAAGTGAAACCTTTTGCAAAACGATTGTGGGCACCGTTTCTGAAGAACGCTCCCGGGGCTGTGGGGCTCTGCGAACGGGAAAGAGGGTGAAATTCACAGCAATTCATCAACCCCAATCCGTAGTGCTGTCCCCTGGGGCGAGACGCTGCCTCTGGGCCACGCCCAAACCCAGAGCTGTAGGAGATGGAGATAGGGCCGACTTGTTCAGCACAGAGCGAGCCGGCGTCCCTCTTCCTGAGCTTGTCTCCCTACAGGCAGCTGGCCAGGGCTCTGTGCTCTCCTTTCTGGCCTTTTGAGGGGGGTGTTGAGGGAAGGGAGGTAACAGCAGTCGCAGGTGGAGAAGCAGCGTGGTCTAGTGCAATTTTAGGGACTGTGACTCAGGAGACCTAACTTCTATTCCCAGCCTTGTCACTGAGCTGCTGGGTGACCTTGGGCAACTCACTTCCCCACTCTGGGCCTCAGTTTCCCCTCCCACCTCTTGTCTATTTAGACTGTGTGCTTCCTGTGGCAGGGACTGTCTGTGGGTGTGTGTATGAACACAGCACCTAGCACCAAGAGGCCCCGTCGTGCTCTCATTAGACATATTCCAGCACAATAGAAGAGGGTCTCCCACTGTCACACTGACACAACGTCCCTCAGGGAGCGATGGAGCCTGTCCCTGTCTGAGGTACATGGGGCTTCGTCTCCAGCCTCCTCTTCCTCACAGCCTCATACACAGGAGCTGGGGCCTTCTCTCAGCAGGGTGCATTGGAGGGTGTCACTGTCAGGGTAGGAATGACCCCACTCGCCCTTCCCTTGCCCCAGTGATTTCTGTTTTGCCTTCTAGGTTTTAAGAAGTGGAACGATAAAGACTGTCATACGCAAAACGCCTACGTTTGCAAGTATCAACCCTAGCGAGGGGAGTCGCACGCCTGCGCCTGAAGGGGGAACTCAGCGCCTGGGCTCCTTGGGCATGATCAGGCAACGTCCCAGACTTTCTGATGCCTTTGCTGCATCGAGGGCCTGTCCCCTCCCTCCCTGAGAAACCAGATCTCACTTCCCCAGCTGTAAACTCTCTTCCCCAAAGTGTCTCTGTTCTAGTTACACGCTTGCCCCTTCCCCCTTCCTCCCCTCAGTGGCTGCATCCCACAACAAGAATAAACTCTCCTGAGCATGAGGTTCTGTGTGTGTCTCCTCTGTCCCATTCCTGGCCCCGCGTAGAGGCATCCATCCAGCCCCCTCTGCCTGTGTCCTGAACCGCCCAGATCCCAGTGGAGGAGAGGAAGGGGACACCCAGAGGGAGGCAGGATGGGCCTGGCCTTATGGATAACAGACATGACTTGGTTTCCCTCCAGATATCTGCAATAACCAGAGTTTCCTCTCTCTTCTGGCCCACCCATCTCCTCCTGGTCTTCTCTCCACTCAGACCCTGAGCTCCTCAAAGCAGGGACGTGTCCAGCTGTTCTGTACCCATCATTGTCCTTCAGAGCTGGAAGCAGGACCCTGCACAGCCGGAGCTAAAGGACTCAGCGCCCGTAGCTGAGAGCCGTAGCAGACTCCTGAGATCAGGCACTGAGAAGTACACCTAGCACACACGTCCCAGTGGGTACACAGGCTCCATGCACATCTACTGTAGGGTGCTACAGAAATCAAACTTCATTACTAGAGCAGAAGACTGAGCCAGGACTCCTGGGTTCCATTGCTGGCCTGGCCGCCATCGGCTTCCTGTGTGACCATCCCTGGGGAAAGCCTCTCCCCATCACAGTCTGTGCGGTGGGCTAATGACACCAACCTGCCGCTCAGGGAGGGGGAGAGGGTAACGCCAGGAGTGTCTGTAACACACTTCAGGTATCAAAGGGGTAGCCGTGTTAGTCTGGATCTGTAAAAGCAGCAAAGAGTCCTGTGGCACCTTATGGCCTAACAGACGTATTGGAGCATGAGCTTTCGTGGGTGAATGCCCACTTCGTCAGATGCATGTAGTGGAAATTTCCAGAGGCAGGTATAAATATGTAACACGCTTGGGGATCCTTGTATGGATGGTTCTCCAGGGAACCTTGTTAGTGAGGCTGACGCATCCCCAGCTCTGCACCTCGAGGGGAGGGCTGGTTCACAACATCCAGCCGCTGGAGCTCACTGGTTGGAGGGGGCTGTAGCCAGCTGTGCCCTCGGGGGGGGGGGGGTGGCTCTCCCTGGGGGACTGACCCCCTGAGCAGGGAGAGGGATTTCAAACAGGATCAGACTTTAGCAACAGCACCAACGCCGGCTCCAACCCATTGTAACTAACGTCTTCTTCTCCTGAGGACAGTTATTACCATCTTTCATCCCACCGCAGAGACTGTCACACAAGGGGGGAGGGGACCTTTTAAACCCTCTCTCCAGCTAAGAGGAAAGGGAAGAAGGGATGTTGTGAAGATAAAAGCCTCGCTGAACACTTCACATTTCAATGCTCCTGGCCCCGTTTTGGTTTTTCTCATTTTTCTGTTTCAGTCCATCCATTTCTAAGCTCTGCTCGGAACTTTATAATGTATTTGCCACGGCGCTAAGCAGGGTGAGGTCTGTGAATACCAACCCCCGGACCTTGTTTAACACTGTTCAGTGCTGGACAGCGACTGGGTTATGGTAACACCTTTGGCCTACACATTCCATCTAAATTAACACACAAAGCCCTGACCTGGGTGGGGCCTCCAGGCGCTGCCTACCACAATGTAACTGTCACCCGTCTGCCAGGTGGGGTCGGCAGCACCCACAGACGGGTTCAGTATCTAGGGGTCCCTCTTAACACTGCCACAAAGAACCGGCTCGAGCCCCCACCCAGTAATCTGGGAAAACTTAACACCGTCGCGGGCGTCTCCAAGAGGCTTCCCCTCTCACAGGCACTGAGTCTGTGTGTAACCAAAGAGAACTGCTATTGAAGGGGACAGGGAACCCAGCATTAGTTTGGGAAAACACCACAATCACATTCAAATACATGTGATCATGAGCCAACCCGACCCCACAACACGCTGGGCAGTGCCCTTTGCCGCAGTTTCCTATGTTCTGGTGGGAAAGTCTGAGGAATGAATGTCCCATTAGCACATCGCTCCCCCCTCCCTCCACTACACCCCACTCACAATTGGCCAACAAAGACCCAGAGACTTTTTCCTGACACCTTTTCTCCCTGGTGGGTGAACAACTGGCCATCGCGTACCTGCTGTTAATTACTCAATACCATTCCAGATTTTAGGTAAATATCTGCACTGTTCTAAACCTATTGCTTCTGTCTGTGTGTGTGCTTAAATCTAATAAACTGCAGTTTTAAATAAAGCAGGCTTACTTGCGTTAATCTTTTATCAGACGGAATTGCTATGTTCCCATTGATTTAGTCATGACACCGCCTAACATGAAATAGTTAAGTTGCCCCTGCTGTGTGTTCTGAAAACCCTGAGTAACCGATTTTGGCAAGCCAGCCAGGAGTGGTGTAGAGGAAGGGAACGATTAATGTCAGTGGTTTCTTGGTTTCTTTGTTTCTTTGTTGCAATAGGTGAAGGGGGCAGTGGAACAGGGTCGCACCCTGTAATTCTCCACGCCATAGCCCGCAAGTTCATTTACAGTCACATTCAGTTGTTGAGTTACGGGCTCGGGCTGAAAAGCCTGGTTGAGTAAAGTCAGAAGGACAGGGGACACCTGGAGAGAAAGAAAAGCTGGAAGTAGATTTGTGTAATAGCTTGGCAGCTTTCATGCAGGAGCATGACCATGGTTTTTGGAAGCCTGGGAGCTGTACCAGTCCTGGAGCCTTCCTGCAGCTTTATAAGTAGATGGTAGAATTAAAGACAAAAATTAAGCAGTTAAAAAATATTAAAAAGACAAAGAAATACAGAGACTAAGGGCAGTTCAGATAATGGTACTGCAGAAGCAGACGTGTGACAGTAAGAGAGAGAATGGCGCAGGCTGGAGCAGAAAGCTCTGTGTTCTAGTTGGTGAGGGGGGTAGGTTTCCCAAGGAATTGACACTTTGGCCCAGCCCTCTAATTGTCCTGTAGAGTGAAACTCAAGGAAGGCAGGACCAGAACATCCTCATTGGCATTGGGGATCAGATTAGGCCTGAGTCCTGCCATTTTAATGCCCAGTACAAGAAGTGCCTCTTGGAGTGAGACCTCTACCTAAGGTCTGCCCTGGAAAACATCCACATAGATTGATCCAACCTGCAGAGGTGGCTGTAAATGGGGTGCGGAGTGACATCCATCTTCGAACATGTATAATCATGACTCCCTCAATCAGTATAGAGGCTACAGTGATAGGCCCAATGAAGTGCAGGTGGAGAAACACTCAGGACCTCGCATGGGGAATCACAGCTGGGACATTAGCTGGTGTATTGAGAGGTCCATGGTAGATCAGGGCCCTCTGGATAGACGAAGGCCAAAGGTGCCACCATGGTTGTACAGGCTGGCTCTGAACTCCTCCTTCACCATCAGGAGTCAAAGGTTATTGCCATGGCCATGTGAATGGTAACTGTAGGTGCTGTGGTACCATGGGGGTGGATACTAGAGAGAGATTCTTCCCTTAGTGTGTGCCCAGAGACACTCTGGTCCTGTGGTGACACTGGCTGTATAAATACCTGCTTAGGTACAGGTTAGTATAATAAGGATTTGTCCAGTGACCTCGAGGTCATGGGATGTTGCAGATCTCCCTCTACAAACGTACAGCCTTGAGTACATTTGCTGGAATATCTTTGATGTAAATGGTAACAGTTCTGTTCCTGGGACGGGGGATGGATCCAGTGGCCAAATAGGTCTTTGTCATCCATCATTTAATGAGCTAATGTTTGTCAGTCCCATCTGAAATGTACGACATGCAAGTGCCAAGCATTGTGATTATTGTTACTGGATAAAACGCAGGGAGCGCCCATCTCCGATATTTCCTGCAGAGACTCCAGTTTCAAAACAATGGTGTCAGTTCCCCTCTCCCTTTGGGTGAATAAGGAACATCTCCTCTGATACCAGTGCAATTTGACAAGTGTAAAATTGGTGCAAGCAAAAGGAGAACCAGGCCCTCCATTCTCACTGTCAGTCAGTAGGTGGCACTGTGCCCCCAAGTGCTCATGGTTCATCTAATGCTGTGAAGGGCCCCAGGATGATCAGAGCTGTAGCAATCCGCTGGCACTGGGCACCACACTGCATTGTGATTTTTTTTTGGTGTCTTTAAAGTTTACCAGCTGTCCCAGAAATCGAAGCAACAGCTGGAGGTCATGGAAGTGGAAAATATAGTTCTGTCAGACGCCGTGGAGCAGCTGACAACTGGCCTGGGTAAAAACCACAGCTAGAGCCTCTGGGGGTGTGTTCTAATAACCACTTTTGGGAAAAAGAAAAAGACTCAACTCACCCACCTATTCATGCCCCTCACCCAGGCCCCTAGTTAATCTCCTTTTCCCTTTATCCTTATCTGTTTCAGTCTATCCATCTATCCACCCCTGGATGCTTAGCCAATCTCTCACTCTCTTCGTATCCTTCTCTTTGTTTCCATCCATCCATCCATCCCTAGCTTCCTACCTATTCTCTTGTTCCAGACCTTTATCTGATCTGTCTGCCTTTCTTCCTTATACTGTGCTCATCCCCGTGACATCTCAGTGCCTACTAAGTCTTGTCTCCATCTTCCTATAACTCCTGTTCTCAGAGATGGGCTATAACTGTCCCTCCCTCCCTGACCCGCCCTCCCCACTGAGATGAGAACTCATGGTACCAATTTACTGTTCATCCTACTTGTTGCTTGAAGAAAGGAGCTGATGGTCAATGGGAGTAGGACCAGCTGGAGCTCTCAGAGTGAGCAGACGTGTGCAGGGATGAGTCAGTGGTTTAGAATTCTAAGTGAGGGGAATTTCCCATCATCCTTCACACCCAGCAGCGTGGAGCTGAGGTAACAAAATGCTCTTTGAGAACAAGGATTGAAAGCCTGTCTGTTTTCCCCTTTATTCCAGGGTACAACTGCAGCACGCGTGAGATCGACTGGGTCCAGTGGACAGCCAGCCGTTATTTGTCTGAGAAAGAGAAGACCTGGCAGGAGAGCATACACGCTTGTGCTGCGATGTCGGCCCGTCTGGTGAAGAGAGACACCCAGGAGGAGCTGGTCCAGAGTCACCTCCGGTTCTCTTCTTTATTCATATTGGTGCCGATAGCAAAATGACGTACACATTGAGTATCTGTGGCGATCTGGGGAGGAGCAAAGGGGGGATTGACTGGCTCAGGGGGATGTGGAATGGGACATGAGGCCTTTCAGCTCTAGAGCACCAATTCCAGCCCAGAGCCAGGTCAGTAGTGACACCTTCCATTGAGTTCCCAGTGGGGCAGGTGTTAAATGGCCTCTTTGTTGTCACCGTCGTTTGAGACCACGGATGAAACGGGCTATGGGAGCTAACACCCTTCCCCTCTAGACGTCACCACGCAGGGCACAAGGAGGAGGGAGCTTGCCCTCGCCCTCGGAGTCCAGTCTCTGCTTCTGTCATTGCAGATCTTTTCAGGAGCACAAAGTGCATTTAAAGACCCGTTAGGTCTTGTTAGATAGAACTAGTGTCTGGGAAACCCATTGCGAATGACAGAGCTTTGTGAGCTGACAATGAAGTGAAAAAGGAAGATAATTATGTATGGAACTCACTTCTGCAGGATACTGAGGTAAATAATTTAGGGAGATTTGGGAAAGGATCAGATTCCTGCCCGAATGAGAAGAGCATTTGCTAGTATAGCAATGTGAGCTAGGATCAGAGGCCCGGGGCCTTTGTTCTTTGTGCTAGAGGGCTGGGTGGTCAGGGAGGAGTGACCTTCATGCTGCTGTATTGCACAATGAGCAAGATGCATAATGGCCCATTCACACCTCCTTGTGAGGCACCCAGCACTGGCCCCTCATGGCAGTGAGCTACTCCCGGAGAGGGACCATCGCTGTGCTCTGGTTTGGCAGTTCCTGTGTCCTTGGCCCTGGTTTTAATTCCTGCCTTCAGTCAAGAATGATCTGTGGGGATCTTGTTTGGGGGCAGCCCAGAGGGGGAGCATGGTGTAAAGGTGTGGGCTGCCCCTACAAGCCACCTTCTGGTGTAGGGTGGTGCTGCAGGTGGGCCCCACCTGAATTCCCCACGAGTGGGGAGGGAACAGGTTTGCTTCAACAGCCCGGGGCAAGCAGAGACCGACACACACATTATCCAAACAGCACATCCCCTTTGACCGAGGCTTCAGGACAGGAGCAATTAGAACAAGCCATTCATAAGGTCCTCTCCTGGACGGCTTGCGCCCCCTCTCTCCTGCATAGCTATCTTCCTGTTCCTGTTTCAATAGCCCAGCCCTCGGGCTGCGCCCCTGATCACCCCCAGCCTGTCCCTTAAAGGGGTAGTGCCCTCCTCCACACACTGTCTGGGGTGTCACTGTCGAGACTGCTCAGGGCTGGAGCACACCAAGCCCAAAGGGTGCCAGTCGCACGCCAGCTGGACAGCGATTTGGAGCCAACACTGTAGGTGCCTCAGCAGCTCGGCCTTGTAGGCGCTGGCCCTGGTGGGCCCCAGTCACCACTCAGCCCCCTGGCTCAGGGAAGGGGATTGGACTGGGCTGGCAGCGCAGGGACGGTTGCCGATTCCCTAGGCCCAGAGGTGTAACAGTTACAGCCGAGGTGAGCAATAGCAGCTCTTGGTCCAGTCCAGTCGAGGTTCGGGGCTATTCCAGGCTGGTGCCTGGGGGCCTCTCTCCAGTCCAGTCTCCAGTCAAACAAACAGAAGCTTGTGGGTTTCCAAGCCAGGCTCAGTTAGTTTCTCGCGTTGCGGCCTCTCTGCACACACTGGCTCGCTGCCCAGCCTCCGCTGCTCCCCCACAAGGGGCAGAGACCTGCCCCCAGCTGCGACGTCCGGCACTCACAGCCTGCTCCACACACGGTTCTGCTTGTGGGCTCTGAGGAACTCTCTCTGCAGCCCCTGGCCAGCCATGCGGCTGCTGCCCCCCAAGCAGAGCCAGACACTTCCGGGTTCAGGACCCTCCCACTCACCTGGCCAGGCGGAAGGGGCTGTGCAGTGAGGAGGGGTTGATGGGAGTTGTCCCCTGCTTCGCAGATCCGTCCCAGGAGGGGTTAAAGCAGGGACCAGAAGGGGGAGATCGGGCTTCTCTCCCAGTGACTCACTGAATGCCCCTGGAAAAGTCCTAGATTCAGGCTCCTATTCTCATGTTTACACAATTAAATCCATGCCCTGATTTCCAGAGGGGCTGAGCCCCCGTTCTCACCCAGATGCCTTCAAAGGGGGACTCAGGATTTATCGCTCTCCCTTGCTTCCTGGGGCAGGCGTTCCTGAAACGCAAGACCTCCAAGCGCTTCGACATAACGCCATGGTCAGCAGCACTTCTTCAGGTTCTGGACAGGGCTGAACTGGGACAACGACATTGGGAACTGGCCATGGGCTGACGGCTCCGCCTTCTCCTTCCAGCTGTACGTCTCTCCTCCCTCATCCAGGGGCACTGGTCGAGCTCTGTGCCACCTCTGAATGGGGCAGCTCCTCCCCTGTCGATGGGGAAACCATTCAGAGCCGACCCAACATTTTCCACCGGGACGTTCTGTTCAGTGACAAACGGCGTTTGCGGGAAATTGCCATTTTTGTCAGCACTCGCCAATGGAAATAAAAAGGTTTCGATAAAAACTTTCAATGTTCAGTAAAAACTTTTGGTTTTGAGAATGCAAACATTTTTATCCCAGGCTGAAAATTTGTACCCAAAATGATGCTGGAAAACCAAAACCAAAACAAATCAAAAATTGGGAGAGGACATTTTGGTTTTCTATCCAAAAATCCATGTACAGGAAATGTAAAATAAACACAATTGGAACAAATGTCCCCAGGGAAAATAATGGGCATTTTCTGAGCAGCTCTAATGACATCGTCCGCCTTTGCCCAGCGCTTTGGGACCTTTGGCTGGAAAGGGCCGGGCATCGGTTATTACTAGTGTCCCCACGCCGACCCCATCCAGGAGGGGGCTTCGTGCAGAGCCCCCCTCGCACTGGACAGCTGTTCACCTGCCCCCAGCCCCTGCCGCTCTCCTTGTCTCCTACCTGGCACTGAGACACACGGGATGATGGCAGGGGCTGTGTCAAAACTTCGCAGAGACGTCGCTGGGGACTGACTCACCAGAGCCTGGCCCTGCGTGTCATGCAAAGTGGGTGTTAAATACCCGCACTCAGATTTGGTTTTCCTCCGACTTCGCCCAGGGGTCAGTGACGGCCCAGGTGCCGGTCAGGGGAGAGTCACCAGGGCTCAGTCCGGCCCCTCTTGTTTATGCACTACGGTGAATGCACTTTGAAGACAATTCTTACCAGTGCAGCCGAGAAGGGATAAACGCCCCAACCTGTGGCTGGCCCCGCAGGGCTGGCAGTGAGACGGGACTTGTGCTTGGCAGGTTCCAGGTCCCAGGACCTGAAGGCTGCGTGCACATGCAGAAGGGGGACATCCGCATGCAGAGCTGTGCCAAACGGGAGGTTTATATTTGCAAGAAGCCAGCCAGGTTCAGCAGCAACTAAGCAGCCTGGCAGGTGCGGAAGAAGGAGCAGCGTGGCGGTGTCTGTAGATCTACCCCATCCCGGCACCTTGCAGGTGTCACACTCAGAGGTTGTTCTGCACAACCGCATCGAGTGCATTGGGGCCGTGTGGCCAGGAGCCTGCTGCCAAGTCAGTGCTGCTGCCGCCCCCTGCTGGCTGGTGTCATTACAGCCTGGGGTACCGGGACCTCCCCGCAGGCCTCCATCAGGCGGGCTCTTGAGGGTTCCCTTCTTTCATCAATACGACATCAAATAATCACAGTCATTCAGATTTATTAACCAGTGGGTGTCAGTCAAAGATTAATCAGCACAAATACAGAAAGATCTGGATTAAATACCTCCCTCCGCCATCGCTCTGGGGAGACAGCCAGCAACCTGGACGGTTCTGGAAATATAACATAGCTGAGGAGTACATATACCTTAGGCTGTTCCCATGTGCACAAAATTCCCCAAAACTTGTTTGCCTCATTCTTACGCTAGTATTTCCATGTCTGTGCTGTCTGCACCTGCTATCTGAGTTCGTTGGAAATTTGAACCTAGTGTCTAGCAACAATTATATCAAGTGCTATTTTTTTCATAAATCTCAGCAAAATACTATTTCATTTCTGTGAACAACAAGAATAAAAGCTTACACACAGCTTTTAATACACTTCAGTAGACAGGATGCTGGGGAAATGGTTCACTTTAGCATAGGTCTGGATTCTCTTGCTGATACATACTACTGGCTAAATAATGTTGGTAACAGTCCCGCTCTTGGAGGTCTGATTAGACAGGCCAGCCCCGTCTTGCAATACCTCATGACTAATGGTAAAGCATCCACGGGATAGTTATACTTTTTTTAACACATGGAAACAACAAACAAAATTAGTACAGTCAGACCCAAAATCTCTTGGAAAAATAATTCAAAATCTTAAAAAGTAATTGCTGTCCATGGGTTAGAAATTAGTTTTTCTAAATCACCATCATGTGGATGATCATCTGTAACTCTTTCTGCTATTTGCTTATTATACTTGATCTGAATGAGATGGGGGGGTCTGTGATTTAATAACGTCAGACTATTACATTTAAAAAAAATGTTTATTAAATATATAGAATGGAAAGAAAAACTCTTAAAGTGCTTAAAATTTAAAGTATTAGGAAAGACTTTTATTTTAATGAGACAAAGTGTGTGAGGTAATATCTTTTCTTGGACTGTAAAAAAGAGATTACTTCATCCACCTGGTCTCTTTAGTATCCTGGGACCGACACAGCTACAACTACACTTGTATTTTAATAGCATTTTTTGTTTTCTTTTTAGCTAGGGAGAGTTTGTAAAAGGAAACGCCTCTCCTCCCACCACTTGTGTGACAGCTTTTCAGTGGTGTTAAAGATGGTAATAACTATTTTGGGGGTGGGGAGAGAAGACGTTAGTTATCTGGGCTGGAGCCATTGTTGCTGCCATTGATAAATTTCATTTCATTTTGGGTGTTGTTTGGGACTGAGCGGGTGCGGATAGAAGTGATGATGTTGGGGTTTGGGTCTGGTTTGGTTAGAATATTTTTAGGATAAGGATGAAGAAGGTCCAGGGTCTAAGGAGGCAGTGGGAATGATAGCCAGGATGGAGAAGTTTGTTTTAATAGCTTTTATTTGATTTATTTTTTTTAGATTGATTGAGGGGTTTTTACCTTTTTTTTTTTAATTTAAGGATGTAAGGGAGTGATGGATGGAACAATTCATTTTTATTTTGTTTATTAATTAGGTTTAATATTTTCTCTGTTTAAATTTATTAATTTTGATTATATGTTGTTTTTTTATTAAGTATAATTTTAATATATTTTTTCAGTCATACTAATTTTTGTATGTACTAATTAAGGATTTTTTGTATTTGTTTATAATATTATCATTGAAACTATCAGTAATTTAGGGTTTGTCTTGTAATTGTTTGTAATATTTTTACTGAAAATAGCTTGTCTTACTTTGATGAATTTTTAAGTGGGCAAAAGTTATAGACTAATTGTTACAACTTTTTTTTTCTTTTAACAAACCAATTGCACCTAGGATTGGACATTTCTTCCTAGCACCACAATTACAAACAAAAACTTTATTTTAGTTTAAGCATTTAGAAAAAGGAAAAGAAAATGGTACTTGGTTATACATTAAGATTTGCAAATATTTTACTTTAAAATTGGCACTTACAAATTATATTTGATTAAATATTATACAAACTACTGTTAAACTTTTTAGATATTAGCAAAGCTTAAGAATTTATAACGTACTGTTTCTGTAGCTAAAATAAAATGAAAACTGTTGCTGTTATATGTTTGTAAGATGTTTAAGAACAAATTAACTTTTATTGCTTTTGTGGCTGTATGCCCAGAATGGGCAAATGTGAAAAAAAAATCCCTGATTTGCTGCTTTACACAGTTCAAGCTGTACATTTACATAAACGGTGAATGTTTGGTACATTAGTGGTCAAGCCTGCTTACTTGGAGAAAAACTTTAGCTCTGATGGCATTTTTCCCCAAGTGTGTTATCTCTTTTGAAAAAACATAATTGTTTTTTGGAACCCCTTTTACATTTTATAGACATTTGAAACACCCAAAGGTGGTAAAAATAACAAGAAAACAAAAAACAAAGAAAAAATTGGTAAATAAAACAAGGAAAAATCATTTTAAAAATGAATCAAGAAAAATATTGCAGACACAAAATAATTTGACAAATCACCAAAAAGTTTGGTGTTCAGAACTCTTAGTTTTTGTGGTTTGAGATTTTCCAATTCACGCAGTAGCAGCTCTGAATTAAGCTGGTATTTTGTTAACAAGGGAGAGTTGCCCAAGATGTTATTTCTGTAAAAGTCTGCTTTAGCAATTTAACTTTGAACAATTTCAGATCGTTTATTTTTACCATTTTTTGCTTTTTTTTAAAAAAAAAACCTTTTTAATTAAACATTTTAAATTATTACTAATTACCTGCTTTGCACGCTTCTTTAAAAGAAGCTTAACACATTTAAGGATTTTTAAACAAACTTTTGTTTTAAATCAGCTTTGAAAATGCCTGTTTGCCAAGGTGCCAGTTTCTGACTGAGTATTAACCCTTTAAGCCCCACATTGGCCTACTAAACATATGTTAATTTAACTGGAACATATGGGCCAAAAATGTTAAAATAATTTAGTTACTGTTTAGCATTAAACAGTGTTAAACAAGGTTTGCAGTGTGGTATACTGAGGCTTCTGCCTGCTCAGCACCATGAAAACACGCTATTAATTTTTTAAAAAACTTTTCATTAAAGATACAGAAAAGAAGAAAAAACAACAGTTAAAAAAATTGACATGTAAAGTAGTAAGTGAGGCTTTTATTTTCACAACACTTTTTGTTTTAGCTGGAGAAAGTTTTAAAAAGAAATCACCCTTGTTGGACACTTTTTAGAATGGTATTACGGGTGGTAAAACTGCATGTTGGGGAGGAAGTTAGTTGGGATGGGCTGGAGGAAAGAGAGGACGGACGTTAGTTGGGACGGGCTGGAGGAAAGTGAGGAGTGACGTTAGTTGGGATGGGCTAGAGCTGTTGTTGTTACTGCTGTTGTTAGTTTGATTCGATTTTATTTGTTTGTACGTGGGGTTTGGATTTACCTGGTGCCAGCAGAGGTGGCAATGTCACTTGGGGTGTTTTTTTAGGCCCAGTCTGGTCAGGACATTTTTTAGGATTACGATGAGGAAGGCCTGAGGTTCTAAATGATTATGGGGGTAGCAGCTATGATGGTAAGAACATAAGAACATGAGAATGGCCAGACTGGGTCAGACCAAAGATCCATCTAGCCCAGTATCCTGTCTTCGGACAGTGGCCAATGCCAGGTGCCCCAGAGGGAATGAACAGAACAGGGAATCATCAAGTGATCCATCCCCTGTCACCCATTCCCAGCTCCTGGCAAACAGAGGGTAGGGACACCATTCCTGCCCATCCTGGCTAATAGCCATTAATGGACCTCTCCTCCAGGAATTTATCTAGTTCTTTTTGAACGCTGTTATAGTCTGGGCCTTCATAACATCCTCTGGCAAAGAGTTCCACAGGTTGACTGTGCGTTGTGTGAAAAAATACTTCCTTTTGTTTGTTTTAAATCTCCTGGCTATTAATTTCATTTAGTGACCCTTTGTTCTTCTATTATCAGAAGGAGTAAATAACACTTCCTTATTTACTTTCTCCACATCAGTCATGATTTTATAGATCTCTATCATATCCCGCCCTTAGTCATCTCTTTTCCGAGCTGAAAAGTCCCAGACTAATTAATCTCTCCTCCTACAACAGCCATTCCAGACCCCTAATCATTTTTGTTGCTCTTTTCTGAACCTTTTCCAATTCCAATATATCTTTTTTGAGATGGTGTGACCACATCTGTATGCAGTATTCAAGGTGTGGGCGTACCACGGATTTATATAGAGGCAATATGATATTTTCTGTGTTATTATCTATCCCTTTCTTAATGATTCCCAGCATTCTGTTTGCTTTTTTGACTGCCACTGCAGATCTCTTTCTTGAGTGGTAACAGCTAATTTAGACCCCATCATTGTATATGTATAGTTGGGATTATGTTTTCCAATGTGCAGTACTTTGCATTTATCACCATTGAATTTCATCTGCCATTTTGTTGCCCGGTCACCCAGTTTTGAGAGATCCTTTTGTAGTTCTTTACTGTCTGCCTGGGACTTAACTATCTTGAATAGTTTTGTATCTGTGACGTTATTGACACAAACTGGGACCGTATAGAGCATTTTTGCAACCAAGATCCTGTAGTGGCACCAAATCTTGTATAATGGGGGTCAAATAAGGTGTCTAACACAAGGTTATGATTTGCTGGTTATGATTATGCTAACTGTGTGCATGTATCATTTTTGTAATTAAAGTTATAAGTATTGGCTTTATACTGCCTGTATTTCAAACTTGTGCTCTGCTTCTGGGTGACACCCCAGACAATTTGGCGTCAGCACTGCCTAGCCTGATTGATGGCCCATTATGGACCATCAACTTTGCAGTTGACCCATTGAGAGAAGGCAGATACACCTTGTAACTCAGCAAGGCCTGTAGGGACCTGCCTATGGACAGAACTCTAAGGTTTTTCCATGCCACGTGCTGGATAGCTTGTCTTTGGAACAAAGAAAGCAAGAGATTATAAATGTCTGCTGCATCTCCTCCATCTTGTCTTCAATCCTGCTTCTTGCCTCTGGAGGGATTGTGCTACAAACTGAAGCTCTGAACAAAGGACTGAATGACCCATCCCAGCTGAGGATGTTCCAGAGACTTGATTTGAACCTGCAGTTTATTCCATCACTGCTACAAGCCTGAACCAAGAACTTTGCCATTACTGTATGGAATTGATTCCATTTCACCAATTCTAGCTCTCATCTCTATCTTTTTCCTTTTATGTCTCAGTGTCTGTACAAAAGGCGTCTGTAGCAAAGTCTGTGTATGGGGAGTGGGGCAGGGGAGGGGAGGGCTATGGGCAAGGTGGCCACCTTGGGGGCTGAGGTTGGTCTCCCATTTGTAGGGCACTTGCAGGGAGCAGGGCTGGGGCGGCTGCGGCTGGTGCAGGCGCAGGGCTGCCCAGAGGATTCAGGGGACCTGGGGCAAAGCAATTTCGGGGGCCCCCTTCCATAAAAAAAGTTGCAATACTCTAGTAACATGTATTTGGAAATGTAAACAATAACCAGTGAAATACATTAAAAATTAATTTGTAATAATTTGAAAATACACTAAATCCAGCATTTGAAAACATGAAATGCTGTAATGGTATGTCTACATTTGCAGTTACATAATGGGCTGTTGCTCGGTGATGGTGATGGTTGGTGCCAATGGGCTGTTGCTGCCTGGGGGTGGTGCTGCAGTTGCCCAGGGCTCTGGGGGGAGCTGGGCTCTGGGTTGGGGGGTACCCGGCTCACAGGGGCCGGGCTCAGGGCGGTGGGGAGATGGGGCCAGGGGGGTGTCCGGCTCAGAGGGGCTGGGCTCGGAGCTGGGGGTCAGGGCTGTGGGGGGATGGGGTTGGGGGAGTACCCGGCTCAGAGGGGCTGGGCTCGGAGCTGGGGGTCAGGGCTGTGGGGGGATGGGGTCGGGGGAGTACCCGGCTCAGAGGTGCTGGGTTCAGAGCTGGGGGTCAGGGCTGTGGGGGAGATGGGGTTGGGGCGTGTCCGTCTCAGAGGGGCTGTGCTCGGAGCTGGGGGTCAGGGCTGTGGGGGGGATGGGGTCACGGGGGTGTCCGGCTCAAACGGTCTGGGCTCGGAGCTGGGGGTCAGGGCTATGGGGGGATGGGGTCGGGGGAGTACCCGGCTCAGAGGTGCTGGGTTCAGAGCTGGGGGTCAGGGCTGTGGGGGAGATGGGGTTGGGGCGTGTCCGTCTCAGAGGGGCTGTGCTCGGAGCTGGGGGTCAGGGCTGTGGGGGGGATGGGGTCACGGGGGTGTCCGGCTCAAACGGTCTGGGCTCGGAGCTGGGGGTCAGGGCTATGGGGGGATGGGGTCGAGGGGGTGCCCAGCCCCGGCCCCTTACCATGCCACTTACCCTCATCTCCTGGAGCCTCAGCACGCCTCGTCCAGGAGCGGCCCTGGACAGCGCTGCAGCCGCCTGGTGTCTCCAGCGGGGCCTGAGTTCCCGCCGCTCGGCCGCAGCTCGCAGCCCTGCCCCCTTACCAGCTGAGACGCTGGGGGATGGGGGAAGACGGAGGCGGGGGGAGCCTCCGACATATTCGTGGGGGCCCCCGCGGGGCCTGGGGCAAATTGCCCCACTTGTCCCCCCTCCCTGGGCGGCCCTGCGTCCAGGTTGCTGGCTGTCTCCCCAGAGCGATGGCGGGGGGAGGTATTTAATCCAGATCTTTCTGTATTTGTGCGGATTAAACTTTGACTGACACCCACTGAGCCCTGGTGACTCTCCCCTGACCGGCACCTGGGCCGTCACTGACCCCTGGGCGAAGTGGGAGGAAAACCAAATCTGAGTGCGGGTATTTAACACCCACTTTGCATGACATGCAGGACCAGGCTCTGGTGAGTCAGTCCCCAGCGACGTCTCTGCGAAGTTTTGACACAGCCCCCGCCATCATCCCGTGTGTCTCAGTGCCAGGTAGGAGACAAGGAGAGCGGCAGGGGCTGGGGGCTAGTGAACAGCTGTCCAGTGCGAGGAGGGCTCTGCACGAAGCCCCCTCCTGGATGGGGTCGGCGTGGGGACACTAGTAATAACCGATGCCCGGCCCTTTCCAGCCAAAGGTCCCAAAGCGCTGGGCAAAGGCGGACGATGTCATTAGAGCTGCTCAGAAAATGCCCATTATTTTCCCTGGGGACATTTGTTCCAATTGTGTTTATTTTACATTTCCTGTACATGGATTTTTGGATAGAAAACCAAAATGTCCTCTCCCAATTTTTGTTTTGTTTTGGTTTTCCAGCATCATTTTGGGTACAAATTTTCAGCCTGGGATAAAAATGTGTGCTTTCTCAAAACCAAAAGTTTTTACTGAACATTGAAAGTTTTTATCGAAACCTTTTTATTTCCATTGGCGAGTGCTGACAAAAATGGCAATTTCCCGCAAACGCCGTTTGTCACTGAACAGAACGTCCCGGTGGAAAATGTTGGGTCGGCTCTGAATGGTTTCCCCATCGACAGGGGAGGAGCTGCCCCATTCAGAGGTGGCACAGAGCTCGACCAGTGCCCCTGGATGAGGGAGGAGAGACGTACAGCTGGAAGGAGAAGGCGGAGCCGTCAGCCCATGGCCAGTTCCCAATGTCGTTGTCCTAGTTCAGCCCTGTCCAGAAGCTGAAGAAGTGCTGCTGACCATGGTGTATGTTGAAGCGCTTGGAGGTCTTGCGTTTCAGGAACGCCTGCCCCAGAAAGCAAGGGAGAGCGATAAATCCTGAGTCCCCCTTTGAAGGCATCTGGGTGAGAACGGGGGCTCAGCCCCTCTAGAAATCAGGGCATGGATTTAATTGTGTAAACATGAGACTAGGAGCCTGAATCTAGGACTTTTCCAGGGGCACTCAGTGAGTCACTGGGAGAGAAGCCCGATCTCCCCCTCCTGGTCCCTGCTTTAACCCCTCCTGGGACGGATCTGCGCCAGATACTTTCTGGTCCAGCCTGCGCCATTCTCTCTCTTACTGGCACACGTCTGCTTCTGCAGTACCACTATCTGAGCTGCCCTTAGTCTGGGTATTTCTTTGTCTTTTTAATTTTTTTTTAACTTCTTAATTTTTGTCTTTAATTCTACCATCTACTTATAAAGCTGCAGGAAGGCTCCAGGACTGGTACAGCTCCCAGGCTTCCAAAAACCATGGTCATGCTCCTGCATGAAAGCTGCCAAGCTATTACACAAATCTACTTCCAGCTTTTCTTTCTCTCCAGGTGTCCCCTGTCCTTCTGACATTACTCAACCAGGCTTTTCAGCCCGAGCCCGTAACTCAACAACCGAATGTGACTGTAAATGAACTCGTGGGCTATGGCGTGGAGAATTACATGGTGTGACCCTGTTCCACTGCCCCCTTCACCTATTGCAACAAAGAAACCAAGAAACCACTGACATTAGTCGTTCCCTTCCTCTACACCACTCCTGGCTGGCTTGCCAAAATCGATTACTCAGGGTTTTCAGAACACACAGCAGGGGCAACTTAACTTTTTCATGTTAGGCGGTGTCATGACTAAATCAATGGGAACATAGCAATTCCGTCTGATAAAAGATTAACGCAAGTAAGCCTGCTTTATTTAAAACTGCAGTTTATTAGATTTAAGCACACACACAGACAGAAGCAATAGGTTTAGAACAGTGCAGATGTTTATCTAAAATCTGGAATGGTATTGAGTAATTAACAGCAGGTACGCGATGGCCAGTTGTTCACCCACCACGGAGAAAAGGTGTCAGGAAAAAGTCTCCTAAGATGGCTTCAGAGGACTGCTTTATAGTACACTATATTAACTAGTTTTTTATAATTAACTTTTACAAAACACATAGGTCATAATGACCCCTACTAAACTATTACTTTTCCTAACTTTCAATAAACGTTTACAGTAAAGGTGCCCAGATTTAAGGTCTTTTGTTGATCAAGGTTTTTAGTTACACTTGTTGACTGTTTTTTTTAATTTTAATTATCAAAAACTGCCAGCTAGTTTTAACCTTGCCTTTAAAAGCCTGTTTTTTAATTAACCCTTAACTACGTAGTGTTTTATTGTATTAAGTGCACATAATATGGTTGCAGTTGGGTTAATTACATTCTAAGTACACACTCCCCTTACATCCAAAATAACACAGCAGCAGCAGCGCTGGAGTGACCGATGGTGGCGGAGCGAATGGTGGCAGCAGGGTCAGTTGTGCTCCATGCACGTCCCGGGGGTGGGAGGTGAACCCACAGGAAGGCCCCACTGAGCTCTGGGTCTTTGTTGGCCAACTGTGAGTGGGGTGTAGTGGAGGGAGAGGGGAGCGATGTGCTAAGGGGACATTCATTCCTCAGACTTTCCCACCACAATATGGGAAACTGAGGCAAAGGACACTGCCCAGCGTGCTGTGGGGTCAGGCTGGCTGATGATCACACGTGTTTGAATGAGGTTGTGGTGTTTTCCCAAACTAATGCTGGGTTCCCTGTCCCCTTCAATAGCAGTTCTCTTTGGTTACACACAGACTCCGTGCCTGTGAGTGGGGAAGTCTTGTCTCTTGATGGCACCGGGGGCGGTGTTAAGTTTTCCCAAGTTACTGGGTGGGGTTGGAGCAGGTTCTCTGTCACAGTGTTAGGAGGAACCCCTAGGTATTGAACCCGTCTGTGGGTGCTGCCGACTCCCCCTGGTAGAAGGGGGACAGTTATATTGTGGTAGGCAGCGCCTGGAGACCCCACCCAGGCCGGGACCTGTTGCGTTAATTTGGATGGAATGTGTAGGCCAAAGGTGTTACCATAACCCAGTGGCTGTCCAGCACTGAGCAGCGTTAAACAAGGTCCAGCGGTGGGTATTTATAAAATTCTGAGCAGAGTGAGAGATGGATGGACTGAAACACAAAAAGGAAAAAAACCAAAAGGGAGGCAGGAGTGTCAAGCAAGGCTTCTATTTTCACCCTTGTTCCCTTTCCTCTTAGCAGGGGAGAGGGTTTAAAAGGTCCCCTCCCCCCTGTGCGACAGTCTCTTCCGTGGGATGAAAGATGGTAATAACTGCCCTTAGGGGAAGCAGAGGTTAGTCACAATGGATTGGAGCGGAAGTTGTTACTGTTGTGAAAGTCTGTCAAGGCTGTATCCCCACTTTGAACTTTAGGGTACAAATGTGGGGGCCTGCATGAAAACTTCTAAGCTTAACTACCAGCTTAGCTCTGGTCCGCTGCCACCATCCCAAGAATTCCCATCCTTGGGAAGCCTTCAGAAATCTTTCACCAGTTCCCTGGTGAATACAGATCCAAACCCCTGGGATCTTAAAACAAGGAGAAATTAACCATCCCCCCTTCCTTCTCCCACCAACTCCTGGTGAATACAGATTCAATCCCCTTGGATCTAAAACAAGTTAAAAAATAATCAGGTTCTTAAAAAGAAGGTTTTTAATTAAAGAAAAAGGTAAAAATCATTTCTGTAAAATTAGTATGGAAAATAACTTTACAGGGTAATCAAACTAAAAGAGCTCAGAGGACTCCCCTCTAGTCTTATGTTCAAAGTACAGCAAACAAAGATAAACACTCTAGTAAAAGGTACATTTACAAGTTGAGAAAAACAAAGTAAAACTAAGACGCCTTGCCTGGCTTTTTACTTACGAGTTTGAAATAGGAGAGACTTGTTTAGAAAGATGTGGAGAACCTGGATTGATGTCTGGTCCCTCTCAGTCCCAAGAGCGAACGCCTCCCAAACAAAGAGCACAAACAAAAGCCTTCCCCCCCCAAGATTTGAAAGTATCTTGTCCCCTTATTGGTCCTTTGGGTCAGATGCCAGCCAGGTTACCTGAGCTTCTTAACCCTTTACAGGGAAAAAGATTTTGGAGTCTCTGGCCAGGAGGGATTTTATAGTACTGTACACAGGACAGCTGTTACCCTTCCTTTATAGTTATGACAAAGTCTGATCCTGTTTCAAATCTCAGGTGGTATTTGGGATTCAGCCAAAGCCCAAAAAGGAGGTGATGTCACCTGGGTCCCTCTCTCTGGCCTGATCTGGTCACCCATCTCAAAAAAGATAGATTGGAATTGAAAAAGGAACAGAGAAGGGCAACAAAAATGATTAGGGGGATGGAACAGCTTCTGTATGAGGAGAGATTAAAATGACTGGGACTTTTCAACTTGGAAAAGAGACGACTGAGGGGGGATATGATAGAGGCCTATAATATCTGGACAGGTGTGGAGAAAGTACATAAGGAAGCGTTATTTACTCCTTCACATAACATAAGAACCAGGGGTCACCAAATAAGGGGAGATGGGCAGCTTAACGGGGGCGTCCCAGCTGCTGCAGCAACGATGCGGCCACTCCAGCACCAGGTTCTGCAGAGATGTCGCGCTCTGGGGCCTCCTGATGCTGCTGCGGCTGCCTTCCCGATGGGGCTGCTTCTGCTGGTGCCAGGCTCCCGCTCCCCACCCTGTTCCCGTATCCCCTTCTCTTCCCATTCCCATCCCCCATCCTCTCCTCACTGTCCCCTGCTCCAACCCCCAACCTCTTCTCTTCCCTCTGCCCTATCCCACCCCCCTTCCCCACTGCCTCTTCCCCCCGCCCATTCCCCTTCCCCCAGCAGCTCTTGCCCTGCCCCCACCATGGGCACTTACGTTTGCCCAGCTAAAAGGTGGGCACTAGGACCCAGGTGATGTCCAGCTGCAGAGAAGAGCACGGAGCAGGAGAACAGCAGCTCCATCCAGCCCCCTCTGCTGGGGCAGGAGGGAGTTGCACATGACCCTGCATGCACCCCCCCTCCCCCAACTATGTCCATCCCCTCCCTGTCTCCCAACACTGCAACCGGCCCCCAGCCGGACTTCCTCTGCCGCCTGCGGAATCCAGGCTGGGAACTGCAGCCACACACGGCTCCTGGCTGAGCAGGGGCTGGCGCTGCTGATACGGCGCTCCCTGCTCTCCTAAGGCCGGTTTCTTTTTGTTAAAAAGTGGGAGGGAAGAGCCCTCCCGATTCCGGCGCCCCGCCTCTCAGTGCCGGATCCCCAGGAGTCTGCTACAGCTACGGTTGTGCATGCTCAGACTTCCACACCCTGATGTGTACAGAACAGCGGGACACGGCCCTGCTTTGAGGAGCTCAGGGTCTGAGTGAAGAGGAGACCAGGAGGAGATGGGTGGGCCAGAAGAGAGGAAACTCTGGTTATTGCAGATATCTGGAGGGAAACCAAGTCCTGTTCCTTAGCCAAAAGGCCAGGCCCATCCTGCCTCCCTCTGGGGGTCCCCGTCCTCTCCTCCACTGGGATCTGGGCGGTTCAGGACACAGTCAGAGGGGGCTTGATGGACGCCTCTATGCAGGGCCAGGAATGGGACAGAGGAGACACACACAGAACTACGTGCTCAGGAGAGTTTATTCTTGTCGTGGGCTGCAGCCACTGAGGGGAAGGGAGGGAAGGGGCAGGCGTGTAACTAGAACAGAGACACTTGGGGGAAGAGAGTTTGCAGCTGGGGAAGTGAGATCTGGTCTCTCAGGGAGGGAGGGGACAGGCCCTCGATGCAGCAAAGGCATTGGAAAGTCTGGGCCGTTGTCTGATCACAGCCAAGGAGCCCAGTTCTTTTACATCCCAGGCGCTGAGCTCCCCCTTCAGGCGCAGGCGTGTGACTCCCCTCGCTAGGGTTGATACTCGCAAACGTAGCCGTTTGGCTGGTTACAGGGAGCATCGTTCCACTTCTTAAAATCTAGAAGGCAAATCAGAAATCACTGGGGTGGGGGAAGGGCAAATAGGGCCATTCCTGTACTTACAGTGACCACTCCTCCCCCCACCCCCCATGCACACTGCTGAGAGAAGGCCCCAGCTCCTGTGTATGAGGCTGTGAGGAAGAGGAGGCTGGAGACGAAGCCCCATGTGCCTCAGACAGAGACAGGCTCCATCGCTCCCTGAGGGACGCTGTGTCAGCGTGACAATGGGAGACCCTCTTCTATTGTGCTGGAATATGTCTGATGAGAGCACGACGGGGCCTCTTGGTGCTAGGTGCTGTGTTCATACACACACCCACAGACAATACCCACCCCAGAGAGCGCACAGTCTAAATAGACAAGAGGTGGGAGGGGAAACTGAGGCGCAGAGTGGGGAAGTGAGTTGCCCAAGGTCACCCAGCAGCTCAGTGACAGGGCTGGGAATAGAAGTTAGGTCTCCTGAATCACAGCCCCGTCCCTGTCCACTAGACCAGTGACTGCTGCAGAGCCGTAACTAGGTATTTTTGCGCCTGAGGCAAGAATATAAAATTGCGCCCTCTCCCAGGGCCGGCTCTTCGGCGGCGGGTCCCTCAGTCCCTCTCGGAGGGAAGGGCCTGCCGCTGAATTGCCGCCAAATAATGAATGAAGTAGCGGCGGTAGAGCCTGTGATTTTGGTGGGTCAACTCATGATTTGTGACTGCTTGGGCTGGTAATGTTGCTTCCAAGATGGTCTTTGGTTCCAGTCCAGTTCCAATCCTGAGAGGGACTCGCAGGTTAAGGGAGGAGGGAGGTGCTGGATATCAGCAGTGGTCACTAGGGATCAGCCTGTGTCCTGAGAATGCTGGGAGTTCAGGTTTGCAGGGCAGGATCAGGGACGGCAGGTTTGTAGAAATTTTGGTGATGCCCAGAACCCGCTCCCACCCAAAGTCCGCCCCTCCCACCCGCCCAAGGCTCTGGGAGGGAGATTGAGTGAGGGAGGAGGTCTGGGGTGCAGGGCCTAGGCTGGGGCAGGGGATTGGGGTGCAGGCTCTGGGAGGGAGTTTGGGGGTGCGGAGGGAGGGGGTGCAGGTTCTGGGAGGGAGTTTGGGGATGGGAGAGGTGCAGAGGGATGGGGTGCAGGGGTGAGGGCTGTGGGTTGTGGCTGCAGATGAGGGGTTTGGAGCGTGGGAGGGGCTCAGGGCGAGAGTAGAAATGTGGGGGGTGAGGGCTCTGGCTGGGGTTGGGAATGGGAGGTTTGGGGTGTGGGCGGGGCTCAGGGCTCGGGCAGAGGGTTGGGGTGCGGGGGGGTGAGGGCTCTGGGGTGGGGCAGGGCTGAGGATGAGTTTGGGGTGCAGGCAGGCTGCTCCGGGAGAGGGGCCAGAGAGGACGACTCCGCCCAGCCCTCTCCCTGCCGGCAGCAGCAAGTTCTGGGGGAGGAGTCCCCCTTTCCCGCCCCCCCAGCAGCACACTCACCCCCACCACTGTCACTGCATGTGCTCCTAGGGCCCCTCTCAGGTCCAGGAATCACCCTTGCCTCCCCCATGGTGGGTGCCGGGGGGCGCTGTGTGCGCCTCCTCCCCTGTTGTTGCCCCTGACTGTAGCGTCACTGGGCGTGACGGATGGGGCTGCCTCCTTGCCCAGCATGGGACAGCAGCGGTGACTGCGGGACGGGGGGGGGAGGCTATGCTGCTGGAGGGGCCCATTGGAAAAGGGAAGGGTCTGAGGGGGAAGGGCAGGCTCAGAGTCAGTCTGCCCTCACAGTTGAGGTGGGGGACACTAGGACCCTGTGGCAGCAGTTGCTGCAGGGGAAAGACAGGGACTCTCTGCCCCTTCCGGGGCTGGGGAAGGGGGTGGGGAGCAAGTCGGGGCGGGAGACACTGGGGGAGGCAAGGCGGGGGGCGGGGCGGAGATCACCTGGGTTATAAATATTTCCGTGCCAGCATCTTTTTTTTCTCTCCACCACTTTCTGCGCCCCTCCCGGCTTTATGTGCCCGAGGCAAGTGCCTCACTCGTCTCGCCCTTGTTACGGCACTGGACTGCTGTTACCTCCCCTCCCCACCAACGCCCCTCAAAAGGCCAGAAAGAAGAGCACAGAGCCCTGGCCAGGTGCCCGCGGGGAGACAAGCTCAGGAAGAGGGACGCCGGCTCGCTCTGTGCTGAATGAACCGGCCCTACCTCCATCTCCTACACCTCTGGGTTTGGGCGTGGCCCAGAGGCAGCGTCTCGCCCCAGGGGACAGCACTACGGATTCGGGTTGATGAATTGCTGTGAATTTCACCCTCTTTCCCGTTCGCAGAGCCCCACAGCCCCGGGAGCGTTCTTCAGAAACGGTGCCCACAATCGTTTTGCAAAAGTTTTCACTTCAACTATTAGCTGTGTGTGTGCTTGGTTGTGCAGGTCACATGACATTGTTCCTGCTCCAGGATTGGATGAGTGACACTTCTAAGTCGGAGACAGTGGGGGGAAAAATCGGATGGGTGGACGAGTCCATGTGACTAGCATGGCCCACAAAGAATGAGTTACTCTTGAATTAGCAAGTATCAGAGGGGTAGCCGTGTTAGTCTGAATCTGTAAAAAGCAAGAGAGGGTCCTGTGGCACCTTTGAGACTAACAGAAGTACTGGGAGAATAAGCTTTCGTGGGTAAGAACCTCACTTCTTCAGATGCAACCTCACTTCTTGCATCTGAAGAAGTGAGGTTCTTACCCACGAAAGCTTATGCTCCCAGTACTTCTGTTTGAATTAGCAAGTGAGCTTTCCCATTCAGCCAGCTGTCCGTCCTATTGTCAGTGAATGAGATGAGACTTTCAGCCCCGCTTCACCCCCCTACACCTCTCCAGCAACACGGACAGCAGGAAGCTGGCTTAATGGCCATCTGGGGATTCTTCTTGCAGAGGGGAACCCAGCAGAGAGACAGCTGCCCTGCCCAGCCCTGGCCTCCCCAGGATAGGGGACAGGCAGGGGTGTGGCTGAAGCCCCTGTGCTCTGGCTGCCCAGTTTGTTACTGCCACTGTCAGAGCAGCCCTGAGGCTGCTCTAAATTTTCCTGGGGCCCAAATAGTCCCCTCACTGCCTCCAGAATCAGGGTGCCAAAAGCCACCAAGACACCGACCAAAGAATCCACAGCCCACCTACATGGCACCGAGTGGGCAATAGCTCTGGTCCAGTCCATTTAACCGATTGTCTGGGGCCAAATGTACTGTATGTCCTGCCTCTGACTACAGCTGAGCCTCAAATTGGGATGGATGGGGGAGGAGTTACCAGGTGAGATAAGGGGATTATCTCTGGAGAAGGGCACTGTGAGCTGCGGGAGAGAGGCAGGGTGACAGGACAGGAGGCCATCCCCACAGAGAGAGCTGGGGTGTGTGGCCAGGGTCCTGTCTTGGTTCCTTTGTTGGTGCATATGTGTTTGAGCATCTGCTTACCCCGGTAGCTCACCAGCTCCACACAGTACTCGACACCATGGTCATTGTTTGGTTCCTTGATGTTCCAAGCTTTGTAGCGATACAGGGAGCCATCGGTCCACCTCCAGTGTCTGTACTGCAGAGACAGGGGAGAAAGGTCGTGGGGTCCCAGGGAGAAGAGACCTTGGTGATAAGGCACCATAGAAACACAGAACCCAACACAGAAGTGCCCCACTCGGGCAGTGGGAGAGTCGGGGAAGGGCCGTGGGGCAGTGGGTGGGGAGAGGCCAGCTCAGGGGGACGGGACCTAGAGACGCTGATCTAATAGTAACACTTAGCACATGAACTTCACCTTCTCCCTTCCAAGCCTGAATTAACTAATTATCTCATGCTGGAGCAGAGTCACTCTGGAGTGTGTTCTAGTCCCTAAACCCCACGGGCACGGCCTCCCGGGGGGCACTGGTGGTTTAATGTGGGTGATCTCATCTTGCTTAAGCAAAATAAAAGTGCGTCTGTGATGGAGACGCTGGATGGATCAGTGAATAGGACACGGGGCCTTTCCCCTCTAGTGGGCTCAGCATCAGTCTGACCCCAAGTTAGCAGGACTGGCTAGTGCAGTAGAATCAGAGAGTGGGACATGGGGCCTTTCACCTCTGGGGTGCTGGCTCTGGCCTGGCCTCAGGCCCTGGGGCCCAAGGAGTAGCTAAGATTTAGTCAGGGGAATTTATAGTAAAAGTCATGGACAGGTCATGGGCAGTAAACAAAAATTCACGGCCTATGACCTGTTCATGACTTGTACTATAAATACCCCTGGGGGGCAACCCAGAGGCACCGCTGGTGTGCTGGGGTGTGTGTGGCCCAGAGAGCACCATGGGTGTGCTTGGGGGCTGCGGCTAAGGGGGTGCTGTGGGTGCGCTTGTGGGGTGCGGGGGGTACCGTGGCTGTGCTGGGGGGGTGGCCCAGGGGGCGTTGCGGGGGCGCTGGGTGGGCGGCGGTCTGGGGGCACACAGCCCTGGACTCCCGCTGGTGCTGAACGGGTGGGGGTTGGCAGGGCTCCCTACCTGGCAACACGCCTCCCCAGAAGCAGCGACATCCCCCTTGCTCAGCTCCTAGGCAGAGGCATGGCCAAGCAGCTATGCACTATGCATCTGCCCTGAGCGCTGGCTTTGCAGCTCTCGTTGGCAGGGAACCGCTGCCAATGGGCACTGCGGGGGCGGTTCCTGCAGTCAGAGACAGCGCGCACAGCTGCCTGGCCACACCTCTGCCTAGGAGGTGAGCGAGGGGAATGTTGTCTTTTCTGGGACCCCCCTCCCGAGTTAAGCACTGCCCAGAGCCTGCCTCACCCCGTCCCATGCACCAACCCCCTGCCCCCTCCCACACCCAAACTCCTGCTGCTCCTGGGGGCTGGGTGTGTGTGTGTGGGCAGACGGTGGCCCGAGACTGGCCCAGCAGACGCCGGTGTGACTGGCCCAAGGGCTGCCTGAGCTGCTCAGGTGGCCCCCGAGTCAGGCGCACCGGCTGCTGCAGAAGTCCCGGAGGTCCCGGAAAGTCACAGAATTCGTGACTTCTGTGACCTCCGTGACAAACTCGCAGCCTTACCCGTGGCCTGTGCATTACTTTTACCAAAAATACCCATCACTAAATTTTAGGGGCTGCCAGGAGCTCCCTCCCCCACTCCTACACCCTTCCCCCTGTCATGGGCACCAGGGTCTCCCATCTGCACTGCACCTTTAACCCCTGCCCTCCCACACCCTTTGCATCTCCCTCCTTCTGTAAGCTCTCAGTCCCCTTTGGCTTTTTCCTTCTAAGTACAGCCAGGCCCTGCTCTCCCCATCATCAAACCGACCTTTGACCTGCACCTGCCTCTCCAACTACTGCCCGGTCTCCCTTCCCCCCTGCCAGCTCATGCAATGTGCCGTGTCCTCCCCGTGCACCCCACATCCCGTCTCCACTTGACTCTCACCACATTTTCTAGCCACTTTTTCCTGCCCAAGACTTGAGCCTCTGCTCCCCCTTGATCTCTGCGCTGCCCCATCACTGCTGGTCGCTCCCTCAGCTTGGGGATCCTGTCCTCACCTGGTTCTCCGTAGGAGAGCCCCCAGCTCCTTAGGGCAGGGACACGAAGGGGGAGCAGTCACAGGCTGGGAAGGGGCCCCAGGGGGCGAAGGAGCCATTATGAACATCGAACTGGAAAGAATCTCCGGGGTCACCGAGTCCAGTCTGTGCTATGTGCAACCCCGTCACACGACCCCCTGCGTAAACTTATCAGCCTCCATCTGAAGCTTTGTCTCCATCAGTTTCCTTTCCCTCCCCCCTGCCAGGGAGGCTCTGGGGTGAAGAGGCTCCCCGAACAGCACCCACAGACTCAGCCCCTGGATCCCCCGCCCCAGACCAGAGACTAGACTGGACCCAGTGCGGGAGGAGTGAGGGGCTCTGTATCCCTTTCTCTAGTGTCCTCAGCCCTCCAGCTCCCCCCGGCCTGGCAATGGATTGGAACTAGTTCTCTGGACTCCAAAGCTGGTGTGATTGGCCCCGGGGCCAGCTGCATCAGCCGTCGCAACTGACAGAGGCAAAAGTAGGCTCTGGACACTCACGTGCCGGGGGTCTTGGAGTCCGATCCAGACGTTATCCTTGAAGCCTGACTCGCTGATGTGTCTGGCCACCGTGGTCCCTTCTGCGTCACTGAGAATGGAGGCGAGATGGGCCCCTTTGTGCAGATACTGACACTCCAGCTGCAGCAGGGACATCAGCAAGGCCTGTTACCCCCCTCAGGGCCGGCTCCAGGCACCAGATTAACAAGCAGGTGCTTGGGGGGGCCAAGGGAGAGGGGCGGCACCTGCGGCAATTCGGGGGAGGCAGGTCCCTCACTCCCTCTAGGAGCGAAGGCGGATTTTTTTTTTTTTTTTGCTTAGGGCAGCAGAAATGCTGGAGCCGGCCCTGACCCCCCTGCAGGAGGACGCTGTTTGCAGGGCTGGCTCTAGGCACCAGCAAAGCAAGCACGTGCTTGGGGCGGCACAATTCCAGGGGCGGCATTCCGGTGTTTGTTTGTTTGTTTATTTTTTGTGCTCTCCAAGCTTGGGGCGGCAAAAATCCTAGAGCCGGCCCTGGCTGTTTGGCACTGGTGTGGGGTCCTGCCTAGGGTTACCATTCGTCCGGATTTACCCGGACATGTCCTCCTTTTTGTGTTAAAATAGCGTCCGGGCGGGAATTTGTAAACCACTAAAAATGTCCGGGATTTCCCCCCCAGGCAGAGCGAGGCGCGGCTGGGAGGGCTGCAGGAAATTCAGCCGCTCGCATGGGGCTCTGGCAGCCAGAGCCAGAGCCCTTCCCCCTGCAGCTTGCCGGGCTGGACTCCGGAGCAGCCGTAGAGCTCCCCCCCCCTTCCTCCCCTGCAGCCCAGCGCCCCGCTCCGGCAGCACTGTGCAAGGGCAGGGACCGGGTTGTGTGTTGCGCTGGGGAGCGCAGCCACGTGTCCGGCTCCGCACAGAGCCCAACACCATGTTCTGAGCGGCAGGGTAAAGGGGGCAGGAGAAGGGGCAGGGAGATTTTGGAGGGGGCAGTCAAGAGACGGGGGGGGGGGGTCGGGAGTTCGGGGGGGGGCTTTTTGGGGGGGTGGAGAAAGTTTTGGGCAGTCAGGGTACAGGTAGGAGGTAGGGTCCTGGGGGGCAGTTTGGGGGGGGGTCTTAGGAGGGGGCAGTTAGGGGACAAGGAACAGGGAGGCTTAGGTAGGGGGTGGGGTTCTGGAGGGCAGTTAGGAGCAGGGGTCCCAGGAGGGGGCAGTCAGGGGACAAGGAGCGGGGGGGGTGTTTGGGAGTTCTGGGGGGGGGCTGTCAGGGGGCAGGGGTGGGGAGAGGGGTCGGAGCAGTCAGGGGACAGGGAGCAGAGGGGTTTAGATGGGTCGGGAGTTTGGGGGGGCTGTCAGGGGGTGGGGAGTGGTTGGATGGGGCGTGGGAGTCCCAGGGGTCTGTCTGGGGGTGGCGGTGTGGATAAGGGTTGGGGCAGTCAGGGTACAGGTAGGGGGTAGGGTCCTAGGAGGCCAGTTAGGATGGGGGAGGGTCTCAGGAGGGGGCAGTCAGGGGACAAGAGGCAGGGAGGCTTAGGTAGGGGGTGGAGTCCTGGGGGGCAGTTAGGGGCAGGGGTCCCAGGAGGGGGCAGTCAGGGGACAAGGAACAGGGGGAGGGTTGGTGGCTCTGAGGGGGGCAGGAAGTGGAGGGGCAGGGGCGGGGCTAGGGCAGGACGGGGGCGGGGCTCCTCCCGTCCTCTTTTTTGCTTGCTGAAATATGGTAACCCTAGTCCTGCCCCACCAGGCAGCAGCAGGAGCAGGGACGGCTGTGAGGGAAGAGAGCCCCCTCTCAGTGCCTCTTCCCAAGCCCCAGTGCCTGGCACCAGTCACGTCACTTCTGCAGGGATACACCCAGGGGCCAATGGTGACGTCACCAAACCCCTTCAGCCCCTGCCCCTCCCAACTAACCCGCCCTGCCCTGCCCCGCGGATCCCTGAGAAAAGCCTCGTACCTCAGCCTCTGCCCAGGTCTTCTTTATGGGGAAGAAGCCATAGCAGTGTCCTCGGTAGATCAGCCAGCCACTGGGACAGGACGAGGCCCCGATTCCTGATCCGAGAGAGGGGATGGGACGGGGAGAGAGAACAGTGTGGTGAGAGGCTGTTTTGGAGAAGAGAATGGGAGCAGAGCTGCCGGCTGTCATCCTTCCAGCTTCTCCAGATCTCCCAAAATCCTGTGAACATTTGCCCTCTCTCAAAATGGCCACTATCTCCTATTGCTTTCAATGGGGCTGAAGCCACTCAGTTAAAACAGCTGCCACTTCCTTGCCACCTTTGTCAGTAGCAGTGAGGCTGTCCTACTGAAAATTACCACTGTCTCCTTTCCTGAGGGGACAGGAGCTGGGCCGTCCTCAAGGAAGATGGTCACCTCCTATCTTCTGTGCAGGACCACTGGGGGACCTGATGGGATGGGGGTGGAGGGGTAGTAAAGACAGTTGAATCAGAGTATACAGCGGACTATGGGGTGAAGATGGGGAGCACTCATGGAGGGTGGGTGAGGTCCCAGAGGCCTTGAGAAGGGCAAACTTGGTACATGTCTGTTAAAAGGGGAACAAAGAAAATCTGGGAACTTATAGACCAGTAGCCTAAGTTTGATACCTGGGAAGAGACTGGAACAAATTATGAAACAATCCATTTGTAAGCATCTAGAGGATAATTGGGTTATAAGTAAAAGCCAACATGGAAATGTCAAGATAAATTCCTTCTTTCCCCATGAATGTGGGGAAGCTGTAGACTTGATAGATCTTGATTTTATTAATGCTTTTGACACAGTCCCACATGATGTTCTCATAAGCAAACTATGGAGATGTGATCCTGATGAAATTACTGTTAGGTGGGTGCACAACTGGTTGGAAAACCCTACTCAAAGAGTAGTTAGGGAGGTTGCTTGTTTGCTGTCAAACTGGGGATACATATCAAGTGGGGTCTCAGGGGTCTGTCCTGGGTCTGTTCAACATTTTCATTAATGACTTGGCTAATGGAGTGGAGATTATGCCTGTACATTTTGTGGATGACACCAAGCTGGGAGAGGTTGCTAGCACTTTGGAGGACAGGATTAGAATTCAACTGGCATTAATAATTGGAGATTTGGTCTTAAATGAACAAGATGGAATTCGGGATAGACAGGTGCAAAGTACTTCACTTAGGAAGGAAAAATCAAATGCACAATTAAAACTGGGGAATAACTAGCTAGGCAGTAGAACTGGGCCATTTAGGGATGTGGGGCAAAAATCTGTCTGGGGATTGGTCCTGCTTTGAGCAGGGGGTTGAACTAGATACCTCCTGAGGTCCCTTCCAACCCTGATATACTATGATAAGTAAGGAAGGGGTGCCGGGGGAGAGAAATACTCCCAGGATTTTTCTTTGCACAGAAGGAGGGGGGAAGGGTTTGGATTATCCATAGTACAGGGTGAAGCTCATGGAGAGGCGCCATTTTGAGCCCAGTGAAAAGAGATGGCTGTCACTTGTCTGGGATGTTATTGGCACATTCTGCTCCCTGGTTGGGAGGGGACCCCTCTGCCCGATGGGGAAAGTCCCCCTCTAAGCTGCAGCAGATGGGGGCGGGTGTAGCTCCCAGCCTGTCTCTCACACTCAGCCCCAGGAGGTCTCAGGGATTCCCTCTGCACTCAGAGCCAGGGGCAGCAGGAAGCCGCCTCGCCCCTCGGGCAGGTGCTGAACCGCTGGTTGGGGTCTGGATTGATAGATTTGGTGAGGAAGGGGCTCTGGGGACCCAGCTGTGATAGCTTCTACCACATGGTGGGGCTGGGACCCCTGAGTGAAATGAATTCTCTTCCCTTCAAGGGCAAACAGAGCCTGGGGTCTCCAGCTCTGAGGGGCCAGGCAGGGACTCACCTTCAAGCGAGGGGTTAAAGATCAGGCAGCCGAGGAGGCAGAGGCTGAAGTAGGCGACTGGCCCCATCTTCTCTCTTCACCTGGTGAGAAAACGCACAAGGGAGATCGGGCCATGAGAGCCTGAGACAGCCCCTGGAGCGACGCCCCCATCCCTCATGGGGCATTTCAGTGCTTTGGAGCTGGGGCTGTTTGCTAAAGGGCCTGGCTGGGCTGGAAGGGCCCCGAGACGGATCCCGTCCCCCAGCCCGAGGGGATGCAGCCCATGTCCCTGGTTCCAAAGGGCCCTTCTGCCTCTAGCCCTCACTGAGCCGTGCCCCAGGGACAGAACTGGACATCCGGCAGGGAGCCAGGTCCCAGCTCCTCAGTGACTGGGCTCTGCAAGCCGCACCACCAGGGACTCCCCGAACCAGGGCTGCAGGTGGGGAGGAGATGGGGGGCAGCAGGGAGGCCAGGGTCACTCAGGAGTCTGGGTCCCAGGCAACAGGGTCCCATTTGCAGAGAAAAGTGGTTCTCAGAAGGGACATTTGCCATTTCCTGCTGTTCCTCTCTCCCCAGTGCTGGGACTGGCAGGTCCCCACAGTAGCCACCTACATGGAACGTGGAGGGAGGGCACAGGTGGCAGGAGGGAAGAGTTTGGAAGAGGCCCCAGTGCCACCAGGATGGAGGCCAGTCTGTGTGCACAGGGCTGGAATGCCGGCTGCAGGTGCAGCACCTCTGCAATAGTTCTCTGACTAGAGACCAGTTCAGTGTTAGAAACATGGAGCTTCTCGTGTTATCACCCAGCACCTGGTACATGAGACACCCACTGACCCCACCCCTGGGGCCTTTCCCCCACTAACAGGTGTTTGAATCACACTCATATTTCCAGCTCCAGGGAGACTGAGTGTCTGGGAAGCCAACACCACATGTTGGGGCGGGCGGGCGGGTGGGACGGGGAAGGGGGGATGATAGTCATTGCAGCTCGTGGTGGGGGCTGGGATCCCCGTGGCACCATGACTGGGAGAAGGGGTCCAATGGGAGAGCTGCCCAGCAGAATGATACTCCATTGGGGACTGGACACAGGACTGGATGCTGGGCCCAGCTCTGGGAGGGGCAGAGCGCTCGGCATGGCTCTGCAGGCGTTAGGGTGCCACATGCAGGGCTGTGCTGGGTGGGAGGAAGGGGTGAGACAGAGACGGCCCCGGATCAGGGGACTCACACCGGCACCCGCCCCTGTAATGGATCAGCTGCCGCCAGCCACCCCGAGCAGGAGGAGGAAGAAGCTGGAGGAAGCTCTGAAGGGTCTCACCTGATTCTCTCTCCGCGTAGCCGCTCTGGTGCAAGGTCGGATCAAGTGCAGCCTGTATGGGACACTGGCCGTGCCTGGGGCATTTATAGACCAGTCCAGGGAAGCAGGGGAGGGAACCACGTGTCAATACTGAACATGCAAATCTGTGCTGATGACAGATACAATCATTTAATGCCAAGGCAAATAGAGCTAAGAGGAACCAGGACCCAGCCACCAGCCAGGTTGTGACCAGGAGGAAGCACTTGGCAGGGCTCAGATAACAGATAAAATAAAAGTTGTTCCCTCCCTGTGCTCGTCGGTCAGCGCTGAGGTCAGTGTGGCTGTAGGGAGCCATCGTGCCCTGGCCCTGACTGGCCCAACTGCTCACGTCCATCTTGTCCCATGGAAAGTTCCGGGCAGATGCCCAGGGAGTGTAAATCAGCTGGAGTCCCCCTGAAGTCATTGGGGTCAGACCCCCAGCGGGTACAGTCTGGGGTGGGGCTACTGGAGTCATTGGGGTCAGACCCCCAGCAGGTACAGTCTGGTGTGGGGCTACTGGAGTCATTGGGGTCAGACCCCCAGCGGGTACAGTCTGGTGTGGGGCTACTGGAGTCATTGGGGTCAGACCCCCAGCGGGTACAGTCTGGTGTGGGGCTATTGGAGTCATTGGGGTCAGACCCCCAGCGGGTACAGTCTGGTGTGGGGCTACTGGAGTCATTGGGGTCAGACCCCCAGCGGGTACAGTCTGGTGTGGGGCTACTGGAGTCATTGGGGTCAGACCCCCAGCGGGTACAGTCTGGTGTGGGGCTACTGGAGTCATTGGGGTCAGACCCCCAGCGGGTACAGTCTGGTGTGGGGCTATTGGAGTCATTGGGGTCAGACCCCCAGCGGGTACAGTCTGGTGTGGGGCTACTGGAGTCATTGGGGTCAGACCCCCAGCGAGTACAGTCTGGTGTGGGGCTACTGGAGTCATTGGGGTCAGACCCCCAGCGGGTACAGTCTGGTGTGGGGCTACTGGAGTCATTGGGGTCAGACCCCCAGCGAGTACAGTCTGGTGTGGCGCTACTGGAGTCATTGGGGTCAGACCCCCAGCGGGTACAGTCTGGTGTGGGGCTACTGGAGTCATTGGGGTCAGACCCCCAGCGAGTACAGTCTGGTGTGGGGCTACTGGAGTCATTGGGGTCAGACCCCCAGCGGGTACAGTCTGGTGTGGGGCGACTGGAGTCATTGGGGTCAGACCCCCAGCGGGTACAGTCTGGTGTGGGGCGACTGGAGTCATTGGGGTCAGACCCCCAGCGAGTACAGTCTGGTGTGGGGCTACTGGAGTCATTGGGGTCAGACCCCCAGTGGGTACAGTCTGGTGTGGGGCTACTGGAGTCATTGGGGTCAGACCCCCAGCGAGTACAGTCTGGTGTGGGGCTACTGGAGTCATTGGGGTCAGACCCCCAGCGGGTACAGTCTGGTGTGGCGCTACTGGAGTCATTGGGGTCAGACCCCCAGCGGGTACAGTCTGGTGTGGGGCTATTGGAGTCATTGGGGTCAGACCCCAGTGGGTACAGTCTGGTGTGGGGCGACTGGAGTCATTGGGGTCAGACCCCCAGCGGGTACAGTCTGGTGTGGGGCGACTGGAGTCATTGGGGTCAGACCCCAGCAGGTGGGCGTTGCTCAGAGCTCCCAGTATCAACGAAGACGGCATTTTCAAAATCACCTTTGGAGATAAGACATGGAATTTCACCCTACATTGAGGTTATTACTCGTCCATACCTGAATTGCTAGATCATATGACCAGTACCAGGGCTCATCATCCCAGAGCACCTGAGGTGGTCATGAACTATGACCCTGTGTGTAGAAAAGTTGCACTTAAATCCACCGATGTTACTTACACGTTTTCCAGTGCCACGTCGTGAGTGTAACGAAGTCATGCGGGCGATTGTACGTGTTGCTGTTTATGATGTCCTTAATCACTGCCTTAGGGAGAAGCTTTTCGAAGACTGTGAAGGCTGCAAGCTCCGGGACCTGTGCATTGACCTGTGTTTGGAAAGCTTATTAGACGTTGCTATTGCCATAGGTTGTGCTTTGCAAAGCACTTGAGATCCTGACAGTGTTTTAAAGAAAATGACCAAACTGGAGGATACCTGCTTAGCGAGTTATATTGACTGTCTGGTCCGCACAAAAAGTTACAGAACCCGGCTTAAGAAAAAGTCTATTTGTAAGAAATCTAAAAGGATTAAGTTAGAGAATGGGGAGGAAACAATCATGTGATATAAATCTTGGTAGCTGTAAATAAAAATATCTATTGAAAAAGGCTTTGTGACTATCTGTGTTTCTGTTAGAAGGTCTGCATGGCCCTAAAATAAGATAAAAGTTTTGATGGAGCATCTTGGTTTGTTTTCAAGGGGCTGAATGTCTTTTAAAGTTTGTGAGATCCCAGCTCTTGTGTCTTTGTGTAAAGAGATCTGTTTACAGCAAAAAGCTGAAATGTATGTAGTAGAATCCTGGGAAAACAAAAACAATATAATGTGTTTAAAATAAAGCAAAAAAGCCACTAGATTGGGTATAAAACAGGGATGTTTGAGACGTTTTTGAGTACAATCGAACTGACTCACCCTGTTGAACTGATGGTTTAACCCCTCCCCCCCCCAACTCTATTGCCTTCAACGAGTCTGGTGGTCTAGGTCTAGATGTGATTATCCACCCTTGTTTCCATCAGGGTTAAAATGTATTAGTGATCAGTAATTAAGTTTGATGGGTGGGTGGGAATGATGAGCTCTGATTAGTATTAAATGAAATAAAACCTCAGGAGTCCGTCAAATGCTATGGGTCAGTCTTTCTAGCAACTCAAAGTCAGTTTAAAATAATATATTTACAAACCTAAAGAAGGGTCTAACCCAAAACTGAAATGTTTCAAGGGTTCGCAAACCTCCACCATAAGCATTTGATATAAGAACAATCAAACATTTAAAAGCTCTGGGTATTTGCAGGGGGGTTATTATGGTTGTGATAAATCCATTTTAGTTCAAAACAAACCAAAACTTTAAGCATGAAAGAAACATGTTTAAAAAAACAACCCGAGACATTCATTGATATCTACAAGGGGCCCCCACTCAGGAGAGGGTACAATCACATTAAGAATTATCGTGTATGGTGATTTACTGTTTAATACTGTAAGAAGGCCCTGCAGTGCTCTGTTTTTTCATTGAAATAGAAAAATATATTTTAACTAAAAGAAAAAAAATTAGTCAAAAGCATCCCAGTTGTGTAGGCAACTTAATTTTCATCCCCCAGATCACAAAAGGGAACGTTTGGGGAGGAGTGCCTAGATTCCATAAGTATCTATTAATTAAGAGTTGTACTGATCAAATCAACCTGCTAACTACAGACTTTGAAATTTGTTTGAAACAAAAAGTTAGGATGGTATAAAAAAATCTCAGGTTTTGGAGACTGTTCTCTTTCAACAGAAACTATCTTGAACAGAATAGCTGCTGGACTGCAAGACGAGGTATGTTGCTTCTTTTTTTAACTCTGGGCTTGTCTACACTATCCGCCGGATCCAGCAGGGGTCGATTTATTGCATCTAGTACACATCCCGTCGACTCCGGTACTCCACCAGAACGAGAGGCACAGGTGGAGTCGACAGAAAGAGCGTCAACTGTTGACTTACCGCAGTGAAGACACCGTGGTAAATAGCTCTAAGTACGTTGACATTGTCCTTACTAATGTGTGATCTGTTTAGCATGGAAACAGCAATTTCATGCTGTATTTCACCAGGGCAAGCTAAAACCTTATTTTTAACTATAATTGTGCTTAATACTGTTTAATTAAAAACCACCAGGTATTACACTGGCTGTATAGCGGTTTAATGCATTTGGGGAATAATACTAACAAAATTTTTGCTTGTTCTTTAACACAAAGGCCGAAATATACATGGGGGAAAACCAGAACAACCATGTGCCAGCATCCCTTTACCCTGTGGTGGAAGGTAAATTTCTGTAATTGGCTTTTAAATGCGCGTGTGTGTTTTAAATGTTTGTTTTTTAAGAGTTGGTTTTAATGTTTAAATAGTGAATAAGGGGAGCTGTGCAAGACATGGGTGTGAGTTTATTGAAAAGAATTTTGTTGCAAACTGTTGGTTTGGTGTGTTTAAAACTACTGGGGTATTTACTCTGTAAAATGTGATGTTTTTAAACTGCCTTCGTCTTTTAAAATTAGTTTTAATGTTTAAATTGTTGCTGGTGATTCAGGGGGGCTATGCAAGACATAGTTATGGTGGGGGATTTAAAAAGTCTTCTATTCCACACTGTGTTTTTGGGTGCATGGTGGAAACATGCTTGTCTTAAAAATGTCTAGGTTTTGGAGAACCACTAGTGGTAGCAATAAACTCAAAACCTGTGTTTGTTGTACAGCCTGAAATGGATTATTTTGTTTAAAGCTATGACTTTTTAAATAGGAAAACACCCTAATGAGTAATTTATTTTTAAGTTTACAAAACTGTTTCATGCGTTTGATAATAATGTTGTCTGCTCCACAGTATGGTCAAAACATGAGAGACTCTTAGACCAGAGGGTAAAGAAGCTCAAAAGAAAAAGGAAAGAGACAGCTGACAAGGAAAATCACCAGCATCAATGGCTGATGGATGGATGAAGCCCAGTAAATATATTTTGCTTATTGGTTTGGTTGTTTTATGAGGTTTTGTATTTTAAGCAAATCCATAGGTGTGGGTGAGAAAGATGGTAAAGTTAAGCTTTGTGTTTTGGTGAATTTTGTAAAATGTTTATTTGACGGTAACTTGGGACATCTCTATTTTTTCCTAATCAGGCATGGGCAGCTCTCCTGAGGAAGTCATAGTTGGAGCTACAGGGACACCTCTATCAGAACTGCCAAAGAACGAAGCTGCTCTGGGACCTTTAACAACGCCAATGCAAAACAGCAGAAGAGCCCAGACGAAGCATCAGGATAGTCCAAAGCTCTGATACGTCAAACCTGTTAGGCAAGAGTTAAAAATTCAGTTAGCAGCTGAGACAGAAACCCACGTAACTAACAAGCAGAAATACCAGAGGCCCAAGAACAGTGGCAGCTGTAAACACTTGATAGACTTACATGGTCAGATGTCCGCCCAGTAACTCGGCCTCTGGGTAGGAAAGAACAGTACAAATCCTCCCCCCCCACAGCTGTCTGGATATCTGTGAACACTCACCCCCCGACCCACCCCTTCGCCTTAAGGTATTCATACATAACTGATGTAATCAAAATAGTTTTATGAGTATGTTCATGTGAAATGTTCTCTCTCTCTCTAAAACAATGTTTGTCTCTGTAGGTACAAAATAAATGCAAATAAAGTAATAAAAAAAGGTATATAATTGGTCACTGTAGCACCATACTTTTGAAGCTGTTTATCAGTCTTCCCGGTACCGTAAATAAACCTGTTCAGTATTGTCTGTGCTGCCTAATTCTTGGGGAAAATAATCTCCTTGCTTCACAAACCCAAGGACAAAGCGAAAGGCCTGGTAAAAAGCAGCAACGCAAACTCCGGTTCCTCAGTGGCAGACACCACTCCAAACCCTGAGAAAACTGTGAGCGAAAACACATACATTCACAAACCCGGAGCACGCACTTTAGGGGTTGTGAGTAAAACCCCAAGGATGCTGGGGTATCTCCTTATGAAGTATCCGAAAATGATTATGAACCATTCTCTCAACACAATAAGCTCGGCACAGCTCTTCGATATTCTAAAAAGATTTGGGAAAAATAGGACTCTTTGTTCAGAAAGCTGATGGATGCTGTAACCTCAGGGGTTCTAAAAGAAAGGGGGACTGGAAACTACATAAAAAATGCAAAAGCTCTTGCTGGTGACTTTTTGAAAAACACTTCAGTTTTTCCAGAGGGGGCTCTGAGCAGACCTGCCTTGTCGTGGAAAGGGGCCTGGATAAAAGGGGCATCCTGACGGGTACCCATCATAAACAAAAGGGGGGACAGCGTTTGGGGGAGAATTGGACAGCTGCCTAAAAGTTACAGGCCAGCGTTGCTGTGAAAATTTGAAAAAAAGGCTAAAGCGGTGATGAGGAGAAAAAAACTAAAAGAGACGCCCCCTATTGGAGCCTCTCAAACTGGTGTGTCTGAGAACGGGGAGGCGGAACTCTATCCTCAATAGTCAAATCGTTCATAATGCTGATTTAGGGGTGATTTAAGGCTGGCTCATGTGCCCCGTAAATCAACTGTAGCTTAGTTTCCAAGAAAGGGTGGTGGCCACTTAATGAGCCCTGAGAAGCAGAGGAATGATAAGAGCCTGTAGGCGAATGCCCATCTCCAGATGAAATGCAAAGCAGGTCAATATTTGCTGATGACTGTGGTCTGGGGTTCAGCCAGTGACTCCTCACCTACCTCTCCTGCCCAGCTCATGCCAAGCTCCCCACGTCTCCACTGACGATACAGAGCTGGAACCAGACTGGCTCACCTGGGTGTTAGGGTTGTTAAAACAGGAATTAGAATTATAAGAATGCGCTGAGTGTTTAGACTTTATTCAATGCTTCGGAGTTAGTTGCTGCCTGCATTCATCTCACATACACCAGCTGAGTCCCATGTTGTAGGGTAATATTTAGTAGATACGCTGGAGGGTAGGGATAGGGTCCAGAGTGACCTAGACAAATTGGAGGATTGGGCCAAAAGAAATCTGATGAGGTTCAACAAGGACAAGTGCAGAGTCCTGCACTTAGGATGGAAGAATCCCATGCGCTGCTACCGCCTAGGGACCGACTGGCTAAGCAGCAGTTCTGCAGAAAAGGACCTGGGGGTTACAGTGGCTGAGAAGCTGGATATGAGTCAGCAGTGTGCTCTTGTTTCCAAGAAGGCTAATGGCATATTGGGCTGCATTAGTAGGAGCATTGCCAGCAGATCGAGAGAAGTGATTATTCCCCTCTATTTGGCACTGGTGAGGCAGCATCTGGAGTATTGCGTCCAGTTTTGCCCCCCCCCCCCCCGCTACAGAAAGGATGTGGACAGATTGGAGAGAGTCCAGCAGAGGGCAACAAACATTATTAGGGGACTGGAGCACATGACTTTTGAGGAGAGACTGAGGGAACTGGGCTCCTTTAGTCTGCAGAAGAGAAAAGTGAGGGGGGATTTGATAGTTGCTTTCAACTACCTGAAGGGGGGGTTCCAAAGAGGATGGAGCTCGGCTGTTCTCAGTGGTGGCAGATGACAGAACAAGGAGCAATGGTCTCAAGTTAGGAAGGAAAAATCAGTTTCACACATACAGAATGGGAAGAGACTGTCTAGGAAGGAGTACGGCAGAAAGGGATCTAGGGGTTAGAGTGGACCACAAGCTAAATATGAGTCAACAGTGTGATGCTGTTGCAAAAAAAGCAAACATGATTCTGGGATGTATTAACAGGTGTGTTGTGAGCAAGACACGAGAAGTCATTCTTCCGCTCTACTCTGCTCTGGTTAGGCCTCAGCTGGAGTATTGTGTCCAGTTCTGGGCACCGCATTTAAAAAAAGATGTGGAGAAATTGGAAAGGGTCCAGAGAAGAGCAACAAGAATGATTAAAGGTCTTGAGAACATGACCTATGAAGGAAGGCTGAAAGAATTGGGTTTGTTTAGTTTGGAAAAGAGAAGACTGAGAGGGGACATGATAGCAGTTTTCAGGTATTTAAAAGGGTGTCATAAGGAGGAGGGAGAAAACTTGTTCACCTTAGCCTCTAAGGATAGAACAAGAAGCAATGGGTTTAAACTGCAGCAAGGGAGGTCTAGGTTGGACATTAGGAAAAAGTTCCTAACTGTCAGGGTGGTTAAACACTGGAATAAATTGCCTAGGGAGGTTGTGGAATCTCCATCTCTGGAGATATTTAAGAGTAGGTTAGATATATGTCTATCAGGGATGGTCTAGACGGTATTTGGTCCTGCCATGCGGGCAGGGGACTGGACTCGATGACCTCTCGAGGTCCCTTCCAGTCCTAGAATCTATGAATCTATGAATAAGTTGCAGTGGGGGAGGTCTAGGTTGGATATTAGGAAAAACTATTTCACTAGGAGGGCGGTGAAGCACTAGAATGGGTTCTCTACGGAGATGGTAAAGGTTTTTAAGGCCTGGCTTGACAAAGCCCTGGCTGGGATGATTTAGTTGGTGCTGGTCCTGCTTTGAGCAGGGGATTGGACTAGATGACCTCCTGAGGTCCCTTTCAACCCTAATCTTCTATGATTCTATGATTAAAAGGAAGCAAAGACTTGGTTGTATACCCACACAAACCATGAAGAGGAGACTTGCAAGTGAATCCCTCCCATCAGCTGAGTTTGCAACTCAAAGCTGAAGGGAGGAGGGAATAAAACCCCCTAACTCGGAGGAACTGGATTTGTATACCCCTTGAACACTAGGGGTCAAGGATTACTAGGCATAAGCAAAAGATCCCAGTGCTTAGCCTGGGTTAGCCCTAAAGGCCATACAGAGCATGCTCAGTATAGAAGGTTTTATTACTTTTTGAAACTTAAGATTGGAACTCATTTGTGTGTATCTATATTTTCCCCGCTTTAACCTTGTCAGTAACTCTCTTGCTTCCTTTTCTTATATACTAAATCTTTAGCTAGTTTATCCTAGGATGGCCTACATGCATTGTCTTTGGTGTGAGATCGAAAGTCAGTTGACCTGGGGTCAGTGACTGGTCTTTTGGGACTGGGAGTAGCTGCATAGTGCTCTGCTCCTTGGTGTAAGGGACCATCTCTCAGACAGGTAAGCTCACGCAGGTGGCAAGACAGACAGCGTCCCCAAGTGGACTGGTTGGGACTCCGTGGTAAGGTGTTACGGTGCCTGAGGAGTTTACACTTGATAATTGATTGTTGAAATCGAAGTGTAGAACTCACAGCCAGTTTGGGGTTTCTGCCCCGGTGACTAACAGTCTGTGCTGAAGTTAAGTTCTGTTACTCTGAAACTTGTGCTGAAGTTGAGACTCAGGCCCTTGAGTCCCTGCAGGGCAGCTTGACACTCCCCACCCCAGCATTGTCTTCAACTCCTCTCTGGGCCAGACTCCCTGCTGTCCTGCCCCTTGGCAGCCATTCACACCAGTGCAAAGGGAGTGCATTGGGGTCACTGGCTCGGGAAGGGGGTGAATCAGGTGCTAGGATTCGAAGGGAAATGTCAGGTCACCAGGAGACACTAATTCTGAGCTGGATTCAGAGCTGGGGTGAGCGGGGGGCATGTCTATGGCAGTGAATGGAGGGGCAGGGCACTGCTTACCCCTGGCCTCAGTGGGGCCCGTTCTCTTTACAAACCCGAGCTGGCCAGGCCTGGCTGTTATGTCAGAAAGTGCTGCGCTGCCAACAGCCCTGGTTTGGCTGGGGCCATGTGGGTTTCTAACGCCCACCCTGGTGACTGCTGTGCCAGCCAACATCCAGAGACCACTGGCAGCTATTCTAACCCCGGCCTTGAGGGCCGGCCTCCCCACTTGTCCTCTTGCTACCTGCTGCCCCGCTGTGCTCCCCGTCCTGCAGCCCCAGGTTCTATGATGTGATAAAGCGCCAATGTCACGGGTAGAAGCACCAGCCGCAAATGCCGCCTTAGAGATGCTGGGGAAAAGCTGTAGCAGGGGCCTCAGGCTGGGGCATGTCTTTGCAGATTGCCCGGTGGAGAATCACCCGGCCCATGGGGCTGCGATCCCGATCCCCTGCTGTTTGTTACGCCAAGGAAACGCTAGGGCAACGTCCTGGGGCGTGCCCAGCTGCCACCAGCTGGGGCCCTGCCCCGCCCGGGGAAATGACACTCAGAGCAGAGTCAGGAGCATTTACCGTCATCCTAAGTCTGTGCCTCAGTGCAGCTCTCAGTGGAGCAGGAGCCTCCTCCAGCTCTTACCAGAGTTATTTAGCCAGTAGTGTGTGAGGAGAATCCGTATTCGTGCTAATGTGACTCACTTTCCCCAGCACTCTCTGTTCTGAAATACACTAAAAACTGTGTGTAGCTTTTGTTCTTGGCACAGGGTTGCTGTGGGGTTGTGAAAATATCCAGCAACTGATATAACTTGATAGGAAGTGCAGACTGCATGGGAATAGAAATATTAGGGTAAGGAGGATGCAAACCAGTTTTAGGGAGTTTCGTGCCCATGGGAACAGCCTAAGGTATATATACTCATTTCCGGAACCATCCAGGATGCTGGCTGCATCTCCAGATTAATAGAGTGGTAAAGTATTTAATCCTTATCTGTTTATATTTGTGCTGATTAATCATTCGCTCACACTAACCGGATAACAAATTTTGCTGACTGATTCTTTAATGTCTTATTGATAATAGAACCAAACCCTCAAGTAACAACTGGTGCCCTGATGAGCGTCAATAATCAGGGTTCTATCAAAACTGTTTTGAATACAGGATCTCTACCTGGCTATCGGTAACAGGACAGTTGCGACACAGGGGTTGGACTTTGGTCGATAATGGGTCCCGGGACCTTTTTTTGTTTCTTTCGCAGCCAGACGGGACAGTTTCAACAATGGAGGCTTTTGAATTTGCTGTTAAATAGGTCCTGGCAGTTAACACATACCACTGGGCTTTTCTTTTTTTCTCTTTTGTAATGAATACCTGATTCTGCAGCTTAACGTGGCCACTTGTTTCTTAAAACACTAACCTCTTTTTTTTTTAATTCTCCTGTTTCCTCCTGCACTTGGCATGTACTAGTAATATATAGCACAAAAGCGAACAAAGGCAAAATGCCAGAGCTGTAAAAAAATAGAAATGTCAGTTGACAATAGGATGACCTTGGAGTCTTATGTAAAGGAAATATATTTTGGCCCAATGCTGGCTACGACGGATAATGGGGTTAGTAATGATTCTCATCTGTTTGTGTCACAACAGTTAAAAACTTCAGACAAATCTGTCTCTCACTGTCCCTGAGGCAAGTGCACAGCAAATGGACTGTTCTTGGGGCAAAGCAAAGTCCCTCTCTAGTTCATACCAAGCTCAGGAGAATTTAAGGAAGCAGGTCAGAGTTTTAAAGAAACTAGTGGCCATGTTAAGTTCCAGAACCAGGTGTTCATAAAAAAACAAAACAAAAGCCGCTGGTACATCCAGACAAAACTCCTCAAAGCAAACGGTAATATTAATCTACAGCAACTAGACTTACTAGCTGAAATGGAAAACAGAACGTTTCTCACAAGTTTCTATACGGTTGGTTATTGGCTAAAAGAAGCAAGTAAAATTTCTGTTGCCCAATTAAATGATTTGGAAATTTGAATTTGCCATAAAAGCTTTTAAATTGGCAAATTGGAATGATCCATATACATCAGCCACTTCCTGGGGAAAGAGGTGGGTGCGTGTCCATGTCATGAGCCTGTTGATAAAATGTATAGTCAATCGCTTGACCACACTTTGGTTCATTACAAAATATATGCAAGGGCCCAAATAACCAATGTCAGTCAGGTTTATTGCTCCAAGCCAATAATAATACAGTACAGGATAAAGGTTCAATGTGATGCCAGTGTCTGGATAGCCGCTTCCAGCAACGTTGTTACATTCACCTTACGCAGAAGGTGTGCTCCCTAAATTACATCCCTAAACCCATCTCTTTCTACCCTACCTATTTACAAGGAAAAGGTACTGTGTACATCATCTGAAACTAGATTGAACCAAGCAGCTTTCTACCTTGTTTCTCTGGCACCCTGGTGTACCCTTATCTCTTTGTTGTGAACATGTGCATTCCAGACACCAAAGAGGCTGAAGGCACCTCCTAAGATTGTGCCAGGATAGAACAATCCTATGTCTTGGCCTCTTCTTTTGGGACATTCCAGTACAGGCCTGTGAGAGTAACTTCCTTCTTGTTGCTCTGGTAAAGCACTCATCTGTCCTGATCTTGATAGCTTCCCTATGTACTTAAGCCAAAGCTTACTTATAGAATCATCGAATCATAGAATATCAGGCTTGGAAGGGACCTCAGGAGGTCATCTAGTCCAACCCCCTGCTCAAAGCAGGACCAATCCCCAACTAAATCATCCCAGCCAAGGCTTTGTCAAGCCGGGCCTTAAAAACCTCTAAGGAAGGAGATTCCACCACCTCCCTAGGGAACCCATTCCAGTGCTTCACCACCCTTCTAGGGAAAACGTTTTCCTAATATCCAACCTAAACCTCCCCCACTGCAACTTGAGACCATTACTCCTTGTTTTGTCATCTGCTACCACTGAGAACAGTCTAGATCCATCCTCTTTGGAACCCCCTTTCAGGTAGTTGAAAGCAGCTATCTAATCCCCCCTTATTCTTCTCTTCTGCAGACTAAACAATCCCAGTTCCCTCATCTTCTCCTCATAAGTCATGAGCTCCAGCCCCCTAATCATTTTTGTTGCCCTCTGCTGGACTCTTTCCAATTTTCCACATCCTTCTTTTAGTGTGGGGCCCAAAACTGGACACAGTACTTCAGATGAGGCCTCACCAATGCCGAATAGATGGGAATGATCACGTCCCTCGATCTGCTGGCAATGCTTCTACTTATACAGCCCAAAATGCCGTTAGCCTTCTTGGCAACAAGGGCACACTGTTGACTCATATCCAGCTTCTCCTCCACTTCGACCCCAGATCCTTTTCTGAGGAACTGCTGCCTAGCCACTCGGTCCCTAGTCTGTAGCAGTCCATGGGATTCTTCCGTCCTAAATGCAGGACTCTGCACTTGTCCTTGTTGAACCTCATCAGATTTCTTTTGGCCCCATCCTCCAATTTGTCTAGGTCACTCCAGACCCTGTCCCTACCCTCCAGCGTATCTACCACTCCTCCCAGTTTAGTGTCATCTGCAAACTTGCTGAGGGTGCAGTCCACGCCATCCTCCAGATCATTAATGAAGATATTGAACAAAACCAGCCCCAGGACTGACCCTTGGGGCACTCCGCTTGAAACTGGCTGCCAACTAGACATGGAGCCATTGATTACTACCCGTTGAGCCCAACGATCTAGCCAGCTTTCTGTCCACCTTATAGTCCATTCCTCCAGCCCATACTTCTTTAACTCGCTGGCAAGAATACTGTGGGAGACCGTATCAAAAGCTTTGCCAAAGTCAAGGAATAACAAGTCCACTGCTTTCCCCTCATCCACAGAGCCAGTTATCTCATCATAGAAGGCAATTAGGTTAGTCAGGCATGACGCCCTTGGTGAATCCATGCTGACTGTTCCTGATGACTTTCCTCTTCTCAAAGTGCTTCAGAATTGATTCCTTGAGGGCCTGCTCCATGATTTTTCCAGGGATTGAGGTGAGTCTGACTGGCCTGTAGTTCCCCGGATTCTCCTTCTTCCCTTTTTTGAAGATGGGCACTACATTCGCCTTTTTCCAGTCGTCCAGGACCTCCCCCGATCGCCATGAGTTTTCAAAGATAATGGCCAATGGCTCTGCAATCACATCCGCCAACTCCTTTAGCACCCTCGGATGCAGCGCCTCTGGCCCCATGGACTTGTGCTTGTCCAGCTTTTCTAAATAGTCCTGAACCACTTCTTTCTCCACAGAGGGCTGGTCACCTCCTCCCCATGCTGTGCTGCCCAGTGCAGCAGTCTGGGAGCTGACCTTGTTGGTGAAGACAGAGGCCAAAAAAGCATTAAGTACATTAGCTTTTTCCACATCCTCGGTCACTAGGTTGCCTCCCTCAGGGGTCCACGCTTTCCTTGACCTTCTTCTTGTTGCTAACATACCTGACATACTTCAGGGAATGCAAGGGGTTATGGGATACTTAGCATGAGTGAGCAGGGTTATATAAAAAGCATAGGCCAATTTAGGCTATATAAGTGCTATTGTATTACTATGATGTGTTTAATACATATGGATATATGTTTGGTGTGGATAGTATGTAGTGGTAATGTGAGATATATAGATTTCCCCCTTTTTTCTTTCCCTCCTCCCCCTTTCTGTATTTGTAATCAAAGGTTAAATAATATTGATGGTGTTTGCCCTAGTACCAGGCGAGTTAGTTCTTTAAAACTGCTCAATGAGGAACACGTTAACCCAACGATTCTATTGACATTCATACACTATTTCTGGAGTTCTACTCAGTTCCTGGGAAACAGGCAATTGTTTCTAAAGTATAAAACAATGGACTGTAAAAGTCTGTTATTCTCTTGGCTCAACACAAGAGATAAACAGTGTATTCAAGGGAAAAAGTAAACTTGACAGAAGGTGTGACCATGTTGTTTTGTGAACTTAGTTTTAAAGAATGCACAGAAGGAAGTTGTTAAAAGCAAATTTGACAAGAATAACTTCTCTGGAGCGCACGTCTCTACCAGGGCTGGTCCCAGGCTGCCAAACATGCTGATAAGATCCCGGGGCAGCTTTTCTCCCACTTGAAACTGACACTCTTCTTTCTTTCTTTTCTCCTCCAGTCAGTCTATATCTCTAGAAACGTTTGCAAGGAATCTTGGCCCCTCTGCTCTCTCTAAACACTTCTGGCATGGATAGGGATAATCAGGGCCAGCCTTAGGGAAAATGGCGCCCTGGGCGAACTTGTATTTTGGTGCCCTTTGATGTTGTGGGATGCAGGGGATGGGGGGTTGGGTCCTGGAGACCCTCGTGGGGTGGAAGGGCTGTTATGCTATGGGTTGCTCAGCATACTGTGAGGGGCTGGTTGGCAGGGACTGCCTCAGGGAGGGGCTGGATTGGGGGGCAGCTTGGTGGGTGGGAGGCCCCAGCACTCACCTTCGGGAAGGTTCCCGTTGTGTACACCATGAACAGAGACTTTTTCCTGCAGCCTCCATCCCCCACGATCACGATCTTCAGCTGTTTCTTCCTGTCAAGAGTGGGCAGGTTCCTGTTTTCCTTGGCTCCCCGGGCCCCCTGCCAGGGACGGACCCATTCGCTTCTGCCATGTGCGTGGAGACATGAGGACCCCAGGGTGCTGGGGGGTCAGGCGGGCTCCTGGGTTCTGGGGGGTCGGGCAGGTCCCGGGATGTGGGGGGACAGGTTCGCCCCAGGGTGTGTGTGTGTGTGTGTGGGGGGGGCGTTGGGCCCAGCTTTAGAGCAGCGGTGACCCTGGGGGAGCAGGCGGCATCTCTGTCCGGTCGGCTCCCACTGTGGCTCCCTCTGCAGCCGGGGGTCGCTGCTCTCTGCAAGCTCTGGGCTGAGGAAGACGGGGAAGGGGCCGAGCTGGCCTCGCTCCCGGCCCCCCAGAGACTGGCTGAGTTGAACAGCCCTGAGCCGCCTGCACCAGCCGCAGCCGCCCCAGCCCTGCTCCCTGCAGGTGCCCCACAAATGGGAGACCAGCCTCAGCCCTGAGGTGGCCACATTGCCCATAGACCCCCTCCTCCCCACCCCACTCTCCATACACAGACTTTGCTACAGGAGCCTTCTGGGCCGAAACTGAGACACCGCCCCCCTGACAGGGGCCCCTTGGACACTGAGACCCTCCTCCCCCCACATAGGTGCCCTATGGGCACTGAGACCTCCATACGGACAGGGGCTCTATGGACAGTTGGACACCCCTGACCACAGCGCCCCCTCTGACACGGTGCCCTGGGCTGTCACCCGCCTGTGAGGCTGGCCCTGGGGACATTGCAGACGGCTTTCTTCTTAGGGACTACTCCGTCCAAAGCTGTATGCACACCAGCCCAGCCGAAGGTAGATTTGATCGTTTACCATTACCTACCAGCTGTATCCACATTGCGGTTGTTTTTGGCCTCTCAAACAGGCGGTGGACTGGCCATCTACACGTGACCCCTCACACCCTTCCACTTGCAGGTGGCTGCCCGTGGAGTGGCAGCATCAGTGCTTTTAGCTCAGGAGGTGCGTGGTAAACAAAGGCCTCTTGCTTTGGCTTCCAATCTACTCTTGCCTGTGGAGCTTAACTTTCCCTGTGCAAGCTTTATTTGCCATATTCTGGGCAATCAAATATTTCACCTTTTCAATAGGCCTCTTTCCTCTAATCTTACACATGTCGCACACCTACCAATGTTACCAAAGATGTTCTGTAGTTATTATGTGTGAAACTGATAAATTGTTTAACCAGACACCCGTAAAAATTAATGAATTGATTACAGAAAATAATAATGAAGTACAAGAGCACCACAAAGGTAAGAAGATTATCTGTGCAGCCTACGGTAGCTATGTGCTACTGGCATAACCAATTGGTTAAGGAACGTTGATCCAGGTAAATTGCCTGATTTAATCAGTGATGAATAATTATCTAAATAGCATTGCCCGAAATATGTATTAAAGATGCTTGTAAATTGGCAATGTGTCAGCTCATGGAAACAAGTTCCATACAACACAATTAGCAATTTGGAGTGTGTAACACCACATCCTAACACAGGTACTTGTTATTTAAAACGGTCCTGTTCAGTGTCGAGTTCCATGTATGTTTTCTTTATGGTATCTTTACTATTATTGGACTTCTTCACACAACGCATGGTCAACCTGTGGAACTCATTGCCAGGGGATGTTGTGAAGGCCAAAGCTATAACAGGGTTAAAAAAACAACCTAGATAAGTTCATGGAGGACAGGTTTATCAATGGCTATTAGCCCAGATGATCAGGGATGCAACCCCATGCTCTGAGCATCCCTAGCTTCTGTTTGCCAATCAATGGGACACAGTAATACCAGGGTACAAAACATATCGGAGGGACAGAACAGGCCGTGCTGGTAGGGGAGTGGCACTAGATGTGGAAGAAAGCGTGGAATCAAATGAAGTAAAAATTTTAAATGAATCAAAATGTACTATAGAATCTCTATGGATAGTAATTCCATGCTTGAATAACAATAATATAGCAGTAGGGATATATTACCGACCACATGACCAGGATGATGATAGTGACTGTGAAATGCTCAGGGAGATTAGAGATGATATTAAAATAGAAGCTCAATAATAATAATGGGGGATTTCAATTATCCCCATATTGACTGAGTACCTATCTCCTCAGGAAAAGATGCAGAGATAAAGTTTCTTGACACCTTAAATGACTGCTTCGTGGAGCAGCTGGTCCTGGAACCCACCAGAGGAAAGGCAATGCTTGATTTAGTCTTAAGTGGAGCACAGGATCAGGTCCAAGAGGTGAAAATAGCTGGACGGCTTGGTAATAGTGACCATAATATAATTAAATTTAACATCCGTGTGGTGGGGAAAACTCCAGAGCAGCCCAACACTGTAGCACGTAATTTTAGAAAGGGGAACTACACAAAAATGAGGACGTTAGTGAAACAGAAATTAAAAGGTACAGCACCAAAAGTAAAATCCCGGCAAGCTGCGTGGAAACTTTTTAGACACCATAATAGAGGCTCAACTTAAATGTATACCCCAATTTAAAAAACATAGTAAGAGAACCAAAAAAGAGCCACCGTGGCTAAACAACAAAGTAAAAGAAGCAGTGAGAGACAAAAAGGCGTCCTTTAAAAAGTGGAAGTTAAATCCTAATGAAGAAAGTAGAAAATAGCCAAAACTCTCACAAATGAAGTGTAAAAATATAATTATGAAGGCCCAAAAAGAATATGAAGAACAGCTAGCCAAAGACTCAAAAAGTAACAGCAATTTTTTTGTAAGTACATCAGAAGCAGGAAGCCTGCTAACCAACCAGTGGGGCCACTGGACGATCGAGATGCTAAAGGAGCAGTCAAGGATGATAAGGCCATTGTGGAGAAATTAAATAAATTCTTTGCATCGGTCTTCACGGTTGAGGATGTGAGGGAGATTCCCAAACCTGAGCAATTCTTTTTAGGTGACAAATGTGAGGAACTGTCCCAGATTGAGGTATCATTAGAGGAGGTTTTGGAACAAATTGATAAACTAAACAGTAACAAATCACCAGCACCGGATGGTATTCACCCAAGAGTTCTGAAGGAACTCAAATGTGAAATTGCAGAACTACTAACTGCAGTTTGTAACCTATCATTTAAATAAGCTTCTGTACCAAATAACTGGAGGATAGCTAATGTGATGCCAATTTTTAAAAAGGGCTCCAGAGGTGATCCTGGCAATTGCAGGCCTGACTTCAGTACCAGGCAAACTGGTTGAAACTATAGGAAAGAACAAAATTGTCAGACACATAGATGAACATATTTTGTTGGAGAATAGTCAACATGGTTTTTGTAAAGGGAAATCATGCCTCACCAATCTACTAGAATTCTTTGAGGGGGTCAACAAGCATGTGGACAAAGGAGATCCAGTGGATACAGTGTATTTAGACTTTCAGAAAGCATTTGTCAAGGTCCCTCACCAAAGGTTCTTAAGCAAAGTAAGCAGTCATGGGATAAGAGAGAAGGTTCTCTCACGAAGTGGTAACTGGTTAAAAGACAGGAAACAAAGGGTAGGAATAAATTGTCAGTTTTCAGAATGGAGAGAGGTAAATAGTGGTGTCCCCCCAGGGTCTGTACTGGGCCCAGTCCTATTTAACAAATTCATAAATGATCTGGAAAAAGGGGTAAACAGTGAGGTGGCAAAATTTCCAGATGATGTTGTAACAATGCTGGTTTTGGTGGATCGCTTCTGAGAGTATCAGTTCAGGACAAATTGCTTAAAGCAGGGCAGTTATAGCCCCAGGCTCGGGTTCCTTTGCACACCAAGGCAAACCAAACCAGCCAAACAGAGATGACTTCGGTTTTATCCCACTGGCTAACCACAAGTCACACAAGCAATTCCCTTAGACACTCCTGCCCCTTGGGCTAACCAGCAAACCATAACCTTGTCTTAGACCCCCTTTATTTGACCCCCTTTATACAAGATTTGATGCCACTACAGGACCAGTTTGTGTCAATAACGCCACAGATACAAAACTACTCAAGATAGTTAAATCCCAGGCAGACTGCGAAGAACTACAAAAGGATCTCTCAAAACTGGGTGACTGGGCAACAAAATGGCAGATGAAATTCAATGTTGATAAATGCAAAGTACTGCACATTGAAAAACATAATCCTAAGTATACATATACAATGATGGGGTCTAAATTAGCTGTTACCACTCAAGAAAGAGATCTGCAGGGGCAGTCAAAAAAGCAAACAGAATGTTGGGAATCATTAAGAAAGGGATAGATAATAAGACAGAAAATATCATATTGCCTCTATATAAATCCATGCTACACCCACATCTTGAATACTACATGCAGATATGGTTGCCCCATCTCAAAAAAGATGTATTGGAATTGGAAAAGGTTCAGAAAAGGGCAACAAAAATGATTAGGGGTATGGAACGGCTGCTGTATGAGGAGAGATTATTCAGCTCGGAAAAGAGATGACTAAGGGGGAATATGATAGAGGTCTATAAAATCATGACTGGTGTGGAGAAAGTAAATAAGGAAGTGTTATTTATGCCTTCTGATAACAGGAGAACTAAGAGTCACTAAATGAAATTAATAGGCAGGAGGTTTAAAACAAACAAAAGGAAGTATTTTTTCACATCACGCATAGTCAACCTGTGGAACTCTTTGCCAGAGGATGTTGTGAAGGCCAAGACTATAATAGGGTTAAAAAAAGAACTATATAAATTCCTGGAAGATAGGTCCATTAATGGCTATTAGCCAAGATGGGCAGGGATGGTGTCCCTAGCCTCTAAAAAACCAACAAGGAGTCTGGTAGGACCTTAAAGACTAACAGATTTATTTGTGCATAAGCTTTCATGGGTAAAAACCCTCTTCTTCAGATGCATGGCCCTACTGCCTTTGACCATCAGCTCCTTTCTTCAAGCAACAAGTAGGATGAACAGTAAATTGATACCATGAGTTCTCATCTCAGTGGGGAGGGCAGGTCAGGGAGGGAGGGACAGTTATAGCCCATCTCTGAGAACAGGAGTTATAGGAAGATGGAGATGAGAGTTAGTAGGCACTGAGATGTCACGGGGATGAGCACAGTATAAGGAAGATATTCAGAGAGATCAGATAAAGATCTGGAACAACGAGACTAGATAAGGATCTCGGGATGGATGGATGGAAACAAAGAGAAGGATACGAAGAGAGTGAGAGATTAGCTAAGCATCCAGGGGTGGATAGATGGATAGACTGAAACAGATAAGGATAAAGGGAAAAAGAGATTAACTAGGGACCTGGGTGAGAGGGATGAAGAGGCGGGTGAGTGGAATCTTCTCCCTCCCCCGAAAAGTGGTTATTACAACACACCCCCAGAGGCTCTAGCTGTGGTTTTTACCCAGGCCAGTTGTCAGCTGCTCCACGGTGTCTGACAGAACTATATTTTCCACTTCCATGACCTCCAGCTGTTGCTTCGATTTCTGGGACACTGGTAAACTTTAAAGGCACAAGAAATATCACAATACAGTGGGGTTCCCAGAGGCAGCGGATTGCTACAGCTCTGATTATCTTGGGGCCTTTATAGCCTGAGATGGACTGTGACCATGTGGGGGCACAGTGCCACCTACTGACTGACAGAAGGAATGCTGGCTTGAGTCTACTTTTGCTTGCACCAATTTTACACTAGTCAAATTGCACTGGTATCAGAGGAGATGTTCCTTATTCACCCAAAGGGAGAGGGGAACTGATGCCATTGTTTTGAAACTGGAGTCTCTGCAGGAAATATCGGAGATGGGCGCTCCCTGCGTTTTATCCAGTAACAGTAACCACAATGCTTGGCACTTGCATGTCATACATTTCAGATGGGGCTGACAAACGTTAACTCATTACATGACAGATGACAAAGACCTATTTGGCCACCGGATCCAGCCTCCCTCCCAGGAACAGAACCGTCAACATTTACCTTGAGGATATTCTAGCAAAAGTACTCAGGGCTGTACGTTTGTAGAGAGAGATCAGCAACATCCCACGTCCTAGATGTTGCTGGACAAATCCTTACTTATACTTACCTGTATCTTAGCAGGTATTTATACAGCCCGTGTCACCACAGGACCAGAGTGCCTCTGGGCACACACTCAGGGGAGAATGTCTCTCTCTAGTATCCATCACCATGGTACCTAGGTACCTACAGTCATAGGTGCTGGAACTAGGGGTACTGGTGGTGCTGCAGCACCCCCGGGTTTATTTCCATCATATACAGAGTTTACAGTTTGGTTCCATGGCTCTCAGCCCCCCTACTACACAAATTGTTCCTGCACCCCTGCCTACAGTTACCATTCCAATGATCATGGCAGTGCCCTCGGCTCCTGATGGTCTAGGAGCAGTTCAGAACTAACCTGGGCAGCCAGAATCTCCCCTGGTGGCACCTTTGTCCTTTATCTATCCAGAGGGTCCTGATCTACCATGGACCCCAAAACACACCAGCTAACGCACCAGCTCTGATTCCTCATGCGAGGTCCTGTCGGAGACTCTCGCCACCTGCACTTCATTGTGCCTATTACCATAGTCTCTATCCTGAATGAAGGGTCACGATTATAAATGTCCAAAGATGGATGTCGCTCTCCACCCCATTTACAGCCATCTCTGCAGGTGGGATCAGTCTAGGTGGATGTTTTCCAGGGCAGAACCTTGTCAAGCAGCTACTAGGGAGAGGCCTCACTCCAAGAGGTGGGTCTTGTACTGGGCATTAAAATGGCAGGAGTCAGGTTTAATCTGATCCCCAGTGCCAGTGAGGATGCTCTGACCCCACCTCTCCTGAGTTTCACTCTACAGGACCATCAGAGGGTCGGGTCAGAGGGTCAATTCCTCAGCATCCCTCCCCGCCTTCCCGACCAGAACACAGAGCTACAGCTGACTCCTGGCTTCCAGGTTCATGGACAGGGAGCTTGCCAGAGCCTGATGGGCTCACTGGCATGAGGGGTCAGAGATGAGGTCTTGGATATTGCTCCTCCGAGGGCCCCACAATCTGTAGGCCCAGCCCCCACACCTGTTACCAACACAGTCCATCATTGCTCCCGAAAGCAGAACCACCCCAGCAGGACTGGACAGCCCATTGAGAAATAACTCCTACTGATTGGGTGCTCACTATCTCTGGCAATCAATGGGAGAGCTGGCAGCAAGCATCTCCCATTGGCAGCAAGAGCTGTGGAACACCCCCTGACATACCTGTCCTGGCCTCTCCCCCCATGGCATGATTTGGTCCCAGGTTCTCTGTACCCCAGGGACATGTGTCTGCTGAGACCCAAGAGAGAAACTTCAATCTTCAGCCCTCCTGCCCTAACCTCACACATAGCACAGTGCCTGGGAGACAGGGGTTACACGGTGGATGCTAACATGAGGCTGTGTGGAATTAGGAGCTGACACTGCTCCCACAGGCTTTGCTCCATTTGCTTCAGATTTCTAGTCTAACATCGCTGGCGGGTGCTAGGCTGGGCTCCATCCTTCCCCTGCCTGGTCTTTTTCTGCCCAAGGGACGGTGGCTGCACAGGCTACGGAGAGCTTGCAAAGAGACTGGGATACAGAACCTCTTTGCAGAGGAAGGATGGGCTGATAGTTAAGGCCTCAGGCTGAGCCGTGGGAGAACAGGGCTCTTTTCCCAGCATTGCCACTGACTCCCTGTGTGATCCTGGGCCAGTCACTTAATTCCTCTGTGTCTCTACTCCCCGTCTGTAAAATGGGAATAACGAGACTCCCTTTCTCCCACTTGTCTATTTAGACTGTAAGCTCTAGAGAGGAGAGACCCTCTCTGTGTTCATACACCACCCAGCACAATGGGGCCCTGTGCCTCATGTTTATTACAACCACCTTGTCCTAAACAGCTAAGTTACGCAGGTTGGCAGCCAAGGTACCCTCAGGAGTTGCAGCACCTGCTACCGGCCTCTTGGATGGCGCAGGGAATCCTTGTGTGCTGTGTCCTAGCTGTCCAGGTAAGGCAGCCTGCAGCCATGGAACCCAGCAAAATGGGGGTGACTTCCTACCAGAAACCTTTCCTGATCTCCCCAGACAGGGGCACCCCCATGACCCAGCTCCCCCCAGCAGAAATCCTGCTTGGTCACATCTCCAGGCAGGCTCCCTGCCAATTCTGGCCCTGGTCAGTGGATTAAGTAGGCAGGTGGGATGCGGTGTGGACAGGAGCACAGGTCCTAGAGATCAGGGTGGGCCAGGCAGGAGTGGGGCTGGGAAGGCTGTGGGGAGCCGCTCTGCAGAGGAGATTTAGGGATCAGGCTCTTTCCCTTATTGCGATAGAGTCTCTTGTTCAGTGTGGGAAGAAAGCGCCTCTTCCTGTGATGATTCAGTGTTGTCACATGAGAAGAGGGAGGCGTTTGGCTGGAAGGGTCTGGCAAGGCTGGGCGCAGACCAGGGAGGGGGTCAGGGCACCCGTCTCAGGGGCAAGGGGCGGGGGAAGGGAGGCTGAGTGTTTGGGTCACCCTTCCCCTTGCTGTGGGAGGACACCCCTGCACCTGCAAAGACAGCAGCCGGCCCGGCCTGCGCTTTGGCTTTCCCTTCATCCTTGGCCTCGTAGACAACGTTCATGTCGGGCAGGGAACCCTTGATGTTCCCCTGCTCACAGACATGGGGCCTGCAGGGCAGGAGAACCCAGCAACAGGAGGGAGTTCCTGGCCTCCATGGCAACCGCTAGAACCACGGCCCTTAGCCCAGGGCCTCAGAGCAGGGACACACCTGGTGCCACCCCCTGGCAGCCCCCAGCAGCGGGCTCACACCCCGGCGGCCCCCCATGGCTATCAGGGGGCAGACAGAGGTGCACTCGCTGCCGTGGGTTATGGTAGCACTCGCCCAGGCGGTACCGGGGGTGTACGTCTGGTGGAGCCAGGTGCCTTGAGCTCAGCTGTGGCTGGGCTCCGTGTATTCAGCGCCCAAGGGCCGGGGGATCCCCACCGAGGACTAGGTGTTTGGATGGAGCCGTGGGGTCCTTCCCCAGCCAGCCAGGCGCGGGGTGGGGGGTCGAGCCCTGGGGTGACTCTCGCCAGCCAGCTGTGCGTCTGGAGCTGCCGCTCCCCTCCCTCCCCCGGCTGCCATGGCCTAGCGCCTGATTTCCCCGGGTGAGTGAGCGGAGATTCAGGCCGAGTTTCTGCTTCGTTGCTCCAGGAGCATCCAGTGGGGGCCATTCTGGGCCCCCGGGAACAAACGTTCCCCAGCCGGGGCTGGCACTGCCTCCCCTCGGCAATGGGCTGTGGCAGGCCAGGTGAAGGGGGGCCACCCCAGCTGGCAGCCTCGGTAACGGAGCCGCAGGGGCAGTGCTGAGTTCTGCAGGGCAGGACTGTCCCAGCCGGCTGTGGGCGCTAAGGGGAGGCTGGGCTGGCAGCTGCCCGTGGGCTCCTGGCTGGGCACAGCCTGGGAGAGCTCCGGGCAGCTCCGTCTCCATGGGAACCGAGGGCAGCTGCCCCCCACTGCCCCTGCCCGGCCTCGCCAGGCCCCAATCCTCAGAGCAACACAGCCCGTCGGGGGGAGTGGGGGCAGCATGGCCTGGTGAGGGGAGGACGAGGTCATATCTTCCCCCACTGCGTGTGTCAGTGAAATCACTGAGGGCTGGGACTGGTGGGGGGACCTCAGGACATGGCAGTGAGTGGCAAGCAGTGGCGGTGGTAGCCGATAGGGTAGCAAGCGGCAGCCGAGATAACAGCGGTGCTCAGCAGAGGACAGTGGCATGTGATGGCAGAGATAGCAGCCGCAGCCATGAGCCAATTGCCGAGGCCGGGGCAGGCATGGAGGCACTGCTCAATATCGCCCCCCTTTTCCGGAGTGGGAGGTGAACCCGTGTGAATGCAACGCTGAACTCTGGGGCTTCGCTGACCAAGGTCAACCCACTGTGAGAGGGGTGCAGCAGAGGGAAAGGGGGTTGGTGTGTTAAAGGGACATTCATTTGTTGGACTTTCACATCGCGAGGTTGGAAACTGAGGCAAAGGACACTGCCCATCACAGTGTGGGGTGGGTGTTTACGTTTGGTTACATGCTTTTGAATGTGGTTGTGGTGTTTTCCCAAATTAATGCTGGGTTCCCTTTCCCTTTCTAATACAGGTTTTCTTTTAGATGTATTTGGGCATAAGCTTTCATGGGTAAAAAACCACTTCTTCAGATGCATCTGAAGAAGTGTTTTTTTACCCACGAAAGCTTATGCTCAAATAAATCTGTTAGTCTTTAAGGTGCCACCGGACTCCTTGTTGTTTTTGTGGACACAGACTAATACGGCTACCCCCTGAGGTTTTCTTTTGTTACACACAGACTCAGTGCTTGCGAATGGGGAAATACCTCTTAGAGATGCCCAGGGATGGGTTTAGTTTTCCCAGATGACTGGGGTGGGGGATCAAGCCAGTTGTTTTATATTGCTATCTGCAGCTCCATGGGACTCGTTTGCCTGGTTCTCTGCCCTCAATCTGTGTGTGTGTGGGGGGACTCTCCCATCATTGAGGGGCGAGGGGGGAACAGTCAGCACCCTAGGGACACCCCTAGAGCAATTTATTTAAAGAGGATGCAAAGCTGTGGTTGCTTTTTGTCGGTGCCTGAGGCCTGGGCTTGCGAGGGTGAATGGGCCCTGACCAGCTCCCAGCTTACAGCGTCATGCTGGAGATGCAGAAAGGGTTCCTTAAAGGTGCAAATCCCATCATAGGGGAGAGGTGGGTGATACAGAAGAGAGATGAAGGGTTATACCCCTTAGTGGGTATGTGGGGCAGTACATGATGGGTAATATGGGGAATTTCCATCTTCACACTCAAAGAAACTGTCAGGGATTTGCCTCCTTCCTATGGCCTGTCCCTAGCAGTCCCCCTTCTGCAGCCCAGCTCAGGGAAAGCCCTTTGGGGCTATTCCCAGATGAGAGCTCAGTGACTGGTACCCGTCCCCGAGTGTCCGAGGCTCAGGGGCTAAGATCTGTGCTGACTGTGAGGGCTTTAAGGGATCACTAAGAGCCTATCCAGCGTGGAGAGGGTTTGGGGCTGTGAAGTTGAACCCCGAGAAAGCCAATCGCCCTCTGTCACAAAGTGCAGCAGAAAGGCCTATAGAATCGCTCCTCCCACAAAAATCCAGCCCCAAACCCTGGGTCAGGAGGGGGAAGCCTTGTTTCTTTCCCTAGGTACAAAAGTACCAGTGCAGCATGCCAGGCTGGCTGTACCAATGCAGAGCCTGAGATAAAGATGGGGGCAGCCCAGCTTTAGGGAAACAAGACATCACGTGATTGTTATCCAGTCCCATGAGCCTCCAGCTCTCATATCTCCAGCAGCACAAGTGCAGTCCCCTCCTCCCCATGGGGCGGGCCCCAGCCTTTCTCCCAAAGCGCCCCCCACAAACTGTCACTGGACACTCAAACCCTGCTGACCCCCCCCGCTTGAGGCTGTCACTGGGCACTGGATACCTGCCTGCCCCGCACACACTGGAACCATTCCTCCCCCCAGTCCAGCCTCCCCCCTGCACGGGGCTGGCATCTCCACTTGTCCCCCCTGCACGTTCCTCCGTACCTTACACCACTTTGTAACAAAAGTGGGCATTTGTCCCGTTTGCTCTTGCCAACTCGATCAGTTAGCAAGAGAAAATGGGACAAATGCCCACTTTTGTCAAAAAAATCGGGAGGGCCACGGCGGGGCTTAAAAAAGGGACTGTCCCGGTCAAAACAGGATGTACGGTCAGCCTACGCTGCTCCTACAGGAGAGCAGACAGGAGGATTCCAACTGCTGCCCCTCCCTGCATGCTGAGTGCCCTCCCTTTCCTCCTGCAAATCTCTCACCCCGACCTCCAGGAAGCCTCGCTGCATCCATCCCTTTCGCAGTGAGAGCTCAGCTCCTCTTTGAGCTGGGACCCTCGTCCGATGGACTGAGTGTGTCTGACACGGGGCCTTTCTGCTCCCGCTGTAGCCAGTGCAACCTTCCACTGATTTCAGCAGGATCAGGCCCATAGACTGTGGTTGAGGAAGGGGAACTCCCTTTTCTTGCATGGCAGAGTCGCTGGGTGCCCCCCTCCCTTCTGCTATACCAGGGGCTCTGTGTGCCATGTAGAGTCTTCTAAAGTCGGCCAGGACTGCCCCCGAACAACTATTGTTCCCATCCGCAAAAGGGGTTTATTGAAGCCGTCTCAGCTCTCAAACTTGCCAAGGAAACGCTCACTCTCGTCCCAAGTAAAAGTGACTGAACCCCCCTATCTGGCTGCACACGGCTCCTTTCCAGCTCTCAATGGCGATACATCCACCCACAAACAGCCCCGGGGCAGGTACCTGCTGCCCAGGTTTGCTGTGGAAAAGGATCGGGGCTGGAAGCAGGGCACCTGCTCTGTGGTGCAGCAGCCCCCAACCAGATAAGAACCTTCCTGTGTTTTGCCCCCTTCCTGAGGATCTGCGCCCCGTCCCCTCCAGCACCTCCCGACAGGGGAAACCTGCCAGTTCCCACCCCCCTCACTCGCACCCAGCCTGCCCTGGCTGTCTGCTGATCCCTTCATCGCAGCGCAAAGGAGTCCATGGTGTTTGGACGCGCCTGGCCAGTCGGCAGCGCTGGGGCGAGCGTGTTCCCCTGCACCTGATGGGGTCCCTGTGCCTGAGGGGTTGGAGCACACAGGACCCCGGGAGGACTTTTGAACGTGCCAGGTAAGGAGTCTTTACTCACACCCCTGCCCCACCCCTTTGTCCACCTCACCCACTTGGGAGCTTAGGGTCCTTTATGGTAATCCCTTGAGTGCCCAGCAGACCTCAAAGATACCCCATTAGCTGCCTAAGCTTCTATGGCCGCTTTTCAAAAGTGCTAGCAGTGTCCACCGAGAACAATGGAGAATCGTCCTCACCCCACCCCCACTGAGAACAATGGAGGATTCCACCCCAACCCACTCCCATTGAGAACAATGCAGGGTTCTCAGACCCCAGCTGAGAACGACGGGAGCTGCTGGGTGCTGAGCTATTGGGTCAATCTGGACACTCATTTCCACCAAGTCAACTTCCGAAACTCCAGCCTTGGCTCCTGCGCTATCAGTGACTGTCCCGGTGCTTTACTGTGAGCTGGACGTGCCCGTGTGCTGCTCACCCTGATGCAACCGAAGGGCAGGGAAAGGAACGTTCCAAGATGGTGGAATTGATTTATTTCTGTTTTCTCAGTTACTTTTATTGTAAATGAAATAAAAACATAGGAGATCCCTGACAAGCTGGGGGTGAAGGTGCCATGTAAATGTGAGTTATTGTCAGTGAGAGGTGCAGAAAGCAAAGATGGGACTCATGATATAGACACACGACAGGCCCTCAGCTATGCAGATACAAGAACTCAAGGCTGTTTGAAGAAACTCCACACCTATTTGCTGTGTGGATGTTAGAAGGCAGCAGAGCTGGCAGGTAGGTTTGCTTAGAGACAAGGATGGTCGCACCGTCCCCTCTGGGTAGAAACAGCTGCTCAGGATCAGAAGCTAAACTCTCCTCTGCGGTGATGCTTACAAAACACTGGACAGTGGCTGGGTAGCTGGTGGGCTGAGCCCACTGTCCATTTTGCTGACCAGTATCGTCTGCCTGTGCTCCCCCGTCTGTCTGCTGGTTCCCTCCTGTTGTCTCTGGTCGCAGACTGAAGACTCTTTGGGGCCAGACGCAATGGGGTCCTGGTCCATGTCTGGGCTCCTAGGCGCTACCACACTACTGTAACCCAATCACCCCAAGGGTTCTGTTTCTGAGCAGCGACCCTTCCCGAAGGCTCTGAATCAGAGATTGACAGGAGGTTTCTAATCCCTTGCAGACCCCCTCCGCACCAGTCTGTCCGAGTTTGCCCAGGAAGAACGCCACCCACACTGCTGTTTGAATGTAAACGTTCCTTTAATTACAACGGGAGGATGTAAAAGGAGGAAGGGAAGGGAGGGGAATAACAATAGAGCCTGGCTGGGATGATTTAGCTGGGAATTGGTCCTGCTTTGAGCAGGGGGTTGGACTAGATGACCTCTTGAGGTCCCTTCCAACTCTGATATTCTATGATTCTATGATTCACCTAACAGGTGGTAATTGGAAGCCTTCTACCTTAACTTCTCTACAGGTGAGGCTGCCCGAGGATTGATTCCCAGCTGAGGTGGATCAGAGGCCTCCTCCGACAACAAGGACCTGACCACGGAGATCAGGTGAGTGTCCCTGACACTTGTTTCCCACCCTAACCCCTTTGCGCCGTCATGGCTGCAAGTAAGAACCTAGCTCTGTGTGTCTGCGAGTGTGCTCCCCATCAGAACAACAAACCCCGACAACAACGCACTCACTGGTGTCAGTAGCTGTCACGGGCTGACCGCTCGTCCCTGCTGTCAGGGAGAGAGATCCTGACTGCTGCTGTATTTAAAGTCACAGCTCAGCAGGCAGCAACCTTCTCACTCTCCTGAGAAAGAGCCTCCTCCCTACCCCACCGGCTTCCCTATATACCCTAGTTCCCTAGGCAACTCCTTTCTTTGCTTCCCACCCTGTGCCTTTTGCAGGGAACTGAAACTTCACAAAACCTATGTTCATGGACAATCTCAGGACCCATAAACATATGACAACCATCACATAAGAAAAACGTACACATAGCCCTTATTAATTACATACATGGATGTGTCCCAAACATGCACAATTTAACTAAGGGGCCTCGTTCTTTACAGTACAGGTAGCTAATAATAATTATAAGAAGCAGCAGCAGGATGTGCCGTGGTCTGAACTATTCAGGGGACCCAGAATCACTTGCAACACGAATGTCATTGTTACACAGGTGGGGAAAGTGACTTGCTTCAGAAGGAGGTCTGGGTGTGTCCAGGGAAGGGAAAGGGATCCTGCATTGTCTCCACATCTCCAGTCTCCTGCTCTATTGTTGCCATCAGTGAACTTTATAGTGTCTCGGACTTTCATTCTCTTGAATGAAGTCATATATGGCCCCAGCCTCAGCGGTTTGGGAGCTCTGCTGGAATTCTCCTGCCACCTCTTCCAACCTGGTTTTCAGTTGTTGCCTCTCCAGGTACTTGTCTGGAATGGCGAAACCTGCTTTGTACGTCTTAGCTGCCTCCCACAGTGACTTCTGCTTGTAGAAGAGGAAATCCCCCCAGTGAAGATAGACTGCCTGCTGACACCTCTTGCTGAGGCTGGGCATTTCACTCATGAGATTGAGATAAATCTCTTCTTGGTAGTGAGGTGTATTTTCTCCATACATTTCAGCTAAAGCCAGCTTTGCAAACACAGAAGTTGGATCTTTTTGCACAGCCTTTTTGAAGGCTTCAATAGCTGCTGCCAATATTTCTCCTCTGCCTGACTTGGCCTCCTTCAGTTGTTTCTTGTAGCAGACGCCAAGGTCATATTGAAGGAGATGGTAAGTGGAATTCAGCGATATTGCTCGCTGTAGGATAGCAATTGCTTTTTGTGGGAATTCTTGTTGAAAGAACTTGGCTGCATTTCTCAGGACCTCAGGGTCCAGGCTATTCTGGACAACATCTTCTAAGAGGGCTTCTGCTTGCTGTCTATTCGCGCTCTTAAGGATCCTGGCTAAATACACCTTAGCTTCATAGTTTTGCTGCTGTTCACGGATAATGGCGCCCAACTTCTCTCTGGCAGCATTCCAAGATGCAGAATCATGTGAGTGAGTCCATGATGCAAAGGCTGCGATTGCCAACCCAGCAAGAAATTCCCCATTTGCTTCGTCTTCTCTCAATGCCATTTGGAAACACTCTGTGGCTTCTCTGCCATTGCGGAAGCCTGCTGCCAGGAGAGACCAGCCTTTCTGTGCATGTATCTCAGGGATCTGAGCTGCATATGGAGAGCGGCTCTTCAGGGAGCTGCAGATCTTTCTAACCTTGTCCAGGTAAAGCTCAACCAAATCATAGTGGGCCAAGTGATAATAGAGCCAGGCGTAGTTTCCGTAAATGACCAGGACCTGCCGGGGGAAGTTATCTGGGTGATCTCTTTGCAGAATCTCCTCGGCTTCTCTAAGGCTTTGCAGAGCGTCTTCATATTGCCCTTGCAGGTGGTAGAGATAAGCCTGCATGGCAAGGAACGTGGGCTGGTTCTGGTAGTGAGTGTGGGCAATCCTGAGAGTCAGAGTTTGGAGGATGTGAGATGCATCTACCTTGTCTCTGATTTCAAAGTTCCAGGTGAAGTGGCACTGGAGGGCCTGCAGCTTCTCCTTCAGACGCAGGGGGCTGCAAAGAGAGGGGGAAATGAGACTCCATCTGGGCTGAATGAATTTCCACTGCATCTAAAATCATTCCTACAAAGTTTATTTCACAACACTCTGTCAGAATAAAGCGAGTGTAAATGGAAAGGCCCCTTCACACGGCCAGGGTGCTGTGAATGGCCGCAGGGTGTGTCCCCCCCTGCAGTGAGAGGTGTGATCGCAGCATGGGCTGCCCTCCCCGCACTAGCTGTAACCTAGCTCCCGCAGCTAAAAACAGCAGTGACGCGTGGCGGCGTGGGATCCGCGAGCCCGTCTGGCCCCCCGGGTACGTACTCGTGTTTCTAGCCCACATCCGGGGCTGTGTCTCTGCAGCGTCACTGCTCGGTTTAGTCCCACTAGCTAGGTTAAAGCTAGCATGGGTATGCCTCCCTGAGCTAGACACACCTGTGACTGCAGTGTAGCCTACCCTTAGTATCCATGGGAACGGGGCCCACTCTAGTCAGCAGGCAGGAGAGAAATGTAATGGGGAACTTCTGAGGAATGGCAAAATATAAATATTCTTTCTCCGGACATTTAATTGAGGCAATTGAGATCTGTTACACCCCTGCCCCGGCAGTGCATCCTGCGTGCAGATGTGGTCGCCCCATCTCAGAAAAGATATATTGGAATTGGAAAAGGTTCAGAAAAACAAAATGATTAAGGATCTGGAATGGCTTCCGTGTGAGGAGAGATTAAGAAGACTGGGACTTTTCAGCTTGGAAAAGCGATGACTAAGGGGGGATATGACTGAGGTCTATACAATCATGACTGGAGTGGAGAAAATAAATAAGGAAGTGTTATTTACTCCTTCTCATAACACAAGAACTAGGGGTCACCAAATGAAATTAATATGCAGCAGGTTTAAAACATACGAACAGCCAGACCGGGTCAGACCAAAGGTCCATCTAGCCCAGTATCCTGTCCTCTAACAGTGGCCAATGGCAGGTGCCCCAAAAGGAATGAACAGACAGGTTATCATCAAGTGATCAATGTCCTGTAATTCAATCCCAGCTTCTGGCAAAGGAAACAAAAGGAAGTATTTCTTCACACAATGCACAGTCAACCTGTGGAACTCCTTGCCAGAGGATGTTGTGAAGGCCAAGACCATAACAGGTTTCAAAAAAGAACTAGATAAATTCATGGAGGATAGGTCCATCAATAGCTATTAGCCAGGATGGGCAGGGATGGTGTCCCTAGCCTCTGTTTGCCAGAAGCTGGGAACGAGCGACGGGATGGATCACTTGATGATGACCTGTTCTGTTCATTCCCTCTGGGGCACCTGGCATCGGCCACTGTTGGAAGACAGGATACTGGGCTAGATGGACCTTTGGTGTGACCCAGTAGGGCCATTCTTATGTTCTTATTTCTTCAGACAATGCACAGTTAACCTGTGGAACTCTTTGCCAGAGGATGTTGTGAAGACCAAGATTATAACAGGGTTCAAAAAAGAACTAGATAAATTCATGGAGGATCGGTCCATCAATGGCTATCAGCCAGGATGGGCAGGGATCGTATCCCTAGCCCAGGGGTTCTCACAACAATTTTTTGGTGGCCTCAGAGTGCAGACACCAACTCTCACTGGTGGCCGCACTGACACTTTTTTCTTAAAATACTTAATTAATTTGAGGAAAAACAATTAAATAGGCAGAGATTTACATCCAAATTGTCGTAATTTATATTTGTAGGGTTTTTTGGCAGAGTCAACAACAAAAATAATGCTGCATCCCCCTTCGCCTCCCCACCACGCAGGGCTTAATGAGTCCTGGGGCTTGCTGTGAAAGGTGATAGTTGTATATTTGTTAATATCACAGCACACTTAGTTGCTCCCTGGGAGGCTATGAAAAGTGATAAGTGATATTAACAAACATACAGGTATCACTTTTCATAGACAGCTAGTAAGTCTGCTGCGAAAAGTGATACTTGCATGTTTGTTAATATCACTTTTCTCAGCAAGCCCCAGGACCCATTAAGCCCTGGATGGGGGCGCTGTAAGAGGGAGGCAGAGGGGGCCAGGGCGATGGTGGGATGGATGCAGGACTGGGGGAGACTGCAGGGTCCTGCGGGGGGCGGGCAGGAGAGAATGGATGCAGGGCTGTGGGAGGCAGTGGGGGCCTGGGGCAACGGGTGGGAATGGATACAGGGCTGTGGGAGGCAGAAGGGGCCAGGGCGATGGTGGGATGGATGCTGGGCAGGGGAGGCTGCAGGGTCCTGGCCTGGGGAGGGGAAAAGATGGATTTGGGGCTGTGGGAGGCAGTGGGGGCCTGGGGAAATGGGGGGGATGGATGCAGGGCTGGGGGAGACAGTGGGCGCCCGTGGTAATGGGTGTGGGGGTGGATGCAAAGACAGAAAGGCAGTGGGGTCCAGGGGCAATGGGTGGGAATGGATACAGGGCTGTGGGAGGCAGAAGGGGGCAGGGCAATGGTGGGATGGGTGTGGGGCCGGAGGAGGCTGCAGAGTCCTGTGGGGGGGCGGGGAGGAGAGGATGGATGCAGGGCTGTGGGAGGCAGTGGGGGCCTGGGGCAACGGGTGGGAATGGATACAGGGCTGTGGGAGGCAGAAGGGGCCAGGGCGATGGTGGGATGGATGCTGGGCCAGGGGAGGCTGCAGGGTCCTGGCGGGGGGAGGGGAGAAGATGGATTTGGGGCTGTGGGAGGCAGTGGGGGCCTGGGGCAATGGGGGGGATGGATGCAGGGCTGGGGGAGGCAGTGGGGGCCTGGGGCAACGGGTGGGAATGGATACAGGGCTGTGGGAGGCAGAAGGGGCCAGGGCGATGGTGGGATGGATGCTGGGCAGGGGGAGGCTGCAGGGTCCTGGCGGGGGGAGGGGAGAAGATGGATTTGGGGCTGGGGGAGGCAGTGGGCGCCTGTGGTAATGGGTGTGGGGATGGATGGGAAGCCAGAAAGGCAGTGGGGTCCAGGGGCAATGGGTGGGAATGGATACAGGGCTGTGGGAGGCAGAAGGGGGCAGGGCAATGGTGAGATGGATGCGGGGCCGGAGGAGGCTGCAGAGTCCTGGGGGGGCGGGGAGGAGAGGATGGATACAGGGCTGTGGGAGGCAGAAGGGGGCAGGGCAATGGTGGGATGGATGCGGGGCCGGAGGAGGCTGCAGAGTCCTGGGGGGGCGGGGAGGAGAGGATGGATACAGGGCTGTGGGAGGCAGCCCGGGCCGGGGCAATGGGGGTCAGAGATGAGCCCCACTGTTGCGTGGCCAGAGCCAGGGCCTGGTGTCTGCTGCCATGCAGCCAAGGCTCAGTGTCCGAACCCGGAGCTGGGGACAGGAACTGCGTGGCCGGAGCCAGGGATCGGAGCCTGCCGCAGTGCAGCCGGAGCTGTGGGTCAGCGCCCAGGGCTATTGCCTGCTGCCGCATGGCCAGAGCTCGGAGCAGGGGGCTGGAGGCCAGGGGTGTGTGGTTGCATCCAGGAGTCAGCGCCTGCCATTGAGTGGCTGCAGCCGGCGCTTGCTGCTGTGGGGCCCGAGATCAGTGCCTGCTGACCCAGGGGTGTGTGGCTGGAGCCCGGGAACAGAGCTGTGGTTTGGCGCCTGATGCCCTGCAGCTGGGGCAGGGGATCAGCACCAGGAGCTGGGGCTGCGTGGCTGGAGCCCAGGGCCAGCGCCTGCCACCGCATGGCCGGAATTGGGGGCCAGAGGCAGACTGAAGCTCTGCCATCAGACCCGGAGGACAGCATCTGCTGCCACATGGCCAGAGCCGGGGTTGGTGCCCGAAGCCCTGCGGTTGGAGCCTGCTGCCGGGCGGCTGGGGCTGGGGGTTGGTGCCTGTGGCCAGCCCCTGCCACTGTGCGGTTGGAGCCCACGACTGGAGCCAGGAGCCAGCACCTGTTGCCACGAGCTGGAACCTGGGGCCGGAGGCTGAAATCCCGCAGCTGGTGTGTGTGGGGTCAGTACCCGCTGCCCTGCGGTCGGAGCCTGGGGCAGCAAACCAGGTTCCTGAAGTCCCGCTGCTGGAGCCTGCAGCCCAAACCCCCACCCCCAAGGTGGGTTAAGAACTCGCCTTGCTCCTGCAGTGTTGTGCCCCACTTCTCTCCAGAGGCCGTGCAGAGAGGTGCATCCAGGAGCAACAAGGAGGGAGAGGGAGGGGCTGATGCTTTGCCCCCCCGTCCCAGAAGCTGTCCTGGCTGCACAAAAAGCCCCTGGTGGACGCATGTGGCCACAATGTCCGCATTTGAGAAACGTTGTCCTAGCCTCTGTTTGCCAGAAGCTGGGAATGGGCGACAGCGGATGGATCACTTGGTGATTCCCTGTTCTGTTCATTTCCTCTGGGGCACCTGGCATTGGCCCTTGTGGGAAGACAGGACACTGGGCTAGATGGACCTGAGGTCTGACCCAGTCTGGCTGTTCTTATGTACCTGCCCCCCGCCTCTCCCGTCACCTGGCTCTTGCAAGCTGCAGCACTGGTCACTGGAGCTGCTATCAATGTTCTGAAAATTGCTGTTTTTCACCAACCAGGCTCCTTTGCACCGTGAACCCGCCTGTATGTACACTGGGGGGGAAACAGGCCCAATCAACCCTCATATACATTAGGGGATGCTCTAAAAGTGACCAAAACTAGCTGTTCTATACCAGGGCTGTCCCTGTTCTTCCTCTGGCCCAGAGCTCTCCCAAGCCCCAGCTGACGGGGGAGAGGGCGACGGGGCTCCCTGTGTGCAGCTATGTACCTGCTGAATGAGTGTTTGAAAGTGTTGGGCCGTGTGGAAGCAGAGTAAAGAACTGACAGAAGGGAACTGCAATGCATGACGGTTCTTAGCTAGAGTCAGGCTTCGTTAGCAAGACTCAGGCTTCGTTAGCAAGAGTCAAGCTAACTGTAACCCTGATAACCCTGATAACGCGAGATTTATAGAAGCGAGGAATGTGTAAGGCGGGTGAGAAAGAACTGTGTAATAAGTCATCATGACCTGGTATGTATAGATAAGGTGTAGGAGACCTTGTGTAGATAAGGTATAGAAAATATTGTATGTTGGCAGGAGTCAAAACAATTGAGAAATGAGATATCAAAGAGACAAAATGCAGCTGTCTGTCCCTCATTATTTCTGTGAATGAAAGGTATAAATGCTTGCATGTAATTAGTTACCAGAGAGAGATCTGCTTAGCTCTCTCCTCTGCACAATTGTGAGAGTTAATAAAGCTTCTGACTTGCTGTACCTAAACAAAAGAGTGAGAACTCAGTTTTTCTCCGACAGCCGACAGGGGTGGCTGTGGAAATGCTCAGTGTCATTGGCACCACGCGGGATGCTGCTGCGGGATGTAAGGGAAATGGAACTGACAGCTGGCGACAAGGGGCTGCTCTCCCGACGGTTACAGCAAGGTGAGCTTGCAGGAGAAGGATGTGAACAGCTCACTCGTGTTAAATGACCGAGATCGCATTTTAGCCCAGTGAGTCACCAGCCTGGGAGATTCAACACGGATGCAAAATTATATGACATTGACCCCCACCCCCAGGCCCAGAGATATAAAAGCTGGAGATTGACAGCCCGGGAAATGCGCAGAGGGGTGGGAAGGTGTCTGTTTAGTCCTTGCTGGAAATGCCCCCCCCTCACCCAGTGACCCCAATGCACCTACCTCATTGTGATCAGCTGAGTCCCCAGCTGGCCCCAGGGAGGTGACGGCTCCTTTCACTGCACTGGGTTTCTTCCCGAGCTAGAGAAGTGCCCGGTTCTGGGAGAGACCCGAGTTCTGTTTGAGGCCAGAATGGGCTGTGTCTGCTAAGACGATGCTCACCTTTATATGCAGGCTGGGCTGCTAGCTGGTGATCTCACTTGTCCGTCAGATGAATTTCAACAGAAAGGGAGAGTCAGCTGGAGAAAAGGAAACTGAAACTTAACTTTCAGTTCCACTTGTCATCTTCAGCTTCCATAGGGTTACCATACGTCCTCTTTTTCCTGGACATGTCCGGCTTTTCGGCACTCAAACCCCCGTCTGGGGGGAATTGCCAAAAAGCCGAACATGTCTGGGAAAATGGCGGCTCTGCTCCTCCCCTGACTCTTCGGCTCTGTTTAAGAGCCGGGCTGCCCGAGCGCTATGGGCTTCAGGCAGCCCCCTTGCCTCCGGACCCCAGCCGCCGGCCGGGCACTTCCCCTCCCGGGCTCCGGCGGCGCAGGGTCCGGAGGCACGGGGGCTGCCCGAAGCCGGTAGCGTTGGGGCAGCTCGGCTCTTAAACAGAGCCGAAGAGTCAGGGGAGGAGCAGAGCCTCCGGCCGCGGCGGCTCTGCTCCTCCTCGACTCTTCGGCTCTGTTTAAGAGCCGAGCGCTACGGGCTTTGGGCAGCCCCCATACCTCCGGACCCTGTGCCACCGGAGCCCGGGAGGGGAAGTGCCCGGCTGGGGGCGCAGGGTCCGGAGGCAAGGGGGCTGCCCGAAGCCCAAGCGCTACCGGCTTCACGGTTTGCCGGGCAGCCTCCAGACCCTGCACCCCCGGCTGGGCGCTTCCCCCCCCGGGCTCCAGGTGCGCTGGGCAAGCGCCGGCCGGGGGCGCAGGGTCTGGGGGCTGCCCAGCAAACCGTGAAGCCGGTAGGGCTGGGGCAGCCCTTTCCCCGTGGCTGGGAGTGGGAGGGAGGAGGGGGCGGAGTTAGGGTGGGGAAGGGACGGAGTTGGGGTGGGGCTGGGGGTGGGGAAATGGGCGGGGCCCGTGGAGGGTCCTCTTTTTTTATTTAATAGATATGGTAACCCTAGCTTCCACTCTGCCTGAATTGCCATCTGCAGCTCCGTGGGTGACATGGGACTAGTTACAAGGTGTGTGGGTGTGTGTGCTACACACGGGGACTGTGCGGCACAGTTGGCAGCCTGTCCCCGCCCCCGGCACGGGGCACTTAGCAGTGAGGAGCAGAAGGAAATGACTGAGGCAGGGTGATTAGCAAAATGTGAGCACTTTGTACCTGCTCCCCCAGGTCTCCTCCTCCTCCCCGAACCCTCCCCAGCTTTATCCGTGCAGGGGGCAATCTTCAAAAGTGCCCCCCGATTTAGACGCCCAGGCCCCATTGGCTGCCAGCATGATCCATGACCCTCAATCACTTCAGTACTTTTGAAAATGTCTCCCCCACATAAAAATCAACCCTCTGAAGTGAGGAAATAATGGTCAGGTTCCCTGTGCAGCCTCATCTCTGCCCTTTGCACTGCCACATGGTGGTGTTGTGGAAAAAATCACCCATGCATTGATTTTAGTTCACAGACTCAAGCCTGAGGCCAGTTTATTGCAATACATACCAACGCGTTGGGGTAGCAGTCCGAAAACTACCACCCCTAGCACAGCACGCAGGCTGCCTTTATTCCGTCAAACCGCAAGCATAGTACAAATAATACGTCATTTATGCGAAAATAAGAGTAGGGGTCTGTCCCTTTTTCCCAGTAGCTCCGTCATTATTTACGAGAATTGGGTGCCTATTGGGTGTGGGGGGGGTTTCTTCGTGGTTTCTGACATGGGTGGTACTTGGCACCAGTTGGAGTGTTGTTCTTGTCAGGGTACATACTGTTTTTTCCGAGGTTCTATGGTTAAGGGCATGGGGGTTTGTTACAGGACGCCCAAAGATGATATATGTTTGGCTTAGTTTTGTTCAGGCCCTGGCCTGTACTGTTCTATGTAAAGGCCGTCTGTATAGTCAGCTTCTGTCAGAGAGCCTGAATTTGGGCCTTTGGTGTTACTTTGGCTGTCATAAAGAAGGCCACCTAGTTCTTTTTCCCCACAGTGGTACACTCTTTAATTACACGATCGGGTTCTATCTCTGTGGGGCCTTGCCTGGTTCACTGCGCTGTGGGGACATTGTAGGATAAATATAAAATTAAAGTTACCTTAAGTTTGGTTAAAGAAATGTGTGTTGTCAAGGCTCCTTCCCCACTCTGAACTTTAGGGTACAGATGTGGGGGCCTGCATGAAAACTTCTAAGCTTAACTACCAGCTTAGATCTGGTCCACTGCCACCACTCCCAATGTGCTAATTCCCTTCCCTGGGTAGCCTTGGGAGACTCTTCACCAATTCCCTGGTGAATACAGATCCAAACCCCTTGGATCTTAAAACAAGGAGAAATTAACCATCCCCCCTCCTTTCTCCCACCAACTCCTGGTGGATCCAGATCCAACCCCCTTAGTCAAATTGGGTATTTGGGTATTTTTTGTGTAAGTTTTTGCCCAGGGGAACATCCTCTGTGTCTGGAATCTGTTGTCTGTGAGAGTAGCTGGTATGCTAATCTCTCCCAGAGGGTTTTCTTTTACCTTTCTTTTCTTTAATTAAAAGCCTTTTTCTTAATACCTGATTGATTTTTTTCCTTGTTTTTAGATCCAAGGCGGTTTCCCCGCACACAGACGGGGACACTCACCATTACCACACCGCAGTGCGCTCCCTGTTACGCACCCAATCAACTCCACAGCCCCGTGCAGTGACCAGGTTGGCCGTGTCCCGGCCTCCGGCCAGCCCTTCCCCGCCACCTTGTGGTGTTCGTGTCGCCCGGGTGGGAACAGCCTGCGTTGCCCTGAGCCGTACACAGGCAGCCTGGACAGTAGTCAGGATCTGTTCAACTATAGGCTGAGCAAGTGCAGAATGGTGGTGGAATGTGCATTTGGACGTTTAAAAGCACGCTGGCACAGTTTACTGACTCGGATAGACCTCAGTGAAACCAATATCCCCACTGTTATTGCTGCTTGCTGTGCGCTCCACAATATCTGTGAGAGTAAGGGGGAGACATTTATGGTGGGGTGGGAGGTTGAGGCAAATTGCCTGGCCGCTGATTATGCACACCCAGATACCAGGGCGGTTAGAAGAGTACAGCAGGGCATGGTGCGCATCAGAGAAGTTTTGAAAACCAGTTTTGTGACTGGCCAGGCTACGGTGTGAAACTTCTGTTTGTTTCTCCTTGATGAACCGCTGCCTCCCTCCGGGTCACCCTGTAAGCTAACCACCCTCCCCTCCCCACTTCGAGCACCGCTTGCAGAGGCAATAAAGTCATTGTTACTTCACATTCATGCATTCTTTATTAATTCATCACACAACTAGGGGGATAATTGCTAAGGTAGCCCGAGAGGGGTGGGGGAGGAGGGAAGGAAAAGGACACACTGCAGTTTAAATCTTTAAAACTTTAACTCTTATTGAAGGCCAGCTTTCTGATGCTTGGGCAATCATCTGGGGTGGAGTGGCTTGGTGGCTGGAGGCCCCCCACCGCATTCTTGGGCGTCTGGGTGAGGAGGCAATGGGATTTGGGGAGGAGGGCTGTTGGTTACACAGGGGCTGTAGCGGCGGTCTCTGCTCCTGCTGCCTTTCCTGCAGCTAAACCATATGCTGGAGCATATCAATTTGATGCTCCAGCAGCCGGAGCATCGACTCTTGCCTTCTGTCTGCAAGCTGACGCCACCTATCATCTTCAGCCCGCCACTTGCTCTGTTCATCCCGCGATTCAGCCCACCACCTCTTCTCTCGTTCATATTGTGCTTTTCTGTAGTCTGACATTGACTGCCTCCACGCATTCTGCTGTGCTCTGTCAGCATGGGAGGACATCTGGAGCTCTGAGAACATATCATCCCGAGTCCGCCGTTTTCTCCTTCTAATCTTCACTAGCCTCTGTGAAGGAGAAACATTTGCAGCTGGTGGAGGAGAAGGGAGAGGTGGTTAAAAAAGACACATTTTAGAGAACAATGGGTACACTCTTTCACGTTAAATTTTGCTGTTCACATTACACAGCACATGTGCTTTCATTACAAGGTTGCATTTTTCCTTATATTGAGGGCCTGCCAGTTTGGTGTGAGAGATCACTCACGCAGTGCCAGGCATCAGAATTCGGCTTGCAGGCAGCCGTGGTAAGCCACAGTCTTTTGGCTTTTTTAACCTTCATAACATGTGGGAATGTTTTCAAACAGCAGCGCCCTTATTTCCCATACCAAGCACCCGTTGGGTTGGCCATTTAAAATGGGTTTGCAATGTAAAAGGAGGGCTGCGGTTTCCATGCACCACAAACCCAACTAACTCCCCTCCCTCCCCACAGCCAATTCTCTGGGATGATCACTTCACCCCTCCCCCCCACAGCGTGGCTAACAGCGGGGAATATTTCTGTTCAGCCGAGCAGGAACGGACACCTCTGAATGTCCCTTTAATAAAATCACCCCATTTTAACCAGGTGACCGTGAATGATATCACTCTCCTGAGGATAACAAAGAGAGATAAGGAATGGATGTTGTCTGCATGCCAGCAAACACCGGGACCATACGCTGCCATGCTTTGTTATGCAATGATTCCAGACTACGTGCTACTGGCCTGGCGTGGTAAAGTGTCCTACCATGGCAGACGGGATAAGGCAGCCCTCCCCAGAAACCTTTTGCAAAGGCTTTGGGAGTACATCAAGGAGAGCTTTCTGGAGATGTCCCTGGAGGATTTCCACTCCATCCCCATACACATTAACAGACTTTTCCAGTAGCTGTACTGGCCGCGATTGACAGGACAAATTAATCATTAATCATTAAACACGCTTGCTTTTAAATCATGTGTAATATTTACAAAGGTACACTCACCAGAGGTCCCTTGTGCACCCTCAGGGTCTGGGAGCACGCCTTGGGTGAGTTCGGGGGTTACTGGTTCCAGGTCCAGGGTGATAAACATATCCTGGCTGTTGGGGAAACCGGTTTCTCCGCTTCCTTGCTGTGAGCTATCTTCATTGTCTTCATCATCATCTTCCTCGTACCCCGAACCTGCTTCCCTGTTGCGTGCTTCTCCATTGACGGAGTCAAAGCAAACGGTTGGGGTATTGGTGGCTGCACCCCCTAGGATTGCATGCAGCTCCGTGTAAAAGCGGCATGTCTGCGGCTCTGCCCTGGACCTTCCGTTTGCCTCTCTGGCTTTGCGGTAGGCTTGCCTTAGCTCCTTAATTTTCACACGGCACTGCTGTGAGTCCCTGTTATGGCCTCTGTCCTTCATGGCCTTTGAGACTTTTTCTAATATTTTGCCATTTCATTTACTGCTATGGAGTTCAGCTAGCACTGATTCGTCTCCCCATATGGCGAGCAGATCCCGTACCTCCGTTCGGTCCATGCTGGAGCTCTTTTGTGATCCTGGGACTCCGTGGTTACCTGTGCTGATGAGCTCTGTGTGGTCACCTGTGCTGTCCATGCTGGGCAAACAGGAAATGAAATTCAAAAGTTCGCAGGGCTTTTCCTGCCTACCTGGTCAGTGCATCTGAGTTGAGAGTGCTGTCCAGAGCGGACACAATGAAGCACTTTGGGATAGCTCCCGGAGGCCAATACCGTCGAATTCCGTCCACACTACCCCAAATCTGATCTGGAAAGGCCGATTTCAGCACTAATCCCCTCATCGGAGGTGGAGTAAAGAAACCGGTTTAAAGGGCCCTTTAAGTAAAAAAAAAAGGGCTTTGTCGTGTGGACGTGTCCAGGCTTAATTTGATTTAACGCTGCTAAATTCGACCTAAACTTGTAGTGTAGACTAGGCCTTAGTTTGGTTGAGGTTTTAGGTCTGTTAGCTACAAAGCAGGCCCAGGCCAGCAAACAGAGGCCTAGGCAATTGTGTGTGGGGGGTCCTTTCCTCCACAGCATCTATTGCTGTATATATAAAGGGTCAACAGTCGCCACTCAGGGACTCTCCAGGGGTGTGGTGACGAGAAAGGAAACAGAACGCCAGGTCTGTGGTAGCCGAAAAGCCCCTCTACCTCCAGGAACTTTTCCCGGGGCTTTTATTCTTTACTTACTTTGTTTACAACTCTTCTTAGTGGTCACGTTCCTGCGCATAGAAAAGCCAGCCAGTGTACATGCACATAAGATAACGAACCCATCTCTTGAGCGCGTGAACGCCAGCGGCGAGGGAAATAATCAGATCAGCCAAATAAGTTTCCCAAACACAAACGCTGGATTGAAGGTCACTCCTGCCTCGTTGCCATGGGAGCAGTTTGCCGCGCCCGTGGGCTGGCGATTCGGGAGCTATGCATTCCTACACAGGGGGGTTTCTCCTTGTATTATATCATGCTCTGAATGTGCCAACATACAACCTCCCTCCAGGGTGCTGGCCCTCTCCACATCTCTGCCGTGTCACTCCGAGAAGTTCCTGTTGTGGAGATTTGCACGGCTGCATCTTGGCTTCTGTACACACCCTTTCCAAGCATTGTGTGGTGCCGCAGGCTTCGTGAGCAGATGTTGCCCTTGTAAATGCATTTTTGTCCTCAGTCATGGACTTTGCGCTGAAGCCCCTTCCTCAGCTGCGGGTTCTGCTCAGGAGTCCCCTGAAGTGAGGCACATGTAGGGACACTACTCGAAGAGGGAGGAGAACAAACTCCCCCCGGCGCAGTAGCTGGAGTTCTTCGAGATGTGTGTCCCTGGCTGCTCCACTACTTGCCCTCCTTCCCCGCTGTTTCAGAGTGCCCCTGCGGGACTTTGTGGTGGAGAAGGCATTGAGGGTAGTTTGCCCACATAGGGCTGTTATGAAGTGGGACTGTTCTTAATGTTTTCTCTGAACACTGTGTGGGTGCCTCAGTTTCCCTTATGCAGTTCTTAAGTATCTAGGTGGTGGGAGAAGGGGGTGTGATTGTTGCAGAGTCCTAGAGGGCAGATGTGATGCTGTCTGGACAGAAAATGGCCGACACTCTGTCTCCTGGCAACTAATGACCCGGGCCCCTCCTCTACCAAGGTGCCAGCTGAAGGTGTTGGAGAACAAAGGGATCACGTGACCTCCTGGCCCAGGAAAGGGACGAAGGGAGAGGAGGGGCTGGAGAGTGAGTCAGTTTGGAGCTGGCTGAGAAAATGGAGGGGAGCCCAGATAGGGCTCTGGCCTCTCTGGGCCCCCCCAAGATGGACCTAACTGAGGGGGTCCCGTTGTCTGTACCTGCAAGACCTGTCTTGGACTTTGTTCTTGTCATCTAAATAAACCTTCTGTTTTACTGGCTGGCTGAGAGTCATGGTGAATCGCAGGAAGCCGGGGGTGCAGGGCCTTGTCTCCCCCAAGCTCCGTGACAAGGGCTACGTAGCCTGGTGGGGGGCATGAGGAGATGTAGGGTGCATGAGCGGGTTGAATAGGCACTACCACCGAAAATCTCCAGTCAAAGGTGTGTGAGGTGAAGGTGGATGAGAAGTGGAGCGCCTGTCGGACACACATCTCAAAGAACCCGAGTAACAGCACAGGGTGAGGAACATCTCTGTCATTATCCGAAGGGAAGGAAGGAGGGGAAGCAGCAGCATAAAGACAATAGGCTTAAAAAAGCCAACTTCAGCCAACTTAGGGAATCTTTTGCCTACGTCCTTTGCCTCAGTTGTTTTGGGGGGACTCTCCCATCATTGAGGGGCAAGGAGGGAACAGCGAACATCCTACAGCCACACCTAGAGCATTTTATTTAAAGGGGGTGCAAAGTTGTTGTTGCTTTTTGTTGGGGGGGTGTCGGTGCCTGAGGCCTGGGCGTGCGAGGGTTAATGGACCCTGACCAGCTCCCAGCTGAGAGTCCCTTGCTGGAGATGCACAAAAGGCTCCTTAAAGGCACAAATCCCATCATGTCCCCTGTGCTCCCCAGCCCCGGTCATGCAAGTCTCTCAGAGCAGCCTGAGACCTTGCTGGCTGGGCACATTCACCCCAGAGTGGGGCAGGCTGGCAGGGGGTGGGGGCTCACCACGGCCTGCTGCATTTCCTGTCCGGGCTCTTTCTGTTTCCTCACAGTCCCTTTAGGTTTCATTTTTCTAAGTTTCAGCTTCCTAACCCATTGCAAGAAGAGCTGGCAGGCGCCCAGGACGGGGAGGAGGAGCAGCAGGAGAGACATCACTCCCTCTCTCCCTGAGAATGCCCTTCCCCTGCCGCTCTCCGCTGTGCTGGGGCTGATGGTGGGTCCAGGCAACTCTGCAGGGCATGTAGGGCGGGGGCTGCATCTTCCCATCTCATGTCCTGGTCTCTGCGCAGGCTCCCTGCAGGGTTGAGTCTCTGAGGTACCTACCAGCTAGGAGGGAGCCGTGTCCCCACAGTCTTGTTAGCCACCCTGCCCCTATTCCTGTTATTAACTACCGCTTATTACGTTAGGGGAGGCAGCGCCTAGAGACCCTCCCCAGGCTGGGACCGCATGGTGCTCAGCTCTGCACAGACCCAGGAAGTGACAGTGTCAGCCCCCAAGAGCCCACGGTCAAAGCAGACCAGATGTAACAGGGGGATGAGACAAGCCAGGTGCAGAGAGATGTGGTCTCTGCTCACACTCATTGTCTGGGGAAGGAGGGGCACGGCACCAAGGATGGGAATAGCAGGAGCGTGTAGGGACGAAATCAGGAAAGCCAAGGCAAGGGATGAGTTACAACTGGCAAGAAATGTTAGAGACAAGAAGAATGGGGTCTTAAAAATATCAGACAAAAAAAAAAAAAAAGATCAGGGACGGTGTGGGCAGGGACAGCAGGTTTGTATAATTTTTGGTGGTGCCCAGAACGGGTCCAAGTCACCTCTCTCCCCCTTCCCCCGCTTCCCCTCCCCAAGGGTCTAGGAGGAAGTTTGGATGCAGGAGAGGGGAAGGGTCAGGCTCTGGGAGGGCATTTGGGTGCTGGCTCTAGGCTGGGGCAGGGGGTTGGGGTGCGGGGGGCAGGCTCAGGGAAGGAGTTGGGGTGTGGGGTCTTGGCTGGGGCAGGCAGTTGGGGTGCAGGGGATGGGCTCTGGGAGGGAGTTGGGGTGTAGTGCCTGGGCTGGGACAGGAGGATGGGGTTGGGGGGGCAGGCTCTGGAAGGGAGTTGGGGTGCAGGCTGGGGCAGGAGGTTGGGGTGCAGGAGGGGGATGGGGGGCTCTGGGAGGGAGTTGGGGTGTTGGGTCTGGGCTGGGGCAGGCAGTTGGGGTGCAGGGGATTGGCTCTGGGAGGGAGTTTGGGTGCAGGAGAGGGAAAGGGTCGGGATCTGGGAGGGCATTTGGGTGCAGGCTCTAGGCTGGGGCAGGGGGTTAGGATGCAGGGGGCAGGCTCGGGGAGGGAGTTGGGGTGCAGGGTCTGGGCTGAGGGTTGGGGTGCAGGGATGAGGGGCTTGGGGTGCAGACAGGCTGCCCTGGGGCTAGGGCCAGAGAGGAGTGCTCTCCCCAACCCTCTCTCCTCTGGCAGCAGCAAGCTCTGGGGGAGGGACCCCCGTTTCCCCCCCCGCCTGGCAGCACAGTCACCCTGCACCACTGTCACTGCACGTGCTCCTAGGGCCCCTCTCAGGTCCAGGAAGCCCCCTCGCCTGCCCTGCAGTGGGTGCCGGGGGGAGCTGCCATCACGTGTGGCCTCCTCCCCTGTTGCTGCCCCTCACCATAGCCTCACGGGGGATGGGGCTGCCCCTTGCCCAGCAGGATTACAGGGTCGGACACTCACCGAAGCCTCAGCAGCTGCTCAGGTGAGTGAGATCCAGATGTCTCCTGGCCGGAAGCCCCCTGGGAATCCATGAAAGCAGTTACCCCCCTATTCCAGATGGGCAGGGGGCAGCCATGTACAAAGTGTGATGTTTATCAACTTTTAGTTTTTGTTTCTCAGATCCCACTGGATCCATTCATCACCCCTCATGCTGTCTTTCTGCTTTCATTACCCTAAAATAAGCAGACAGCAAAGGAAGTTCAGAAAAGCACATTTTTTCTATCTTGACAGTTATTAGAAGAAGGTGAGCTATTCAAAGACCCAGCTCACCGCGTGGCTGTAAAAGTGCAAAGGACAAAATACATTCATTCTAACCAACCTGGTGCATTTTGCATTAACTGTTTATGTGAATTTCAGATTTCCATGCTACCCGCACAACAAGGAGAGTGATGGGAATTCTCCGAAGGCAGGCCAAGAAACTGGAGTCCGTGAAGCAACTGACAGCAGGTTAGGGTGGGTGATGATTGCAGTGATGGGGCCTGCACCCCATGTGTAACCAGGCAGCTTAGGATGGGTTCTGGTGGTAAATCACATTCACACACCACCTAATACACTAGCACACCCGATCCCCCCAGAGAGGGGGAAATCCACCAGCTGCTTTGTCTTCTAAGGCAGCAAATGCAGCCTGGGTCTGGACAACTAGGTGTCACGTGGTAAGTTCTGCTCCCTGGTCTCTTCTCACCAGAAAGCCAAGGCAGAGTGTGTCAAATACGGCAAGAAGGAGGGAGCCAGACTCACTAAGATAGAACCCTGAAGAGAACTGGTAAAAATACTTTTAAAATCTCTTTTCTTTATTAATATTCACCTAAGGATAAGCTATACTGACGTCAGTCTCATTTGATGGGCTGAGAAATCAGTTGCCCACTGGAAGTAGGGAGTTATCTGTGTATGGAGTCATACAGACCTGAGCTGTCTGGACCTGGCTCTTACGTCAGAAAGTGCCAATAGCCCTGGTTTGCCTGGGACAATCTGGTCTTTAACATCCCACCCTGGGTAATTGCTGTTCCAGCCACTATCCAGGGACCATTGGTAGCTATTCTAACCAGAGCCTCGAGGGCTGGCTTTCCCACTCCTCCTGTTTCTACCCACTGAGCCTGCAGCCCCAGATTATATGATCTCCAATATTAGGGGTAGAAGCAGAAGCCACAAATGGAGCCTTGGGGAAGCGGGTGGATGTCAATAACCACAGGGAAAAGATGCAGCAGGAGTCATCAGGCTGGGACACGTCTGCAGATTGCACGGTGGGAAATCACCCTGCCCATGGGGCTGCGGTCCCGATCACCAGCTATTTACAGCACCGAGGAAATGCCAGCGCAACGTCCTGCTCGGCGTGCCACCAGCTGGGGTCCTGCCCCACGCTGAGCAATGAAACTCCCAGCAGAGTCAGATGCTGTAGGATTGAAATAGGACCACGGAGATCACTGATATTGCCACTGTTAGACAATTGCCACAGGTCTTGTTCAAAGTATATCATGTGGGATCCCCTCTGAAGCCTTTTTTAAAAACTGGCGTCACCTTAACTATCCTCCATTCATCTGGGACAGCAGCTGATTTCAATGATCGCTTACATACCAGTTAGTAGTCCTGCAATTTCACACCTGAGTTCCTTCAGAACTCTGGGGTGATACCATCTGGTCCTGGTGACTTATTACTGTTTAGTTTATCATCCAGTCTGGCCAGTCCATTGTGGACTATTCCAGCTTGATCACCCATTTAAGGAAATTAATTCTCATAATGGGCCATAGAAGAAGCCCCACCCAGAGCAATTTATGAGGAAACACAGACTAAAGCACAAGGACGTCTTTGGCCTTTTAAAACCAGCATTTTATTTACTGCCTCAAACACAGTCAATAACTGAGCAACTGTTGTCAACACACCTTTAACTAATGGTAACAGGGAGAACTTGGCTGCAGGCTCCTGGCCCTGTGTCCCCACTGGGCTCAGTGCGGTTGTGATGAACAGGCGGCGCATGACACCCACGTGGTGCCAGGATGGGGATAGATCTGCAGAGGCCCTGAGGCCAGTCTTTCTGCTGCTCCTGCCCCGCTTCTCAGTTCCCCCCAAACTTGGCTGGCTTCTCGCAGATATAAACCTCCCATTTGGCGCAGCTCTGCGTGCGGATGTCCCCCTTCTGCATGTACACGCAGCCTTCAGCTCCCGGGACCTGGAACCTGCCAAGCACAAGCCCCGTCTCACTGCCAGCCATGGGGTGGGGGCAGCCACAGGCTGGGGCGTTTACCCCTTCTCAGCTGCACTGGTAAGAATGGTCTTCAAAGTGCATTCACCGTAGTGCATAAATGAGAGGGGATCAGATTGACAACCCTGGGTGAGTCTCCCCTGCCTGACATCTGGGTCATCACTGACACCTTTGCAAAGTGGGAGGAAAATCAAATCCGAATGCTGGTATTTAACACCTGCTTTGCCTGACACACAGGGCCAGGCACTGAAGAGTCAGGCCCATGTTGCCATTTTGCTAATGGTAGGTTCTTATGTGGCTCCCATCACCCTGTGCATCTCTGTGTCCAGCAGGGACAAGGTGAGTGAGGTAAAATCTTTTATTGGACCAACTTCTGTTGGTGAGAGAGACGAGCTTTCGAGCCACACAGAGCTCTTCTCCAGGTGTGGGAAAGGGACTCCCAGTGTCTCAGCTAAATACAAGGTGGAGCAGATTGTTTAGCATAAGTAGTTAAAAAATATTTCAAGGGAGACAAGGTGGCCGAGCTACTATTTGGTATTAGACTTACTTCTGTTGGAGAGAGAGAGACAGGCTTTCGAAGCACAGACCTCTGGTGGCTCAAAGCTTGTCTCTCTCACCCACAGAAGTTGGTCCAATAAAAGCAATTACCTTCCCCTCCCTTGCTTCTCTAATATGCCGAGACCGACACAGCTACAACTACACTATATACATATTTCAAGGTTCAAGGTGACGTGGCCTTTTAACAACCCTCCAGTGCTAGGCAATAAAGAAAGGGAGGAAAAAAGGCAGCGGGGGGGGGGGGGGGAGGGAGGATTGTTAGTGAGTCATAGATTGTCTCTGTTCAGTCCATGATTTTTAGTGTCTAGCAAAGTTATGAATTTAAGTTCCCAGGCTCGTCCTTTGGAGGTGTTGTGCAGATTTCCTTTGAGACCGAGAGTCGGATATACAGTGATTGCTTTGTGCAAAGTGTTCGCCCACACGAATTAGGGTGTTTTTGCCCTTTCTCGTTTCCCTGTGTGCGTTCATGTGAGCGTGTAGTGATTGTCTGGTTTCACCCCCATAGTTATTACTGGGCGCGTAGTACACTAGATGAGGTACACCACATAGGACCCAGGGATCTTGAAAGGGGTGTCATGAGGGATGCTGATCAGCAGTGGAGCTACGTCTGCAGGTTTTGCATCTGTTGTTCTGACAGAGTCTGGTGCCACTTGGAGTCAGTGTGTCCTGGTCTGTGGGGCGCTTCCTTCTTATGATGGGCTTGGAGAGGCCTGGGGGGTTGTTTGAACGCCCGCAGAAGTGCAAGTTTTCTCCCATCTCCCTGCAGGTACGTGTTTTTCTCCCACTCCCCTCATTGCTGATGGGCCTCATCCCTAGGGGAGCTCAGTCGATGTGGCTCGTTCATTCTCTGGAGCCTCTGCCACCATAGTCATGAGCCAATGAAAGCCTCCTAGCCACCGTAGCCATGGAGTAGGAGACTGAGCTCCATGGGTGGTGGCTTCTGAACAGCTATCCAGGAGGAGGTGGACTCTGCACAAAGCCACCTCCTGAATAGGGACAACCTGGGGACCCCAATTATCTTAGAAGGGACCACAAGGGTCATCTAGTCTAATCCCCTGCCAAGATGCAGGATTTGTTGCGTCTAAACCACCCAAGACAGCTGGCTATCCAGCCTCTTTTTGAAAACCTCCAGTGAAGGAGATTCCACGACTTCCCTAGGCATCTGCTCCACTGTACTACTGGTCTTACAGTTAGGAAGTTTTTCCTGAGATTTACCTCTAAATCTGGTATGCTGTGATACTTGTTACTTTACAGCCCAAAGTCCCAAAGTGGTCAGAGTTTCTCAGAAACTACTTATTTTCCACCTGGCCTTTTTTTTTTTTTTAAATTTCCCCCTAAATAGTCAATCAAAACCAAAACCTTTTTACTGAAAAGTGGAAATTTTTACCAAAAACTTTTCAGTTTACATTGGAAAACTTTGAAAAAAATCAAAATTTTATATGAAAAGCCATTTGTCACCGGAAAAAATGTTCCGATGAAAAATGATTGGCTGGTTCTAACCATTATCCCCATTTATGGAGGAGCTACCCTGTTCAGAGCCAACATTGAACTGGATCAGTGCCCTTGGATGGGCACAGGCAGCGAGGAGAGACGTACAGCTGGAAGGAGAAAGGGGAGCCGTCAGCCCACGTCCAGTTCCCGATGTCGTTGTCGTAGTTCAGCCCCGTCCAGAAATTGAAGTGGAATTGCTTTCCCTGGCGCACGTACAAGCGCTTGGACATCTCATGTTTCAAGAACTCCTGCTCCGAACAGCAAAGGACAACAATCAATCCCCGAATAACTGGTTTTTCCCCTTTGAAGGCATCTGGGTGAGAACAGGGGCTGAGTCCCTCTGGAAATCAGGCCAACAATTTAATTGTCTAAACTATGGGTAGAGGTGTCTGATTCTGTAGGCCTCCGTGTTTGATAAATTGGCCTAAGTGACCCTCCCAGGGACACGTACTGAATCAATGGAACACACCCCAGATTTCCTGGCTCCTAGTTCCTGACTTAACCCCCCAAAGTATCCTACCACTCATCCTGTTCCCAAACAAGACTTCCTCAGAGATTATTCTTGGCAAGGAGGAATAAAAGCAGAAACCAAGGGCCCAGGAACTGCCAAATCAGTAGCTCACCGCCATGAGAGGGGCCAGTGCTGGATGCTTCGCCATGAGGTGGGAAAAGACCCATCATGCATCTTGCTCACTGTGCAATACAGCAGCATAGAGGTCATTCCTCCATGACTCCTCACTTAGCTGATCTGTTTATGACCTGAAGCACAAGGATCAATGGCCCTGGTCCTCGTATCCTAGCTCACGTTGCTAAATGCTCTTCTCATTCAGGCAGAAATACGATCCTTGCCTAAATCTCCCTAAATTATTTGCCTCAGTATCCTGCAGAAGTGAGTTCCATAGATAGTTATCTTGACTTTTTCACTTGCTTGCTAATTCACAAAGTTCAGTCATTTGTAATGGGTCTCCCAGTCACTAATGCTAACTAATAAGACCTAACTATTCTTTAAATGCACATTGTGCTCTTGAAAGGATCTGCAATGACAGTAATAGAGACTGGACTCAGAGGGCACGCTCCCTCCTCCTCGTGCTCTGCATGATGACTTCTATAGAGGAAGTGCAATAGGCTCCCATAGGCCGTTCCATCCTTGGACTCTAACGAGGGTGACAACAAGGAGGCCAGTTATCACCTGCCCCACTGGGAACTCAATGGAAGGTGTCACTACTGACTTGGGTCTGGGCTGGAACTGTGCATTAGAGATGACAGGCCTCATGTCCCATTACACTGCCCTATAGCCAGTCAGTTCCCCACTTTGCTCCTCCCCCGAACGCCACAGATTCCAAGGCTTTGTCTACACTGGCAAGTGAAAGACAAACTTTTGTCGTTCAAAGGTGTTTAACCCCCCCCGAAAGACAAGTTTTGTAGATGACAAGTGCCGGTGTGAACAGCACGTAGTCGGCAGGAGCACTCTCCTGGTGACAACACTAATGCTACTCATTGGGGGCGGAAGTTTTTTGTCTGCTAGAGAGCTCTGTCCTGCCGACAAACAGTGGCTACACTGAACGCCTTTTAGTGGCACGGTTGTAGCGGCACAGCCATGTCGCTAAAAGCTGCACAGTGTAAACGCTGGTGTAAGAAGCAGGGTCAGTGTGTATGTAATTGTCTTAGCAGCAACCAATATCGATACAGAAGAGAAGCAGAGGAGGCTCTGTACCAGCTCCTTCTTCGTGTCTATCTTCACCAGACTGGCCGACATCGCAGTACAAGCATCTAAGCTCTTATGCCAGGATTTCGCTGATGTGGAAAAGGAGTAACAGCTGGCTGCCTGCTGGTCCCAGTCCACCTCACACGTGCTGCAGTTGTCCTCTTGAAGAAAAGGGAAAACAGACAGACTTTCAGTCCTCGTTCTCCGAGATCATTTTGTTACCACAGCTCCACGCTGCTGGGTGTGAAGGATGATGGGAAATTCCCCTCACTTAGAATTCTAAACCGCTGACTCATCCCTGCACACGTCTGCTCACTCAGAGCTCCGGCTGCCCCTACTGCCTTTGCCCATCAGCTCCTTTCTTCAAGCAACCAGTAGGATGCACAGTAAACTGGTACCATGAGTTGTCATCTCAGTGGGGAGGGCGGGTCAGGGAGTGAGGGACAGTTATAGCCCATCTCTGAGAACAGGAGTTATAGGAAGATGGAGACAAGAATTAGTAGGCACTGAGTTCCCATGGTGATGAACACAGTAAAAGGAAGACATATCAGATAAAGATCTGGAACAGAGAGACTAGATAAGGATCTAAGGATGGAAGGAAAGATAGAGAAGGATATAGGGAGAGAGTGAGAGCTTAGAGAAGGATCTAGGGAGGCGGGGAAGGATCAGAGATAGGTAGAATATAGGTAAAGGAGAGATTAGCTGAGGGTGTAAGGGGGGAGGGATGGGTGGAGTCTTTTCCTCAGAGGCGCTAGCTGCGATTCCTTACCCTTGCCAGTTGTCAGCTGCTGCAGAGTGTCTGAGAGGATGATGTTTTCCATTTCAATGACCTCCAGCTCTTGCTCGGATTTCTGGGACTGCTGGTAAACTTTAAAGACACAAGAAAAATCATAAGATAACAGGGTGCCCAGAGCCAGTGGATTGCTCCAGCCTGGATCATCCTGGGGTGTTTTACAGCATGAGATGGACTGTGAGCATGTGTGGGTACAGTGCCACCTACTGACTGACAGGGAATGTGGACATGGGTCTCCTCTTGCTTGCACCAATTTTACACTAGTCAAATCTCACTGATATCAGAGGAGTCGTTCCTTATTCACCTCAGGGTGAGCGAGAGGGAAATCGGCACCATTGTTTTGAAACTGGCTTCTCTGCAGGAAATATCAGAGATGGGCGCTCCCTGCGTTTTATCAACAAATAACCACAATGCTTGGCACTTGCATGTCGTACATTTCAGATGGGGCTGACAAACGTTAACTCATTACATGACAGATGATAGAGATCTATTGTGACGGTGCCACCCATAAGGCTTTATAGAAATATGCGTATGGCTGTATATATATAACATAACTAGAATGTGTTTTATGCTACATATGCAACGTAACATATCTCTGTAAAGGTTATGATCTACTGAATCTATTAATCCTATTTGTATGCATGTATCATTTTTGTATTCAAAGTTATGAATATTGGCTGCATACTTGTTTGATTCTAAGTAGGCTGTAGTGAAGCAGTTGGTCAGCTTCCTGAGAAAAGACTATTCTCAGTTAGTGCCCAATCAGGAAACACTTAAGCCAACAATGAACTTGGAGACACCAATCCACATCTGGGCTTTCCCAGGAATGTGGCTTGGCTGGTAAGGAACTCAGTCATGCATGGACATGTGACTTGCCCAGGTGACTCCAAAACTCCATTTTGTAGCTGGACTTTGCATAGGAGAGAGGAGGGGGCCTCCACTCACAAGAGAAAGTTTATTTAAGCCCGTGGGAGACCCCTCCATTTTGGTCTTCAGCTGGCTAAAGAGAGAGCCTCTCCACCCCCAAAGATACCTGACAGAAACTGGAACCTAGGACAGTGACTGCAAAAGGTGTGAGTGATTGCAGGACCCAGACTAAAAGGAGATTAGTCCGTAAAAGGAAGCATTCTGGAACTGGTGAGGATCTTATCTGTATTCAGTTTCTTACCGTATTAGACATAGATTTGCAGGTTCTATTTTATTTTACTTAGTAATTCACTTTGTTCTGTCTGTTACTACTTGGAACCACTTTCTGTATTTAATAAAATCACTTTTTACTTATTAATTAACTCAGAGTATGTGTTAATACCTGGGTGGGCAAACAGCTGTGCATATCTCTCTATCAGTGTTATAGAGGGAGAACAATTTATGAATTTACCCTGCATAAGCTTTATACAGGGTAAAATGGATTTATTTGGGGTTTGGACCCCATTGGGAGTTGGGCATCTGAGTGTTAAAGGCAAGAACACTTCTGTAAGCTGCTTTCAGGTAAGCCTGCAGCTGTTAGGGGACGTGATTCAGACCTGGGTCTGGGTTTGCAGCAGCCTATCGGGTCTGGCTCAAACCAGGCAGGGCACTGAAGTCCTAAGCTGACAGGACAGGAAAACAGGGGCAGAAGTGGTCTTGACACATCAGGTGGCAGCTCCCAAGTGTGATCCAACTTGTCACACCTATTTGGTCACTGGATCCATTCCCCCTCCCAGGAACAGAACCGTCAACATTTACGTCGAGGATATTCTAGCAAATGTACTCAAGGCTGTACGTTTGTAGAGGGAGATCAGCAACATCCCACAACCCAGAGGTCATGGGGCAAATCCTTTTTATGCTTATTTGTACCTAAACAGGTATTTATACAGCCAGTGTCACCACAGGACCAGAGTGCCTCTGGGCACAAACTAAGGGAAGAATCTCTCTCTAGTATCCACCACCATGTACCACAGCACCTACAGTTACCATTCACATGGCCATGGCAATAACCTTTGACTCCTGATGGTGAAGGAGGAGTTCAGAGTCAGCCTGTACAACCATGGTGGCACCTTTGGCCTTTGTCTATCCAGAGGGCCCTGATCTACCATGGACCTCACAATACACCAGCTAATGTCCCAGCTCTGATTCCCCATGCGAGGTCCTGAGTGTCTCTCCACCTGCACTTCATTGGGCCTATCATTGTAGCCTCTATACTGATTGAGGGAGTCATGATTATACATGTTCGAAGATGGATGTCACTCCGCACCCTATTTATAGTCACCTCTGCAAGTTGGATCAGTCTAGGTGGATGTTTTCCAGGGCAGAACCTTAGGTAGAGGTCTCACTCCAAGAGGCACATCTTGTACTGGGCATTAAAATGGCAGGACTCAGGCCTAATCTGATCCCCAATGCCAGTGAGGATGTTCTGGTCCCTGCCTTCCTTGAGTTTCACTCTACAGGACAATTAGAGGGCTGGGCCAAAGGGTCAATTCCTTAGCAGCCCTACCCCCCTCACCAACTAGAACACAGAGCTAGGACTGACTCATGGCTTCTAGGTTCATGGACAGGGGACATCAGAGGCCATGGAGCTAGCCAGAGCCCGAGGGGCTCATTGGCATGAGGGGCTCATTGGCATGAGGGGTCACAGATGAGGTGATAGATGTTACTCCTGTGAGGACTCCACAAACTGCCAGCTCCACCTCTGTTACCAACTCAGTCCATCGTTCATTGTCACCTGTAAATGTCCTGCAGGGGAGGACCATGAAGTGTACAGGTGACGGGCCTTGAGCCATGTCTTACAGGTAACCGTTAAATCCCCAGCCCATGGAAAGCAGCAGCTGGAAGGTTCAGTAAGAAAGATGGGGCTGAATGATCACTTTACATTACTGCTTAACAGGTGAAATGCAAAAAAGACAGTGGTCAAATATTTCTGTTCTCTATTTGGGAAAATTCAGATAATATAGTCTGATGATGATGATGAGTAAATACTTTGCATTCCAACACTAACCCAGGAGGATGTTAAATAGTAGCTACTCATGTCAGACATTTTAAAATTAGCTGGTATGGATTGCTTGGATCAAATGGGTTTAGAAGAGCAGGCTCTGGACCATTAACATTGATTCTCAATAAGTCTTGGAATACTGGGTAAGTTCCAGAGAACTGGAAGAAATATTGGCACAACTTTCAAGAAAATGAAAGTTGTGCCAATATTTAAAATGGGTAAATGGGATGATCCAGGTAATTATATAGCCCTGATGTTAATCCTGGTCATAATAAAAGAATGGCTGATGGAGGAGTGAATAGTTATGGATCAATGTCCTATCGGATAAAGCATAAGATGGGTGTTCGTTGGTGTCTGCTACAGACCAGCAAATCACATTAGGGAGAAGAGGATGACTGGATCCTCACATACCTAACTATAATATGTGTGTGTGGGGGGGAGCTGTGTGATCACTGGGGACTTCAATTTGAGTGACATATGCTGGAGGTCTCATGCTGCTAAAACGTCATTGCAATTTCTAAATCATAGAGATGACAATTTTCTAATTCAAAAAGTGTTGCAGCCAATACAGGAGCATTCTGTATTTGTCTTGACAGATAAAGATGAACTGATCACAGAACTAAAAATTAGTGGTTGATTACACACAAGTGATCATGACTTGATCAAATTTATAACGTGCAAACAGAATAATGTCCAAACCCAGTAATATTGATACTTAGTGCTTTAAAAGGGCCAATTTCACAAAAATGAAAATAATTATCAGCCAAATCAGCTGGGAGGAAGAACTTAATAAAAAAATGTGAATTATAATAGGGAACTGTTTAAAAACACTTTACTACATGCCCCAAAATCACAATGCTGCAATCAGGGAAGAAGGCCATGCTGGTTAAAACACCAGCCTTTTTAGCGGGGTTATGAAGGCAGCTATAAAAACCTCCAATACGTAATAAGCAGAAGAAAAGGGAAGTCAACAATAATGAATATAAATCACAAATTAGGAACTGTAGAAAATTGATAAGGGAAGCAAAGGGGCATCAGGAGACATCAATGGTCAGCATAATTAAGGACAATAAGAACTGTTACAAATGTATTTGTAACAAAAAGTATCGTAACAACGGGAATGGTCTATTACTAGACTGAAATGATAGAATTAATAATGCAGAAAAGGCAGAAGTGTTTAATAAATATTTCTGTTGTATATTTGGGAAAATATAGATGTACTCATATCAGATCGTGATGATGACGCTCCTTTCATTCCAGTGGTAAATCATGAGGATGTTAAATAATAGCTGCTAAAGACAGACATTTTTAAATCAACTGGCTGAAGAGCAGGCGGGACCATTTATGTTGATTTTCAATAATTCTTGGAACACAGGAGAAGTTCCCTAAGACTGTAAGAAAGCTAATGTTGTGCCAATATTTAAAAAGAGTAAACAGGATGGCCTGGGTAGTTATAGGCCTGTCAGTCTGACATCAATTCCAAGCAGCATAATGGAGCAGCTGATACGGGACCCCATTAATAAAGTATTAAAGGAGGGTAATATAATTAATGCCAATCACCATAGGTTTAGAGAAAACAGATCCTGTCAAATTAATTGGTATCTTTTTGTGATGAGATTACAAGTTTGACTGATAAAGGTAACAGTGTTGATATAATATATTCAGTCTTTTGTAAGGCATTTGACTTGATACCACATGACATTTTAATTAAAAATTAGAATATAAATTTAACATAGGACACATTATATGGATTAAAAACTGGCTAAATTATAGGTTTCAGAAAATAACTGTAAACAGAGAATCATCATCAAGCAGGTGTGTTTCTAGTGAGTTCCCACAGGGACTGGTTCTTGGCCCTACGCTATTTAACATTTTCCTCAGTGACCTGGAAGAGAATGGAAAATCACCACTGATAAAATTTTCAGAAGGCAAAAAGACATCCGGGAGTGGTAAATGAATAAGAGGACAGGTCACTGATACAGAGCAATTTGGATCATGTGGTAAGCTGGACACAAGCAAACAATATGCGTTTTAATATTGCCAAATGTAAATGTATACACCTAAGATCACAGAAGCCCATATTTCCAGGATGGTGGACTTTATCCTGGGAAGCAGTGACCCTGATAAAGATTTCAGGGTCACGGTGGATAGTCAACTGAACATGAGCATCCAGTGTGACACTGTGACCAAAAGGGGCTAATGTGATTCTCAGATGTACAGTAACTCCTCACTTAAAGTCGCCCCGGTTAATGTTATTTCATTGTTACGTTGCTGATCAATTAGGGAACATGCTCGTTTAAAGTTTTATAATGCTCCCTTCTAATGTTGTTTGGCAGCTGCCTGCTTTGTCCACTGCTTGCAGGAAGAGCAGCCCGTTGGAGCTAGCTGGTGGGGGCTTGTAATCAGCTCCCCCTATCAGCTCCCTGCTCCCCTAAATTACCTGTGCTGCAGCTGCCCAGCAGGCTAGCAATTGCCGGCATTGAGCTGTCCCTCCCACACTGCCATGTGCTGCTCCTTCTCTCTGCCTTGGAGCTGCTCCTGGAGACTCCTGCTTGCTGTACGGGGGAGAGGGGGAAGACGGGGAAGTGGGGGGCTAATGTCATGGTGTCCCCCTCCCCCCGCTTACCCCATTTCCATAGAGCAGGGGGTACACACGAAAGGGTTCAGAATGGAGAGAGCTTCCAGGCAGCAGCTGGTCTCAGCAAGCTGATCTAATTAACAAGGCAGTGTACTTAAGATTGGGGTCAGCTACTTAAAGGGGAAATGTGCATCTCTGGCTCTCAGACACACTGTGTGTGTCTCTGCCTCTGTCTGCTATGCTCTCTCCCCTCCCTCCATGTCTGCTGCCTTGTAGAGTGAGGCTACATTAACAATCAGTTAACCATTGAGGGCTCAGCCAAATGCTAGTTCATCATTTAGCAGTAAGGCATTCCCTGCGAAATATCCCACCCTCTGACTTCACCACCTCAACCCAGCTTCACAATCATCATCACTGTGTACCAGTATTCAAGAGAGAGAGAGTGTGTGTGTGTGAAAAATTTCCCTGGAACCTAATCCCCTCATTTACATTAAATCTTATGGGGAAATTGGATTCGCTTAGCATCGTTTTGCTTAAAGTCGCATTTTTCAGGAACAGAACTACAACGTTAAGTGAGGAGTTACTGTATAAACAAGGGAATCCTGAGTAGGAGTGAGGAGGTGCTATTATCTCTGTATTTGGCACTGGTGTGAGTGCTACTGGAATACCGTGCCCCGTTCTGGTGTCCACAATTCAGAAAGGATTTTGAAAACTGGGGAGGGCTCAGGAAATAAGCCAGAAGAATTATTAAAGGATTGGAAAACTTGCATTATACTGTGATAGATTTAAGGAGCTCAGTCTATTTAACTTAAGAAAGACAAGGTTAATGGACAAGATCACAGTCTATATCTACATGGGGCACAGAAATTTAATACTGGAGGGCTCTTCAATGTAGCAAATGTATAACAAGATCCAATGTCAAGAAATGGAAGCTAGACAAATTCTGACTAGAACCTCAATTTTCTGACAGGGAGGGTAAACCACCATTGGCACAACTTACCAAGGGCAATGGTGGATTTTTAATCACTGACAATTTTGAAATCAAGATTGGATTTTTTCTAAAAGATCTGCTGTAGTTCAAAAATAATTAATTCAGTTACTGCTGTGTTCCACAGGACATCAGATCAAATGATCAGAATGGTCCCCTCTGGTTTTATAATCTATGAAACACTCACCCTGTAGAGCCATCACGATCACCAGAATCAGCAAGATCAGGCAGACGGGCCCAAGGATGATGGCAGAGAGCCGCCATGGAGATGCACTGGGAGATGCTAACAGGAAGGAAATGGAGAACATGAACATGCACTTCCTTCTGCTTGGGATTCTCAGCCGGGAACCCTCTTCTGGAGTTAGGTGCCTAAGCCAATAGTCTAGTGGTAGGGGCTCTCACCTGGGATGTGGGTGATTTGGAGCAGGGACTTGAAGCCAGGTGAGTGCCTCAAATCCCAGGCTGTTGGCTATTCTGGGGTGAGGCTCTCTCAGTCTTGCATGTTGGAGCTATTCCACGGTGTACAAATCACTAAATATTCATTGGGCCAGAGAGAGAAAGTGAAAGTCTGACTCTGGCGGTTTGGGCACTCACATGGGATGGGGGAGAGTCAGGTTCCGGTCCCTGCTCCAATAAATAGTTAATTATTGACACAAATAGAAAGAGACAGTGAGAGCTGCAACCCCGCCTCCCCCAATAGGCTGGTGTTTAAAGCTCTCACCTGGGATGTGGCAGATCTGGGTTCAAGAGTCTCACATCCCAGCCGAGTGACCTATCCAGTGGGCTACTGGGTATTCTGGGACACACACACCTGGCTACCTTTCGTGCAGGCTCAAAGCCATAGGCATGCACTGAGAGGATCAGGCCCCGCTGGCGAGACCGATGGAGGAACATATAGTTTGAGAATCTTGTTTCAGGGCTCCCAGGGCTTTGGCTTGAGCTAGGGCTCTGAGCAGCTCATTAGCTGTGGGGTGCCAGGACCTAGGCATGAGCAAAGGCAACTACCAGCAGAAACGTAGGTGCCTAGGAAACTTAAGCACCTAGTGGGTTAGGCAGCAGCTGAGCAGTGGTTTTAACGTCAGGAGCACCTAAATGTTGCACTTAGGTGGCTAAAAACGTAGTTAGGCCCTAAGCCCCTTTGTGAACCTGGCCTTTCTTCTCTGTGCCTTAGCTCCCTGTCTGTAAAATAGGGATAACGATACTGCCTTTCTCCCACATGTCTATTTAAGCGCATCAGATCAGAGACTCTCCCTCACTGCATTCATACAGCAGCAGCAATGGGGCCCTGAGCTTGGGTGGGCCTCTAGGCGCTACGTTAATAATAACCACCTTGTCCTACACAACTAAGTTAAACAGGTTGGCAGCCAAGGTGCCCTCTTTTCATGGTCTTCCAGCACCCGGCTACCTGCCTCTTGGATGGCGCAGGGAATGCTTGTGTGCTGTGTCCAGGTAAGGCAGCCTGCAGCCATGGAACCCAGCAAAATGGGGGTGACTTCCTGCCAGAAACCTTTCCTGATCTCCCCAGATAGGGGCACCCCCACGACCCAGCTCCCCACCAGCAGAAATCCTGCTTGGTCACATCTCCAGGCAGCCTCCCTGCCAATTCTGGCCCTGGTCAGTGGATTAAGGAGGCAGGTGGGATGCAGTGTGGACAGGAGCACAGGTCCTAGAAATCAGGGTGGGCCAGGCAGGAGTGGGGCTGGGATGGCTGTGGGGAGCCACTCTGCAGTGAAGCAGAGAGAGGCAGAGGAGTTTTAGGGATCACCCTTTTCTCCTTATTGCGATAGAGCCTCTTTCTGTGGGTACATCTACACTACAGGGGGGAGTCGATTTAAGATACGCAAATTCAGCTACGTGAATAGCGTAGCTGAATTCGACGTATCGCAGCCGACTTACCCCGCTGTGAGGACGGCGGCAAAATCGACTTCTGCGGCTTCCTGTCGACGGCGCTTACTCCCACCTCCGCTGGTGGAGTAAGAGCGTCGATTCGGGGATCGATTGTCGCGTCCCGATGGGACGCGATAAATCGATCCCCGAGAGGTCGATTTCTACCCGCCGATTCAGGCGGGTAGTGTAGACCTAGCCTGTGATTCTTCACTGTTGTTACATGAGAAGAAGGAGGCATTTGGTAGGAAGGGTCTGGCAAGGCTGGGCGCAGACCAGGGTGGAGGTCAGGGCACCCGTCTCAGGGGCAAGGGGGGGGGGGGAAGGGAGGCTGAGTGTTTGGGTCACCGTTCCCCTTGCTGTGGGAGGAGACCCCTGCACCTGCAATGACAGCAGCTGGCCCGGCCTCCGTGTTGGCTTTCCCTTCATCCTTGGCCTCGTAGATGACATTTATGTCAGATGGAGTGCCCTTCACTTTCCTCTGCTCCACAGGCATGGGGGTCTGCAGGTAAGAGAACCCACTGGCAGGAGAGGGTCTCACCTCAAGAGATCAAAAATCATGCATCAGACCCTCAAGAATCATAAAATTGGCCCAAGAAATCATGTTTTCTTAAAAAAAAATGTTTTTTAGACTGTTTATTTTCCTTTGCCAATGTATGTGAGAATTTCAGGTTGAAAAGTCAACCTTTAATGCACTCAGAAATGCACATTTCTCTTTGGCTGATTGGATAGAGACCCCGCTTAGCTTCCCTCACTCCTAAGATAGGAGAACTGCCATCCATTTGCTATTACTGTCTTCACCCAGTACCAACACTCAAGGATCTCAATCTATTAATCTTAACCAGGAGAAAGTTAAGCGGTGACTTGATCACAGTCTATAAAGTACCTCCACAGGGAACAAGTATTTAATAATGGGCTCGTCAATCGAGCAAACAAAGGCATAACATGATCCGATGGTTGGAAGTTGAAGGTAGACAAATTCAGACTGGAAATAAGGGGTAAACTTTAACAGTGAGAGTAATTAACCACTGGAATAATTTATCAAGAGTCGTGGTGGATTCTCCATCACTGATTGGATGTTTGTTTCAAATATCTGCTCTAGGAATTATTGTAGGGCAGTTCTGGGGCCTGTGCTATACAGGGGTCAGACTGGATGATCACAATGGTCCCTTCTGGCCTTGCAATCTATTAATCTAATGTACCACCCACTGTCCCAGGGCTTCTCCTCTGACAGGGTCCCAGCACTACCACGTTCTCAACTTCCCGCTCCCCTGCCTCTTGCTGCCCCGGGACCCTCTCTCTGCTCCAGGACCATACAAGAAGGCAGGGCTGGTCTGCGTCCTCAGCCCCAAGGCTCCTGCACAGCTCTGCCCGTGTACCCAGCCGTGACATTTGTGAGATCCAGCCTCTTGCACCATCGCGGCAGTTCCTGCTGCAGGCGCCCAAATCCCGTGACTTGCGATCCATCCGTGAGAACTGGCGACACTGCAACACGGCCTTACCCTGGCTGCTCGGAGGGGACTCCCTTGCCCCACAACCACCCCACACTGGAGTAACTGATCCCTCCATCTTCCACCCCATCTCTTCCTTTGCACCCCCTCAGCCTCCCTCTCACCCCCCAACCCTCGTATCTCCCCTCGGCCTCCCTCCTACCCCCACATCTGCTGCCTCCCTCAGCCTCCCCCCTACCCCCACATCCCCTGCCCCCTTCAGCCACCCTCCTACCCCCACATCCGCTGCCTCCCTCAGCCTCCCCCCTACCCCACACCTCCTGCCCCCTCACCCTCCTATCCCCACACCTCCTGCCTCCTTCAGCCTCCCACTACCCCACACCTCCTTTCCCCCTCAGCTTCCTTCCTACCCCCACATCCCCTGCCTCCCTCAGCCACCCTCCTAAACCCACACCTCCTGCCTCCCTCCTACCCCACACCTCCTTTCCCCCTCAGTCTCCTTCCTGCCCCCACACCTTCTTCCCCCCTCAGCCTCCTTCCTACCCCCACATCCCCTGCCTCCCTCAGCCTCCCTTCTACCCCCACATATCCTGCCCCCTTCAGCCTCCCTCCTACCCCCACATCCCCTGCCTCCCTCAGCCTTCCCCCTACCCCACACCTCCTGCCCCTCACCCTCCTATCCCCACACCTCCTGCCTCCCTCAGCCTCCCTCCTACCCCACACCTCCTGCCTCCCTCCTACCCCACACCTCCTTTCCCCCTCAGTCACTCCCTATCCCACACCTCCTGCCCCCTCAGCCACCCCCTATCCCACACCTCCTGCCCCCCTCAGCCTCCTTCTACCCCCACATCCCCTGCCTCCCTCAGCCACCCTCCTACCCCACACCTCCTGCCTCCCTCCTACCCCACACCTCCTGCCCCCTCAGCCTCCTTCTACCCCCACATCCCCTGCCTCCCTCAGCCACCCTCCTACCCCACACCTCCTTCCCCCCTCAGCCTCCTTCTACCCCCACATCCCCTGCCCCCTTCAGCCTCCCTCCTACCCCCACATCCCCTGCCTCCCTCAGCCTCCCCCCTACCCCTCACCTCCTGCCTCCCTCAGCCTCCCCCCTACCCCACACCTCCTGCCTCCCTCCTACCCCACACCTCCTTCCCCCCTCAGCCTCCTTCTACCCCCACATCCCCTGCCCCCTTCAGCCTCCCTCCTACCCCCACATCCCCTGCCTCCCTCAGCCTCCCCCCTACCCACACCTCCTGCCTCCCTCCTACCCCACATCTCCTTTCCCCCTCAGCCTCCTTCCTACCCCCACATCCCCTGCCTCCCTCAGCCACCCTCCTACCCCACACCTCCTTCCCCTCTCAGCCTCCCTTCTACCCCCACATCCCCTGCCCCCTTCAGCCTCCTCCCTACCCCACACCTCCTGCCTCCCTCAGCCTCCCCCCTACCCCACACCTCCTTCCCCTCTCAGCCTCCCTTCTACCCCCACATCCCCTGCCCCCTTCAGCCTCCTCCCTACCCCACATCCCCTGCCTCCCTCAGCCACCCTCCTACCCCACACCTCCTTCCCCTCTCAGCCTCCCTTCTACCCCCACATCCCCTGCCCCCTTCAGCCTCCCTCCTACCCCCACATCCCCTGCCTCCCTCAGCCTCCCCCTACCCCACACCTCCTTTCCCCCTCAGCCTCCCTTCTACCCCCACATCCCCTGCCCCCCTCAGCCACCCTCCTACTCCACACCTCCTTCCCCCCCTCAACCTCCTTCCTACCCCCTCAGCCACCTCCCTACCCCACACCTCCTGCCCCCTCAGCCTCCTTCTACCCCCACATCCCCTGCCTCACTCAGCCACCCTCCTACCCCACACCTCCTTCCCCCCTCAACCTCCCTCTTGCCCCCTCACTCTTCCCATCCACCTTTCCCAGGGTCTCTCTCTGAAGCTCCTCACAGTCTAGTCCTCTGCCGACTCCCAGTCCAGCCCCCTGACCCACACAGCGGCGGCCATTTTGCCTGTGGGCACGGCTTCAACCTCATTGAAAACAATGGCAGATGGCGGCCATCTTTGCTTAGGGCAGCTCCACTGCCACTGCCATTTTGAATCAGGGAAAATTACCAAGTTTTCATCCTGTGTTCATCAGACAGATTAATCCCCCCTCCCCCAAGGGCTCTAGAGGTGCAATAGGATCATGAGATGTGTCAATATGTGGTTCCTGCCTCCTTGAGCTGTAGTAGGGACACACCTGGTGCCACCCCCTGGCAGCCCCCAGCAGCGGGCTCACACCCCGGCGGCCCCCCATGGCTATCAGGGGGCAGACAGAGGTGCACTCGCTGCCGTGGGTTATGGTAGCACTCGCCCAGGCGGTACCGGGGGTGTATGGCTGGTGGAGCCAGGTGCCTTGAGCTCAGCTGTGGCTGGGCTCTGTGTATTCAGCGCCCAAGGGCCGGGGGATCCCCACCGAGGACTAGGGTGTGTGGATGGAGCTGTGGGGTCCTTCCCCAGCCAGCCAGGCGCGGGGTGGGGGGTCGAGCCCTGGGGTGACTCTCGCCAGCCAGCTGTGCGTCTGGAGCTGCCGCTCCCCTCCCTCCCCCGGCTGCCATGGCCTAGCGCCTGATTTCCCCGGGTGAGTGAGCGGAGATTCAGGCCGAGTCTCTGCTTCGTTGCTCCAGGAGCATCCAGTGGGGGCCATTCTGGGCCCCCGGGAACAAACGTTCCCCAGCCGGGGCTGGCACTGCCGCCCCTCGGCAATGGGCTGTGGCAGGCCAGGTGAAGGGGGCCACCCCAGCTGGCAGCCTCGGTAACGGAGCCGCAGGGGCAGTGCTGAGTTCTGCAGGGCAGGACTGTCCCAGCCGGCTGTGGGCGCTAAGGGGAGGCTGGGCTGGCAGCTGCCCGTGGGCTCCTGGCTGGGCACAGCCTGACAGAGCTCCGGGCAGCTCCGTCTCCATGGGAACCGAGGGCAGCTGCCCCCCACTGCCCCTGCCCGGCCTCGCCAGGCCCCGATCCTCAGATCAACACAGCCCGTCGGGGGGAGTGGGGGCAGCATGGCCTGGTGAGGGGAGAACTAGGTCACAAGGGGCATCCTAGGGCGGAGGGCCCCCACAGGGTGTTTCAGGGTGAAGGGTGCCTGGTGGATATTTGGGGGGGGGGAGGTGAGGAGACCTTGTGTGGCCCCTGAGATGGTCACAGCCTGAACTCCCCTGGTTCCCACCCTCCCACCACTGTCCCCATCTCTTTCTGAGAAGCCCCTGTGCTGAGTTGTTCTGGTTTCAACTCTTGCCACTTAAGAGGCCGAACGGGGAGAAAATGCTGTCGAAACAGGCAAAAATCAAACCTGCCCCAGTGGCTGAGGGGGGAGCCAGCCCAGGGGCTGCCCCAGAGGGGGAAGCTGGGCCAGAGGCTCCCAAGAAAGGGGAGACCAGCCAAGAACCCCCAAAGAGTGGAGAACCCAGACAGGAGACCCCCAAGGGAAAGGCCAGCCCAGAGGCCATCAAGAAGGAAGAAGCCAGGCAGGAGGTCCCCAAGAAGGGAGAGGTCAGCCCAGAGACCCCCAAGAAGGGAGAGGTCAGCCCAGAGACCCCCAAGAAGGGAGAAGCTAAGCAGGAGGTCCCCAAGAAGGGAGAAGCCAGACAGGAGATCCCCCAGGAGGGAGGGGCCAGCCAAGAGGCCCCCAAGAAGCCAATCTTCCCCATTGGCAGTAAGTATGTGAAGAGCAAGGGGATTTTACATCACAGCAGCAACTCCCATGGGGTCTCAGGTCCAGTCTACACTAGAAAATTCAGTCAGCTTAACTCTGCTACTCAGGGATGTGAAAAATCCCCACCTCTGAATGGCGTAGTTAAGCCAACCTAATCCCCAGTGTAGACAGCACTAGGTTGACAAAAGAATTCTTCTGTTGACCTAGCTACCGCCTGTTGGGAAGGTGGATTAACTACAGCAATGGGAGAGCCCCTCCGCTAGTGTAGGTAGTATCTACACTGAAGCGCTACAGTGGGGCAGCGCACTACTGTAGCATTTCAAGTGTAGACAAGCCCTCAGGCTGCTGGGGGCTTGGAAGTTTGTCCAGGGCATCCGCAAGCATTTTGTGTATGTGGTGCTGAGGGGCCTGTCAAAGTCCCCTCATGAAGCTTGGATGGCTCTGAAGCCCAGAAAGAAGAAGGGATGAGGGGTGGGGCATTCTTTTACTGTCCACGTGATTTGTGGCATGGCAATGGAGTCTCCATGTTTCTCTGGAAATTGTCCCTCATTGAGCAGAAAAAGGGGCTGTGACCAGGAGAGGAATGGCACCTGCTGTCCTAGGATCTCCTGGCTTTTACCACCCATAAGCACACCCCATCCGACAGATCCTGCCCATTGTCCCCAGTGTCACAGTTTAATGTAGATTCCTCACAGCCCTCTGATGGTGGCTCGCTGGCCTGTGTGCAATGAACTGGGGTGGGGGACGATGCACTCCTGGTTCCAGTGGGGCAGTCTGTCCTCATCCCAGAGAACAGCATTGCAATTGGCACTAACTAGCCCCCTTGGTGGAGAGGCTGTGGATTGAGTGGACCATGGAGAATTAACAGCCCTTTCTGTAAGGGGAGGCTGACCCAAACTGGCAGGCCACATCTTCGGATAAACAAAGGATGCTGTCTCCAGGGTTGGCCCAAGCAATGTTGAGGGCCCTGATAAAACCCTTAACCAGCTTCCAGAGCCATTAGAATGCAATCTCCCTGCCCCAGCCTGCCCCCCTTACTTCTCCCAGATGGAGGAGGGAATTCAATGTGGAGCAGCTCATCCCTCACACTGTATGGCATTGGGGAGTGAGCAGGAAACACCCTACTGCAGTGGTAAGGCCCCCTAGCCTGGAAGAACCTGGCTGGAGTTTTGATAGCATTGGCTAAACTGGACCTGATGTCTACATGTGGAGATATCAGAGCTTATGGAGTATCCCACAAGCGAGGTGTGTTTTTGAAGGGAGTTTTCAACCCGGGTTGATTAGTTTTGGTTTTGGGAGCTTGATTCTGCCTGAGAATCAGGCTCAGAGTCTCAGGAGAGGGGCTTGATTCTTGTCTTCCCCTTTCCTTTCCACTAGAAGTTCCTTTTGGGCCTCATCACTGGCGGCTGGTGATGTTGATTCTGGCGGTCTGTAGCCTGGTCTTACTCATCGTACTGCTGGGCTTGATTGGCAAGTGTGAGTATCTGCTGGAGAGCCTGATTTCACCAGGAGCATGTTATTTCATCTGACCCCCAGGCTGGCTCTGTCATCCTACTTCCTAGCGGCTGCCCCTTGCCCCCCAGGAAAAGGAGGTTCCCTAGTAGCTGTGGAGCAGTAATCTGGCCTTTGTATTATTTTTATCTGGGGAACTCCTGAAGGCTGTTGTGGGCAGGTGATGTGCATCTCTCCATTCCAGATCTCCCAGTGCTCCCACGGCCCTACCAGCGCCCTTTCCTGCATAGATTCTCAAACTGTCAGACAGCCCTCTGCAGGGTCCCAGGAAATGCTGCTGCAAATTGGGTTGCTCCCCATTCCTCATGGGTGGGGGAGATCCATATATGAAGGGTGAGGCATGATCAGGCCCCTGTAATGACTTCTCCAATTCCATTGGCATCCATTCCCCTTTCCATTTCTCTAGCTCTTCATTGCCCTAACACAGGCAGATGGCTAATACAGTTTTGAGAAACACACCTTCCTTCCTTTCTGGTCTTTGCAAGTGTCCAGAAGAATGTGAAATGTTCAAAGGCATATCTCACTGCGTCACTGTCAAAGTGTAAAGGACAAAGATTTCACTCAAATGACCCACACCAGCAGTACCAGCCATGCTGCATCGTTAGTTTCACAGGGGGCATTTGGCATTATCTGTCCCTGTGTATTTCAGATTTGCATGCTTTGAAAGCAACAAGGGGAAAGATGGCAACGCTCCAGGGACAGACCCAGAAGCTCAGGGATTCAGTGAAGAAGCAGGCAGGAGGCAAAGGTGAGGGATGAGCTGGGAGGGGTGGGTTCCCCCTTTAACAAAACAACCAAATACAGATGGGAGCAAATGACCTGGGGTAGGGTCTATCCCAGCATGTAACCAGCCAGCCTGGGGTGCGTTCTGCTGGTAAACCACCTACACACACCACACAAGACACTGTAGCACACCCAAGCTCTCCAGAAAGGGAGAAATCCACCAGCTGTGTTTTGTCTTCCAAGGCAGCAGATGCGACTCGTGTCTGGTCACCTGGGTGCAGCGTGGTGACGCCTGTTATCTTTTCTCCAATATGAGTGCAAAGTGGCCAGAGTGTGTAGAGCATTGTAAGAAGCAGGGCACCAAACTCGTTAAGATGGACTCTCAAGGAGAACTGGTAAAACTATGGATTTTATTCTCTCCCCCTACTATTTGACCTAATGGTTTAAAACATTGATATCAGTAGGCTGAGGGATTGGTTGGCTCACGCTAGAGGGGTGTGATTGTCTGCCTGCCTAGCTGAGGTTTTCTAGCGCAGTGATACAAGTACCCCTGGGGGTACACAAAGGTCTTCCAGGGGTTACATTAAATCATCTAGATATTTGCCTAGTTTTACAACAGGCTATGTAAAAAGCACCAGAGAAGTCAGTGCAAACTAAAATTTCATGCAGACAATGACTTGTTTATACTGTTCTATGTACACTGCAATGTAAGTGCAATATTTATATTCCAATTGATTTATATTTCTGTGGTAAAAATGAGAAAGCCAGCCGTTTGCCAGGAATAGTCTGTTGAGACACTTTAGTATTTTCATGTCTGATTTTGTAAGGAAGTAATTTTTAAGTGAGGTGAAACTTGGGGTACGCAAGACAAATCAGACTCCTGAAAGGGGTATAGTCATCTGGAAAGGTCGAGAGCCACTGTTCTAGGGCACCGTCATTGTCAAGTCCATTCATGATGAGACATACTATTCATCTGGGTCCTGGAAGTGCTGGGAGATAGACTGGCTTAGAAAGAGCCAGCACTCCAGGTCAGAGTTCGGAGCAGGAAGGAAAGGGTTAATCAGCAGGCTCATGAAACAGCTGGAGGCCATTAGCCTCCCAGGAAGCCTGGAGCACATAAGAGGAAGTGCAAGCTAGCAGCCAGGGATATGTTTGGCTGAACACAGCTACCCGTTAGGCTATGGAGGATAGGTCATCAAGCTGATCAGGGTTGCAACCCCCATGCTCTGGATGTCCCTAAGCCTCTGACTGCATGACAGGGGATGGGTTGCTCAATACTTGCTGTTCTGGTCATTGGCACTGAAGCATCTGGCGGCAGCCACTATCAGAAGCCAGGCCGCTGGGCCGTGCTGACCCAGTACAGCCATTCTTAGGTTCATACTGCTGACTTTAGTGTAAACTCGCTTTGTTTCAAGGCAGTTTGCTTTGACACGCTTTATTTGCACCCTGGTTAAAGGCTTTACTTCCTCTTAGCTCTGATGTGGAGAAGGCTCCAAGTGTGTGTGTGTGTGTTTGCAGCTCCGTTTATAGCCTTTATTCCCCCTTTGGATTTAAGTGGTGAATGTGCGACAGCCCCTGTCTTGGGGTGACTGACACAGCGGGGATCGAACCGCAGACCTCTAAAGCTAAAAGCAGGCACTGCTACAGCTGGGGCTGAGCTAAACTCCCTCCCTCACAGTAGCATTGGCCACTGGAGCTTCAGGCCACTATTGAGTGCGCTCAGTTCTCGTCACATCCAACTTCTGGGTTGTTCCCGTTCACCCTGCCTAGCTCTGGCAAATCTGCCGGCATCCAATGCACTCCAAAACCAGGAAGCTCTGTATTCCTCCCTTATTTCTGTTGTTATATGCTGAAATGCGAGCCTTGGGGTTCCTTATGCTTTCCCCTCTGCCCCTCTGACCTGAGCGGATGCTCACAGCCAGGATCCCCCGGAGGAAGCAAGGTTTGATGGTGCATGTGTTTATCCTTGTACAGGCGTTCCTCAAACGGGAGACGCGTAAATTGTACCGTGTCGAATTCAGGTACCGCCAGCACTACAGTTACTGGATTGGCCTGACCTACAAAGCCAGCCTCAAGAAGTGGGTCTGGCTGGATGACTCACCATTCACGTTGGATCTGTAAGTGTCCCCTCCTCACTCGAGCCAGAATTAACCAAGAGCTCCAAATGGGACGAACAACAACTGCCCCTCAATGCAATGTATGCAACTACAGGTTGTGAATCAGCGCCCCTCTATGACCAAGCTCTCTCCCCTCCTGGCTTTAATCCCAGGAACAGTGACAGCATTTAAAAGGGCAAAGAAACATCGGGCTAGACTGTGACTGGGGCTACGGGCCCACACAGGGGTAGAGCTCGCTGACATGGGCTGCCTGGGCCTTGACTCCAGACACGCGGGGTAAGTGGGCAGCTCCCCTGCTTCCTCCCTCCCTGGCACATGTGGGTGGCAAATGGGCCGAGCCTTGCACCATCTGCAACTCATTGGCCAAAACTGCTGAGCCTGCATGGTGGGCTGGGCATGGGCCAGCAGAAAATGGCACTCACGTGCATACCCCCTGGGTCACAGAAAACATGGGAGGATCTGTGCCTCAGTATCCCCTCTGAGTCACAATGCCTCCTGGGGCGGTGCACTTTACACACCCCTCCTTGCTCCTGGCTGGCTGAAAGGCCCAATCTGACTCACAAACATTATTGGCCCAACTGTGTTTCCTGGGTGATTTGGTTTATCCCGTTCCTTGGGATTCAATCGAATGGCAATTAGAGATGCACAGCCCAGCTCATCCATCCTCCTGTGGGTCAGCATAGCACCGTGCCATGCAGTGTCTTCTCCATTGTGTCACCCTGTTAGGAAGTGTTCTCTCATATCCAGCCTAAATTCCTTAGTATCATCCCAATAGCTTCCTCGGCCACCCTAAGCAATGCCACGCCATTCAAACCAAACAGCGTTATTAGGAATACAAGCTGTACAAGAGCTGCCAAAGTGTCAAGGGGACAGATCTCCTGCAGCTCTCGGACGTGTTATAGGTAACCACCAACTTTCCTTGAAGACAGCTGTAGGAAACAGTTATGCTCCTTTATAGCAGTCCCCACCTAGACCATGGCATATGCCAGTCCATCCAGGAATGAGAACTATGTGGGTGGATGGCTTTGCTGGGAATTGTTTTGAGAAAAGGTGGGCGAAGGGAAACAAGCAGAGACGCTCACAGAAACAGAGGAAAGCTCTAGACTCAGCCTGGACGGGGTGTGGCCCGGAGAGAAGCCTAGAGAAAAGGCTTTTGGGTCAAGAGCTGGCTGAAAGAGCCTTGGAGATGTCAGCAAAAACTGTCTCCTGTTATTTGGGTCCTCCTGTGTTCAGAGAAACGGGACTTTGTCCAGTCTTTCTACATAAACAAAATTGCATAAAAGAAAAATGTGACCCCATCACCAATTTCTCCAGCTCAACCAGAACAACCTATTAAACCCCAAATTTTTGGCTAGCCACTTGGGTCTAAAGGGTTGGCACTGGTGTTAAAAGTGGGATCCAGTGTCCAAGGAGAGAAACTGTGAGTTGGCATTCCTCTTGACCAAAGATGGAACAAAGACTGGAAATGCTTGCAAAACTCGAAGCTGGCTAACAGAAGTTAAAACAAGACCTAGAACAGAAGCTGGAGACTTCACACGAGGAATTTAAAGAAAAAGGGCAAGAAACCAATGAAGCATCTGCCCCGGTTAGGACCTCACCTTACAGTAGGCTCAGGGCTCTGTCCATTTGTCAAGCTAGCAGACAAAGGCAGTAGGAACTGCAAGTTGAAACTAGACCAATTCAAATGGGAAAGAATGTGCACACTTTTCCCAGTGAAAGCAATGGACCACTGGAACAGCTGATTTGACTTACAGCAGCAGAGGAGTGGACTCAATACCTAAAGCTGCGGTTGGTTTTCTTTCTTCAGTGTGAAGCTGACAAACATGTTAGAGCTGCTCACTTCCAACCCACACAGGTACACACCCACCTGCACACAGCTAAAGTGTCCAAAGATGTTATAAGGGGTATGTCTCTTGGGGGTGGCAGAGTGGGGTGCTGTATGGGCACAGAGAGGAGTAGGGTAGCAGTGGGGAAGCTGGGATTGTAAAATCCTTTGTGACTAGACCCTGCTGAAATTTGGTGTTTCTTTCCCAGGTCTTCCGTGGGAGCCCAAACTGTCTACGATGCAAATGACGCTTGTATGTTTTTTATACGAGGAATGTCCCATGCTAAGGATTGTACCACAAAACACTACTGTCTCTGCAAGAAGACCAAGTGAGCAAGGTTGCTTCTGATGAAATTGGTAATGATTTCTCATGCCCCGGAGAATTAAACTGGATTCCCTGCTCTGATGTCCCTTTTATTCCAGAGAAATGCAATTAAATTATTTGTAAATACAATAAGTAAAAGTTTCTTAATCTTAAAGTAGGTGCAGTGTGTGTGTGTTCTTGCATATTTCCCTCTGTTCCTTTCCTTCAACACTTTTCCATCACTTACTCCCATCTTCATACCACTATCATTCATCAATGTTGATAAATGCAAAGTACTGCACACTGGAAAACATAATCCCAACTATACATATAAAATGATGGGGTCTAAATTAGCTGTTACCTCTCCAGAAAGAGATCTTGGAATCATTGTGAATAGTTCTCAGAAAACATCCACTCAATGTGCAGCAGCAGTCAAAAAAGTAAAGAGAATGGTGGGAATCATTAACTATATGGAGATATATCTATTTCATAGAACTGGAAGGGACCCTGAAAGGTCATGGAGTCCAGCCCCCTGCCTTGACTAGCAGGACCAAATATTGATTTTGTGCTAGATCTTTAAGTGTCCTCCTCAAGGATTGAGCTCACAACCCTAAGTTTAGCAGGCCAATACTCAAACCACTGAGCTATCCCTCCCCCCATTAAGAAAGGAATAGATAATAAGACAGAATATTGCCTCTATATAAATCCATGGTACGCCCACATGTTGACTACTGCGTGCAGATGTGGTCACCCCATCTTAAAAAAGTTATATTGGAATAGGAAAAGGTTCAGAAAAGGGCAAAAAATAATTAGGGGTCTGGAACAGCTGCCATATGAGGAGAGATTAATAAGACTGGGACTTTTCAGCTGGGAAAAGAGACGACTATGGGGAGATATAATAGAGGTCTATAAAATCATGATTGGTGTGGACAAAGTAAATAAGGAAGTGTTATTTACTCCTTCTCATAACACAAGAACTAGGGGTCACCAAATGAACTTAATAGGCAGCAGGTTTAAAACAAACAAAAGAAAGTATTTTTTCACACAACGCACAGTCAACCTGTGGAACTCCTAGCCAGAGGATGTTGTGAAGGCCAAGACTATAACAGGGTTCAAAAAAGAACTAGATAAATTCATGGAGGATAGGTCCATCAATGGCTACTAGCCAGGATGGGCAGGGATGGTTTCCCTAGCCTCTGTTTGCCAGAAACTGGGAATAGGTGATAGGGGATGGATCACTTAATGATTACCTGTTCTGTTCATTCCCTCTGGGTGGCATTGGCCATTGTTGGAAGACAGGATACTGAGCTAGATGGACCTTTGGTCTGACCCAGTATGGCCGTTCTTATGTTCACTTGGGGCTAGATTCACAGAGAAACTTGGGTGTGTTGATGCTCAGAGTCTAGAAACTCCCTGGGATTTCTGAAGCCTGGGTTAAGGCCCAGGCTGCCTGTACATTGCATGGGGAGAGATAGGTGCCTCAGAATGGGGCAAAGTCTACACTATAGACCAAATATTGGCATAACTACATCGCTCAAAGGTGTGAAAAATCCACATCTCTGAGTGATAATGCAGCTATACCGACCTACCCCTGCCGTGTGGACAGCACTATGGCAATGGGACAGCTTCTCCCACCAACACAGATACCGCCTCTCGGGGAGGTGGATTAACTACACCAATGGGAGAAGCTGTAGTGCTGTCTGTGAAAACAAGCCCTGGGAGTCACAAAAGCCAGCACCTGCTCGCCTAAGCTGGCCAATGGGCGATGCCGAGGTGAGGGGTATAAACACAGACCTGCCCTCTCAGGGAGCGCCTGATGGTTTGGGATTGTCAGCTGCAAACCCTCTTTTGGCAGACAGGAGAGAGAGCAAGCATATAGGAAAATGACTCTAACCCGCTGGCTCGAGCACTCACCTGGGAGCCCCAGTCTGCAGTCCCCCTGCTTCAATGACTCTTCAAATTGTTTATGCACAGTGTCGACAGGAGGGAGTCCCACATCAGACTGTCCCAGAGCCCAGTGGATAGAGCGCTTGCTCTGCAAATCCTCTCTGCCCCTCAAGCAAAGGGGGGGACTTGAACTGGGCATCTCCCACATCCCAGCTGGGTACCTTAACCCCTGGGTTAAAAGTTATGAGGGAGGCCTGTTTTCTTCTGGCAAATATAGGTCCCCATTGGGTAGAGAAGCTCTGAGCACACTTACCGAGTGGGCCCCGCAGGTGAGTTAGGTGGAGTTTGTTTACACTAGCATGGTGCAGCAGCACACCCAGCTTAGCCCCTGGTGATTAACTCTCTCATTCTACCCAATACACGTTCTGTTCATTCATAGTTAAGATTTCCTAGCTCTGCCTCGGTCCAGGAGGTGGAAGGTGGCTTAAATCTCTGAAGCCCAGGAAATACAGTCAATCTGACAGCTGCCCCCGTGGCGCTGACGAGAGACGCTGTGTGCTCCCCTATAAAATCTCTCTCCTGTTAGGTTTATTTGCTATTGGTTATTAGTGTTAGCCCCCAGAGGGGGAACAGACATATGGGTAGTAGCCCTCAGAGGCTCCAATCAGGATCAGGCCTGCCCTGAAGTCAGGGCCGGCTCCAGGCACCAGCTTCTCAAGCAGTGAAGGACCTCCCGCCGAATTGCCGCCGCAGATCGCGATCGTGGCTTTTTTTAGATCGCGATCCCGGCTTTTTGTTTGTTTGTTTGTTTTGGCTGCTTGGGGTGGCCAAAACCCTGGAGCCAGCCCTGCCTGAAGTGCCCATGATCTAATTTACGACGAGGTGCAAAAAGTGGAGTGGTTGGGAGGATGAGGGTAACGAGGACAGGAACCATGGCCACAACTTGCTTCCATTTACATTTGTTTATTTCAATTCCAAGACACAGTTAAATAAGTGAGATAAACATCATTAGTCCCGAGCCACCATCCACCCTACCAGCCACCGTCATGGCTTGGAATTTCCCAGAGGCACCATTGTAGAAGTAGGTCTTGTGGTCAGATTTGAAGGAGAAGAGGGTAAAAGATTTGGGGCCCTGGGGAAGAAGTTGCAATGTTGCTTTTGGAGAGAAGTGGGTGGTGAATGTGTTGCGGGGGGAGGGAAGGGGATCGTGACCTGGTATCTTTGGCTCTGTGTGTGTGTGTGTATGTTTGTGTTGGAGATGAGGTGATAAGCTACAAGAGTGGACAAGCATGGAGGAGCAGAGCTGCGAAAGGCCACAAAGGAGAAGACAAGAAGCTTCACTGAGGTGGTGGAGAAGGGAAAGCAGAGGCAGGGGGCAGGTGTGCCAGGATCAGAACAATGGGCCTGAGGGGGAGGAACAGTGTGAGCTTCAGGGAGGTCAGAGGGGAGGAGGTTGCAGCTTTGAAAGCAGAAGGTGGCGAGGGTTAGAAGAGCTGGTGCTGTGTAGACAGAGGGAAAACAAGAGACCTTGACAATGTCACGGAGGAAGAATTGGCAGGATTCGGACATGGGTTGGTTGTGCGAGGTGGGGAAGAGGGCGGAGTCAGAGATGCCCTGGTTACAGGTTTCAGGTCAGGAATAACCTGGCAGCCACACGGTGGCGCTCTCGTTAATCAGGGATCGAGTTCCATGCGTGCTGTGTCCTTTCTTCCGATCACCTGTTACCTGGCCCTCTGCATCTGCACAGGGCAAAGTTAAGCCCAAAGTCTTTGCCAAATAGCTTCTTTCTCTGTGGCTATTTCCAAACCAAGAAGGGAAAACTTCATCTCATAAATTATTTCTGCAGATGGTTTGCCCGACTTTACTTTTAACAGAGAAGCCAGAGCTCATGGGCCACTCAAATGTCAGCTGCTGGTGTAGGATCCCATCACAATGCTCTGCAATCCAGTCCCCAAATTTAGGAGATGGGAGGTGGTGGGGCACTGGGACTAGGGCAAAGTGGAAGGGGGAATCACTGAGGTTAGGAGAAGGGAGTATCAGTTTCCCTGGGGAGGGCTAATGCTGGTGGAAAAGGCATCATTGAAGCCAATGGGTGGATGCCTTTAGGGCTGGGCAGAAGAAGCGCCGCTGTAACTCTGAGGAGGAGGAAAGCAAGGCTGCGGCATAGAAGGAAGGGGGCATCCCAAGGGGGGGCACTGGCTTTGAGTTGGTTTAGTAGATTCCACACCCCTGTTCCATGTCGGTACAGGACAGAGTGAGGCTCATGAAAAATGCCACCCCAGACCTGGAACTTGATGAGCGTTGTCTGTTTCAGCTATAATCTCCCCAGGGCTTTGTAGTCCCCCTGGCCAGGAAGGCAGTCGGCTCACTGGGGAGCGCTATTGAGATAATAAACGTACCTTCTCACTCGAGGCATGTCAAGCATGTCTCTGCCTAAAACGGTACGTTCCAAACACTGCGTACCAACATCCGAGTCAATGACACGCTGAGGAAGGTCTCCAGTGTTCACGTGCATGCGGTACAGCTCTACACGCTCTTTGTGTCCTCCCCTGACAACTGTCTCTCTGCTTTCCCAGGGCCTGGGCAAGGCTGGGGTTGGGTGTGAGTGGACTGGACAGAAGTGATGCTGGCTGGCCGAGTGAAGCACTAGAGGAATGGGCTCGGTGGTGTCTGCCAGTCACTCTCGGGGTTGATATTCATCCCCTTTTCCACCGTGGTGCAGTCTCGGCATCTTCTGGACCCCCAGGGAGTGGAAAGGGCAGTGTCACTTTCAGACTCTTGCATGGAAAGTGACGCTGATCTTTTCCTTCCTGCTGCAGGCCTTGCCATGGACTCCTTTCCTGTTGCTCTGTAGTCCTGTGGGATTAATATAATGGGAACTGCATGGGGCTGCAGCAGGTGCATCAGACCACCAGGAGTGGGTCGAGAACAAATGGGGAGAAACTGGCTGTGAGTAAACTTGGGTTGGAATTGAGAAGCAGGTTTCTAACCACCAGAGGAGGGAGGTGCTGGAACAGACTTCCAATAGGAGGAGGAGCCTGTAGGGGGCGCTGTGATTGTGGAAGAAAGATCTGCCACCTCTGGCAGGACTGGTGGCCCTATTGTCATCATCCTGGGAACCCCAATCCGCTCCCTTGTGGCTGCTGGAGAGGTAATTGAAGTGAAGAAGCCACATGAAGTTGGCAGTTCAGGTCAGCAGAAGTAGGTGGGTGAGGAGACTTCCAGCCACAGTTCTGAGCCCAGAAAATGGTCCATGACTCAGCGACGGCCAGCTGCGGCAGAATGGCTTGTCCAAAAAGAAGGACCTTGCCTCGTGCTCTGATGCTCAGTCAACTCAAGCTGTGACGGGCATCCAGAAGGGGCTAGACGCACAGTGGAGGATGCTCCACCGAGAATGCCTTCCTGCTCCATAAAGGGGAAAAAGCTGAATCCAGAATGAGTAATGGAGATCTAGACACCATCGTCTACTGCAGGGGCCGTTTGGTATTGCCTTTCCTCAGCCATGTACCCTGCTATTGCATAGACCTGTTAGGATCTGACATGCTCAGAATATTGGGGGGGGGGGGGTTTATTGTATGACTAAAGTCTATGAGATGGATCTGACTCTGCTAATTCTCTTTTCATTACAGTGGAAGAGTTAGGAATAGCTGGATCTATGGAATCTCCTTTGATTAAGTAGGCAGGGCTGGTTTTTCAAGACTGGCAAGAAAGCATATGAAATAATGGTACGGCTTTTAAATGGTGGGTACAGAATTACCTCTTCTTGCCTGCAGCCCATTATCCCAGTCTCCTCAGGTCTCCCCAGAGTTTGGTCCCACCCCCGTGTCTTTGCCACCGCTCTGATTGGGGCTTGTCAGCAAATCTGATCCCAATTCAGTTTACACCTTCTTCTAGATTACCTATAAAATACCACATCCAAAGCCCAGTGAAGTTGATGAGAGGCTTGCGACTGACTTCAGTTGGATTTGGATCAGGCCCTAACATGCTGCAGTTGGCTTTGATCCAATTTCCTTAAGGGTCTGTTGCAATGTGATACTTCTCCCACTTGGAGGTTTTACCCTTTATATATTCCTTGTTTACCATCCACTTTCTAATCCCTGCAACAATATCTTCAATGACTGCGGGTGATTTTTCCCTCTCCCATTTCCTGAAAGGTTTGTTGCCCTTTGTAGCCCTTTGTCAAGTGCCTGATTGAAGCCCAGATATTGAGAGTCAAAGTTGTGAGACTGTGAGCTCATGTTCATTTAGAAAAGTTTCCTGGTGGTTACTGTTGATACAGAGTTCAACATGATGAGAAATCGAGGGTTTTGTCCTGACTCCATCAAACACAGAAACAATTCTTTTTGTGGCTTTCCAGAGTGTATAATCTTATGATCATCATTTGAATGGCCACCCTACCTGGAGAGACATGGACAACTAACATGTGAAAATTCTTGATCCTTTTAAGCAAAACACAATACAGACACTTCCAGTGGGCTGAGCTCAAGAATAGGACCCAGGAACTCCTGGGCGCTAATCCTTTCTCTGACACTGACTCTCTTTGTAGTCTTGTACTAGTAATTGAATCTCTGCCTTAGTTTCCTCATCTGTTATTAACACACTTCTTCCTCACAGAGGAGCGTAGGTTCAATGATGTTTGTTCATCAGTTTGAAAATTAAAAGTTCCATATATATGCTAAGTACCAAGAGATTAAGTTTCATTTGCATTAAGTTTTGCAGGCGTATAGAATTGAGATGATGTAACACTGTTGCGAAAAAACCCAGAACATCATTCTGGGATGTATTAGCAGAAGTGTTGTAAACAAGACAGGAGAAGTAATTCTTCCACTCTACTCAGCACTGATAAAGGCATCAGCTGGAGTATTGTGTCCGGTTCTGGGCATCACATTGCACAAAAGATCTGGACAAATTGAAGAAAGTCCAGAGGAGAGCCACAAAAGTGATTAAAGGTGTAGAAAACATGACCCCTACAAGGAAAAACTGAAAAAAAATATATGTGTTTCATCTGGAAAAGAGAAGTCTGAGGGGGTCATGTAACAGTCTTCAAATGTGAAAAGTTCTTATAAAGAGGAGGGTGATAAATTGGTCTCTTTAACCACTGAGGATAGGACAAGAAGTAATCGGCTTAAATTGCAGCAAGGGCAGTATAGGTTGGATATTAGGAAAAACTTCCTAACTGTCAGGGTGGTTAAGCACTGGAATAAATTGCCTAGAGAGGTTGTGGAAACTCCATTATTGGAGAGTTTTAAGAACAGGTTAGACAAGCAGAAGTCAGGGATGGTCTAGAAATACTTAGTCCTGCCTCAGTGCAGGGGAATGGACTAAGTCACAGAGGGTCCTGTGGCACCTTTAAGACTAAGAAGTATTGGGAGCATAAGCTTTCGTGGGTAAGAACCTCACTTCTTCAGATGCAAGAAGAAGTGAGGTTCTTACCCACGAAAGCTCACGCTCCCAATACTTCTGTTAGTCTTAAAGGTGCCACAGGACCCTCTGTGACTTTTTACAGATTCAGAGTAACACGGCTACCCCTCTGATACGGGAATGGACTAGTGACCTATTGAGGTCTCTTTCAGGCCTGCATTTCTGCGATTCTATTATGCTGTATGTGTCAGGGTCTGGTACTGCTTCTTTACAACTAGTAGCAAGCCAGGCAAGAGGGGACCAGGGAAGGTCCTAAACAGAAGCTGGGAACTGATCAGGTTGAAATAAGTCATTAAAAATTATGGCGAACAGACTTGAGTGTCAAACTCTAGAGCTAAATTGAGAAAGTAAGAGGTCTGTGTGAGAAATACACCACTTTGGAGCTTTTGAGAGGATACAGACCTTCATGAAACCATGGAAATCTAGTCTTGGTTCTCTGCTTTCTTTCTTCTTTAGTCTGACAATTTTCAATTGCTCCTTTCTTTAAAATTTAAATATATACTACGTCACACTATTGGTCTTCTGGTTTAATTGCTCTTCCATTCATTATCTTTCAATATCACCAAAGGCTTCCACATCACTTGGCCAAAAATGTCCTCCAGGTTTGGATACCTCCAGTGTTGGTGCACAATTCAGGAAAGCTAGTGGCCTGTTATCAGCAAATGTTGAGTACGAACAGCTCCTGTTAACTACAATGGGAGTTTTGGGTTCTCCACACTTCAGAAAAATGGGCCTGCAGCCTGTCCTGTCATGCATCTAAAATCAGTGGCTCCTTTGGAAAGAGGTAGGTGCAGCTGAGTGCAGAAGTGAAATCACTAGAATAGTGACTGATTTAGCCCATGTCCCGTTCTCCTATGTCAGGAGTCTTGCATAAAATGCTCTCATTGGAATTCAAAGGATAAGAGTTTGAAGGCCTTCCCATTTAAAATTGAATTAAGTAGATATTTTAGAGGGGAACAGTGGAGCTATTTGGGCATTTGTGCTCAATGAAGTTTGTGATGTGGTGGTGAAAGTCTCATTCCTTAATGGCAAAAGGTTTATTCCTCAGCAGTTCAGGTCTTTCATGCTGCGGCTCGAAATGCTTTATTGTATATCACAGGAGAGGGATGAGTTGAGACGTGTCTCTTGGTGATGCGCATAGAATGGTGCTTGCAGTACTCTAGAGCAAATGGATTTACTGCATTTCTTCAAATTTGGCAAGGATATAAACTGTTGTGCTTCATGGTATCGTTCAGGGGTGGCGAGTTGTATGTACCCGGGGTGTCCAGGCTCCAGGAATATTCAGGGCCCAGACGCCCGGCTCCACCAATGTTCGGAACCAGGTCTCTCCTATGGCCCTGCCTGCTGCCACCGTGCACCTCCAGCTGGCCCTGGAGCGTCCCTGCCTCCAGCGGGCGGCTGCCGTGCCGTTCCACCCTGCGCTCTCTTGCCACCGCCGCCGGTCGCTGCTGCCTAAAGCACAAGAACGGCACTGGCGGCAGGCTGAGGCGGATGCTGCACCTGAGGAGGGCAGGAGGCGCACACACGAAGCAGCCGCCCCCTCCCCCGGCACCCACCAGGAGGCAACGCCAAGGGGGCTGCCGGGAAATGGAGTCTGGACCTCACCTGAGCAGCTGCTGGGGCTTGGGTGAGTGTTTGACCATGTGATGTGTGCCTCCCCCCACCCGCAGCCACCACTTCTGCTGCACGATGGGTAAGGGGCAGCCCCATACCCCGTGAGGCTACGGTGGGGGGCAGCAGACTGCAGCAGGGCAGGAGGTCCCATGTGATGGCAGCCCCCTCCCCCACTGGCACCCACCACAGGGGAGGCTTCCTGGATCTGAGAGGGACCCGGCCCCTAGTAGCACGTGCAGTGAAGGTGCCGGGTAAGGGTGCAGTTGGGAGGAAGAGGGGTCCCCCTGCCCTGAAGTTTGCTGCTGCCGGCGGGGGGAAGGATGGGGGCACTATGGACTCCTCCTTTCTGGCCCTATCCCCGGGGCAGCCTGCCTGCACCCCAAACTGCTCATCCCCAGCCCCGCCCCACCCCAGAGCCCGCACCTGCAGCCAGAGCCCTCACCCCCCCTGCATCCCAACCTTCTGCCCCACCCTGAGTCCCCTCCTGCACTGTGAACCCCTCATCCTCGAGCCTACCCTGCAGCCCTCACCCCCACACCCCAACCCTCTGCCCCATCCTGAGCCCTCTCCAGCACTGTGAACCCTTCATCCCCAGCCCTACCCCGCAGCCCTCACCCCTCCACACCCCAATCCTCTGCCCTATCCCTGAGCCCCTCCCACACCCCAAACCCCTCATCCCCAGCCCCACCCCAGAGCCCGCACCCCCAGCCAGAGCCCTCACCCCCCCTGCATCCCAACCCTCTGCCCCATCCTGAGCCCTCTCCAGCACCGTGAACCCCTCATCCCCAGCCCTACCCTGCAGCCCTCACCCCTCCACACCCCAACCCTCTGCCCTAGCCCTGAGCCCCTCCCACACCCCAAACCCCTCATCCCCAGCCCCACCCCAGAGCCCGCACCCCCAGCCAGAGCCCTCCTTGCCCCACACCTCCCACATTGTGCAATATAGGGAAACTGTTAAACACTTAGGGTCCAGTCCATTTTTACATTATTTTTAAAAATATATATTGCCTTACAAGGCAGGTGTGTATGTGTGGGGAGGGGATGGGGGGGTCGGGACTTGGACCCATTCTGGACACCACCAAAATTTATACAAACCTGCCTCCCCTGGTATCGTTCAATCATGGAGATCGATCTGATTGATGGGGGATAGTGAAAAAGTTCCTCTACAGACAGGTATTAAATACCTGTGTTCTGCTGGGTTTCTTGCCCTTCTCTGTGAAGCATCTGGTATGACCGCTGTGGGAGAGAGGTCTGATCTTCTGTAGCAATGCCTATGGAAACTTGGTCAGATGACTAGGGAGGAGTATAAAATTATTGCTCGAGCATGCAGGAGTGTAATCAGGAAGGCCAAATCACAACTGAAGTTGCATCTAACAAGGGATGTGAAGGGTAACAAGAAGGATTTCTACAGGTATGTTAACAACAAGAAAAAGGTCGGGGAAAGTGAGGGACCCTTAATGAATGGGGGAGGCAACCTAGTGACAGGTGATGAGGAAAAAGCTGAAGTACTCAATGCTTTTTTTGCCTCGGTCTTCATGAACAAGGTCATCTCCCACGTTGCTGTCCTGGGCAACACAGTCTGGGGAGGAGGTGAGCAGCCCTCAATGGTGAAAGAACAGGTTAAGGACTATTAAGAAAAGCTGGACATGCCCAAGTCCATGGGTCCGGATCTAATGCATCCGAGGGTGCTGAGGGGATTCACTGATGTGCTTGCAGAGGCATTGGCCATTATCTTTGAAATCGGGGGAGGTCCCAGATGATTGGAAAAAGGCAAATATAGTGCCCATCTTTAAAAAAGGGAAGAAGGAGAACCTGAGGAACTAGAGACCGGTCAGCCTCACCTCAGTCCCTGGAAAAATCATGGAGCAGGTCCTCAAGGAAACCATTTGGAAGCACTTGGAGGAGAGGAAGGTGATCAGGAACAGTCAACATGGATTCACCAAGGGCAAGTCATGCCTGACTAACCTAATTGCCTTCTATGAAGCGATAACTGACTCTGTGGATGAGGGGAAAGCAGTGGATGTGTTATTCCTTGACTTTAGCAAAGCTTTTGATACTGTCTCCCACAGTATTCTTGCCACCAAGTTAAAGAAGTATGGGATGGATGAATGGACTATAAGGTGGATAGAAAGCTGGCTAGATCGTTGGGCTCAACGGGTAGTGATCAATAGCTCCACGTCTAGCTGGCAGCCGGTATCAAGCGGAGTGCCCCAAGGGTCGGTCCTGGGGCCTGTTTTGTTCAACATCTTTATTAATGATCTGGATGATGGGATAGATTGCACCCTCAGCAAGTTCACGGATGACACTAAGCTGGGGGTAGAGGAAGAGGGGGGAGGGATAGCTCAGTGGTTTGAGCATTGGCCTGCTAAACCCAGGGTTGTGAGTTCAATCCTTGAGGGGGCCACTTGGGGATCTAGGGGCAAAATCAGTACTTGGTCCTGCTAGTGAAGGCAGGGGGCTGGACTCAATGACCTTTCAGGGTCCCTTCCAGTTCTAGGAGATGGGATATCTCCATTAATTATTATATGCTGGAGGGTAGGGATAGAGTCCAGCATGTCCTAGACAAATTAGAGGATTGGGCCAAAAGAAACCTGATGAGGTTCAACAAGGACAAGTGCAGAGTCCTGCACTTAGGACAGAAGAATCCCATGCACTGCTACAGGTGGGGACTGACTGGCTAAGCAGCAGTTCTGCTGGAGTATTGCATCCAGTTTTGGGCCCCCCACTACAGAAAGCATGTGGACAGATTGGAAAAGAGTCCAGCGGGGCGGGGGGGGAGGTCTAGGTTGGATCTTAGGAAACAGTATTTCACTAGGAGGGTGGTGAAGCACTGGAATGGGTTACTTAGGAAGGTGGTGGAATCTCCATCCTTAGAGGTTTTTAAGGCCCAGCTTGACAAAGCCTTGGCTGGGATGATTTAGTCGGTGTTGGTCCTGCTTTGAGCAGGGGGTTGGACTAGATGACCTCCTGAGGTCTCTTCCAACCCTAATCTTCTATGATTCTATGTTCTTCCTTTCCAAGGTGCAGTTCATAGGTATGGTCTGATATAGAAGATTGGAGCTGTATTGCTCTTACACAAACCCCATGGCCAGACAGCTAAATCTCCCTGTGACGTTCCCCACTGGTGTTATCTGGACCAGTGATCTGCTAGGTCACTCCAATCCTTGACTCTGGGAGCCAGCTTTACCCTGCTCTGCTGTGAGAACCCCCACTCCCGGGCTGTTCACACACAGCCTCTGGAATGTAAACCACTCCCAGCTACTTGCAACCGAATGACACTAGCCAAGATCTCTGGTCCCAGACACAACCCTAGGAACCTCCGTCTTACAGTGTCCAGTTATGCCTGGGGGATGCTGCAAGCTTATATGAGTTCATCAGTTTTACAAAGAAATTGGTATGTACCAGGCTTGTTATCCCAAGAGGAGTCTCTGGAACACTTCAAACCAACCGCACTGCTTCGGGTAGAATAAACAAACAGATTTATTAACTATAAAGAACTATTTTAAGTGATTATAAGTCAAAGCATAACAAGTCAGATTTGGTCAAATGAAATAAAAGCAAAACGCATTCTAAGCTGATCTTAACACTTTCAGTGCCCTTACAAACTGAGATGCTTCTCACCACAGGCTGGCTGGTTGCTCTTCAGCCAGGCTCTCCCCTTTGATCAGCGCTTCAGTCGCTTGGTGTGGTGTCTGTAGATGTAGGTGGAAGAGAGAGAGAGCCTGGCAAACGTCTCTCCCTTTTATCATGTTCTTTCTTCTCTCTTGGCTTTGCTCTCCCCCCCTCCCAGGTCAGGTGAGCATTACCTCATCGCAGACCCAAACTGGCCAAAGGAAGGGGGGTGACTCACTTGAGAGTCCAACAGATCCTTTTGTTGCAGCCTAGGCCAGTGTCCTTTGTTCCTGTGAGGCTGGGCTGGGTTTGTCCCATACCTGCCTTGATGAGGTGTGAAGTGCCTCTCTGCTCTTGGAGAGTTTTTGCCTGGGCTTATTTTAAGCCTCGAGGATACATGTTCAGCCTCATAACTACATACATGAAATTAGAACCTATAACATTACTATAACATCCCTATAACAGCAATGCTCAGTACATCATGAGCTTTCCGAAGACACCCAACATGACGAACTTTGCATTGGATACCACACAATCATTTTACAAGGATGAACATGGGGGTGCTGGGCATTCCCCAAAGGTACAGAGCTGCCCCACGCTGCCCTCACCACCTGAGTATTGTATCATGTCCCTAAAGATACTGAAAAGTGTGGCTAAATCTTTCCTTTTACGTAGTCAGATAAAAAATTTGATTTGTGTAATATATTCATCTTCTTGCAACGGAGAGCCAAAAAAATGTTCAAGAAAAATGTAGTGGGCAATGTAATCTTTTTATTTGTAGTTCCTGCAATATCCAGCCATAGTACATCTTTAACCCACACACCTTTTGGGTGCGGTGTTCTGTCCCATCTAGTGGCACCGAGACCACTTAGAGAGAAAGATTAATGAGTCTGATCTACAAGCTTAGCTCAGAGCTATATGGCTTCTAGCTCTTGCAGTAGAGGCTCATACACTCAGTTCCAGAGGGCCCAGGTTCGATTCTACTGACTGGGGTCTGTCGGTGTTACACATCCATGGTCTTTTTTTCACAAGAATCATAGAGTCACTACATTGCAGGATTAGAAGGCACCTCAAAAGGTCTTCTAGTTCAGTACCCTGCAACCAAGACAGGGCTATCTATTATCTGGACCATCCCTGACATATATTTGTCTAACCTGCTCTTGAAAATCTCCAGTGACAAAGATTCCACAACCTTCATAGGCAATTTAGTTAGGAAGTTTTTCCTAATGTCCTACCTAAACTGCCCTTGCTGCAATTAAAGCCCATTGCTTCTTGTTCTATCCTCATGTTAAAGAGAACAATTTTTCTCCCTCCTCCTTGTAACAACCTTTTATGTATTTGAGAAACGTAGTCATGTCCACCCATAGTCTTCTCGTCACACTAAATAAACCCAATTTTTTCAATCTTCCCTTATAGGTCATATATTTTAGACCTTTAATCATTTTTGTTCCTCCTTTCTGGACTTTCTCCAATTTGTCCACCTTTTCCTTGAAATATGGCTCCCAGAACTAGACACAATACTCCAGTTGGGGCCTAATCAGTGCGGAGTAGAAGGGAAGAATTACTTCTTGTGTCTTGCTTACAACACTCCTGCTCATACATCCCAGAATAATGTCTGCTTTTCTTGCAACAGTGTTATACTGTTGACTCATATTTAGCTTCTGATCCACTATGACCTCCTGATAACTTTCCTCAGCACTCCTTCGTAGGCAGTCATTTCCCATTTTGTGTTTGTGCAATTGATTGTTCCTTCCTAAGTGGAGTACTTTGTTTTGTCATTATTGAATTTCATACTATTTTTTTTTACTTCAGCCCATTTCTCCAGTTTGTCCAGCTAAATTTGAATTTTAATCCGATCCTCCAAAGCACTTGCAACCCCTCCCAGCTTGGTATTGTCTGCACACTTTATAAGTGTACTCTCAATGCCATTATCTAAATCATTGATGAAGCTATCGAACAGAATAGGACCCAGAATTGATCCCTGTGTGACCCAACTTGATATGCCCTTCCAGCTTGACTACTCTCTGGGAACGTTTTTCCAATCACTTATGCACCCACCTTCTAGGTTGTATTTCTGAGGAATTGTCACAGATTGAAGTGTCACTAGAGGAGGTTTTGGAATTAATTGATAAACTTAACAGGAACAAGTCACCGGGACCAGATGGCATTCACCCAAGAGTTCTGAAAGAACTCAAATGTGAAAATGCAGAACTATTAACTATGGTTTGTAACCTGTCCTTTAAATCAGCTTCTGTACCCAATGACTGGAAGATAGCTAATGTAACGCCAATATTTAAAAAGGGCTCTAGAGGTGATCCTGGCAATTACAGACCAGTAAGTCTAAGGTCAGTACTGGGCAAATTAATTGAAACAATAGTAAAGAATAAAATTGTCAGACACATAGAAGAACATAAATTGTTGGACAAAAGTCAACATGGTTTCTGTAAAGGGAAATCATGTCTTACTAATCTATTAGAGTTCTTTGAAGGGGTCAACAAACACGTGGACAAGGAGGATCCAGTGGACATACTTTACTTAGATTTCCAGAAAGCCTTTGACAAGATCCCTCACCAAAGGCTCTTATGTAAATTAAGTTGTCATGGGCTAAGAGGGAAGATCCTTTCATGGATTGAGAATGGGTTAAAAGACAGGGAACAAAGGGTAGGAATAAATGGTAAATTTTCAGAATGGAGAGGGGTAATTAGTGGTGTTCCCTAAGGGTCAGTCCTAGGACCAATCCTATTAAACTTATTCATAAATGATCTGGAGAAAGGGATAAACAGTGAGGTGGCAAAGTCTGCAGATGATACTAAACTGCTCAAGATAGTTAAGACCAAAGCAGACTGTGAAGAACTTCAAAAAGATCTCACAAAACTAAGTGTCTATGAAAAGGTTATGATTTGCTGGTTATGATTATGCTAGCTATATGCACGTATCATTTTTGTATTTAAAGTTATAAGTATTGGCTCTATCCTGCCTGTATTTCTAACTTGTGCTCTGTTTCTGGTTGACACCCCAGACAATGTGGCATCAGCTCTGCCTAGCCTGCTTGACGGCCCATTAAGGACCATCAGCTATACAACTGACCCATTGAGAGACGGCAGATACGCCTTGTGACTCAGCAAGGCATGTAGGGAAATGCCTATGGAGAGAACTCTAAGGTTTTCAAGCCAGGTGCTGGGCAACTTGTGTTTGAAACAAAGGAAGCACAGGTCGCATGGCAAGAGGATATAAAAGGCAGCTGCATCTCCTCCATTTTGTCTTCAATCCTGCTTCTTACCTCTAGAGGGACTTGGCTACAAATTGAAGCTCTGAACAATGGACTGAATGACCCATCCTAATCTGTGGATGTTCCAGAGACTTGATTTGAGTCTGCAGTTTATTCCATCATTGCTACAAGTCTGAACCAAGAACGTTGCCATTACTGTATGGAATTGATTCCTTTAACCAATTTCAGCTCTCATCTACATTTCTATCTTTTTATGAATAAACCTTTATATTTTAGATTCTAAAGGATTGGCAACAGTGTGATTTGTGGGTAAGATCTGATCTGTATATTGACCTGGGTCTGGGGCTTGGTCCTTTGGGATGGGGAGATCCTATTTTCTTTTACTGGGCTATTTGTTTCTGTTTAGCTGGTTTGGCGTGCCTTAATAGTAAAGGACCCCCAGCCTTGGGCTGTGACTGCCCTGTTCTAAGCAATTTGTCCTGAATTGATACTCTCAGTAGTGTCCTGCCAGAGGCCGCATTGTTACACCAGGTGCTAGGGATGAAACCTATGTATCTTCGGCATGTAATTTTGAGAGCATTTTGAATAATAAACTGTCAACATAATTATGGAGTCAGCAGCTCTCTTTCAGAATAATTCTCCACTTTCCAGGACACTCTTCTCTTCTCCTCTGCTGGGACCTCCAGTGACATGTAGCACTTAGCATCCATCTAGAAAGCCGTCTTTTATGATAACGTAATGGGGGTGAAAATTCAACTGGATCTGCTCCTGGACATCAACATTACACCCACTTTGCAATGCTTTCCCACCCGTGTGCTGATTACCTTTTTCACATGTAGACTCATTCTGAATTATACTCTGGCTTTTTACACTAACCTCGCAGGGTGACGGCAACAGGGGCCTGAAGATAGGCATCATTTACATTTAGTATCAGTTTAAGTCCCTTGAGAGTGGGAAAAAGAGACCTTGCTGTCAAGGAGAATTAGGTCCTATATGTTCTTTCCCTTTCATCACTACGTACCTCTACTGTCTTGTGTTGACCTTTGCTGTGGCAGATGTCTAATGGAGAAGCTGTGTAGTCTCTGCTTCTCTTTTGCTTTGTCTCATTTCCCACCAACCGGAGTAAACGAATACACTTAAAATGGTTACAAAGGGGACTTGGTTGTCAACCTCTGCAGCCGCACCAATGGAAAAAGAACATTGTCTCTGAAATACATCCCATTGAGACCTGTGATCGGTCGCAGCCCTTCTTGACACATGGGAAATACATTCTTGCTGCTCTGTAGTATTTCTTCCTGTAACTGTGTACTACCAATTTCATTTGCATTAAAAACTCTGCTGCATCATAATATCCATCTTCTGGTTCTCTTTGTTCCTCCATACTTGCTTAAAAATTGCGCTGGATGAAATTCATCCCTGTATAGGAAGCCACACCAGGTACTTCTCAAGTTGCAGCTTTTCTAAGCAATGGAGTGAGAGGAGCCATTGAAGTGGTTATAGCATTATGAGGGCTGTCTGTACCATGGTGGAGTTCCTCCTTGGTTTACCTGTTTTAGCAAAGAGACTTTCCCTGCAAAGACTAGACAGATCTTAAATTTAAGAATGTAAGTTTTCCTATGGTTTGAAGAGCACCAGTCACATGGTCCACGGTAAGCGTGTTTGTCAGTCTTTGCAGGCTAGTGACCTGGAGTTTTGGAAGGAAAAGACAAGTGGCCACCAAATGGCTTGGTTAATGCAAGATTAACTTGAGCCCCAACTCCTTGAATGGCAGAGCAACTTTCAGGACAGGATGACTTTGCTTTTAGAGCACTTTGAAAGTTTGGCTCTTCATGAGAAAGGTCTTCTCAGCCTGAACTCCACATACCACCCTCCCTAGTCAATGGAGCCTGTCTTCCCCAGGCTTTAGGGGTTTCAGTAACGATTATTCATAGAGACGAAAGCTGGGAAAACTTTGCTAACCTGGCCATAAGTTATGGGTACTTTATAAGACAGAAAATATCATATTGCCTCTAGAGAAATCCATGACACGCCCACATCTTGAATACTGTGTGCAGATGTGGTCACTTCATCTCAAAAAACAGTAGGGGTATGGAACAGCTTTCCTATGAGAAGAGATGAATAAGGCAGCCTCCTGCCGAGTCTGAACGCTGATTGGCTGAGCTAGGGTTAAAGCTGGACCCTTTCTACTCCATCGGTCACCTGACAGCTTAGAGAGTTAAAGAGGGTGTAGATCTCCTCCTGCAGCAACAGAACAGGCCTGTCCCAAGAGCCCCTCCTTGCCACTGAGTCCTGATGGCCTTTGATCAGGGCCAGGTGCCTGACAGACAATCATCTACTCTACTCTGAAAAGGCTCCTCCTTGCACTCATGTATGTTTTTTTTCCCCCTTATAATGGAGATATCCATCTCCTAGAACTGGAAGGGACCTTGAAAGGTCATTGAGTCCAGCCCCCTGCCTTCACTAGCAGGACCAAGTACAGATCCCTAAGTGGCCCCCTCAGACATTGAACTCATAACCCTGGGTTAAACAGGCCAATGCTCAAACCGCTGAGCTATCCGTCCCCCCCATTGAACCTGAGCCTGAATTCTCCCTCAGGCCTCAAGGGGAGACCTCGGGAAGGAGACTGGCTGCAGCAAACCAAGGTGGGTCTCTGAGATTGCCCCTGCCCTGCAGCCTGTCCTGCCTGGCCGTTGCCATGGACTCTCTGTGAGGTCACCGCCTCCCGACCTCTTTTGACCAATCAGCCGAGGTGCTGAAAAAGGCCCTTCTGATGTCACTTCCACACCCACCGCTGCCCTGCATGGCTAATGTCCTGCCCCTGGCCAGAACCTTTGGATGTTTGAGCTGCTCCCCCTCTATCCCCCCCCCCACTCACTCACTGTTAGCTCTGGGGATCAAACGCGCTACACATGAAAACATCAGATGCTGCTCTATGTGCCACACTCAGGTTTTCAGAGATTTCTAGACTTTAAGGCCCGAAGAGACCATTAGATCATCTAATCTGACACACACACACACCCTGGATATCACAGGCCTCCTGGATAGCACAGTGGCTAGTTTTGGACCAAAGCACACTCCAGAAAGGCATCTAGTCTTCCTTGGAAGACGTCAAGAGATGGAGAAACCGCTACTTCCCCTGGTAGTTTGGAGGAAACTGATGCAGAGGGGGAAGGGAACTTGTCCAGAAGGAGTTTCCCCCTTTCTCAGTACTGATTTAGTTAGAAAACAGCTGTCCCTGTTGAGAAGGTCAGAGCCTCCAAGTGGTTTGGAACCTGTTCAGCCTGAACAATCTGGTTCTGGCCAAATTCTAGGCCCGGGAAACACTAAGTTAAGGTAGGAGAATTTTTCCCCCACTTAGGCCTTTGTCCCATAGAGTCACTGGGGACATTGGGGTTTGTGTCTCTTCATTTCCCTTTTCCCTTCTTCCCTCCCTCCACAGGCAAGGAGGGGGCTGAGGGTTCTCACAACTTGGAAAAGAGATGACTAAGGGGAGATATGATAGAGGTTTAGAAAACGAAGACTGGTGTGGAGAAAATAAATAAGGAAGTGTTATTTACTCCTCCTCATAACACAAGAACTAGGGGTCACCAAATGAAATTAATAGGCAGGAGATTTAAAATAAAAAAAAAGAAAGTATTTCTTCACATAACTCTCAGTCAATCTGTGGAACTCTTTGCCAGAGGATGTTGTGAAGGCCAAGACTATAACAGCGTTAAAAAAAAAAAACCCTAGATAAATTCACGGAGGATAGGTCCTTCAGGATAAATGGGAATGGTGTCCCTAGTCTCTTTCTGGCAGAAACTGGGAAAGGGAGAAAGGGGATGGACCGCTCTTTGGAACAAAAGAACGTAGGCATTGCTACAGAAGATCAGGCCTCTCTCCCACAGCGGACAGTACTAGAGGCTTCACAGGGAGGTGCAAGAAACCCAGTAGAAGACAGTTATGGGATCACCTGCCCTTCAAATAACTTTTTCACTATCCCCTGTGATGGGCTGGGTCACAGAAACTCCCACAAGACCGTCACTATATGTGCTGGATACCACTGAGGACAAACCCCCCTGCCAGAAAAGGATTCCCTCTACTCCCGTCTTGCTGAGCTAGACACACCAGTCGGTTCCAGCACAGACCAAGAGGTCGGGCTACACTGCCCTGCAGTTCACAGAAACTAAGATTCACTTAGCCCAGGGGCTTCTCAGTTAACAGACACTTTCCCAGCACCTAGTATTAAGTCTTTCTGGGAGCCTAAACCCTGATTAAAATCTATTTTACTCTGTATAAAGCTTATAAAGGGTAAACTCAAATTGTCCGCTCTCTATAACACAGATAAAGAGATATGCACAGCTGTTTGCTCCCCCAGGTATTAATTACTTACTCTGAGTTAATTAATAAACAAAAGTGATTTTATTAAGTATACAAAGTAGGATTTAAGTGGTTTCAAGCAATAACAAAGTAAGTTACCAAGCAAAATAAAACAAAACACACAAGGCTAACTTAATACATTTAGGATCTAGTTACAAATACTAACTTCTCACCCTAGATGTTATCTCAGGTATAATCCTTTTCAGAAGAATGTTGTACTTTTGGCCTGGGTCCAGCAACCACTCACACCCCCGTAGTTCCAGTCCTTTTTTCCAGTTTCTTTCAGGCATCTCTTTGGGGTGGAGAGGCCATCTCTTGAGCCAGATGAAGACAAAATGGAGAGGCTTCCAGGGCCTTTTACATTCTCTCTCTCGTGGGCGGAAACCCATTTGTTCTTCTGTGCAAAATCACAGCAACAAGATGGAGTTTGTAGCCACCTGGGCAAGTCACATGTCCATGAATGATTCAGCTTTTTGCAGGCTGACGCCATTGTTTACATGTTAGTCTGAACATTTCCAGGAAAGCTCAGATGTACATTTGTGTCTCCCAAAGTCCATTGTTAGTTAAGTACTCCCAATGACTTGAAAAATAACTTGACAATATGTTGGCCAAACCTTTCTTATGTGTTTCCTACAGCAAACACTTTAAATACAAGCAAAGAGCCAATGCTCATAACTTCAGATCTATTTACACTCATAAACATATTTCCATAAACATATAGAGTGCAACGTCACATCCCCCATCAATCAGATCTATCTCCATTATTGGACGATAGCAAGCAAGCAAGCAAGAAAGAAAAAAACGAAAGAAAGAAAGATTCAACAAGGTCTTTTGAATCCTTTTTTTTCTTTTTGTCCTAGAGATTACTGTCACTAAGACATATAAATATACCAAATATGTATCATTAATTGTTGTGATTTCCAGTCCATTAAAAAAATATCACACCGAACATGGCTGGGATAGCATTAATAATGCCGGTTTCCTTACTAGGATAGAACCTCTACTTACAAACGAGTTCAGTCCAGCATCACAATGCGCTGCTTTGGTTTGTAAACTTTAGCAAGTCACCACTACTTGCTGATGACTAAATCAAAGTGTTTTTTTTTTATCAAAAGGAAACACTAAACACCACCTCCTTACAAAGTCACCAACACTTATTGATGACTAAAAAAAGTGGTCGGTTTTTTACTCAAAACAAAACACAAACCACCACATCCTCCCCTCGTGGAAATCTACATTGTTCCACAGCCTTAATTGATGATACACTAATTTAGACCAGATGAAGATCTGCATCTAGAATTACTTCTGCACATGAGAATATAGTAATTACCATGCTGGAAGAGAGTATCCTGTCTTAATGACTATCACTTACCAGCTGCTTCAGAAGGTAGGAGAAGAACAATGAAATAGTCCTTTTTGGAGGAAATTTAGAGAATTTCTTTCTAAACCCTAAATTAAGCACTGGGGGTGAGGTTTTTCACAGTTACCTAAGGGATTTGAATGCCAAAGTTCCAACTAAAATTAATAGGCTCCAGTGTCCCAACTCCATGTCTTGCTCTGAAAATCCAAGCCTTAACTTCTAAACCAGGAAGAAATCAATGCCTGCAACTCAATAATGCGGGGGAAAGAACAACAAAACCCCCAACCCTTTCTACTGTTCAGAATCACAGAGTGTCTGTGCAAGAGGCAGTCCTAAATTAAAAGGATCCCTAACACATCGTGTGAGTGGTTATGAAGAGAGCGAGTTGAACAGGGTTCTCGTGTTCACATCGGAGAATTAGATAAAGCTTTTAGAAGACCCCGGAGTCATGAGTGATTATAGACAGTTTTTCAGGCTGCTGGAGGACTTGAGAGGCCATTTGTTCCTAATAGCCCAATTAGTTACAAACCAAACTTTGAGAACTCCTTCCAGTCACAGAATTTATTTCTTCTTTGCTTTTGATTATTAGTTTGTTCCTAACTCCACATGGGGTGAAGAGCACATCACACCCAGCACCTCCCTTTCCTCTGAAAACCGTATGGACCAGCTACACTTACTCCCTGTGTAATCTTCACCTCAATGTGCTTGTTCATAATAAACCACATAAACCAGATCTCATTGTGATATTATGCTCGATGATTAGATGCTTCCTGAAATCAAAGGACTTCAAAGCACTTGAAGGTCATTAAAATTGTGTGTGTCCACAGGGCTGCATTATTCTAATACAAGAATTTTTTCCTGGGATTACATGCCCCCAAATTGTGGATTAGAATTCAAGGACTCTCTCAACTGTGCCCTGACCAGACGGGAGTGGGGGAGCTGTGCATGGGAGAGCCCGATCCATCGAATACTGCAACCGACTCCACGGACAGGACAGACAGCACCTCTGGCTCTGCGCACACCGGCCCCACATGCCTCCAGAGGCGCTGCCCAGAGCCCCTGAGGAGGCTGCATGGTTGGTCAGTCTTGCAATTAATCACATCTAATCCCACAGCAATGTGACCGTTGAAGAAGTTCTCCCTATCTCTATCTGTCTTGTGCTTCTTCCTTATCTTTATTAGCTGAAGTATGTCACAAGACCCTGTGGTCTTGGCTACTCACGGATAGAAATGCAGTACCTGATGTTTCCCATTGATTTCACTATCTAAATGGGAAATGCAAAGGTACAGTAACGGAAATCAAAAAGCTCCAAGTCTTTTTATCATAATTTTATCAAAATTTTCTAAGGAGGCCTCTGTATCATCACCTACCTTGTACGTGGGGAATTTCTTGGAATGGGGAACAGTGCTTGGAGAAGGACCTTTAGGGCTACCTGTTTGACCCAGCTTAGTTTTTCACAGAAGTAAGCGCTTCAGCTCCATTTCCGCCTCCAAGCGCTTCGCCTCTTTCCTCTCCTCTCCTCTCCTCTCCTCTCCTCTGCTTCCAAGCGCTTTGCCTCTGCTTTCGCCTCCAGGTGCTTCATCTCTAAGAAGAAATTCCTTTCTTCCGCAGTTTGAACTCGGCATGGGTTAAGGGCATCCCTCCATCTTAGAATCATAGAATATCAGGGTTGGAAGGGCCCTCCGGACGTCATCTAGTCCAACATCCTACTCAAAGCAGGACCAATTCCCAACTAAATCATCCCAGCCAGGGCTTTGTCAAGCCTGACCTTAAAAACCTCTAAAGAGGGAGATTCCACCACCTCCCTAGGTAACCCATTCCAGTGCTTCACCACCCTCCTAGTGAAAACGTTTTTCCTAATATCCAACCTAAACCTGCTCCATGATTTTTCCAGGGACTGAGGTGAGGCTGACTGGCTTGTAGTTCCTCACATCCTCCTTCTTCCCTTTTTTAAAGATGGGCACTACATTAGCCTGTTTCCAGTCATCTGGGACCTCCGCGGATCGCCATGAGTTTTCAAAGATAATGGCCAAAGGCTCTGCAATCACATCCACCAACTCCTTTACTACCCTCGGATGCAGAGCCTCCGGCCCCATGGACTTGTGCTTGTCCAGCTTTTCTAAATAGTCCCGAACCACTTCTTTCTCCACAGAGGGCTGGTCACCTCCTCCCCAGGCTGTGCTGCCCAGTGTAGTAGTCTGGGAGCTGATCTTGTTCGTGAAGACAGAGGCAAACAAAGCATTGAGTACATTAGCTTTTTCCACAGCCTCTGTCACTAGGTTGCCTCCCTCATTCAGTAAGGGGCCCACACTTTCCTTAACCGTCCTCTTGTTGCTAACATACTGGAAGAAACCCTTCTTGTTACTCTTAACATCTCTTGCTAGCTGCAACTCCAAGTGTGATTTGGCCTTCCTGATTTCACTCCTGCATGCCTGAGCAATATTTTTATACTCCTCCATGGTCATTTGTCCAATCTTCCACTTCTTGTAAGCTTCTTTTTTGTGTTTAAGATCAGCAAGGATTTCACTGTTAAGCCAAGCTGGTTGCCAGCCATATTTACTATTCTTTCTACACATCGGGATGGTTTGTTCCTGCAACCTCAATAAGGATACTTTAAAATACAGCCAGCACTCCTTAATCCCTCATGTTAATCTCCCAGGGGATCCTGCCCATTGGTTCCCTGAAGGAGTCAAAAACTGCTTTTCTGTAGTCCAGGGTCCGTATTCTGCTGCTCTCCTTTCTTCCTTGCGTCAAGTTCCTAAACTCAACGATCTCATGGTCACTCCCAACCAGGTTCCCATCCACTTTTGCTTCCCCTACTAATTCTTCTGGTTTGTGAGCAGCAGGTCAAGAAGAGCTCTTCCCCTAGTTGGTTCCTCCAGCACTTGCACCAGGAAATTGTCCCCTACACTTTCCAAAAATGTCCTGGATTGTCTGTGTACCGCTGTATTGCTCTCCCAGAAGATATCAGGGTGATTAAAGTCTCCCATGAGAACCAGGGCCTGCGATCTAGTAACTTCTGTTAGTTGCCGGAAGAAAGCCTCGTCCACTTCATCCCCCTGGTCTGGTGGTCTACAGCAGACTCCCACCACAACATCACTCTTGTTGCTCACACTTCTAAAGTTAATCCAGAGACTCTCAGGTTTTTCTGCCATTTCATTCCGTAGCTCTGAGCAGTCATACTCCTCTCTTACATACAGTGCAACTCCCCCACTTTTTCTGCCCTGCCTGTCCTTCCTGAACAGTTTATATCCATCTGTGACAGTATTCCAGTCCTCAAAAAGAACAGGAGTACTTGTGGGACCTTAGAGACTAACAAATTTATTAGAGCATAAGCTTTCGTGGACTACAGCCCACTTCTTCGGATGCTGTAGTCCACGAAAGCTTATGCTCTAATAAATTTGTTAGTCTCTAAGGTGCCACAAGTACTCCTGTTCTTTTTGCGGATACAGACTAACACGGCTGCTACTCTGAAACCTATTCCAGTCCTGTGAGTTATCCCACCAAGTCTCTGTTATTCCAATCACATCATCATTCCTTGACTGTGCCAGGACTTCCAGTTCTCCCTGCTTCATTCCCAGGGTTCTTGCATTTGTATATTGGCACTTAAGTTAACTCGCTGATCATCCCAGTGTCTCAGTATGAGACAGGAGTCCTCCCCTCTTGCGCTCTCTTCCTGGTGCTTCCTCCCGGTATCCCATTTCCCCACTTTCCTCAGGGCTTTGGTCTCCTTGCCCCGGTGAACCTAGTTTAAAACCCTCCTCAGTAGGTTAGCCAGCTTGCTTGTGAAGATGCTCTTCCCTCTCTTAGTTAGGTGGAGCCCTCTCTTAGTTAGGTGAGAGAGGCAGGTCCACGATATGGGGAAGGGAAGGAGTATGGTGCACAGGGAGGATAGGAGCCAGCAAGGGTGAGGGAAGGAAACAGCATGACTCTTGGAGGCAGGGGTCTGTGGAAAGCCGGTATGTGATTATGGAATTAAGAACTAGCTCGGCACGCACAAGAGACTGAATTCAGGTTATCAGCGGAGCTGTCTGGGGCATGGCTTGCCGGTCATTTCCCTGGGCATTTAATCCCATCAAAGAATGTGATCATGGAGCATAATCTCTCCATTAGATCTGGTTTATGCAGAGGTGAATGAGGACACTGAGATGAAGGTAACACAGGGAGCAAGCGGCAAAGTCAGTAATAAAACACAGTCATAGTGATTACTCATCCCTATACTCACCACTTCTCCTGAACTGCACTGGACAGTTTCCATTCAAGGCTAATGAATATCCCAATGCAGCATCAGTGAAGTCAGTAGAATGATCCCAGGAATGTAGCTGACCCATAAAGATTTCAGAGGAAAGAGCTGCAGGGCGTAATGTCCACCTCACCCCATGTGGAGTTAGAAACAAACTGATAGTCAAAAACAGAGAGGAAAAAATTACATCCATTGAAGGAGTTTTCTCAAAGTTTGGTTTGTAACTAACTGGGCTATCAGGAACAAATGCATCTCAAGTCCTCCAGCAGCCTAAAACACTGTCTAAAAACACTCATTACTTGGAGGCTTCTAAGCACTTTAACTTATTCTCCTCTGTGAACTAGAGAAGTCCTATTCAAGTCGCGCTCTCCATAACCATTCAGACGATGTGCTAGAACTGAATCTTGCACATATATTCTGTGATTCATAACAACGGGAAGGGTTTTTGATTATTGCTGGGATTCTATTTCAACTTTTTTTTCCAGTTTTGAGTTGCAGGCATTGATGTCTGCATGGTTGAGAAGTTAAGGCTTGGATTTTCAGAGCAAGACATGTATTTGGGATCATAAATCATATTTCTTTAAATCGGAATGTGGGCATTCAAATCCCTTATGTAGCTCTGAAAAATGTCATCCCCAATTTTTAATTTAGAGTTTAGGAAGAAACTCCCTACGTTTCCTACATAAAGGACCAATTCATTTTTCTTCTGCTTTCTTTTGAAGCAGCTGGTAAGTGACATTCATTAAGAGAGGATACTGCAATAGATCGTCTTTTCCAGCATGGCAATTGTTATGTTCTCATGTGCAGAAGTAATGATATGTGCAGATCCTTATCTGGTCTAACTTAGCGTAGCTCCAGCGAAGCCAGTGCAACAGAGCAGATCTACACCCGGGGAGGAGGTGGTGCTGAGTGGGGTTCTTTGTAAAAAGAAAAAAAAACCACTTTTGTTCTTTCATCAGCCACTATTGGAGCCTCGCTAAAGTTTACAAATCAAAGCACCCACTGCGATGCTGGACTGAACTTGTTTGTAAGTGGAAGTTACATCCTAACAAGGAAACTAGCATTATTAATGCTATCCCAGCCATGTTCTCCATGATAAGTTTTTTTAATGAAAATGTGAATCCGGAGCCTTAGTGATAAATACTCTAGACATTGATATTTCTTCAAAACAGTAGTTTTTAAGGACAAAGGACGTAACAAGGATTCAAACGAGCTGGTTAAGGTTTTCTTTCTTTCTTGCTTTCCATGTCCTCAATTGCAATAGGAGCGTATCATTAAAGTGATGGAGGCACATGTGGTCATAGAAGCTGATAATGTTATGGAGGAATATAGGATTATGGGGATGCCGCTGTTTACTGGCAATTATATGATCCCTTTGGGACCCATTTTGGTATACCCTTGCAGCTTGACTGTGGACCTCTGATAACTTCTTTCTGGGAATGGTTTACCAACCATTTATGCACCACCTTTTAGTATCTCCATTTAGGTTGTATTCGCTAGTGTGTTTATGAGAAAGTCATGCAAGAAAATATCAAAACCTTATTAAAATTCAGATATATCACATCTACCGCATGCCCCCTATCCACAAGGCTTGTTACCTTGTCAAATAAGCTATTAGCTTGTTTGATGCAATTTGTTCTTGATAAATCCATGCTGACAATTACTTATCATTTCTTATAAAATTCTAGGGATCTGCAAATTGATCCCTTCATTATTTGCTCCATTGTCTTTCCTGACTCCTGCAGATGACTTTATTCTTGTGTAATTTATCTCTATGGACAAAACAGGTGCACTCAGGTGTATTTGCAATATCCTTCTGAAATCAACTTTAGGTCATGTCATTTGACCAAGGAGTGGACATTGCTGCCGACCGGTTGATGAACACATGTGAGCAAAAACTTAGAGGATTCATTGAATTGAGTTGTATTGGTGTAACGAAATCGCAAATCCCAGTATGAAGCTGAATTCTTTCTGCCCCATTTCCTAGATCTTCTCAGCTCATCTCCAGCATTGCAAAGTGAGTACAAAATTGGTGTCAAGGAGCAGAGCTGGTTGAATTTACACTTCCCACTAGGTTGTCATAAAAGTGGGCTTTCTAGATGGATGCTAAGTGCTACATGTCACTGGGGGTCCCAGCAGAGCAGAACAGAAGAATATCCTGGAAAAAGGAGAATTATTCTGAAAGAGGGCTCCTAGCTCCATAATTAAGTTTCTGCAGAGTCTCTGATGGAGAGTTAATTTCTCAAAATGACATGCCAGAGATACATGGGTTTGAACATTCATCCTTAGCTATGGAACATTCCATTCCATAGCAATGGAAACGGGGATTGGTTTTGGCTGAGGGCTCCAGAGAAGAAATTAAGAACAATGGAAAAGCCCAACTGGATCAGACCAAAGGTCCATCTAGCCCAGTATCCTGTCTTTCATCAATGGCCAATGCTAAGAGATGGGGCGACCACATCTGCATGCAATATTCAAGATGTGGGTGTACCATGGATATATCTAGAGGCACCATGATATTTTTAAGTCTTATAAAGTACCCATAATTAAGGATTAGGTTAGAAAAGTTTTCCCAGCATTCATCTGTTTGAAGAATCCCTGATGAAACACCCAAAGCCTGGGGAAGGCAGGCTCCATTGAATAGGGAGGGTGGTATGTGGAGCTCAGGTTGAGAAGACCTTTCTCGCGAAGAGCCAAAAATTCTAAGCGCTATAGAAGTAAAGTCATCCTTTCCTGAAAATTGCTCTGCCATTCAAGGAGTTGCGGCTCAAGTTAACTTTGCATTAACCAAGGCATTTGGTGGCCACTTGTCTTTTCCTTCCGAAAACCTGGGTCGCTATCCTGCAAAGACTCACAAAGACTCTTACTGTGAACCATGTGACTGGTCTTCTTCAAACCATAGGAAAACTTACATTCATAAATTTACCATCTGTCTAGTCTTTGCAGGAAAAGACTCTTTGCTAAAACAGGTAATGCCAGGAGGATCTCCACCCTGGTACAGACGGCCCTCATAATGCTTTGAAGGACTTCAATGGCTCCCATCACTCCATGGCTTCGAAAAGGTGCAACTTGAGAAGTACTTGGTGCTGCCTCCTATACAGGGATGAGTTTCATCCAGCGTGATTGTTAAACAAGTAGGGAGGAACAAAGAGAACCAGAAGACCAATATTATGATGCAGCAGAGTTTTTAATGCAAATGAAATTGGCAGTACACAGTTGCAGGAAGAAATACTACAGAGCAGAAAGAATGTATTTCCAGTGTTTCAAGGAGGGCTGCGACCGATCATGGGCCTCAGTGGGATGTATTTCAGACACATTGTTCTTTTTGCATTGTTGCAGCTACAGAGGTTGACAACCAAATCCCCTTTGTAACCATTTGAAGTGTATCGTTTTACCCCAGTCGGTGGGAAATGAGACAAAGCCAAAGAGAAGCAGAGACTACGCAGCTTCTCCCTTAGACATCTGCCGTAGCAAAGGACAAAGACGCGAGAGCTACGTGTTGATGGAAACCATAGAACGTGTTGGGCCTAATTGTCCTTGACAGCAAGGTCTCTTTTTCGCACTCTCAGGGGACTTAAAGTGATAATTAACATAACTGATGCCTATCTTAAGGCCCCTATATCCCTCACACCGTAGGGCTGTTGTAAACAGCCTGCGTGTAATTCAGAATGAGTCCACATAGGAATAAAGGAATCAGCACATGGCTGGGAAAACATTGGCAGAAAGAGTCATAAAGCGTAACCTTAGAAATGCAGCATGGCTATCAGAGCAAAGTGCTGCACATACACAGCTCCCACTGAGTTCAAAGGGAGCCATGTTGGCACAGCACTTCTGAAAGTCATGCCCAAAAGATCAGGGGTGAATCTGTATCTTGCTATTCATTTCCTGGTTCTTCCTTTTTCCACGGATGTTCCTGCTGGATTTAGCATGTCCCACAGCGTCCACCGAGATACCTACGGCCATATCCCCCATATCCCCATAATCCCCCATAACCATAAAGACCTGGGTAGCCGCAGTATCCCCCATGGCCCCATAATCCCCCATAACCGTAACGGCCGCCGTAACCACCGTATCCCCCTAAACCGTACAATCCTCCGTAAAGGCCTCCATAGCCGTATCCCCCATGACCGAATGAGCCCCCGAAACCGGGTCCGACCACAGGTGCTCCTACAGCTCCCACAGCGCTGTGCTGAGGGAAATTGCTGAGAATAGGTCCTGGGAGGGTCACGACAACCGGGGAGGGTCTGATCACCACTTCGGAGTCAGGGCACTGCCTAACACACGGTTCGTTGCAGGCGCCAGTGACTGGACAGGGCCGGGCCACCCCGCATTCTGGATAGCACAGGCTGGAGAAAGTCATCTTTCTGGGATGGAGGTAAACCTGAAAGACACAACAGGGACTAAAGTGAAGAGCAGGTACAAGGGCAGGTGGAAGAAAGGCTTCAAAACTCAGTTACTATTGCAGCAATTTGTCAAAAGAAATCACTAGGGACGAGCTCCTCAGCTGGGGTAAAATGGGTTCATGTCCACTCATTACCATGGAGCGACACTGAATTACACCGTCTGAGGAGAAGCACTTTCAATGGGTATTTCTGCTCAGAAGAACATAGGAATCACTAGATTGGAGCACGCCACTTGTCCGCTTATTCCATTCTTCTATCTCCAGTAGTGAGGAGTAACAGCTGCTTCAGCATAAAGTAGAAGACCACCGAATTGGCCCTTTCTGGACTAACCTGAACAAGGTTTTTCCTAATATCGCTAAGTGAAAAATGGCTAAGCGACTTTCTAAAGTTAATGAAAAGATGTAAATGCCCTATATCTATTTCAGGTTAACAGGAATTATGTTTCCCAATTGCATATGTTGCTCCTAAGCTCCCCGATCAGCTTTGAATCGTGAATACTCTCAAGCCTGCAACTGAGTAACCGCACAAGCTAATTATGGAAGAAAACTGACCCTGAAACAATTATAGCAAATAAGTGCAAGATTCAGTCCTAAATAAAAATGGATCCGACTTCAACATCTCTATGGTTAGAAAGAGATAGAGTCATAATGGACTTACCTAATTCACCGAGGAGATGAAGTCCGGAGAAGTGTTTAGAAAAGCGCTGCATCTTGTGTGCTTTTATACAGTCCCTAGGACTGCCTGGAGGATCTGCGATGCCATTTGTGGAAGAGGTCCTCATTAGTTACGAAACAAACTTGATTGTCTTGCTATGTCCTCCTTTGGATGGAGCTGTTTTCCTCAGGGGTTGCAATGTTTGGGCTAATCGCAGCCTCAGGGGGCGTGACATACATGTTGCACTCTTCATCTTTCTTTCATCTTCAAATTGTATAGGCCAACTGCATTCCTTGTATTACTCCACTGACATTTTTGTGGCTGCAATGACAATGAATGTTGATTCTGAGCAGCATCAGTAGCACAACAAGCCCTGATGAAAGGAATCCAGTTTGGTCCTTTCCATTCATGCTGGTCGTGGTTCGGGACATTGGGCAGTTCATTGTAAACCTGCTAGGAAGGAGGGAGCCACTTTTTTGCATTCCTACCAGCCTCATCCCCAGTGGGTCAGATCCAATTCCCTTTTAAATCAGTGAGAATCATTCATTGCCTCAAGTGTGTTTCCTGTCAGGACCGTAAGTCTGAAATTCACCCTTTGGCACGGGGGATACTACAATGCCTACATGGCAGGTTTCAGAGTAACAGCAGTGTTAGTCTGTATCCGCAAAAAGAACAGGAGTACTTGTGGCACCTTAGAGACTAACAAATTTATTAGAGCATAAGCTTTCGTGGACTACAGCCCACTTCTATGCATCCGAAGAAGTGGGCTGTAGTCCACGAAAGCTTATGCTCTAATAAATTTTTTAGTCTCTAAGGTGCCACAAGTACTCCTGTTCTTTTTACAATGCCTATAGACAACTTTAGTCCCATATTAAACTTATAAACTTGGTCTTATGAGGGACTTAAGTAGAGAATGGACCTTCGTGACAACCCTCTGTCCAGGGGTAAGTTTCACCCTATGGTGAGTGCAGCTTTACCTAAGTGTGGAAATCCATTTGGGTCACCAATGCTGTCTCAAAGGGCTTCCTACATCGAATTTGCTCATGCGTCAAGTCCAGGGATGGCGGAGAGTGAAAGAAAGCAGTGCTCTTTTACAGAAAGGGTTTGAGTTAAGTGTTGGAACCTGTACTCTATCAGAAACCATCTCTCCATTCATGAGCAGCCAAGAAATGGAGGTCTTGTAAGACAATGCAGCTGACTGAGACCAGCAACAGGACCAGGAGAGATGAAAATCATGCATTCTTGGGGAAGGAGGAGATGGCTGTGTGATGAGATTTGACAGAAAGTCTGACCAACCAAAGGGCATCTTTCAGAAAACACTCCTGTCTAACCAAAAGGTTGTTTATACTGTAAAAGATTGCCTTAAGAGTGGGTTCCATATAATAACTTGACTAAAAGAATGATACGAGAGACCGCGGCCTTCATTTTTTATAACGACTCTATTACTCAATGCAGAGGTGTCTAATCCCCACAACAATTTATTAATATTCTGAAAATACAACCCTTTGCGTGTATGAAACCCCAGTCAGTGTTTGCGAGCTCCTTGGAAATCTTGGGTTCGAGGTCAGTTGCAGAAACAGAAATACAACCCAATACTTCTGACTCCTCCTAGCACAGGCTGAGCTCTAGGTCGATCCCTGTTACACTGTCTTACAAGACAAGGTCAGTAACATGTCTGGTTACAAAATGTTTGCATCCTTGGATCTCAGCATCAACAATGAAAAAAATGGCTATTCTTGTGATCCACTTTCACTGTGTCTTCTTAAAGATGAGGATAATACTTCTCCAAAGGAATTACAAGTCTGTCAATTTCAATTTTCTCCATGAGTGCGGTAGCCTTGTAAATCTCCATATCTAATTCAACCATCACAGTCAAAGCACCTGTTAGGATGAAGTCACCACATGCACTGTGTATACTACTTTTTCTTTTTTTGGAAACACATCTCTCTAATGGATCAGAGTAATGCAATGGTCATGAATTCTTTCAGGTTTGTGAAACGAGGTACAGGATATCTCTGTCACATTGCCATTTTTTTACCTGAGTATAATAATGGTTTGAAGGAATCGCAAGTGTATATATTTGAAACTTGTTTATGTGTATCGAAGGGAAAAAAATTCAATATAGAATTCAAACCGGAAAACTTTTGTTCCAAGACAATTTATGTCTGCTTCAGTGTAAATACCCACCATTGAGACAACCCCTTCAAATAAAGAGAGTTAAAGTGCATTGTAAGACTTTCGATAGTTGATCATTGTTTCCACGTAAATGAGAAGATGTTTCATCCAAAAGTTCCCCCCCAAATTATCAAAACAAAATAAAAAAAATTCCAGAATGAGCCTCTCCAAGAGTTATTCTCAGGTTAGTGAGGTATCTGGCAGCCATGAATGGTAAGTGTTGAGACAGGTTCGGGAAATAGAGAGTAGTATTGGCATGAGTAGTCCCAACCATTGGGGTTTATTTCTGACTCTGCCAATCACTCCTGTCTGACCTCCAACTGAATGTGTCTCCGTTGACCTGCGGGGTAAAGAGGTATAATTATAACTCTTGTGGGACACAGCCTGAGCCTTCCTCTGATCTAAGCATTTCAAACCACTTTGCAAACACTCATTAAGTGTTATACAGCCAAAGAGTTGTATTTATTATAGCCATAATTACTTTTTACTGGCATTAGATGTTCCAACACTGGAGATTAGATTTACTTTAAAAATGCATGTCAAGTTCTCAGATGTCATTCCCATACACACTTCCTCATTTCTTTAGCCTCTGAAATTAGGGCTCTTTGATTTTCGGTACTGTACCTTTGCATTACCCTTTTATACATATTATAAAGTTTAAGGGTAGATGCTGAGCCAGTGACATCAATGGGAAACATCAGCCACTGCATTTCTATTGATGGGTGGCCAAGAGCACTGGCAAGAAGCACAAGACAGATAGAGAGAAGGAGAACTTCTTCAACAGTCACATTGCTGTGGGATTAGATGTCATTAATTGCTAGACTTACCAACCTACAGAATTCTGCAAGATTCTTCTCTGACAGTAAGCTTTCAGTCAGCAATAAATCCAGTCATAGCGATTACTCATCCCCATACTCGCCACTGCTCCTGAACTGCATTGGACAGTTCCCATTCAAGCCTTCCGAATATCCCCCTGCAGCATCAGTGAAGTCAGTAGAATGATCCCAGGGTTGTTACCTGGTCCATACAGTTTTCAGAGGAAAGAGAACTGCAGGGTGTAATGTTGAATCTTGCACAGACACTCTGTGATTCTAAAGAGTGGGAAGGGTTTGGGGTTTTTGTTTTTTTCCATTATTTAATTGCAGGCATTTATTTCTTCATGGTTTAGAATAGCGGAACAAGGCCCACGCGGGTGATCCGCTCTCAGGCCACGAGACATTTTGTTACATTGACCATTCAGTATTCCTCTGAATACTTTATGGGCCAGCTACATTCCTGCCATCATTCTACTGATGCTTCAGTGGTATATTCGGTAGCCTTGAATGGGAACTGTCCAATGCAGTTCAGGAGCAGTGGCGAGTATGGGGATGAGTAATCACTATGACTGGATTTATTGCTGACTGAAAGCTAACTGTCAGAGAAGAGTCTTGCAGAATTCTGTAGGTTGGTAAGTCTAGCAATTAATCACATCTAATCCCACAGCAATGTGACCGTTGAAGAAGTTCTCCTTATCTCTATCTGTCTTGTGCTTCTTGCCAGTGCTCTTGGCCACCCATCAATGGAAATGCAGTGGCTGATGTTTCCCATTGATGTCACTGGCTCAGCATCTACCCTTAAACTTTATAATATGTATAAAAGGGTAATGCAAAGGTACAGTACCGAAAATCAAAGAGCCCTAATTTCAGAGGCTAAAGAAATGAGGAAGTGAATATGGCAAAGACATCTGAGAACTTGACATGCATTTTTAAAGTCAATTTTAATCTTCAGTGTTGGAACATCTAATGCCAGTAAAAAGTAATTATGGCTATAATAAATACAACTCTTTGGCTGTATAACACTTAATGAGTGTTTGCAAAGTGGTTTGAAATGCTTAGATCAGAGGAAGGCTCAGGCTGTGTCCCACAAGAGTTATAATTATACCTCTTTACCCCGCAGGTCAACGGAGACACATTCAGTTGGAGGTCAGACAGGAGTGATTGGCAGAGTCAGAAATAAACCCCAATGGTTGGGACTACTCATGCCAATACTACTCTCTATTTCCCGAACCTGTCTCAACACTTACCATTCATGGCTGCCAGATACCTCACTAACCTGAGAATAACTCTTGGAGAGGCTCATTCTGGAAATTTTTTTATTTTGTTTTGATAATTTGGGGGAAACTTTTGGATGAAACATCTTCTCATCTACGTGGGAACAATGATCAACTATCAAAAGTCTTACAATGTACTTTAACTCTCTTTTTTTGAAGGGGTTGTCTCAATGGTGGGTATTTACACTGAAGCAGACATAAATTGTTTTGGAACAAAAGTTTTCCGGTTTGAATTCTATATTGAATTTTTTTCTCTTCGATACACATAAACAAGTTTCAAATATATACACTTGCAATTCCTTCAAACCGTTATTATACTCAGGTAAAAAAATGGCAATGTGACAGAGATATCCTGTACCTCGTTTCACAAACCTGAAAGAATTCATGACCATTGCATTACTCTGACCCATTAGAGAGATGTGTTTCCAAAAAAAGAAAAAGTAGTAAACACAGTGCATGTGGTGACTTCATCCTAACAGGTGCTTTGACTGTGATGGTTGAACTAGATATGGAGATTTACAAGGCTACCGCACTCATGGAGAAAATTGAAATTGACAGACTTGTAATTCCTTTGGAGAAGTATTATCCTCATCTTTAAGAAGACACAGTGAAAGTGGATCACAAGATTAGCCATTTTTTTCATTGTTGATGCTGAGATCCAAGGATGCAAACATTTTGTAACCAGACATGTTACTGACCTTGTCTTGTAAGACAGTGTAACAGGGAACAACCTAGAGCTCAGCCTGTGCTAGGAGGAGTCAGAAGTATTGGGTTGTATTTCTGTTTCTGCAACTGACCTCGAACCCAAGATTTCCAAGGAGCTCGCAAACACTCACTGGGGTTTCACACACGCAAAGGGTTGCATTTTCAGAATATTAATAAATTGTTGTGGGGATTAGACACCTCTGCATTGAGTAATAGAGTCGTTATAAAAAATGAAGGCCGCGGTCTCTCGTATCATTCTTTTAGTCAAGTTATTATATGGAACCCACTCTTAAGGCAATCTTTTACAGTATAAACAACCTTTTGGTTAGACAGGAGTGTTTTCTGAAAGATGCCCTTTGGTTGGTCAGACTTTCTGTCAAATCTCATCACATAGCCATCTCCTCCTTCCCCAAGAATGCATGATTTTCATCTCTCCTGGTCCTGTTGCTGGTCTCAGTCAGCTGCATTGTCTTACAAGACCTCCATTTCTTGGCTGCTCATGGATGGAGAGATGGTTTCTGATAGAGTACAGGTTCCCAGACTTAACTCAAACCCTTTCTGTAAAAGAGCACTGCTTTCTTTCACTCTCCGCCATCCCTGGACTTGACGCATGAGCAAATTCGATGTAGGAAGCCCTTTGAGACAGCATTGGTGACCCAAATGGATTTCCACACTTAGGTAAAGCTGCACTCACCATAGGGTGAAACTTACCCCTGGACAGAGGGTCGTCACAAAGGACCATTCTCTACTTAAGTCCCTCATAAGACCAAGTTTATAAGTTTAATATGGGACTAAAGTTGTCTATAGGCATTGTAAAAAGAACAGGAGTACTTGTGGCACCTTAGAGACTAAAATATTTATTAGAGCATAAGCTTTCGTGGACTACAGCCCACTTCTATGCATCCGAAGAAGAGAGCTGTAGTCCACGAGAGCTTATGCTCTAATAAATTTGTTAGTCTCTAAGGTGCCACAAGTACTCCTGTTCTTTTTGCAGATACAGACTAACACGGCTGCTACTCTGAAACCTGCCATATAGGCATTGTAGTATCCCCCGTGCCAAAGGGTGAATTTCAGACTTACGGTCCTTACAGGAAACACACTTGAGGCAATGAATGATTCTCACTGATTTAAAGGGGAATTGGATCTGACCCACTGGGGATGAGGCTGGTAGGAATGCAAAAAAGTGGCTCCCTCCTTCCTAGCAGGTTTACAATGAACTGCCCAATGCCCCGAACCACGACCAGCATGAATGGAAAGGACCAAACTGGATTCCTTTCATCAGGGCTTCTTGTGCTACTGATGCTGCTCAGAATCAACATTCATTGTCATTGCAGCCACAAAAATGTCAGTGGAGTAATACAAGGAATGCAGGTGGCCTATACAATTTGAAGATGAAAGAAAGATGAAGAGTGCAACATGTATGTCACGCCCCCTGAGGCTGCGATTAGCCCAAACATTGCAACCCCTGAGGAAAACAGCTCCATCCAAAGGAGGACATAGCAAGGCAATCAAGTTTGTTTCGTAACTAATGAGGACCTCCTCCACAAATGGCATTGCAGATCCTCCAGGCAGTCCTAGGGACTGTATAAAAGCACACAAGATGCAGCGCTTTTCTAAGCACTTCTCCGAACCTCATCTCCTCGGTGAATTAGGTAAGTCCATTGTGACTCTATCTCTTTCTAACCATAGAGATGTTGAAGTCGGGTCCATTTTTATTTAGGACTGAATCTTGCACTTATTTGCTATAATTGTTTCAGGGTCAGTTTTTTTCCATAATTAGCTTGTGCGGTTACTCAGTTGCAGGCACGAGAGTATTCACGATTCAAAGCTGATCGGGGAGCTTAGGAGCTACATATGCAATTGGGAAACATAATTCCTATTAACCTGAAATAGATATAGGGCATTTACATCTTTTCATTAACTCTAGAAAGTCGCTTACCCATTTTTCACTTAGCGATATTAGGAAAAAACTTGTTCAGGTTAGTCCAGAAAGGGCCAATTCGGTGGTCTTCTACTTTATGCTGAAGCAGCTGTTACTCCTCACTACTGGAGATAGAAGAATGGAATAAGCGGACAAGTGGCGTGCTCCAATCTAGTGATTCCTATGTTCTTCTGAGCAGAAATACCCATTGAAAGTGCTTCTCCTCAGACGGTGTAATTCAGTGTTGCTCCATGGTAATGAGTGGACATGAACCCATTTTACCCCAGCTGAGGAGCTCGTCCCTAGTGATTTCTTTTGACAAATTGCTGCAATAGTAACTGAGTTTTGAAGCCTTTCTTCCACCTGCCCTTGTACCTGCTCTTCACTTTAGTCCCTGTTGTGTCTTTCAGGTTTACCTCCATCCCAGAAAGATGACTTTCTCCAGCCTGTGCTATCCAGAATGCGGGGTGGCCCGGCCCTGTCCAGTCACTGGCGCCTGCAACGAACCGTGTGTTAGGCAGTGCCCTGACTCCGAAGTGGTGATCAGACCCTCCCCGGTTGTCGTGACCCTCCCAGGACCTATTCTCAGCAATTTCCCTCAGCACAGCGCTGTGGGAGCTGTAGGAGCACCTGTGGTCGGACCCGGTTTCGGGGGCTCATTCGGTCATGGGGGATACGGCTATGGAGGCCTTTACGGAGGATTGTACGGTTTAGGGGGATACGGTGGTTACGGCGGCCGTTACGGTTATGGGGGATTATGGGGCCATGGGGGATACTGCGGCTACCCAGGTCTTTATGGTTATGGGGGATTATGGGGATATGGGGGATATGGCCGTAGGTATCTCGGTGGACGCTGTGGGACATGCTAAACCCAGCAGGAACATCAGTGGAAAAAGGAAGAACCAGGAAACGAATAGCAAGATACCGATTCACCCCTGATCTTTTGGGCATGGCTTTCAGAAGTGCTGTGCCAACATGGCTCCCTTTGAACTCAGTGGGAGCTGTGTGTGCTCAGCACTTTGCTCTGATAGCCATGCTGCATTTCTAAGGTTACGCTTTATGACTCTTTCTGCCAATGTTTTCCCAGCCACGTGCTGATTTCTTTATTCCTATGTGGACTCATTCTGAATTGCACGCAGGCTGTTTACAACAGCCCTACAGTGTGAGGGATATAGGGGCCTTAAGATAGGCATCAGTTATGTTAATTATCACTTTAAGTCCCCTGAGAGTGCGAAAAAGAGACCTTGCTGTCAAGGACAATTAGGCCCAACACGTTCTATGGTTTCCACCAACACGTACCTCTAGCGTCTTTGTCCTTTGCTACGGCAGATGTCTAAGGGAGAAGCTGCGTAGTCTCTGCTTCTCTTTGGCTTTGTCTCATTTCCCATCGACTGGGGTAAAACAATACACTTCAAATGGTTACAAAAGGGACTTGGTTGTCAACCTCTGTAGCTGCAACAATGCAAAAAGAACAATGTGTCTGAAATACATCCCACTGAGGCCCATGATCGGTCGCAGCCCTCCTTGAAACACTGGAAATACATTCTTTCTGCTCTGTAGTATTTTTTCCTGCAACTGTGTACTGCCAATTTCATTTGCATTAAAAACTCTGCTGCATCATAATATTGGTCTTCTGGTTCTCTTTGTTCCTCCCTACTTGTTTAACAATCACGCTGGATGAAACTCATCCCTGTATAGGAGGCAGCACCAAGTACTTCTCAAGTTGCACCTTTTCGAAGCCATGGAGTGATGGGAGCCATTGAAGTGCTTCACAGCATTATGAGGGCCGTCTGTACCAGGCCGTCTGTACCATCCTCCTGGCATTACCTGTTTTAGCAAAGAGTCTTTTCCTGCAAAGACTAGACAGATGGTAAATTTAAGAATGTAAGTTTTCCTATGGTTTGAAGAAGACCAGTCACATGGTTCACAGTACGAGTCTTAGTGAGTCTTTGCAGGATAGCGACCCAGGTTTTCAGAAGGAAAAGACAAGTGGCCACCAAATGCCTTGGTTAATGCAAAGTTAACTTGAGCCGCAACTCCTTGAATGGCAGAGCAATTTTCAGGACAGGAGGACTTTGCTTCTATAGAGCTTAGAATGTTTGGCTCTTCGTGAGAAAGGTCTTCTCAACCTGAGCTCCACATACCACCCTCCCTATTCAATGGAGCCTGCCTTCCCCAGGCGTTGGGTGTTTAATCAGGGATTCTTCAAACAGACGAATGCTGGGAAAACTTTTCTAACCTAATCATTAATTATGGGTACTTTATAAGACTTAAAAATATCATGGTGCCTCTAGATATATCCATGGTACACCCACATCTTGAATATTGCATGCAGATGTGGTCGCCCCATCGCTTAGCATTGGCCATTGATGAAAGACAGGATACTGGGCTAGATGGACCTGTGGTCTGATCCAGTTGGGCTTTTCCAATGTTCTTTAATTCTTCTCTGGAGCCCTCAGCCAAAACCAATCCCCGTTTCCATTGCTATGGAATGGAATGTTCAAACCGATGTATCTCTGACATGTCATTTTGTTGAGCATTTTGAAAAATTAACTCTCCATCAGAGACTCTGCAGAAACTTAAATATGGAGCTAGCAGCCCTCTTTCAGAATAATTCTCCTTTTTCCAGGATATTCTTCTGTTCTGCTCTGCTGGGACCCCCAGTGACATGTAGCACTTAGCATCCATCTAGAAAGCCCACTTTTATGACAACCTAGTGGGAAGTGTAAATTCAACCAGCTCTGCTCCTTGACACCAATTTTGTACTCACTTTGCAATGCTGAAGATGAGCTGAGAAGATCTAGGAAATGGGGCAGAAAGAATTCAGCTTCATACTGGGATTTGCGATTTCGTTACACCAATACAACTCAATTCAATGAATCCTCTAAGTTTTTGCTCACATGTGTTCATCAACCGGTCGGCAGCAATGGCCACTCCTTGGTCAAATGACATGACCTAAAGTTGATTTCAGAAGGATATTGCAAATACACCTGAGTGCACCTGTTCTGCCCATAGAGATAAATTACTCAAGAATAAAGTCATCTGCAGGAGTCAGGAAAGACAATGGAGCAAATAATGAAGGGATCAATTTGCAGATCCCTAGTCTCTAAGGTGCCACAAGTACTCCTGTTCTTCTTTTTTCTAGAAAATAATAAGAAATGATAAGTAATTGTCAGCATGGATTTATCAAGAACAAATTGCATCAAACAAGCTAATAGCTTATTTGACAGGGTAACAAGCCTTGTGGATAGGGGGCATGCGGTAGATGTGATATATCTGAATTTTAATAAGGTTTTGATATTTTCTTGCATGACTTTCTCATAAACACACTAGCGAAATACAACCTAAATGGAGATACTAAAAGGTGGTGCATAACTGGTTGTTAAACCATTCCCAGAGAGAAATTATCAGAGGTCCACAGTCAAGCTGCAAGGGTATACCAAAATGGGTCCCAAAGGGATCAGTAGAATTGCCAGTAAACAGCGGGATCCCCATAACCCTATATTCCTCCATAACATTATCAGCTTCTATGACCACATGTGCCTCCATCACTTTAATGATACGCTCCTATTGCAATTGAGGACATGGAAAGAAAGAAAGAAAGAAAGAAAGAAAGAAAGAAAGAAAGAAAGAAAGAAAGAAAGAAAGAAAGAAAGAAAGAAAACCTTAACCAGCTCGTTTGAATCCTTGTTACGTCCTTTGTCCTTAAAAACTACTGTTTTGAAGAAATATCGATGTCTAGAGTATTTATCACTAAGGCTCGAGATTCACATTTTCATTAAAAAAACTTATCATGGAGAACATGGCTGGGATAGCATTAATAATGCTAGTTTCCTTGTTAGGATGTAACTTCCACTTACAAACAAGTTCAGTCCAGCATCGCAGTGGGTGCTTTGATTTGTAAACCTTAGCGAGGCTCCAATAGTGGCTGATGATAGAACAAAACTGTTTTTTTTCTTTTTACAAAGAAACCCCACTCAGCACCACCTCCTCCCCGGGTGTTAATCTGCTCTGTTGCACTGGCTTCGCTGGAGCTACGCTAAGTTAGACCAGATAAGGATCTGCACATATCATTACTTCTGCACATGAGAACATAACAATTGCCATGCTGGAAAAGACGATCTATTGCAGTATCCTCTCTTAATGAATGTCACTTACCAGCTGCTTCAAAAGAAAGCAGAAGAAAAATGAATTGGTCCTTTATGTAGGAAACGTAGGGAGTTTCTTCCTAAACTCAAAATTAAAAATTGGGGATGACATTTTTCAGAGCTACATAAGGGATTTGAATGCCCACATTCCGATTTAAAGAAATACGATTTATGGTCCCAAATATATGTCTTGCTCTGCAAATCCAAGCCCTAACTTCTCAACCATGCAGAAATCAATGCCTGCAACTCAAAAATAGAAAAAAAAATTGAAATAGAATCCCAGCAATAATTAAAACCCCTTCCTGTTGTTATGAATCACAGAATATATGTGCAAGATTCAGTTCTAGCACATCGTCTGAATGTTTATGGAGAGCGCGACTTGAATAGGACTTCTCTAGTTCACAGAGGAGAATAAGTTAAAGTGCTTAGAAGCCCTCAGTGTTTTAGGCTGCTGGAGGACTTGAGATGCATTTGTTCCTGATAGCCCAGTTAGTTACAAACCAAACTTTGAGAAAACTCCTTCAATGGATGTAATTTTTTCCTCTCTCTTTTTGACTATCAGTTTCTTTCTAACTCCACATGGGGTGAGGTGGACATTACGTCCTGCAGCTCTCTTTCCTCTGAAATCTTTATGGGTCAGCTACATTCCTGGGATCATTCTACTGACTTCACTGATACTGCAATAGGAGATTCGGTAGCCTTGAATGGAAACTGTCCAGTGCAGTTCAGGAGAAGGGGTGAGTATGGGGATGAGTAATCACTATGACTGGTTTTATTGCTGACTCTCCCACTTGCTCCCTGTGTAACCTTCACCTCAATGTCCTCATTCACCTCTGCATAAACCAGATCTAATGGAGAGATTATGCTCAATGATCACATTCTTTGATGGGATTAAATGCCCAGGGAAATGACCGGCAAGCCATGCCACAGACACCTCCACTGATAACCTGAATTCAGCCTCTTGTGCGTTCCAAGCTATTTCTTAATTCCATAATCACATACCGGCTTTCCACAGACTCCTGCCTCCAATAGTCATGCTGTTTCCTTCCCTCACCCTTGCTGGCTCCTATCCTCCCTGTGCACCACACTCCTTCCCTTCCCATATCGTGGACCTGTCTCTCTCCCACTTCTTGGACCTAGTCTTCTGCTCTACTCCGCACTGATTAGGCCTGAGCTGGAGTATTGTATGTAGTTCTGCGTGCCACATTTCAAGAAAGATGTGAACAAATTGGAGAAAGTCCGAAGAAGAGCAAAAAAACCCGATTAAAGGTCTAGAAAATATGACCTATGAGGGAACACTGAAAAAAGTGTGTTTCTTTAATCTGAAGACACCACTCAGAGGGGACATGAATACAACTTTTGAGTTCCTAAAAGGTTGCTAGAAGGAAGAAGGAGAAACATTATATTTAATCTTTGAGGATAGGCCAATAAGCAACGGGCTTAATTTACAGCAAGCGCAGTTTGGGTTGCACATTAGGAAAAACTTCCTAACTGTCAGGGTAGTTAAGTACTGGAGTACATTGCCTATGGAGGTTGTGGACTATCTGCCATTGGAGATTTTAAGAGCAGGTTAGAGAAACACCTGTCAGGAATGGTTTAGATAATACTGAGTCCTGCCTTGAGTGCAGGGGACTGGACTAGAAGACTTCTCGAGGTCCCTTCCCATCTTACTCCTCTACAATTCTGTAATTCTTGTATAAAAGTCCCTGGATAGCACATGGTTTGATATTGCAACAACTGCAGATGAAAAGATTACATTTCCCACTACATTTTTCCTCATTTCCCAACACATTGTGGCTCTCCATTCCCGGAAGATGAACATATTCCACTAATCAATTTTTGTTATTTGACTACACAAAAGGAAAAATGTATCCAGACCATTCTGCCTCTTTAGGGACATAATATATTACTGAGGTGGTGAGGGGAGATTTAGCCATCTGGCCACGGGTTTGGTTTAAGAGCGATCTCACTCTAATCTTCTATATTTCAGACCAGACTTATGAACCCCTCCTTGGAACGGAAGAACACAGGCATTGCTACAGAAGATCAGGCCTCTCTCCCACAGTGGTCAGTACCAGATGCTTCACAGGGAGGGCAAAAATCCAGCAGAACACAGGTTTGGGATCACCTGCTATTAGAAATGAAAGGTGGCGGGTGTAGCTCCCTTTTATGGACCCAGCCAGCCAGTTAGCTGTAAAATCCCTCTTAGTAGCTGTTCTCTACTTGCTTTACCTCTAAAGCGTTAAAAGTCACTGCTATGCAGAGGGCAAAGGAAGTGAGTGGGCACCTGGCCAAAAGAGCCCATGGGAAGGCTAGAACTTTCGAAAATTGAGAAAAAACGTCCCTTTTGTCTATCGGTTGTTCTCGGGCAGAGGCAGACAGGGCTGCAACTATGCTGTAAGAAGCTTGGGGCCAGGTATGAAAAATCATCAGTATCATACCTAGAAACTACTCATTTGAAACCCCAGATATGTAAGTAGATCAGGAAATGTCTCGGAAGATGTAATAGGGTTTATCTCTTTTTATTTTTTTATGGCTTGTGGACTCTTCTGTGCTAAGCTCAAATGCTTTTGTTTTGCTTGTAACCTTTCAGCTTGACCTCAAGACAGTTATTCTTGATTAATCCTTGTCAACGTTTGTTTTTTTATCTAGCAATAGCCTGAGTTTCCAGATGTATTTTCTTTCTTTTTCTTTTTAATAAAATTCACCTTTTTTAAGAGCAGGAATGGGTACTTGTGTCCTAAGAGGTTTGTGCACATGTTGTTTAATTAGCGGGTGGCAACAGCTGATTGCCTTTGTTTTTCTTTCTCAACTCTTCCTGGGGGTGGGGGTATGTGAAAGGGCTTGAGGGTACCCCACAAGAAGGAATTCCCTAGTGTGCCTTCCTGGGTCCTCAAATGGGGTTTGTACTTGGGTGGTGGCAGCATCTCCTCATCCAAGGTAGGAGAAAAGCTGTAACCTTGGGAGTTTAATACAAGCCTGGAGTGGCCAGTATTAATGTTTAGAATCCTTGTGGGCCCCCACTTTCTGCAGTCCAAGTGCCAGAGTGGGCATCAACCTTGACACGGTGGCAGAGTGGTGGGATCATTTTGAACCAGAAGCACAGACCTCAGGATTTTAAAAGGACACCTTTTTCCTATTGGCAGCCTGGAAAGCCAGGGAAGTCCCGCCCCCCCCCCCATTCTTTTCTTTGCTGCCTGAGGGGGAACAGGCATACAAAGGGTTCGGCCTGCCAAGCCAGGGAGTCCAACAAGCAGTTTATTTTTTTTCTAGGTTCGTGGCAACAAAACAGCAAGGCTTGAATAGAGACGCCTGTGCATGAGGTTGCGGTCGGGCACCGAAATCCTAGAGCAACTAGTCTTCCCAAAGCAGCACACCACAGAGAAGAGAGACGCAGATCAAGCCCAGACATCCAGCTCCATGACAGAAATGCAAGGAGGGCATGGGGGACCGGAGACTTCCCAGGAGAGAAGGGTCATCCCTCTCCCACATGAGATCCCAGTGCCAAGATGGCAGGACAGAGACGGACTCCACCTAACAAAGAGAGGGAAGAGCATCTTCACAAGCAAGCTGGCTAACCTACTGAGCAGGGTTTTAAACTAGATTCACCGGGGCAAGGAGACCAAAGCCCTGAGGTAAGTGGGGAAATGGGATACCGGGAGGAAGCACGAGGAAGAGAGCGCAAGAGGGGAGGACTCCTGTCTCATACTGAGACACTGGGATGATCAGCGAGTTACCTTAAGTGCCAATATACAAATGCAAGAAGCCTGGGAATGAAGCAGGGAGAACTGGAAGTCCTGGCACAGTCAAGGAATGATGATGTGATTGGAATAACAGAGACTTGGTGGGATAACTCACAGGACTGGAATACTATCACGGATGGATATAAACTGTTTAGGAAGGACAGGCAGGGCAGAAAAAGTGGGGGAGTTGCACTGTATGTAAGAGAGGAGTATGACTGCTCAGAGCTCCGGAATGAAACAGCAGAAAAACCTGAGAGTCTCTGGATTAACTTTAGAAGTGTGAGCAACAAGAGTGATGTTGTGGTGGGAGTCTGCTGTAAACCACCAGACCAGGGGGATGAAGTGGACGAGGCTTTCTTCCAGCAACAACAGAAGTTACTAGATCCCAGGCCCTGGTTCTCATGGGAGACTTTAATCACCCTGATATCTTCTGGGAGAGCAATACAGCGGTGCACAGACAATCCAGGATGTTTTTGGAAAGCGTAGGGGACAATTTCCTGGTGCAAGTGCTGGAGGAACCAACTAGGGGCAGAGCTCTTCTTGACCTGCTGCTCACAAACCAGGAAGAATTAGTAGGGGAAGCAAAAGTGGATGGGAACCTGGTTGGCAGTGACCATGAGATAGTTGAGTTCAGGAACTTGACGCAAGGAAGAAAGGAGAGCAGCAGAATACGGACCCTGGACTATAGAAAAGCAGATTTTGACTCTTTCAGGGAACCGATGGGCAGGATCCCCTGGGAGATTAACAGGAGGGACTAAGGAGTCCAGGAGAGCTGTCTTTATTTTAAAGAATCCTTATTGAGGTTGCAGGAACAAACCATCCCAATGTGTAGAAAGAAAGAATAGTAAATATGGCTGGCGACCAGCTTGGCTTAACAGTGAAATCCTTGCTGATCTTAAACACAAAAAAGAAGCTTACAAGAAGTGGAAGATTGGACAAATGACCAGGGAGGAGTATAAAAATATTGCTCAGGCATGCAGGAGTGAAATCAGGAAGGCCAAATCGCACTTGGAGTTGCAGCTAGCAAGAGATGTTAAGAGTAACAAGAAGGGTTTCTTCCAGTATGTTAGCAACAAGAGCACGGTTAAGGAAAGTGTGGGCCCCTTACTGAATGAGGGAGGCAACCTAGTGACAGAGGCTGTGGAAAAAGCTCATGGACTCAATGGTTCTTTTGCCTCTGTCTTCAGGAACAAGGTCAGCTCCCAGTCTGCTGCACTGGGCAGCACAGCCTGGGGAGGAGGTGACCAGCCCTCCGTGTAGAAAGAAGTGGTTCGGGACTATTTAGAAAAGTTGGACAAGCACAAGTCCATGGGGCCGGATGCGCTGCATCCAAGGGTGCTAAAGGAGTTGGTGGATGTGATTGCAGAGCCATTGGCCATTATCTTTGAAAACTCATGGCAATCCGGGGAGGTCCCAGATGACTGGAAAAAGGCTAATGTAGTGCCCATCTTTAAAAAAGGGAAGAAGGAGGATCCGAGGAACTACAGGCCAGTCAGCCTCACCTCCGACCCTGGAAACATCATGGAGCAGTTCTCAAGGAAACAATTCTGAAACACCTGACTAACCTAATTTCCTTCTATGAAGCGATAACTGGCTCTGTGGATAAGGGTAAAACAGTGGATGTGTTATTCCTTGACTTTAGCAAAGCTTTTGATATGGTCTCCCACAGTATTCTTGCCATCAAGTTAAAGACGTATGGGCTGGATGAATGGACTATAAGGTGGATAGAAAGCTGGCTAGATCGTCAGGCTCAACGGGTAGTGATCAATAGCTCCATGTCTAGTTGGCAGCCGGTATCAAGCGGAGTGCCCCAAGAGTCAGTCCTGGGTCTGATTTTGCTCAATATCTTAATTAATGATCTGGAGGATGTGGGAAATACGCTGGAGGGTAGGGATAGGATATAGAGGGACCTAGACAAATTAGAGGATTGGGCTAAAAGCACCCTGATGATGTTCAACAAGGACAAGTGCAGAGTCCTGCACTTAGGACAGAAGAATCCCATGCACTGCTACAGGGTGGGGAACGACTGGCTAAGCAGCTGGGTTGCAAAAAAGGACCTGAGGATTACAGTGGAGGAGAAGCTGGATATGAGTCAATAGTGTGCCCTTGTTGCCAAGAAGGCTAACGGCATTTTGGGCTGTATAAGTAGGGGCATTGCCAGCAGATCGAGGGATGTGATCATTCCCTTCTATTCGACATTGGTGAGGCCTCATCTGGAGTACTGTGTCCACTTTTGAGCCCCACACTACAAGAAGGATGTGGAAAAATTGGAAAGAGTCCAGCAGAGGGCAACAAAAATGATTAGGGGTGTGGAGCACATGACTTATGAGGAGAGGCTGAGGAAACTGGGATTGTTTAGTCTGCAGAAGAGAAGAATGAGGGGGGATTTGATAGCTGCTTTCAACTACCTGAAAGGGGTTTGAAGGAAGAGGGATCTAGACTGTTATCAGTGGTACCAGATGACAGAACAAGGATTTATGGTCTCAAGTTGCAGTGGGGGATGTTTAGGTTGGATATTAGGAAAAACGTTTTCACTAGGAGGGTGGTGAAGCACTGGAATGGGTTACCTAGGGAGGTGGTGGAATCTCCCTCTTTAGAGGTTTTTAAGGTCAGGATTGACAAAGCCCTGGCTGGGATGATTTAGTTGGGAATTGGTCCTGCTTTGAGCAGGGTGTTGGACTAGATGACATCCGGAGGTTCCTTCCAACCCTGATATTCTATGATTCTAAGATGGAGGGATGCCCTTAACCCAGGCCGAGTTCTAACTGTGGAAGAAAGGAATTTCTTCTTAGAGACGAAGCGCCTGGAGGCGGAAGCAGAGGCAAAGTGCTTTGAAGCAGACGAGGGGAGAGAAAAGAGGCGAAGCGCTTGGAGGCGGAAATGGAGCTGAAGCGCTTACTTCTGTGAAAAGCTAAGCTGGATCAAACAGGTAGCCCTAAAGGTCCTTCTCCAAGTACCGTTCCCCATTCCAAGAAATTCCCCACCTACAAGGTAGGTGATGATACAGAGGGCTCCTTAGAAAATTTTGATAAAATTATGATAAAAAGCCTTGGGGCTTTTTGATTTCCGTTACTGTACCTTTGCATTTCCCTTTTAGATCGATTTTAAAGTTTAAGGGTAGATCCTAAGCCAATGAAATCATTGGGAGACATCAGCTACTGCATTTCTATCCCTGAGTAGCGAAGACCACAGGGTCTTGTGACATACTTCAGCTAATAAAGATAAGGAAGAAGCACAAGACAGATAGAGATAGGGAGAACTTCTTCAACGGTCACATTGCTGTGGGATTAGATGTGACTAATTGCAAGACTGACCAACCTACAGAATATTGCAGGATTCTTCTCTGAGAGAAAGCTTTTCAGCCATTATTAGAATGATTTTTAAAGTGGAAAGTACGCCTCCAGCAGGATTGGTTCCAACCCGAGCAGCATCAAATGCCTTAGCTCAGTTTGAAGGCACAGAAGTCAATGGAGTCTATGGATCTCTGCTAATGTCCAGTGGCTCAGCGTCTGTCCCTTGAGCATTGCAGGGGACTGTTTGTTAAAGAAAGGGAAACGTAAAACATTTTTGAATGAAAATCAAATAGCCCCAAAAGTGTTCTCCATCATGCCATCATGTGCCAGCAATGCCCCTCTGCCATGTACATTGGCCAAACCGGACAGTCTCTACGCAAAAGAATTAATGGACACAAATCTGACATCAGGAATCATAATACTCAAAAACCAGTGGGAGAACACTTTAACCTGTCTGGTCATTCAGTGAAAGACCTGCGGGTGGCTATATTACAACAGAAAAACTTCAAAAACAGACTCCAAAGAGAGACTGCTGAGCTGGAATTGATATGCAAACTAGACACAATCAACTCAGGATTGAATAAGGACTGGGAATGGCTGAGCCATTACAAACGTTGAATCTATCTCCCTTGTAAGTATTCTCACACTTCTTATCAAACTGTCTGTACTGGGCTAGCTTGATTATCACTTCAAAATTTTTTTTCCCTCTTACTTAATTGGCCTCTCAGAGTTGGTAAGACAACTCCCACCTGTTTATGCTCTCTGTATGTGTGTATATATATCTCCTCAATATTTATTCCACTCTGTATGCATCCGAAGAAGTGGGCTGTAGCCCACGAAAGCTTATGCTCTAATAAATTTGTTAGTCTCTAAGGTGCCACAAGTACTCCTGTTCTTTTTGTGAATGGAAGGAGTTCTCAAAGTTTGGTTTGTAACTAATTGGGCTATTAGGAACAAATGGCCTCTCAAGTCCTCCAGCAGCCTGAAAAACTGTCCATAATCACTCATGACTCCGGGGTCTTCTAACAGCTTTATCTAATTCTCCGATGTGAAAACGAGAACCCCGTTAAACTCGCTCTCTTCATAACCACTCAGACGATCTGCTAGGGATCCTTTTAATTTAGGACTGCCTCTTGCACAGACACTCTGTGATTCTGAACAGTAGAAAGGGTTTTGGGGTTTTGTTGTTCTTTCCCCCGCATTATTGAGTTGCAGGCATTGATTTCTTCATGGTTTAGAAGTTAAGGCTTGGATTTTCAGAGCAAAACATGGAGTTGGGACATTAGAACCTATTAATTTTAGTTGGAACTTTGGCATTCAAATCCCTTAGGTAACTGTGAAAAACCTCACCCCCAGTGCTTAATTTAGGGTTTAGAAAGAAATTCTCTAAATTTCTTCCAAAAAGGACTATTTCATTGTTCTTCTTCTACCTTCTGAAGCAGCTGGTCAGTGATAGTCATTAAGACAGGGTACTCTCTTCCAGCATGGTAATTAGTACATTCTCATGTGCAGAAGTAATTCTAGGTGCAGATCTTCCTCTGGTCTAAATTAGTGTATCTCCAATTAAAGCTGTGGAACAATGTAGATTTCCACCAGGGGAGGATGTGGTGGTTTGTGTTTTGTTTTGAGTAAAAAACCCACCACTTTTGTTTAGTCATCAATTAGTGTTGGTGACTTGGTAAGGAGGTGGTGTTTAGTGTTTCCTTTTGATAAAAAAAAAACACTTTTATTTAGTCATCAGCAAGTAATGGTGACTTGCTACTGTTTACAAACCAAAGCAGCGCATTGTGACGCTGGTCTGAACTCGTTTGTAAGTAGAGGTCATATCCTAGTAAGGAAACCAGCATTATTAATGTTATCCCAGCCATGTTCTGTGTGATATTTTTTTAATGGACTGGAAATCACAACAATTAATGATACATATTTTGTATATTTATGCGTCTTAGTGACAGTAATCTCTAGGACAAAAAAAATAAAAAGGATTCAAAAGACCTTGTTGAATTTTTCTTTCTTTCGTTCTTTCGTTCTTGCTTGCTTGCTATCGTCCAATAATGGAGGTAGATCTCATTGATGGGGGATGTGACGTTGCACTCTATATGTTTATGGAAATATACGTATGAGTGTAAATATATCTGAAGTTGTGAGTGTTGCCTCTTTGCTTGTATTTAAAGTGTTTGCTGTAGGAAACACATAAGAAAGGTTTGGTCAACATATTGTCAAGGTATTTTTCAAGTAATTGGGAGTACTTAACTAACAATGGACTTTGGGAGACACAAATGTACATCTGAGCTTTCCTGGAAATGTTCAGACTAACATGTAAACAATGGCATCAGCCTGCAAAAAGCTGAATCATTCATGGACATGTGACTTGCCCAGGTGGCTACAAACTCCATCTTGTTGCTGTGATTTTGCACAGAAGAACAAATGGGTTTCCGCCCACAAGAGAGAGAATGTAAAAGGCCCTGGAAGCCTCTCCATTTTGTCTTCAGCTGGCTCAGGAGATGGCCTCTCCACCCCAAAGGGATGCCTGAAAGAAACTGGAAGAAAGGACTGGAACTCGGGGGTGTGAGTGGTTGCTGGACCCAGGCCAAAAGTACAACATTCTTCTGAAAAGGATTATGCCTGAGATAACATCTAGGGTCAGAAGTTAGTATTTGTAATTAGATCCAAAATGTATTAAGTTAGCCTTGTGTGTTTTCTTTTATTTTGCTTGGTAACTTACTTTGTTATTGCTTGAAACCACTTAAATCCTACTTTGTATACTTAAAAAAATCACTTTTGTTTATTAATTAACTCAGAGTAAGTAATTAATACCTGGGGGAGCAAACAGCTGTGCATATCTCTTTATCAGTGTTATAGAGTGTAGAGAAATTGAGTTCACCCTTTATAAGCTTTATACAGAGTAAAATAGATTTTAATCAGGGTTTAGAATCCCAGAAAGACTGAATACTAGGTGCTGGGAAAGTGTCTGTTAACTGAGAAGCCCCTGGGCTAAGTGAATCTTAGTTAATGTGAACTGCAGGGAAGTGTAGCCCGACCTCTTGGTCTGTGCTGGAACCGACTGGTGTGTCTAGCTCAGCAAGACAGGAGGAGAGGGAATCCTTTTCTGGCAGGGGGGTTTGTCCTCAGTGATATCCCAGCACATGTAGTGATGGTCTTGTGGGAGTTTCTTTGACCCAGCCCATCACAAGGGATAGTGAAAAAGTTATTCGAAGGGCAGGTGATCCCATAACTGTCTTCTACTGGGTTTCTTGCAGCTCCCTGTGAAGCCTCTAGTACTGTCCACTGTGGGAGAGAGGCCTGATCTTCTGTAGCAATGCCTATGTTCTTTTGTTCCAAAGAGCAGTCCATCCCCTTTCTCCCTTTCCCAGGTTCTGCCAAAAAGAGACTAGGGACACCATCCCCATTTATCCTGAAGGACCTATCCTCCGTGAATTTATCTAGGGTATTTTTTTATTATAGTCTTGGCCTTCACAACATCCTCTGGCAAAGAGTTCCACAGATTGACTGAGAGTTGTGTGAAGAAATACTTTCTTTTTTTTATGTTAAATCTCCTGCCTATTAATTTCATTTGGTGACCCCTAGTTCTTGTGTTATGAGGAGGAGTAAATAACACTTCCTTATTTATTTTCTCCACACCAGTCTTCGTTTTCTAAACCTCTATCATATCTCCCCTTAGTCATCTCTTTTCCAAGTTGTGAGAACCCTCAGCCCCCTCCTCGCCTGTGGAGGGAGGGAAGAAGGGAAAAGGGAAATGAAGAGACAGAAACCCCAATGTCCCCAGTGACTCTATGGGACAAAGGCCTAAGTGGGGGAAAAATTCTCCTACCTTAACTTAGTGTTTCCCGTGCCTAGAATTTGGCCAGAACCAGATTGCTCAGGCTGAACAGGTTCCAAACCTCTCGGAGGCTCTGACCTTCTCAACAGGGATGGCTGTTTTCTAATTAAATCAGTAGTGAGAAAGGGGGAAACTCCTTCTGGACAAGTTCCCTTCCCCCTCTGCATCAGTTTCCTCCAAACTACCAGGGGAAGTGGTGGTTTCTCCATCTCTTGATGTCTTCCAATGAAGACTAGATGCCTTTCTGGAGTGTGCTTTGGTCCAAAACTAGCCAATGTGCTATCCAGGAGGCCTGTGATATCCGGGGGTGGGGGTTGGGCGAGGGGAGAGGTCAGATTAGATGATCTAATGGTCTCTTCTGGCCTTAGTCTAGAAATCTCTGGAAACCTGAGTGTGGCACATTGAGCAGCCTCTGATGTTTTCATGAGTAGCCTGCTTGATCCCCAGAGCTAACAGTGAGTGAGTGGGGGGGTGATACAGGGGGAGCAGCTCAAACATCCAAAGGGGCTGGCCAGGGGCAGGACATTAGCCCTGCAGTGCAGCGGTGGGTGTGGCAATGACATCACAAAGGCCTTTTGCAGCACCTCGGCTGATTGGTCAAAAGAGGCGGTGACCTCACAGAGAGTCCATGGCAACGCCCAGGCAGGACAGGCTGCAGGGCAGGGGCAATCTCAGAGACCCCCCTTGGTTTGCTGCAGCCGGTCTCCTTCCCGAGGTCTCCCCTTGTGGCCTGAGGGAGAATTCAGGTTCAGGTTCAGTGTGGGGGAGGGATAGTTCAGTGGTTTGAGCATTGGCCTGCTAAACCCAGGGTTATGAGTTCAATCTCTGAGGGGGCCACTTAGGGATCTGGGGCAAAATCAGTCCTTGGTCCTGCTAGTGATGGCAGGGGGCTGGACTCGATGACCTTTCAAGGTCCCTTCCAGTTCTAGGAGATGGTTTTCTCCATTATAAGGGGGAAAAAAAAACGTACGTGAGCACGGGGAGGAGCCTCTTCAGAGTAGGGCAGATGATTGTCTGTCAGGCACCTGTCCCAGATCAAAGGCCATCAGGACGCAGTGGCAAGGAGGGGCTCTTGGGACAGGCCTGTTCTGTTGCTGCAGGAGGAGACCTACAGCCTCTAACTCTCTAAGCTGTCAGGTGACTGATGGAGTAGAAAGGGTCCAGGTTTAGCCCCCAGCTCAGCCAATCAGCTTATTCATCTCTTCTCATAGGAAAGCTGTTCCATACCCCTACTGTTTTTTGAGATGAGGCAACCACATCTGCACACAGTATTCAAGATGTGGGCGTGTCATGGATTTCTCTAGAGGCAATATGATATTTTCTGTCTCATAAAGTACCCATAACTTATGGCCAGGTTACTGAAACCCCTAAAGTCTGGGGAAGACAGTCTCCATTGAATAGGGAGGGTGGTATGTGGAGTTCAGATTGAGAAGACCTTTCTCGTGAAGAGCCAAACTTTCAGAGTGCTCTAAAAGCAAAGTCATCCTGTCCTGAAAGTTGCTCTGCCATTCAAGGAGTTGGGGCTCAAGTTAATCTTGCATTAACCAAGCCATTTGGTGGCCACTTGTCTTTTCCTTCCAAAAATCCAGGTCACTAGCCTGCAAAGACTCACAAACACGCTTACCATGGACCATGTGACTGGTGCTCTTCAAACCACAGGAAAACTTACATTCTTAAATTTAACATCTGTTTAGTCTTTGCAGGGAAAGACTCTTTGCTAAAACAGGTAAACCAAGGAGGAACTCCACCATGGTACAGACAGCCCTCATAATGCTATAAACCACTTCAATGGCTCCTCTCCCTCCATTGCTTAGAAAAGCTGCAACTTGAGAAGTACCTGGTGTGGCTTCCTATACAGGGATGAATTTCATCCAGCGCGATTTTTAAGCAAGTAGGGTGGATCAAAGAGAATCAGAAGACGCCTATTACGATGCAGCAGAGTTTTTAATGCAAATGAAAATGGTAGTACACAGTTACAGGAAGAAATACTACAGAGCAGCAAGAATGTATTTCCCATGTTTCAAGGAGGGCTGCGACCGATCACAGGTCTCAATGGGACGTATTTCAGAGACAATGTTCTTTTTCCATTGGTGCAGCTGCAGAGGTTGACAACCAAGTCCCCTTTGTAACCATTTTAAGTGTATTCGTTTACCCCGGTCGGTGGGAAATGAGACAAAGCAAAAGAGAAGCCGAGACTACGCAGCTTCTCCATTAGACATCTGCCACAGCAAAGGTCAACACAAGACAGTAGAGGTACATAGTGATGAAAGGGAAAGAACATATAGGAGGGCTTGTCTTCACTACCCGTCTGGATCGGCGGGTAGAAATCGATCTCTCGGGGATCAATTTATCGTGTCTCATTGGGACGCGATAATCGATCCCCGAATCGACGCGCATATTCCACCAGCCCTTGTAGGAGTATGTGCCGTTGACAGGGCAGCCGCGGCGGTCGATTTGCCACTGTCCTCACAGTGGGGTAAGTCGGATCAGATACGTCGAATTCAGCTATGCTATTCCCGTAGCTGAATTGGCGTAACTGAAATTCTATACCATCATTGCTACACATCGGATGTTAGAACGTTGCGACACTTGAATGTATATTATATATTAGCCATTTTAACTCTCTTCTTTTTTTCTTTCATTAATAAATTTTTCGATTTTAGTTCCTAAAGCATTGGCAGCCCGGTGATTATTGGGTAATATCTGAGTTATATATTGGCCTAGCTCTGTGGCTCATCTCTTGGGATTAATAAACCCCTCTATATGATGACTCTGGTTTTCAAAAACCACTCATCATAAAGTCTGATGTCGGGGTGGTGAAATTAGGGCTGGAATGCCTAAGAAGACTGCATTTTTTACTTCTTGTTAACCAGAGATGAGACAGAAGTTTACTTTTGTTACTGGCTTGGTATCATCTAATGACAGAATAACCAACAGGGTAGGGTGAATCTGCTCTATTTCTCAGAAGTTTATACTGAATCTGGTATTTTGAGCTGTGACGCACTGAGGACAGGTGACAGTTACAAAAACCTGGGCAGTTATCCTGCAAAGACTCATGCAGATGCTTACCACGAATCAAGAGATTGGTACTTTTGAAACCAAAGGAAAAACTTGCATTCTTTAAAGTGAAAATCTGGGTAAGTTTTTGAAGGAAAAGACTCTATGATGAAACAGGTCATGCAAGCAGGAATTCCACCCTGTTACGGATGGCACTCACAAGGCTATGAAACCACGTCAAGGGCGCCTGTCACTCCATGTCCTTGAAAAGGTGCAAACGGAGAAGGGACCGGTGTTGCCAGCTTCACAGGAAGGAAGTTCGTTCAGTGCGATTTTCAAAAAAAGAGGGAGGAACAAAGAGAACCAGAAGACCAATATTACGATGAAACAGAGTTTTTAATGCAAATGAAATTGGCAATACACAGTTGCAGGAAGAAATATGACAGAGAAGAAAGAATGTAAATCCAGTTTTTAAAGAGGGGAGATGACTGATTACACACCTCAGTGGGACGTATTTCAGATACAATGTTCTTTTTGCATTGTTACAGCTGCAGCGTCTGACAACCAAGTCCCCTTTGTAACCATTTGAAGTGTATTATTTTACCCCAGTCGGTGGGAAATGAGACAAAGGCAAAGAGAAGCAGAGACTACGCAGCTTGTCCCTTAGACATCTGCCGCAGCAAAGTTCAAAGGTCTAATTGTCCTTGACAGCAAGGTCTCTTTTTTGCACTCTCAGGGGACTTAAAGTGATAATTAACATAACTGATGCCTATCTTAAGGCCCCTATATCCCTCACACTGTAGGGCTGTTGTAAACAGCCTGCGTGTAATTCAGAATGAGTCCACATAGGAAGAAAGGAATCAGCACGTGGCTGGGAAAACATTGGCAGAAAGAGTCATAAAGCGTAACCTTAGAAATGCAGCATGGCTATCAGAGCAAAGTGCTGAGCACACACAGCTCCCACTGAGTTCAACTGGAGCTCTGTTTGACCAGCACTTCTGAAAGCCAGGCCCAAAAAGTCCAGGGTGAATCTGTATCTTGCTGTTCAATTCCTTCCTCCTTCCACGGATGTTCCTGCTAGGTTTAGCATGGTCCACAGTTTCCACTGAGGTACCTATGGCAAGATACCCCGGAACCACATATTCCCCCATAACCATGACCACCCAGGTAACCGCCTAATCCCCCATAATAGTAAGGGCCGCCGTAACCACCATATCTGCCTAAACTGTACCATCCTCCGTAATGGCCTCCATAGCCCCCACAACCAAATGAGCCCCTGAAACGGGGTCCGACCACGGGTGCTCCTACGGCTCCCACTGCACTACACTGAGAGAAATGGCTGGAAATAGGCCCTGGGAGGGCACGACAACTGGTGAGGGTTTCAAGTATGAGAGGGGTAGCCGTGTTAGTCTGAATCTGTAAAAAACAACACAGAGTCCTGTGGCACCTTTAAGACTAACAGAAGTATTGGAGCATAAGCTTTCGTGGGTGAATGCCCACTTCATCAGACAAGTGGTGAGGGTTTGATCACCACTTCGGAGTCCTGGCACTGCCTAACGCACGGCTCGTTGCAGCTACCAGTGACCGGACAGGGCCGGGCCATCCCGCATTCTGGATAGCACAGGCTGGAGAAAGTCATCTTTCTGGGATGGAGGTAAACCTGAAACACACAACAGGGACTAGAGTCAAAAGAAGGTACACGTGCCGGTGGAAGAAAGTCTTCAAAGCTTGGTTACTATTGCAGCGGGACAATGCAAGTCTGCACGGGACCCGAGAGAGAGAGGAGAAGTGGCCTTAACCCCTATATTCATGGCCATGTATTTGTTCCTATATCCTCTTTCTATGCCTCTTGTCCACTCGCACTAAACTTCCCTCCCAACCGGCCCCTTTGAGCCCCTCTCAATGACATTGTCTAAAAAAACATTGACTGGAATAAGGGTCACTATTTCTGTGCTGGACACCTGGGATTCTGGGTCCATTTTAGACATTTCTCAAAGAGAACCTGACTGGGATCATGGTAATTGCATCCTTTCATTTGAGAATTTAACCTCTGCATGCAAACCAGTTGAGTCTGGTATCACAGTGTTGTTCTTTGAGTTTCCAAACCTTGGGAAAAACAACGCGGAGTCCTTGTGGCACCTTAGAGACTAACAAATTGACTTGGGCATAAGCTTTTGTGGGCTAAAACCCACTTCATCAGATGCATGGAGTGGAAAATACAGAGGCAGGTATAAATACACAGCACATGAAAAGATACCTGCCTCTGTATTTTCCACTATATGCATCCGATGAAGTGGGTTTTAGCCCACGATAGCTTATGCCCAAATAAAATGGTTAGTCTCTAAGGTGCCACAAGGACTCCTCGTTGTTTTTGCTGATACAGACTAACACGGCTGCCACTCTCAAACCCTGGGAGTCATCAATACTTGCTGATGAATAAACAGAGACTTTGCTTTTCTCCAAAGAAATCATCAAGGACAAGCGCCTTAGCTGGGATAAAATGGGTTCAGGTCCACAGACCTCCATGGAGCGACACTGAATTACACCATCCGAGGAGAAGCACCTTCAATGGGTATTTCTGCTCAGGAGAATATAGGAATTGCTAGATTGGATCACACCATTTGTCAGCTTACTGCATTCTCCTATCTCCAGTAGTGAGGAGTAACAGCAGCATCAGCATAAAGGAGAGGACCACTGAATTGGCCCTTTCTGGACTAACCTGAACAAGTTCCTTCCTTATCCAGCTAAGTGAAAAATGGCTAAGGGACTGAGAAGATGTAAATGCCCTATATCTATTTCAGGTTAATAGGAATTATGTTTCCCAATTGCATATGTTGCTCCTAAGCTCCCCGATCAGCTTTGAATCGTGAATACTCTCGCGCCTGCAACTGAGTAACCGCACAAGCTAATGATGGAAGAAAACTGACCCTGAAACAATTATAGCAAATAAGTGCAAGATTCAGTCCTAAATAAAAATGGACCCGACTTCAACATCTCTATGGTTAGAAAGCGATCGAGTCACAATGGACTTACCTAATTCACCGAGGAGATGACGTCTGAAGAAGTGTTTAGAAAAGCGCTGATTCTAGTGAGCTTTTATACAGTCGCTAGGACTGCCTGGAGGATCTGCGATGCCATTTGTGCTGGAGGTCCTCATTAGTTACGAAACAAACTTGATTGCCTTGCTATGTCCTCCTTTGGATGGAGCTGTTTTCCTCAGGGGTTGCAATGATTGGGCTAATGGCAGCCTCAGAGGGCGTTACATGCACGTTGCACTCTTCATCTTTCTTTCATCTTAAAATTGTACGGGCCGACTGCATTCCTTGTGTCATTCCACTGACTTTACTGGGGCTTCAATTGAGAATGAATGTCAAGGTGCTTCTGAGTGGCATCAGTAGCACAACAAGCCCTGATGAAAGGAATCCAGTTTGGTCCTTTCAATTCATGCTGGTTGTGGTTCGGGGCATTGGGCAGTTCACTTTAAACCTGCTAGGAAGGAGGGAGGCATTTTTCTGCATTCTTACCAGCTCCATCGCCAGTGGGTCAGATCCAAAACCCTTTGAGGTTAATGGGAATCATTCATTGCCTCCATTTCCTGTCAGCCCTTTAAATCTGAAATTCACCCTTTGGCACAGGGGATGGTATGGTGCCTATAGACAACCTTAGTCCCACTGTGAGGTTTTACACCCCTCGGTACAGGGCAGCACGGCCTAGTGGCCAGAGTCCATAGAATTGCCCCTCGTTGCAGGGCAGTATGGCCTAGTGGTCAGAATCCATATAACCGCCCCTGGTTGCAGGGCAGCACAGCCTAATGGAGGCCAAGGTCTCTAGTATCATTCTGTTAATCAGGTGATCACTTAAAGCTACACAATTTGGGGCTGTTTCATTTTCATTCAAATAGAGTTCTGCATTTGGTATTTTTCAAAAGATTTTAATTGGAAAATGAAGGTGCTCTCTTGGTGTCAATCAGCACAGTTAATTCAACGTTAAAGAGGTTCAAGTGGTTCCTTAAAATCAGAGGAAGATACTTCTGCCTTCTTCCCTCTAGATGGAACCTACTCTTAAGGCAATCTTTGACAGTATAAACAACATTTTTGGTTAGGCAGGAGTGTTTTCTGAAAGATGCCCTGTGGTTGGTCAGACTTGATGTCAAATCTCATCACACAGCCATCTCCTCCTTCCCCAAGAATGCATGATTTTCATCTCTCCTGGTCCTGTTGCTGGTCTCAGTCAGCTGCATTGTCTTACAAGACCTCCATTTCTTGGCTGCTCATGAATGGAGAGATGGTTTCTGATAGAGTACAGGTTCCAAGACTTAACTCAAACCCTTTCTGTAAAAGAGCAATGCTTCTTTCACTCTCCGCCATCCCTGGACTTGATGCATGAGTAAATTCGATGTAGGAACCCTTTGAGACAGCATTGGTGACCCAAATGGAGGTCCAGTCTTAAGTCAAGTTGTACTGACCACAGGGTGAAATTCACCCCTGCGCAGCGGGTCATCACAAAGGCCCATTCTCCACTTAAGTCACTCATAAGACCTAGTTTATAAGTTCAATGTGGGTGTGACGGGGCAGTCCTGCCCCGTACTGGCTCCAGCGACATCAGACCGGTAGCTCTGACCGAGGAAGTCCCGCCCTGTGCTTACTGGGCATGCTCCAAGTGCTCAGGGAGTCTAAAGGGAGGGAATTCAGCTAAGTCTGGGCTGGCGGCCGCAGGGGAAGGACCTAACTGGGAAGCTCCTGCAAAGGACCAGCCAACGCTCTTGAAACTGCCGGGAACTGAGGCTTCTACAGGCCGACACGAACCCCTACTGCGGGAGCAACCAGGGAAGGTGATGGACCCGGAGACCTGCAGAGAACCCTGGGATTCGTGGGAGACCCCAACTCCCCAGCTGGTAGGAAGCGACCCGGGGGAGGTGACAGACTGGTACCTGGCCCCCGGTAAGCCTTAGTGTGTTTCAGTAGGACCCCCCTGCTGAGCCAGTAGTAAGGTCCTACGGCCGTGTAACCAAGGGCGGTTATAGGGACTCTGGCCACTAGGCCGTGCTGCCCTGCAACCAGGGGTGGTTATATGGACTCTGGCCACTAGGCCGTGCTGCCCTGCAACCAGGGGTGGTTATATGGACTCTGGACACCAGGCCGTGCTGCCCTGCAACCAGGGGCGGTTATAGGGACTCTGGCCACTAGGCCGTGCTGCCCTGCACCCAGGCGCAATTCTATGGACTCTGGCCCCTAGGCCATGCTACCCTGATGCTGCTGTTACTCCTCACTATTGGAGACAGGAGAATACATTAAGCTGACAAGTGGTGTGATCCAATCTAGCAATTCCTATGTTCTTCTGAGCAGAAATACCCATTGAGCATGCTTCTCCTCAGATGGTGTAATTTAGTGTCGGCTCCATGGAGGTCACAAGAAGTGGAAGATTGGACAAAGGACCAGGGAGGAGTATAAAAATATTGCTCAGGCATGCAGGAGTGAAATCAGGAAGGCCAAATCACACTTGGAGTTGCAGCTAGCAAGAGATGTTAAGAGTAACAAGAAGGGTTTCTTCAGGTATGTTAGCAACAAGAAGAAGGTTAAGGAAAGTGTGGGCCCCTTACTGAATGAGGGAGGCAACCTAGTGACAGAGGCTGTGGAAAAAGCTCATGGACTCAATGCTTTTTTTGGCTGCCCTGTCGACGGCGCTTACTCCTACCTGGGCTGGTGGAGTACGTGCGTTGATTCGGGGATCGGTTATCGCGTCCCAACGAGACGAGATAAATTGATCCCCGAGAGATCGATTTCTACCCGCCGATCTGGGCGGGTAGTGAAGACAAGCCCTCAGTAAGGGCTTGGGGTGTTTTAGCAGGGTTTAGTCATTCAGACGAAGACTGGGAAATCTTTACTAACCTGGCCATTTCTTGCTTGATTTGGAGCCCTCTGAAGAAATCAATCCCCATTTCCATTCCTATCTCTACTCCAGGTGTGAGGTTATTGACATGAACTGTGACCGTGTAGATCGTTGTTGCAACCAAGGTCCTGTAGTGGCACCAAATCTTGTACAAAGGAGGCCAAGTAAGGTGTATATGAAAAGGTTATGATTTGCTGGTTATGACTATGCTAGCTATATGCATGTATCATTTTTGTATTTAAAGTTATAAGTATTGGCTCTATCCTGCCTGTATTTCTAACTTGTGCTATGTTTCTGGTTGACACCCCAGACAGTTTGGGATCAGCACTGCCTAGCCTGCTTGACGGCCCATTAAGGACCATCAGCTATACGACTGACACATTGAGAGACGGCAGATACATCTTGTAACTCAGCCAGGCATGTAGGGAAATGCCTATGGAGAGAACTCTAAGGTTTTCAAGCCATGTGCTGGGCAACTTGTGTTTGAAACAAAGTAAGCACAGGCCACATGGCAAGAGGATATAAAAGGCAGCTGCATCTCCTCCATTTTGTCTTCAATCCTGCTTCTTACCTCTGGAGGGACTTGGCTACAAATTGAAGCTCTGAACAATGGACTGAATGACCCATCCCAGCTGTGGATGTTCCCGAGACTTGATTTGAACCTGCAGTTTATTCCGTCATTGCTACAAGCCTGAACCAAGAGCTTTGCAGTTACTGTATGTAATTGATTCCTTTAACCAATTTCAGGTCTCATCTACATTTCTTTCTTTTTATGAATAAACCTTTATATTTTAGATTGTAAAGGATTGGCAACAGTGTGATTTGTGGGTAAGATCTGATTTATATATTGACCTGGGTCTGGGGCTTGGTCCTTTGGGATGGGGAGATCCTTTTTTCTTTTACTGGGGTATTGGTTTTCATAACCATTCATCCCCATAAGGAGCGGTGCCGGTGGTGATACAAAGGAACTGGAGTATAGGAGGGAATTGCTTGTATGACTTCTGGTTAGCCAGTGGGGTAAAACCAAACTCCTCTCTGTTTAGCTGGTTTGGCGTGCCTTAATAGTAAAGGACCCCCAGCCTTGGGCTGTGACTGCCCTGTTCTAAGCAATTTGTCCTGAATTGATTCTCTCAGTAGTGTCCTGCCAGACGCCGCGTTGTTACACCAGGTGCTAAGGATGAAACCTATGTATCTCCGGCATGTAATTTTGAGAGCATTTTGAATAATAAACTGTCAACATAATTATGGAGTCAGCAGCTCTCTTTCAGAATAATTCTCCACTTTCCAGGACACTCTTCTCTTCTCCTCTGCTGGGACCTCCAGTGACATGTAGCACTTGGCATCCATCTCTAAAGCCGTCTTTTATGAGAACGTAATGGGGGTGAAAATTCAACTGGATCTGCTCCTGGACATCAACATTACACCCACTTTGCAATGCTTTCCCACCCGTGTGCTGATTCTCTTTTTCACATGTAGACTCATTCTGAATTATACTCTGGCTTTTTACACTAACCTCGCAGGGTGACGGCAACAGGGGCCTGAAGATAGGCATCGTTTACATTTAGTGTCAGTTTAAGTCCCTTGAGAGTGGGAAAAAGAGACCTTGCTGTCAAGGAGAATTAGGTCCTATATGTTCTTTCCCTTTCATCACTATGTACCTCTACTGTCTTGTGTTGACCTTTGCTGCGGCAGATGTCTAATGGAGAAGCTGCGTAGTCTCGGCTTCTCTTTTGCTTTGTCTCATTTTCCACCGATTGGGGTAAACGAATACACTTAAAATGGTTACAAAGGGGACTTGGTTGTCAACCTCTGCAGCTGCACCAATGGAAAAAGAACATTGTCTCTGAAATACATCCCACTGAGACCTGTGATCGGTCGCAGCCCTCCTTGAAACATGGGAAATACATTCTTGCTGCTCTGTAGTATTTCTTCCTGTAACTGTGTACTACCAATTTCATTTGCATTAAAAACTCTGCTGCATCGTAATATTCGTCTTCTGGTTCTCTTTGATCCTCCATACTTGCTTAAAAATCGCGCTGGATGAAATTCATCCCTGTATAGGAAGCCGCACCAGGTACTTCTCAAGTTGCAGCTTTTCTAAGCAATGGACTGAGAGGAGCCATTGAAGTGGTTTATAGCATTATGAGGGCTGTCTGTACCATGGTAGAGTTCCTCCTTAGTTTACCTGTTTTAGCGAAGAGTCTTTCCCTGCAAAGACTAAACAGATGTTAAATTTAAGAGTGTAAGTTTTCCTATGGTTTGAAGAGCACCAGTCACATGGTCCACGATAAGCGCGTTTGTGAGTCTTTGCAGGCTAGTGACCTGGATTTTTGGACGGAAAAGAAAAGTGGCCACCAAATGGCTTGGTTAATACAAGATTAACTTGAGCCCCAACTCCTTGAATGGCAGAGCAACTTTCAGGACAGGATGACTTTGCTTTTAGAGCACTTTGAAAGTTTGGCTCTTCCCGAGAAAGGTCTTCTCAACCTGAACTCCACATACCACCCTCCCTATTCAATGGAGCCTGTCTTCCCCAGGCTTTAGGGGTTTCAGTAACGATTATTCATTGAGACAAAAACTGGGAAAACTTTGCTAACCTGGCCATAAGTTATGGGTACTTTATAAGACAGAAAATATCATATTGCCTCTAGAGAAATCCATGACACGCCCACATCTTGAATACTGTATGCAGATGTGGTCGCCTCAACTCAAAAAACAGTAGGGGTATAGAACAGCTTTCCTATGAGAAGAGATTAATAAGACAGCATTCTGCCGAGTCTGAACGCTGATTGTCTGAGCTGGGGGCTAAACCTGGACCCTTTCTACTCCATCAGTCACCTGACAGCTTAGAGAGTTAAAGAGGCTGTAGGTCTCCTCCTGCAGCAACAGAACTGGCCTGTCCCCAAGAGCCCCTCCTTGCCACTGCGTCCTGGTGGCCTCTGATCAGGGCCCGGTGCCTGACAGACAATCATCTGCCCTACTCTGAAGAGGCTCGTCCCTGTGCTCATGTACATTTTTTTTTCTTGGAAAGGGACCTTGAAAGGTCATCGAGTCCAGCCCCCTGCCATCACTATCAGGACCAAGTACTGATTTTGCCCCAGATCCCCAAGTGGCTCCCTCGGGCATTGAACTCATAACCCTGGGTTTAGCAGGCCAATGCTCAAACCACTGAGCTATCCCTCCCCCACACTGAACCTGAGCCTGAATTCTCCCTCAGGCCTCAAGGGGAGACCTCGGGAAGGAGACTGGCTGCAGCAAACCAAGGGGGGTCTCTGAGATTGCCCCTGCCCTGCAGCCTGTCCTGCCTGGCCGTTGCCATGGACTCTCTGTGAGGTCACCGCCTCCCGACCTCTTTTGACCAATCAGCCGAGGTGCTGAAAAAGGCCCTTGTGATGTCACTGCCACACCCACCCCTGCACTGCAGGGCTAATGTCCTGCCCCTGGCCAGCCCCTTTGGGTGTTTGAGCTGCTCCCCCTGTATCACCCCCCCACTCACTCACTGTTAGCTCTGGGGATCAAACACGCTACACATGAAAACATCACAGGCTGCTCAATGTGCCACACTCAGGTTTTCAGAGATTTCTAGACTTTAAGGCCAGAAGAGACCATTAGATCATCTAATCTGTCCCACCCTGGATATCACAGGCCTCCTGTATAGCACAGTGGTTAGTTTGGGACCAAAGCACACTACAGAAAGGCATCTAGTCTTCATTGGAAGACGTCAAGAGATGGAGAAACCGCTACTTCCCCTGGTAGTTTGGTGGAAACTGATGCAGAGGGGGAAGGGAACTTGTCCAGAAGGAGTTTCCCCCTTTCTCAGTACTGATTTAGTTAGAAAACAGCCGTCCCTGTTGAGAAGGTCAGAGCCTCCAAGCGGTTTGGAACCTGTTCAGCCTGAACAATCTGGTTCTGGCCAAATTCTAGGCCCGGGAAACACTAAGTTAAGGTAGGAGTATTTTTCCCCCACTTAGGCCTTTGTCCCATAGAGTCACTGGGGACATTGGGGTTTGTGTCTCTTCATTTCCCTTTTCCCTTCTTCCCTCCCTCCACAGGCGAGGAGGGGGCTGAGGGTTCTCACAACTTGGAAAAGAGATGACTAAGGGGAGATATGATAGAGGTTTATAAAACGAAGACTGGTGTGGAGAAAATAAATAAGGAAGTGTTATTTACTCCTCCTCATAACACAAGAACTAGGGGTCACCAAATGAAATTAATAGGCAGGGTGGTTAAACACTGGAATAAATTGCCTAGGGAGGTTGTGGAATCTCCATCTCTGGAGATATTTAAGAGAAGGTTAGATAAATGTCTATCAGGGATTGTCTAGACAGTATTTGGTCCTGCCATGCGGGCAGGGGACTGGACTCGATGACCTCTCGTGGTCCCTTCCAGGCCTAGAATCTATGAATCTGTGAATCTATTTAAAATAAAAAAAAAAGAAAGTATTTCTTCACACAACTCTCAGTCAGTCTGTGGAACTCTTTGCCAGCGGATGTTGTGAAGGCCAAGACTATAACAGGGTTCAAAAAAAAAAAACCCCTAGATAAATTCACAGAGGATAGGTCCTTCAGGATAAATGGGGATGGTGTCCCTAGTCTCTTTTTGGCAGAAGCTTGGAAAGGGAGAAAGGGGATGGACCGCTCTTTGGAACAAAAGAACATAGGCATTGCTACAGAAGATCAGGCCTCTCTCCCACAGTGGACAGGGTAAACTCAAATTGTCCGCTCTCTATAACACAGATAAAGAGATATGCACAGCTGTTTGCTCCCCCAGGTATTAATTACTTACTCTCAGTTAATTAATAAACAAAAGTGATTTTATTAAGTATAAAAAGTAGGATTTAAGTGGTTTCAAACAATAACAAAGTATGTTACCAAGCAAAATAAAACAAAACACACAAGGCTAACTTAATACATTTAGGATCTAGTTACAAATACTAACTTCTCACCCTAGATGTTATCTCAGGTATAATGCTTTTCAGAAGAATGTTGTACTTTTGTCCTGGGTCCAGCAACCACTCACACCCCCGTAGTTCCAGTCCTTTCTTCCAGTTTCTTTCAGGCATCTCTTTGGGGTGGAGTGGCCAGCTCGTGAGCCAGCTGAAGACAAAATGGAGAGGCTTCCAGGGCCTTTTACATTCTCTCTCTTGTGGGCGGAAACCCATTTGTTCTTCTGTGCAAAATCACAGCAACAAGATGGAGTTTGTAGCCACCTGGGCAAGTCACATGTCCATGAATGATTCAGCTTTTTGCAGGCTGACGCCATTGTTTACATGTTAGTCTGAACGTTTCCAGGAAAGCTCAGATGTGGATTGGCGTCTCCCAAAGTCCATTGTTAGTTAAGTACTCCCAATTACTTGAAAAATACCTTGACAATATGTTGGCCAAACCTTTCTTATTTGTTTCCTACAGTAAACACTTTAAATTCAAGCAAAGAGCCAATGCTCATAACTTCAGATCTATTTACACTCATAAACATATTTCCATAAACATATAGAGCACAACGTCACATCCCCCATCAATCAGATCTACCTCCATTATTGGACGATAGCAAGCAAGCAAGAACGAAAGAACGAAAGAAAGAAACATTCAACAAGGTCTTTTGAATCCTTTTTTTTCTTTTTGTCCTAGAGATTACTGTCACTAAGACGCATAAATATACCAAATATGTATCATTAATTGTTCTGATTTCCAGTCCATTAAAAAAATATCACACTGAACATGGCTGGGATAACATTAATAATGCTGGTTTCCTTACTAGGATATGACCTCTACTTACAAACGAGTTCAGACCAACATCACAATGCGCTGCTTTGGTTTGTAAACTTTAGCAAGTCACCACTACTTGCTGATGATGAAATAAAAGTGTTTTTTTTTTATCAAAAGGAAACTCTAAACACCACCTCCTTACCAAGTCACCAACACTAATTGATGACTAAACAAAAGTGGTGGGTTTTTTACTCAAAACAAAACACAAACCACCACATCCTCCCCTGGTGGAAATCTACATTGTTCCACAGCCTTAATTGGAGATACACTAATTTAGACCAGACGAAAATCTGCACCTAGAATTACTTCTGCACATGAGAATGTAATAATTACCATGCTGGAAGAGAGTACCCTGTCTTAATGACTATCACTTACCAGCTGCTTCAGAAGTTAAGCACTGTGGGTGAGGTTTTTCACAGTTACCAAAGGGATTTAAATGCCAAAGTTCTAAGTAAAATTAATAGGCTCTAATGCCCACCTCCATGTCTTGCTCCGAAAATCCAAGCCTTAACTTCTAAACCAGGAAGAAATCAATGCCTGCAACTCAATAATGCGGGGGAAAGAAAAACAAAACCCCAAAACCCTTTCTACTTTTCAGAATCACAGAGTGTCTGTGCAAGAGGCAGTCCTAAATTAAAAGGATCCCTAACACATCGTATGAGTGGTTATGAAGAGAGCGAGTTGAACGGGGTTCTCATGTTCACATCGGAGAATTAGATAAAGCTGTTAGAAGACCCTGGAGTCATGAGTGATTATAGACAGTTTTTCAGGCTGCTGGAGGACTTGAGAGGCCATTTGTTCCTAATAGCCCAATTAGTTACAAACCAAACTTTGAGAACTCCTTCCATTCACAGAATTTATTTCATCTGTGCTTTTGATGATTAGTTTGTTCCTAACTCCACATGGGGTGAAGAGCACATCACACCCAGCACCTCTCTTTCCTCTGAAAACCGTATGGACCAGCTACATTCCTGGGATCATTCTACTGACTTCACTGATGCTGCAGCGGGATATTCAGAAGCCTTGATTGAAAACTGTCCAATGCAGTTCAGGAGAAGTGGTGAGTATGGGGATGTGTAATCACTATGACTGGTTTTATTGCTGACTCTCCCACTTGCTCCCTGTGTAACCTTCACCTCAATGTGCTTGTTCATAATAAACCACAGAAACCAGATCTCATTGTGATATTATGCTCGATGATTAGATGCTTCCTGAAATCAAAGGACTTCAAAGCACTTGAAGGTCATTAAAGTTGTGTGTGTCCACAGGGCTGCATTATTTTAATACTAGAATTTTTTCCAGGGATTACATGCCCCCAAATTGTGGATTAGAATTGAAGGACTCTCTCAACTGTGCCCTGACCAGACGGGAGTGGGGAATACTACCACCGACTCCACAGACAGGACAGACAGCACCTCTGGCTCTGCGCACACCGGCCCCACATGCCTCCAGAGGCGCTGCCCAGAGCCCCTGAGGAGGCTGCATGGTTGGTCAGTCTTGCAATTAATCACATCTAATCCCACAGCAATGTGACCGTTGAAGAAGTTCTCCTTATCTCTATCTGTCTTGTGCTTCTTCCTTATCTTTATTAGCTGAAGTATGTCACAAGACCCTGTGGTCTTGGCTACTCACGGATAGAAATGCAGTACCTGATGTTTCCCATTGATTTCACTGGTTTAGGATCTACCCTTAAACTTTAAAATCGATCTAAAAGGGAAATGCAAAGGTACAGTAACGGAAATCAAAAAGCCCCAAGGCTTTTTATCATAATTTTCTCAGAATTTTCTAAGGAGACCTCTGTATCATCACCTACCTTGTATGTGGGGAATTTCTTGGAATGGGGAACGGTGCTTGGAGAAGGACCTTTAGGGCTACCTGTTTGATCCAGCTTAGCTTTTCACAGAAGTAAGCGCTTCAGCTCCATTTCCGCCTCCTAGTGCTTCGCCTCTTTCCTCTCCTCTCTTCTGCTTCCAAGCGCTTTGCCTCTGCTTCCGCCTCCAGTCGCATCGTCTCTAAGAAGAAATTCCTTTCTTCCGCAGTTGGAACTCGGCATGGGTTAAGGGCATCCCTCCATCTTAGAATCATAGAATATCAGGGTTGGAAGGGCCCTCCGGAGGTCATCTAGTCAAACGCCCTGCTCAAAGCAGGACCAACTCCCAACTAAATCATCCCAGCCATGGCTTTGTCAATCCTGACCTTAAAAACCTCTAAAGAGGGAGATTCCACCACCTCCCTAGGTAACCCATTCCAGTGCTTCACCACCCTCCTAGTGAAAACGTTTTTCCTAATATCCAACCTAAACCTCCCCCACTGCAACTTGAGACCATAACTCCTTGTTCTGTCATCTGGTACCACTGAGAACAGTCTAGATCCATCCTCTTTGGAACCCCCTTTCAGGTACTTGAAAGCAGCTATCAAATCCCCCCTCATTCTTCTCTTCTGCAGACTAAACAATCCCAGTTTCCTCAATCTCTCCTCATAAGTCATGTGCTCCAGCCCACTAATCATTTTTCTTGCCCTCTGCTGGACTCTTTCCAATTTTTCCACATCCTTCTTGTAGTGTGGGGCTCAAAAGTGGACACAGTACTCCAGATGAGGCCTCACCAACGTCGAATAGAGGGGAATGATCACGTCCCTCGATCTGCTGGCAATGCTCCTACTTATACAGCCCAAAATGCCGTTAGCCTTCTTGGCAACAAGAGCACACTGTTGACTCATATCCAGCTTCTCCTCCACTGTAATCCCCAGATCCTTTTCTGCAAAACAGCTGCTTAGCCAGTTGTTCCCCACTGTCCTGTAGCAGTGCATGGGATTCTTCTGTCCTAAGTGCAGGACTCTGCACTTGTCCTTGCAGAACCTCATCAGGTTTCTTTTGGCCCAATACTCTAATTTGTTTAGGTCCCTCTATAACCTATCCCTACTCTCCAGCGTATCTACCACTCCTCCCAGTTTAGTGTCATCTGCAAACTTGCTGAGAGTGCAGTCCACGCCATCCTCCAGATCATTAATGAAGATATTGAACAAAACCAGCCCCAGGACCGACTCTTGGGGCACTCCGCTTGATACAGGCTGCCAGCTAGACATGGAGCCGTTGATCATTACCCATTGAGCCCAATGATCTAGCAAGCTTTCTTATAGTTCATTCATCCAGCCCATACTTCTTTAACTTGCCGGCAAGCATACTTTGGGAGACCATATCAAAAGCTTTCCTAAAATTAAGGAATAACACATCCACTGCTTTCCCCTCATCCACAGAGCCAGTTATCGCTTCACAGAAGGAAATTAGGTTAGTCAGGTGTTTCAGAATTGATTCCTTGAGGACCTGCTCCATGATTTTTCCAGGGACTGAGGTGAGGCTGACTGGCCTGTAGTTCCTTGGATCCTCCTTCTTCCCTTTTTTAAAGATGGGCACTACATTAGCCTGTTTCCAGTCATCTGGGACCTCCGCGGATCGCCATGAGTTTTCAAAGATAATGGCCAAAGGCTCTGCAATCACATCCACCAACTCCTTTACTACCCTCGGATGCAGAGCCTCCGGCCCCATGGACTTGTGCTTGTCCAGCTTTTCTAAATAGTCCCGAACCACTTCTTTCTCCACAGAGGGCTGGTCACCTCCTCCCCAAGCTGTGCTGCCCAGTGTAGTAGTCTGGGAGCTGACCTTGTTCGTGAAGACAGAGGCAAACAAAGCATTGAGTACATTCGCTTTTTCCACAGCCTCTGTCACTAGGTTGCCTCCCTCATTCAGTAAGGGGCCCACACTTTCCTTAACCGTCCTCTTGTTGCTAACATACTGGAAGAAACCCTTCTTGTTACTCTTAACATCTCTTGCTAGCTGCAACTCCAAGTGTGATTTGGCCTTCCTGATTTCACTCCTGCATGCCTGAGCAATATTTTTATACTCCTCCATGGTCATTTGTCCAATCTTCCACTTCTTGTAAGCTTCTTTTTTGTGTTTAAGATCAGCAAGGATTTCACTGTTAAGCCAAGCTGGTTGCCAGCCATATTTACTATTCTTTCTACACATCGGGATGGTTTGTTCCTGCAACCTCAATAAGGATACTTTAAAATACAGCCAGCACTCCTTAATCCCTCATGTTAATCTCCCAGGGGATCCTGCCCATTGGTTCCCTGAAGGAGTCAAAAACTGCTTTTCTGTAGTCCAGGGTCCGTATTCTGCTGCTCTCCTTTCTTCCTTGCGTCAAGTTCCTAAACTCAACGATCTCATGGTCACTCCCAACCAGGTTCCCATCCACTTTTGCTTCCCCTACTAATTCTTCTGGTTTGTGAGCAGCAGGTCAAGAAGAGCTCTTCCCCTAGTTGGTTCCTCCAGCACTTGCACCAGGAAATTGTCCCCTACACTTTCCAAAAATGTCCTGGATTGTCTGTGCACCGCTGTATTGCTCTCCCAGCAGATATCAGGGTGATTAAAGTCTCCCATGAGAACCAGGGCCTGCGATCTAGTAACTTCTGTTAGTTGCCGGAAGAAAGCCTCGTCCACTTCATCCCCCTGGTCTGGTGGTCTACAGCAGACTCCCACCACAACATCACTCTTGTTGCTCACACTTCTAAAGTTAATCCAGAGACTCTCAGGTTTTTCTGCCGTTTCATTCCGGAGCTCTGAGCAGTCATACTCCTCTCTTACATACAGTGCAACTCCCCCACTTTTTCTGCCCTGCCTGTCCTTCCTGAACAGTTTATATCCATCTGTGACAGTATTCCAGTCCTCAAAAAGAACAGGAGTACTTGTGGGACCTTAGAGACTAACAAATTTATTAGAGCATAAGCTTTCGTGGACTACAGCCCACTTCTTCGGATGCTGTAGTCCACGAAAGCTTATGCTCTAATAAATTTGTTAGTCTCTAAGGTGCCACAAGTACTCCTGTTCTTTTTGCGGATACAGACTAACACGGCTGCTACTCTGAAACCTATTCCAGTCCTGTGAGTTATCCCACCAAGTCTCTGTTATTCCAATCACATCATCATTCCTTGACTGTGCCAGGACTTCCAGTTCTCCCTGCATTTGTATATTGGCACTTAAGGTAACTCGCTGATCATCCCAGTGTCTCAGTATGAGACAGGAGTCCTCCCCTCTTGCGCTCTCTTCCTGGTGCTTCCTCCCGGTATCCCATTTCCCCACTTTCCTCAGGGCTTTGGTCTCCTTGCCCCGGTGAACCTAGTTTAAAACCCTCCTCAGTAGGTTAGCCAGCTTGCTTGTGAAGATGCTCTTCCCTCTCTTAGTTAGGTGGAGCCCTCTCTTAGTTAGGTGAGAGAGGCAGGTCCACGATATGGGGAAGGGAAGGAGTATGGTGCACAGGGAGGATAGGAGACAGTTTCCATTCAAGGCTAATGAATATCCCAATGCAGCATCAGTGAAGTCAGTAGAATGATCCCAGGAATGTAGCTGACCCATAAAGATTTCAGAGGAAAGAGCTGCAGGGCGTAATGTGCACCTCACCCCATGTGGAGTTAGAAACAAACTGATAGTCAAAAACAGAGAGGAAAAAAATTACATCCATTGAAGGAGTTTTCTCAAAGTTTGGTTTGTAACTAACTGGGCTATCAGGAACAAATGCATCTCAAGTCCTCCAGCAGCCTAAAACACTGAGGGCTTCTAAGCACTTTAACTTATTCTCCTCTGTGAACTAGAGAAGTCCTATTCAAGTCGCGCTCTCCATAACCATTCAGACGATGTGCTAGAACTGAATCTTGCACATATATTCTGTGATTCATAACAACGGGAAGGGTTTTTGATTATTGCTGGGATTCTATTTCAACTTTTTTTTCCATTTTTGAGTTGCAGGCATTGATGTCTGCATGGTTGAGAAGTTAAGGCTTGTATTTGCAGAGCAAGACATGTATTTGGGACCATAAATCGTATTTCTTTAAATTGGAATGTGGGCATTCAAATCCCTTATGTAGCTCTGAAAAATGTCATCCCCAATTTTTAATTTTGAGTTTAGGAAGAAACTCCCTAAGTTTCCTACATAAAGGACCAATTCATTTTTCTTCTGCTTTCTTTTGAAGCAGCTGGTAAGTGACATTCATTAAGAGAGGATACTGCAATAGATCGTCTTTTCCAGCATGGCAATTGTTATGTTCTCATGTGCAGAAGTAATGATATGTGCAGATCCTTATCTGGTCTAACTTAGCGTAGCTCCAGCGAAGCCAGTGCAACAGAGCAGATCTACACCCGGGGAGGAGGTGGTGCTGAGTGGGTTTCTTTGTAAAAAGAAAAAAAATACCACTTTTGTTCTTCCATCAGCCACTATTGGAGCCTCGCTAAGGTTTACAAATCAAAGCACCCACTGCAATGCTGGACTGAACTTGTTTGTAAGTGGAAGTTACATCCTAACAAGGAAACTAGCATTATTAATGCTTCCCAGCCATGTTCTCCATGATAAATTTTTTTAATGAAAATGTGAATCCCGAGCATTAGTGATAAATACTCTAGACATTGATATTTCTTCAAAACAGTAGTTTTTAAGGACAAAGGACGTAACAAGGATTCAAACGAGCTGGTTAAGGTTTTCTTTCTTGCTTGCTTTCCATGTCCTCAATTGCAATAGGAGCGGATCATTAAAGTGATGGAGGCACATGTGGTCATAGAAGCTGATAATATTATGGAGGAATATAGGGTTATGGGGATGCCGCTGTTTACTGGCAATTATATGATCCCTTTGGGACCCATTTTGGTATACCCTTGCAGCTTGACTGTGGACCTCTGATAACTTCTTTCTGGGAATGGTTTAACAACCAGTTATGCACCACCTTTTAGTATCTCCATTTAGGTTGTATTTCGCTAGTGTGTTTATGAGAAAGTCATGCAAGAAAATATCAAAACCTTATTAAAATTCAGATATATCACATCTACCGCATGCCCCCTATCCACAAGGCTTGTTACCTTGTCAAATAAGCTATTAGCTTGTTTGATGCAATTTGTTCTTGATAAATCCATGCTGACAATTACTTATCATTTCTTATAAAATTCTAGGGATCTGCAAATTGATCCCTTCATTATTTGCTCCATTGTCTTTCCTGACTCCTGCAGATGACTTTATTCTTGTGTAATTTATCTCTATGGACAAAACAGATGCACTCAGGTGTATTTCCAATATCCTTCTGAAATCAACTTTAGGTCATGTCATTTGACCAAGGAGTGGACATTGCTGCCGACCGGTTGATGAACACATGTGAGCAAAAACTTAGAGGATTCATTGAATTGAGTTGTATTGGTGTAACGATATCGCAAATCCCAGTATGAGGCTGAATTCTTTCTGCCCCATTTCCTAGATCTTCTCAGCTCATCTCCAGCATTGCAAAGTGAGTACAAAATTGGTGTCAAGGAGCAGAGCTGGTTGAATTTACACCTTCCACTAGGTTGTCATAAAATTTGGCTTTCTAGATGGATGCTAAGTGCTACATGTCACTGGGGGTCCCAGCAGAGCAGAACAGAAGAATATCCTGGAAAAAGGAGAATTATTCTGAAAGAGGGCTGCTAGCTCCATAATTAAGTTTCTGCAGAGTCTCTGATGGAGAGTTAATTTCTCAAAATGACATGCCAGAGATACATGGGTTTGAACATTCATACCCCACTCATGGAGAAAATTGAAATTGACAGACTTGTAATTCCTTTGGAGAAGTATTATCCTTATGTTTAAGAAGACGCAGTGAAAGTGGATCACAAGATTAGCCATTTTTTTTATTGTTGATGCTGAGATCCAAGGATGCAAACATTTTGTAACCAGACATGTTACTAACCTTGTCTTGTAAGACAGTGTAACAGGGATCGACCTAGAACTCAGCCTGTGATAGGAGGAGTCAGAAGTATTGGGTTGTATTTCTGTTTCTGCAACTGACCTCGAACTCAAGATTTCCAAGCAGCTCGCAAACACTCACTGGGGTTTCACACACGCAAAGGGTTGCATTATCAGAATATTAATAAATTGTTGTGGGGATTAGACACCTCTGCATTCAGTAATAGAGTCGTTATAAAAAATGAAGGCCGCGGTCTCTCGTATCATTCTTTTAGTCAAGTTATTATATGGAACCCACTCTTAAGGCAATCTTTTACAGTATAAACAACCTTCTGGTTAGACAGGAGTGTTTTCTGAAAGATGCCCTTTGGTTGGTCATACTTTCTGTCAAATCTCATCACACAGCCATCTCCTCCTTCCGCAAGAATGCATGATTTTCATCTCTCCTGGTCCTATTGCTGGTCTCAGTCAGCTGCATTGTCTTACAAGACCTCCATTTCTTGGCTGGTCATAAATGGAGAGATGGTTTCTGATAGAGTACAGGTTCCAAGATTTAACTCAAACCCTTTCTGTAAAAGAGCACTGCTTTCTTTCACTCTCCGCCATCCCTGGACTTGACGCATGAGCAAATTCGATGTAGGAAGCCCTTTGAGACAGCATCGGTGACCCAAATGGATTTCCAATGTTAGGTCAAGCTGCACTCACCATAGGGTGAAACTCACCCCTGGACAGAGGGTCGTCACAAAGGCCTATTCTCTACTTAAATTCCTCATAACACCAAGTTTATAAGTTTAATGTGGGACTAAAGTTGTTTATAAGCATTGTAGTATCCCCCGGGCCAAAGGGTGAATTTCAGACTTACGGTCCTGACAGGAAACACACTTGAGGCAATGAATGATTCTCACTGATTTAAAAGGGAATTGGATCTGACCCACTGGGGATGAGGCTGGTAGGAATGCAAAAAAGTGGCTCCCTCCTTCCTAGCAGGTTTACAATGAACTGCCCAATGCCCCAAACGACGACCAGTATGAATGGAAAGGACCAAACTGGATTCCTTTCATCAGGGCTTGTTGTGCTACTGATGCTGCTCAGAATCAACATTCATTGTCATTGCAGCCACAAAAATGTCAGTGGAGTAATACAAGGAATGCAGTTGGCCTATACAATTTGAAGATGAAAGAAAGATGAAGCGTGCAACATGTATGTCACGCCCCCTGAGGCTGCGATTAGCCCAAACATTGCAACCCCTGAGGAAAACAGCTCCATCCAAAGGAGGACATAGCAAGGCAATCAAGTTTGTTTCGTAACTAATGAGGACCTCCTCCACAAACGGCATCGCAGATCCTCCAGGCAGTCCTAGGGACTGTATAAAAGCACACAAGACTCAGCGCTTTTCTAAACACTTCTCCGGACTTCATCTCCTCGGTGAATTAGGTAAGTCCATTGTGACTCGATCTCTTTCTAACCATAGAGATGTTGAAGTCGGGTCCATTTTTATTTAGGACTGAATCTTGCACTTATTTGCTATAATTGTTTCAGGGTCAGTTTTCTTCCATAATTAGTTTGTGCGGTTACTCAGTTGCAGGTGCGAGAGTATTCACGATTCAAAGCTGATCGGGGAGCTTAGGAGCAACATGTGCAATTGGGAAACATAATTCCTATTAACCTGAAATAGATATAGGGCATTTACATCTTTTCATTAACTTTAGAAGGTCGCTTAACCATTTTTCACTTAGCGATATTAGGAAAAACCTTGTTCAGGTTAGTCCAGAAAGGGCCAATTCGGTGGTCTTCTACTTTATGCTGAAGCAGCTGTTACTCCTCACTACTGGAGATAGAAGAATGGAATAAGCTGACAAGTGGCGTGCTCCAATCTAGTGATTCCTATGTTCTTCTGAGCAGAAATACCCATCGAAAGTGCTTCTCCTCAGACGGTGTAATTCAGTGTACTGAGTTTTGAAGCCTTTCTTCCACCTGCCCTTGTACCTGCTCTTCACTTTAGTCCCTGTTGTGTCTTTCAGGTTTACCTCCATCCCAGAAAGATGACTTTCTCCAGCCTGTGCTATCCAGAATGCGGGGTGGCCCGGCCCTGTCCAGTCACAGGCACCTGCAACGAGCCGTGCGTTAGGCAGTGCCCTGACTCCGAAGTGGTGATCAGACCCTCACCGGTGGTTGTGACCATCCCAGGACCTATTCTCAGCAATTTCCCTCAGCACAGCGCAGTGGGAGCTGTAGGAGCACCTGTGGTCGGACCCGGTTTCGGGGGCTCATTCGGTCATGGGGGAAACGGCTATGGAGGCCTTTACGGAGGATTGTACGGTTTAGGGGGATACGGTGGTTACGGCGGCCATTACGGTTATGGGGGATTATGGGGCCATGGGGGATACTGCGGTTACCCAGGTCTTTATGGTTACGGGGGATTATGGGGATATGGGGGATATGGCCGTAGGTATCTCTGTGGACGCTGTGGGACATGCTAAACCCAGCAGGAACATCCGTGGAAAACGAACAGCAAGATACAGATCCACCCCTGATCTTTTGGGCATGGCTTTCAGAAGTGCTGTGCCAACATGGCTCCCTTTGAACTCAGTGGGAGCTGTGTGTGCTCAGCACTTTGCTCTGATAGCCATGCTGCATTTCTAAGGTTACGCTTTATGACTCTTTCTGCCAATGTTTTCCCAGCCACGTGCTGATTTCTTTCTTCCTATGTGGACTCATTCTGAATTGCACGCAGGCTGTTTACAACAGCCCTACAGTGTGCGGGATATAGGGGCCTTAAGATAGGCATCAGTTATGTTAATTATCACTTTAAGTCCCCTGAGAGTGCGAAAAAGAGACCTTGCTGTCAAGGACAATTAGGCCCAAGATGTTCTATGGTTTCCACCAACACGTACCTCTAGCGTCTTTGTCCTTTGCTACGGCAGATGTCTAAGGGAGAAGCTGCATAGTCTCTGCTTCTCTTTGGCTTTGTCTCATTTCCCACCGACTGGGGTAAAACAATACACTTCAAATGGGTACAAAGGGGACTTGGTTGTCAACCTCTGTAACTGCAACAATGCAAAAAGAACAATGTGTCTGAAATACATCCCACTGAGGCCCATGATCAGTCGCAGCCCTCCTTGAAACACTGGAAATACATTCTTTCTGCTCTGTAGTATTTCTTCCTGCAACTGTGTACTGCCAATTTCATTTGCATTAAAAACTCTGCTGCATCATAATATTGGTCTTCTGGTTCTCTTTGTTCCTCCCTACTTGTTTAACAATCACGCTGGATGAAATTCATCCCTGTATAGGAGGCAGCACCAAGTACTTCTCAAGTTGCACCTTTTCGAAGCCATGGAGTGATGGGAGCCATTGAAGTGCTTCACAGCATTATGAGGGCCGTCTGTACCAGGGTGGAGATCCTCCTGGCATTACCTGTTTTAGCAAAGAGTCTTTCCCTGCAAAGACTAGACAGATCATTAATTATGGGTACTTTATAAGACTTAAAAATATCATGGTGCCTCTAGATATATCCATGGTACACCCACAGCTTGAATATTGCATGCAGATGTGGTCGTCCCATCTCTTAGCATTGGCCATTGATGAAAGACAGGTTACTGGGCTAGATGGACCTTTGGTCTGATCCAGTTGGGCTTTTCCAATGTTCTTAATTTCTTCTCAGGAGCCCTCAGCCAAAACCAATCCCAGTTTCCATTTCTATGGAATGGAATGTTCCATAGCTAAGGATGAATGTTCAAACTGATGTATCTCTGGCATGTCATTTTGTTGAGCATTTTGAAAAATTAACTCTCCATCAGAGACTCTGCAGAAACTTAATTATGGAGCTAGCAGCCCTCTTTCAGAATAATTCTCCTTTTTTAGGATATTCTTCTGTTCTGCTCTGCTGGGACCCCCAGTGACATGTAGCACTTAGCATCCATCTAGAAAGCCAACTTTTATGACAACTGTTGTCAGATGCTACCGGTGTGGTGCTTCTGCTTTCTCCTGTTGATATCACTCGGCTGCGTGCGTGTGTTCCCTCTGTGTGCTGCCCCAGCTGTGCGCAGATAGCTGACACCGCAAACCCGACGAGAACCCCCAATAACCACAGAGTCTAGTTAGATGCAAAGTCACTTCGACTAGGTTTATTGCGATCTCGGACACAATGGCAGTTCCCTGTAGATTACTTAGTCTACCGGGCATACTACGAGAAACTGCCTCTTGGCAAGGACCCGGCTCAGTGGCGGGACTTTCCACTGCCCCCGTGGCCGGACAAAGACACCACCCCAGGGATACATTTTTATACACAGGTACAAACAAGTTACACATCACTCCTGACGTATTGAGGTGCCACCCCTCTACGTAGCAAGGTACAACCCCTCTACACAGTAAGGTGCCGCCTCTCACCTTGTACATGTTGGTTCGATCAAAACAACTCTATTCATCATTTTACCCTTTTGCCCCTGTCATTGGGATGGGTCGGACTGTTCCATGTTATCTGTGGAATGTTCCAGTATTGGAGTGTTCTGATATCTGGTGTCCAGGACCTTTTAGCTATGTCTCTTTTTGCAGCCTCAGCCCTTTCCTTGCCAGCTTCTGTGAGCAGGGCCTGCCTCTGGCTCACAGCTTAACTTTGCTTTATGTTAGCGAAGTCTTGACCATTACTTTAGTTCAGGCCTTAGGCCTCATACCAGGCCTCTGATACCAAGGTTTATATTTCAGGGCCTCCTCTTACTACAACAACCTAGTGAGAGGTGTAAATTCAACCAGCTCTGCTCCTTGACACCAATTTTGGACTCACTTTGCAATGCTGGAGATGAGCTGAGAAGATCTAGGAAATGGGGCAGAAAGAATTCAGCTTCATACTGGGATTTGCGATTTCGTTACACCAATACAACTCAATTCAATTAATCCTCTAAGTTTTTGCTCACATGTGTTCATCAACCTGTCGGCAGCAATGTCCACCCCTTGGTCAAATGACATGACCTAAAGTTCATTTCAGAAGGATATTGCAAATACACCTCAGTGCACCTGTTCTGCCCATAGAGATAAATTACGCAACAATAAAGTCATCTGCAGGAGTCAGGAAAGACAATGGAGCAAATAATGAAGGGATCAATTTGCAGATCCCTAGAAAATAATAAGAAATGATAAGTAATTGTCAGCATGGATTTATCAAGAACAAATTGCATCAAACAAGCTAATAGCTTATTTGACAGGGTAACAAGCCTTGTGGACAGAGGGCATGCGGTAGATGTGATATATCTGAATTTTAAAAGGTTTTGATATTTTCTTGCATGACTTTCTCATAAACACACTAGTGAAATACAACCTAAATGGAGCGACTAAAAGGTGGTGCATAACTGGTTGGTAAACCATTCCCAGAGAGAAGTTATCAGAGGTCCACAGTCAAGCTGCAAGGGTATACCAAAATGGGTCCCAAAGGGATCAGTATAATTGCCAGTAAACAGCGGGATCCCCATAACCCTATATTCCTCCATCACATTATCAGCTTCTATGACCACATGTGCCTCCATCACTTTAATGATACGCTCCTATTGCAATTGAGGACATGGAAAGAAAGAAAGAAAGAAAGAAAGAAAGAAAGAAAGAAAGAAAGAAAGAAAGAAAGAAAACCTTAACCAACTCATTTGAATCCTTGTTACGTCCTTTGTCCTTAAAAACTACTTTTTTGAAGAAATATCAATGTCTAGAGTATTTATCACTAATGCTCGGGATTCACATTTTCATTAAAAAAACTTATCCTGGAGAACATGGCTGGGATAGCATTAATAATGCTAGTTTCCTTGTTAGGATGTAACTTCCACTTACAAACAAGTTCAGTCCAGCATCGCAGTGGGTGCTTTGATTTGTAAACTTTAGCGAGGCTTCAATAGTGGCTGATGAAAGAACAAAAGTGTTTTTTTTTTCTTTTTACAAAGAACCCCACTCAGCACCACCTCCTCCCCGGGTGTAGATCTGCTCTGTTGCACTGGCTTTGCTGGAGCTACGCTAAGTTAGACCAGATAAGGATCTGCACATATCATTACTTCTGCACATGAGAACATAACAATTGCCATGCTGGGAAAGACGATCTATTGCAGTATCCTCTCTTAATGAATGTCACTTACCAGCTGCTTCAAAAGAAAGCAGAAGAAAAATGAATTGGTCATTTATGTAGGAAACTTAGGGAGTTTCTTCCTAAACTCTAAATTAAAAATTGGGGATGACATTTTTCAGAGCTACATAAGGGATTTGAATGCCCACATTCCGATTTAAAGAAATAGGATTTATGGTCCCAAATACATGTCTTGCTCTGCAAATACAAGCCTTATCTTCTCAACCATGAAGAAATCAATGCCTGCAACTCAAAAATGGAAAAAAAATTGAAATAGAATCCCAGCAATAATCAAAAACCCTTTCCGTTGTTATGAATCACAGAATATATGTGCAAGATTCAGTTCTAGCACATCGTCTGAATGGTTATGGAGAGCGCGACTTGAATAGGACTTCTCTAGTTCACAGAGGAGAATAAGTTAAAGTGCTTAGAAGCCCTCAGTGTTTTAGGCTGCTGGAGGACTTGAGATGCATTTGTTCCTGATAGCCCAGTTAGTTACAAACCAAACTTTGAGAAAACTCCTTCAATGGATGTAATTTTTTCCTCTCTGTTTTTGACTATCAGTTTGTTTCTAACTCCACATGGGGTGAGGTGCACATTACGCCCTGCAGCTCTCTTTCCTCTGAAATCTTTATGAGTCAGCTACATTCCTGGGATCATTCTACTGACTTCACTGAGGCTGCAATGGGATATTCGGTAGCCTTGAATGGAAACTGTCCAGTGCAGTTCAGGAGAAGTGGTGAGTATGGGGATGAGTAATCACTATGACTGGTTTTATTGCTGACTCTCCCACTTGCTCCCTGTGTTACCTTCATCTCAATGTCCTCATTCACCTCTGCATAAACCAGATCTAATGGAGAGATTATGCTCAATGATCACATTCTTTGATGGGATTAAATGCCCAGGGAAATGACCTGCAAGCCATGCCCCAGACAGCTCTGCTGATAACCTGAATTCAGCCTCTTGTGTGTGCCGAGCTAGTTCTTAATTCCATAATCACATACCAGCTTTCCACAGACTCCTGCCTCCAAGAGTCATGCTGTTTCCTTCCCTCACCCTTGCTGGCTCCTATCCTCCCTGTGCACCATACTCCTTCCCTTCCCCATATCATGGACCTGCCTCTCTCCCACTTCTTGGACCTAGTCTTCTGCTCTACTCCGCACTGATTAGGCCTGAGCTCGAGTATTGTATGTAGTTCTGGGTGCCACATTTCAAGAAAGATGTGAACAAATTGGAGAAAGTCCGAAGAAGAGCAAAAAAACCCCGATTAAAGGTCTAGAAAATATGACCTATGAGGGAAGACTGAAAAAAGTGTGTTTCTTTAATCTGAAGACACCACTCAGAGGGGACATGAATACAATTTTTGAGTTCCTAAAAGGTTGCTAGAAGGAAGAGGGAGAAACATTATCTTTAATCTTTGAGGATAGGCCAATAAGCAACGGGCTTAATTTACAGCAAGCGCAGTTTGGGTTGCACATTAGGAAAAACTTCCTAAGTGTCAGGGTAGTTAAGTACTGGAGTACATTGCCTATGGAGGTGCCTATCTGCCATTGGAGATTTTAAGAGCAGGTTAGAGAAACACCTGTCAGGAATGGTTTAGATAATACTGAGTCCTGCCTTGAGTGCAGGGGACTGGACTAGAAGACTTCTCGAGGTCCCTTCCCATCTTACTCTTCTACAATTCTGTAATTCTTGTATAAAAGACCCTGGATAGCACATGGTTTGATATTGCAACAACTGCAGATGAAAAGATTACATTTCCCACTACATTTTTCCTCATTTCCCAACACATTGTGGCTCTCCATTCCCGGAAGATGAACATATTCCACTAATCAATTTTTGTTATTTGACTACACAAAAGGAAAAATGTATCCAGACCATTCTGCCTCTTTAAGGACATGATATAGTTCTGAGGTGGTGAGGTCTATATTTCAGACCAGACTTATGAACCCCTCCTTGGAATGGAAGAACACAGGCATTGCTACAGAAGATCAGGCCTCTCTCCCACAGTGGTCAGTACCAGATGCTTCACAGGGAGGGCAAAAATCCAGCAGAACACAGGTTTGGGATCACCTGCTATTAGAAATGAAAGGTGGCGGGTGTAGCTCCCTTTTATGGACCCAGCCAGCCAGTTAGCTATAAAATACCTCTTAGTAGCTGTTCTCTACTTCCTTTACCTGTAAAGCGTTAAAAGTCACTGCTATGCAGAGGGCAAAGGAAGTGAGTGAGCACCTGGCCAAAAGAGCCCATGGGAAAGCTAGAACTTTTGAAAATTGAGAAAAAACGTCCCTTTTGTCTGTCGGTTGTTCTCGGGCAGAGGCAGACAGGGCTGCAACTATGCTGTAAGAAGCTTGGGGCCAGGTATGAAAAATCATCAGTATCATACCTACAAACTACTCATTTGAAACGCCAGATATATAAGTAGATCAGGAAATGTCTAGGAAAACGTATTCAGGTTTATCTCCTTTTATTTTTTTATGGCTTGTGGACTCCTCTGTGCTAAGCTCAAATGCTTTTGTTTTGCTTGTAACCTTTCAGCTTGACCTCAAGACAGTTATTTTTGATTAATCCTTGTCAGTGTGTGTTTTTTTATCTAGCAATAGCCTGAGTTTCCAGATGTATTTTCTTTCTTTTTCTTTTTAATAAAATTCACCTTTTTTAAGAGCAGGAATGGGTACTTGTGTCCTAAGAGGTTTGTGCACATGTTGTTTAATTAGCGGGTGGCAACAACTGATTTCCTTTGGTTTTTTTTCTCAACTCTTCCTGGGGGTGTGTGAAAGGGCTTGAGGGTACCCCACAGGAAGGAATTCCCACGTGTCCCTTCCTGGGTCCTCAAATGGGGTTTGTACTTGGGTGGTGGCAGCATCTCCTCATCCAAGGTAGGAGAAAAGCTGTAACCTTGGGAGTTTAATACAAGCCTGGAGTGGCCAGTATTAATTTTTAGAATCCTTGTGGGTCCCCACTTTCTGCAGTCCAAGTGCCAGAGTGGGCATCAACCTTGACATGGTGGCAGAGTGGTGGGATCATTTTGAACCAGAAGCACAGACCTCAGGATTTTAAAAGGACACGTTTTTCCTTTTGGCAACCTGGAAAGCCAGGGAGGTTCCGCCCCCCCCTTCTTTTCTTTGCTGCCTGAGGGGGAACAGGCATGCAAAGGGTTCAGCCTGCCAAGCCAGGGAGTCCAACAAGCAGTTTATTTTTTTTCTAGGTTCGTGGCAACAAAATAGCTAGGCTAGAATAGAGCCGCCTGTGCATGAGGTTGCGGTCGGGCACCGAAATCCTAGAGCAACTAGTCTTCCCAAAGCAGCACACCACAGAGAAGAGAGACGCAGATCAAGCCCAGACATCCAGCTCCATGACAGAAATGCAAGGAGGGCATGGGGGACTGGAGACTTCCCAGGAGAGAAGGGTCAGCCCTCCCCAACATGAGATCCCAGTGCCAAGATGGCAGGGCAGAGACGGGCTCCACCTAAGAAAGAGAGGGAAGAGCATCTTCACAAGCAAGCTGGCTAACCTACTGAGGAGGGTTTTAAACTAGGTTCACTGGGGCAAGGAGACCAAAGCCCTGAGGTAAGTGGGGAAATGGGATACTGGGAGGAAACACCAGGAAGAGAGCGCAAGGACGGGAGGACTCCTGTCTTATACTGAGACACTGGGATGATCAGTGAGTTACCTTAAGTGCCAATATACAAATGCAAGAAGCCTGGGAATGAAGCAGGGAGAACTGGAAGTCCTAGCACAGTCAAGGAATGATGATGTGATTGGAATAACAGAGACTTGGTGGGATAACTCACAGGACTGGAATACTGTCATGGACGGATATAAACTGTTTAGGAAGGACAAGCAGGGCAGAAAAAGTGGGGGAGTTGCACTGTATGTAAGAGAGGAGTATGACTGCTCAGAGCTCCGGAATGAAACGGCAGAAAAACCTGAGAGTCTCTGGATTAACTTTAGAAGTGTGAGCAACAAGAGTGATGTTGTGGTGGGAGTCTGCTGTAGACCACCAGACCAGGGGGATGAAGTGGACGAGGCTTTCTTCCGGCAACTAACAGAAGTTACTAGATCGCAGGCCCTGGTTCTCATGGGAGACTTTAATCACCCTGATATCTGCTGGGAGAGCAATACAGCGGTGCACAGACAATCCAGGACGTTTTTGGAAAGTGTAGGGGACAATTTCCTGGTGCAAGTGCTGGAGGAACCAACTAGGGGCAGAGCTCTTCTTGACCTGCTGCTCACAAACCAGGAAGAATTAGTAGGGGAAGCAAAAGTGGATGGGAACCTGGTTGGCAGTGACCATGAGTTCGTCGACTTCAGGAACTTGACATAAGGAAGAAAGGAGAGCAGCAGAATACGGACCCTGGACTACAGAAAAGCAGATTTTGACTCCTTCAGGGAACCGATGGGCAGGATCCCCTTGGAGAATAACATGAGGGATTAAGGAGTGCAGGAGAGCTGGCTGTATTTTAAAGAATCCTTATTGAGGTTGCAGGAACAAACCATCCCGATGTGTAGAAAGAAAGAATAGTAAATATGGCTGGCAACCAGCTTGGCTTAACAGTGAAATCCTTGCTGATCTTAAACACAAAAAAGAAGCTTACAAGAAGTGGAAGATTGGACAAATGACCAGGGAGGAGTATAAAAATATTGCTCAGGCATGCAGGAGTGAAATCAGGAAGGCCAAACTTGGAGTTGCAGCTAGCAGGAGATGTTAAGAGTAACAAGAAGGCTAATGTAGTGCCCATCTTTAAAAAAGGGAAGAAGGAGGATCCGAGGAACTACAGGCCAGTCAGCCTCACCTCAGTCCCTGGAAAAATCATGGAGCAGTCCTCAAGGAATTAATTCTGAAACACCTGACTAACCTAATTTCCTTCTATGAAGCGATAACTGGCTCTGTGGATAAGGGTAAAGCAGTGGATGTGTTATTCCTTGACTTTAGCAAAGCTTTTGATATGGTCTCCCACAGTATTCTTGCCATCAAGTTAAAGAAGTTCCATGTCTAGTTGGCAGCCGGTATCAAGCCGAGTGCACCAAGAGTCGGTCCTGGGGCTGGTTTTGTTCAATATCTTCATTAAATATCTGGAGGATGGCGTGGCCTGCACTCTCAGCAAGTTAGCAGATGACACTAAACTGGGAGGAATGGTAGATACGCTGGAGGGTAGGGATGGGATACAGAGGGACCTAGAGGATTGGGCCAAAAAACCTGGTTCTCATCGGAGACTTTAATCACCCTGATATCTGCTGGGAGAGCAATACAGCGGTGCACAGACAATTTAAATTAGAGAATTGAGCCAAAAGAACCCTGATGAGGTTCAACAAGGACAAGTGCAGAGTCCTGCACTTAGGACAGAAGAATCCCATGCACTGCTACAGGACAGTGGGGAACAACTGGCTAAGCAGCTGTTTTGCAGAAAAGGATCTGGGGATTACAGTGGAGGAGAAGCTGGATATGAGTCAACAGTGTGCCCTTGTTGCCAAGAAGGCTAACGGCATTTTGGGCTGTATAAGTAGGAGCATTGCCAGCAGATCGAGGGACGTGATCATTCCCCTCTATTCGACGTTGGTGAGGCCTCATCTGGAGTACTGTGTCCACTTTTGAGCCCCACACTACAAGAAGGATGTGGAAAAATTGGAAAGAGTCCAGCAGAGGGCAACAAAAGTGATTAGGGGTGTGGAGCACATGACTTGTGAGGAGAGACTGAGGAAACTGGGATTGTTTAGTCTGCAGAAGAGAAGAATGAGGGGGGATTTGATAGCTGCTTTCAAGTACCTGAAAGGGGGTTCCAAAGAGGATGGATCTAGACTGTTCTCAGTGGTACCAGATGACAGAACAAGGAGTTATGGTCTCAAGTTGCAGTGGGGGAGGTTTAGGTTGGATATTAGGAAAAACATTTTCACTAGGAGGGTGGTGAAGCACTGGAATGGGTTTCCTAGGGCAGTGGTGGAATCTCCCTCTTTAGAGGTTTTTAAGGTCAGGATTGACAAAGCCCTGGCTGGGATGATTTAGTTGGGAATTGGTCCTGCTTTGAGCAGGGGGTTGGACGAGATGACCTCCAGAGGGCCCTTCCAACCCTGATATTCTATGATTCTAAGATGGAGGGATGCCCTCACCCATGCCAAGTTCTAACTGGGGAAGAAAGGAATTTCTTCTTAGAGATGAAGTGCCTGGAGGCGAAAGCAGAGGCAAAGCGCTTGGAAGCAGAGGAGAGGAGAGGAGAGGAAAGAGGCGAATCGCTTGGAGGTGGAAATGGAGCTGAAGCGCTTACTTCTGTGAAAAACTAAGCTGGGTCAAACAGGTAGCCCTAAAGGTCCTTCTCCAGGTACCGTTCTCCATTCCAAGAAATTCCCCACATACAAGGTAGGTGATGATACAGAAGGCTCCTTAGAAAATTTTGATAAAATTATGATAAAAAGCCTTGGGGCTTTTGATTTCCGTTCCTGTACCTTTGCATTTCCCTTTTAGATTGATTTTAAAGTTTAAGGGTAGATGCTGAGCCAGTGAAATCAATGGGAGACATCAGCTACTGCATTTCTATCCCTGAGTAGCCAAGACCACAGGGTCTTGTGACCTACTTCAGCTAATAAAGATAAGGAAGAAGAAGAACAGGAGTACTTGTGGCACCTTAGAGACTAACAAATTTAGTCTCTAAGGTGCCACAAGTACTCCTGTTCTTCTTTTTGCAGATACAGACTAACACAGCTGCTACTCTGAAAGATAAGGAAGAAGCACAAGACAGATAGAGATAAGGAGAACTTCTTCTATGGTCACATTGCTGTGGGATTAGATGTGATTAATTGCAAGACTGACCAACCTACAGAATGCTGCAGGACTCTTCTCTGACAGAAAGCTTTTCAGCCATTATTGGAATGATTTTTAAAATGGAAAGTACGCCTCCAGCAGGATTGGTTCCAACCCGAGCAGCATCAAATGCCTTAGCTCAGTTTGAAGGCACAGAAGTCAATGAAGTCTATGGATCTCTACTAATGTCCAGTGGCTCAGCGTCTGCCCCTTGAGCGTTACAGGGACTGTTTGTTAAAGAAAGGGAAACGTAAAACATTTTTGAATGAAAATCAAATAGCCCCAAATTGTGAGGCTAGGAATCATCACTAAGTATTGGTATAAGATCAGAAACCTTAACGTGCATTTGTAATGTTCATTTAATCCAGCGTTACTCAGATGCGGCCACTTGCAGATTTTTTTGCAGCCATGACGGCGTAGAAAGCACGGACAGAGATTGGGCAGCAGGGAGGGGGAGAAGCAGCAGGAATACCTGTTACCAAGGGCCGTGAGATGCTCCACCTTGATGCTTGTGCTGGTGCCACCAGCAGGGGTAGGTGCCCTGCACCATGCAGCCTCAACGAGGGCTCTGGGCAGCGCCTCTGGAGGCATGTGGGGCCGGTCTGTGCAGAGCAGAGGTGCTGTCTGTCCTGTCTGTGGAGTCGGTTGTAGTATTCGATGGATCGGGCTCTCCCATGCACAGCTCCCCCACTCCCGTCTGGTCAGGGCACAGTTGAGAGAGTCCTTGAACTCTAAGCCACAATTTGGGGGCATGGAATCCCAGGAAAAAAATCTACTATTAAAATAATGCAGCCCTGTGGACACACACAACTTTAATGAGCCTCAAGTGCTTTGAAGTCCTTTGATTTCAGAAAGCATCTAATCATCGAGCATAATATCACAATGAGATCTGGTTTATGTGGTTTATTATGAACAAGCACATTGAGGTGAAGGTTACACAGGGAGCAAGTGGGAGAGTCAGCAATAAAACCAGTCATAGTGATTACTCATCCCCATACTCACCACTTCTCCTGAACTGCATTGGACAGTTTTCAATGAAGGCTTCTGAATATCCCACTGCAGCATCAGTGAAGTCAGTAGAATGATCCCAGGAATGTAGCTGGCCCATACGGTTTTCAGAGGAAAGAGAGGTGCTGGGTGTGATGTGCTCTTCACCCCATGTGGAGTTAGGAACAAACTAATCATCAAAAACACAGAGGAAATAAATTCTGTGAATGGAAGGAAGTCTCAAAGTTTGGTTTGTAACTAATTGGGCTATTAGGAACAAATGGCCTATCAAGTCCTCCAGCAGCCTGACAAATTGCTTAGAACAGGGCAGTCACAGCCCAAGGCTGGGGGTCCTTTACTATTAAGGCACGCCAAACCAGCTAAACAGAGAGGAGTTTGGTTTCACCCCACTGGCTAACCAGAAGTCATACAAGCAATTCCCTCCTATACTCCAGTTCCTTTGTATCACCACCGGCACCGCCCTTATGGGGATGAATGGTTATGAAAACCAATACCCCAGTAAAAGAAAAAAGGATCTCCCGATCCCAAAGGACCAAGCCCCAGACCCAGGTCAATATATAAATCACATCTTACCCACCAATCACGCTGTTGCCAATCCTTTAGAATCTAAAATATAAAGGTTTATTCATAAAAAGATAGAAATGTAGATGAGAGCTGAAATTGGTTAAAGGAATCAATTCCATACAGTAACAGCAAAGCTCTTGGTTCAGGCTTGTAGCAGTGATGGAATAAACTGCAGGTTCATATCAAGTCTCTGGAACATCCGCAGCTGGGATGGGTCATTCAGTCCATTGTTCAGAGCTTCAGTTTGTAGCCAAGTCCCTCCAGAGGTAAGAAGCAGGATTGAAGACAAAATGGAGGAGATGCAGCTGCCTTTTATATCTTCTTGCCATGCGACCTGTGCTTCCTTTGTTTCAAACACAAGTTGCCCAGCACATGGCTTGAAAACCTTAGAGTTCTCTCCATAGGCATTTCCCTACATGCCTGGCTGAGTCACAAGGCGTTGTCTGTTACAGCTTTCCCCCTATTCCATTTTGTTTCTTACAGCTGTCCCCTTACTCCATTTTGTTTTTGTTCTCCTCCTGTGGCCGCCCCTCCCTGGCTGTTAAGTTGTTTTCCAGGGCCACTGCCCTTCTCAAAGGGATGGCCACTTGTGCTGCGTGCTAAGTGGGACCACTGCCCTGTTCAAAGGGTTGGTCCTGTTATCACCTTGTTGAACCTGGGCTCGGTGTAGGGTAGGCAATGTCCAGAGCTGCAAGACCTAATGTGTTTTTGAGATCCTGGGCATGAGTCATAGGCCTCATGTGCTTTTGAGTCCTGAGGTGTGAACTCACATCTATGGTCCAGGACTCTACCCAGGCACGTCTCTATGCTCACCTGCAGTTTTTCCCTGTATCTCCTCCCCTGTGACAGAAGGAGCCTATCAGGATTACTGGTGGGGAAACTGCCTGAGTTTGCCTTTAAGAACAGGCATTTTTGAAACAAATGTTGGGGTCCACTAGGCATAGGTACCAGGTAACTCGGGAGAGTGGAAGGCCACAAGTGCCGATGAAGCTCTTTTGCTCTGGGCCTATCTGAACCCCCAAATCCCATCTTGTGAACTCTCACCTACTTCTATGCTAACTGTTTACATGCTCTGAAGTAGACTGAAGCAGAAATGTAATGTCAGCTTTTTAGCAGATGGCTGCAGTTTCACTCACACTAGCAGAAATAATAGAGATAAGAAGCGGGGTAGTTAGTTTGCAGGCGTCTAACTCAAGGTCGCAAAGACTGGGAAAGTTTTCTCACAAGCTTATGTAGAGCTTATTGTAACAGTTGTCTGGAAGGGAGGGGTAAGGGGGAACAGCCAGACAAAGAGATGTATGCAAACAGTTTGGAGTATAAAAGTTAAAAGTTGTTTGTATTTGTGGCACTGGATTTGAGACATGCCGGTCTCCTAGTGCCATTTCAGAGCTCTGAAATAAACTTGGCTTGCTTTCTCCCCTCGGTGTCTTTATTGGTGCCAAGCACACCGGGCGACGGACCATTGTTGTCCCCTCGAGCCCTTTAGGGCGGGCAACACAAACATCAGAAAGGTTCCTGCATTGCTACCTGGTCTGATCAGCCAGGGGTTCTGGGGGGTCCTTTCTCCGCTCTCGTTTTATTTTTGAGCGTACCCCCATTTTTAACTCCCCCCACGAAGAACGAATTGCTGCCTGAGAGACCTCCTGATTATCAAGACCGTACCGCGCCCTCCTTGCTTCTTCTGATGTTGTTGCTGCTTCTGCCTTTGCTGCTGCCTTGGGGACTGGTAAGAATCCCTCTGTGAAACTTTCTATACTTTTATTACTTTAGCTGCTGGCTCTGTTTCCCCAGCACACAGACTCAAGCTAAACCTTGGTCTGTGTCTTAAAACCTCTCTTAAACTCCTTGGTCTGTATCTGTAATCTGTTTCTTGCTTTGCAGCGCCTTTGCTGCTAGAAATAAGCCTGTGTCTTCCTGGACTGTATCCTGGGCTGCCAGCTTGCAGCCCCCCCCTCTCCCCCCGCTTGCAGCCACCACTAGTTAAATCCCCCTCCCCCTTGGAGCTATATCCTGGGCACACACCACTCTGCCCTCTGGAACTACCCCTAGTATAAGGTGCACCCATTAGGTTAGATTTTGTCCTTTAGTCTAGATAAGTTGTAATTTTATTTTGCATAGCTGTAGTTAAGTTAGGTTTAGAAAATTGCTTGCATTGTACCCTGTAAGTTAGGCTTAAAGAATTGTTGCATTGTGTTTTGTTACTTGCTAATTTGTGTAGTTTTGATTAAGTTAAATCATAGATAAGATTTTGCTGTGTTTTGTATAATTATCTCTCTGCTGTTTAAACTTGCAGCCTGTCTGTTCTGTGTCTCCCTGAGTTTTAATCTCCCTCCACCATGTGCTCCTCTTCCCCCATCCCCCAACCTCACTTCCCTACCACTTTCTCTCTCTCTCTCTCTTCCTCGCTGCTGTTTAAACTTACAGCCTAGCCTGTCTGCTCTCTCTCTTTCTAGCATAAAACCCCATTGGTTACCCCTTTTCTCTCTAACACACCTCACATTTTACATTTACTCCACTGTGACACATTTTTACCTAAAGTTGTTGGTTATTTAACCCATTTTACCCATACTGTTAGTTGGTTATATGCTGCTGTGGCACACTCTTTACATAGAAATTGTTAGCTACCTGTTACATTAATACTTCAAAGTTAAGTGGTTACCAACTGTATTGTACCCCACTGTATTGTTCCCCACTATTGAAACCCCCTATCCCATTTACTAGAAGAACCCCCCCCATCATTGTCTATTGTAAACACCCTATACACCCCATCCCATCGTATTTCATTGTTAAATTCCCACCACTTCCTTTTTCCTTTAATAAAGAAATTAATTGGCACCCCACCTGCGTGGTAATTGCTCCCCAAGATCCCACATGCCTGCTGGCAGGGACATGTCGTCACGAACAGGATCTTGGGGTAACAATTACTGCCCTCCCTGTCCCTGGAAAGAGGCCAAGACCTCTGGGACAGAGGATGATCAGACCAACCACCTACAATACCACTTGCTGCAAAGTAAACAGCAGCCTGAGGCCCTAAAATGGGTCAGTACTATTGGCAAAGGCCAGAGCTCCAGGGTGTATACCACTCACCTGGGGCTCACAGATGTGGGGTGCCTCTTAACCTGCCACCCCACATTCAGGGCCAGCCCTGCTGATTCCAGCCTCCAGCCAGTCTGCACTAAGGCAGGAGAGCCAGCCGCAGATTCAGATCCCACCCGCCTCTGGAGAGAGGTGGGAAGGGTCATGAAAGCCTGCGGGGGGGGGGGGAGGGGGGCATCTAAGCTCGCCCCTGAACCTCGAATTTTGCAGGGGTCCCCCACCCACCAGATATTAACCGAACTGGTGCAGAAGCTGGATAAAATTCGAAAGCCCAAGAAATTGTGGCATGATATATATAAGCCCCAAAAGGTAGCCACAGTTACCTATGAGATCCTGGCTCAGGCCCTTGATAAACTAACTGTTTTCCATGGGGCCCTAATGACCTCGGCCAAGGAGGCCACCAGCCAGCCTAGCCAGGAGGGACCACTACTGACCCCTAGCCTTCCCAGTCCCAATGAATCCCCTGAAAAAACACCCCCATATACCCAACCAGAGGCCTCATCTCCCCTCAAGACAACCCCACTATACCCAGCCCTACCTTCAGCCCCTCCAGAGGCCCAAGCCCATGAACCTGCACCCACTGTCACCTCTGGTGAAGCCCTGCCGGTATCCATCAGTCGTATAAAGATTGATGACCAGGGCAACACCACACAGGTGACAGAACTCCGACCCCGCTCCAAAGCAGAGATGAAGGAGTTCATCTCAGACACCATTAGGGGGGCCAATGAGCCACCACTACTGTGGCTAGGCTGCCTGGCTCTGGAAAATAAACAGGAGTTAGTGAATAGGGAAGAGGGCATAGTATTAGCCAGGACCAGTAGCTGGTCCAGGGGTCTCTCAGGGAGCCTGGTGATATCTAACACCGCATGGCCCCTGACTGCCCCAGCCCTGGCCTTCCTCCATTCACTGCACTCCCTTCAAGGGGTCCAAGTCCCCAGAGGAAGCGTCAAGGACATCTCTTCCCTGAGATGTGCCATCGCAGGGGGGTCCATCATGCTATGGTCCCCTACCCAACACCCTCTCGGACTTACTCAGGCCCAGATTAACCAGGTCAATGCCTTTAGGCATGTTATTGACCCCACCGAGATACCCATAGACGAAGCTGCCATTAACTTAGCCATGGATAACAGTACCACCCCTGACACTGGGGCAGTTCTGTGGCTAAGGGGGTATGCTGGGCGCCCCATTGGGTGACTCTATGAAGCCCTCGAGAAAATAAGATGGCCCTCAGCCCAAGCTCTACCCATCAGTCCACCCCCACCACATACCAGTTCACAACCCAGGTCCCAGTACTCACAGCATTCATTTACAGAACGCAAAATCTTTGGGTTCTTATTGTACAAGGGCCTCACTAAGGAGGTTGTACGTAAGCTCAATGGCAAGCAGCAAAGAGCCTTGGCCATAACTCTGGGATGGGAAGAGCGCCCAGAACCTTCCCAGCCAAAAAATGGGTAATGGCCGGGTGCTTGGCGGTGGCCAGCACCCGGCAAGGGGACCCCCGCCCCTATTATCCGCTAGTTTTTGACAAGGGTCTCGTCATCCCCTTTTTGCTGGACACGGGGCCACAGGTGTCCATTGTTCCTCCGCATGTCCCTCACAGTCCCACAGGACACACCATTTATGTGCAAGGCCTCAACAGCACAGAACCCCGCCCAGAAGTAAAGGTACACGCATCCATAGGCCGCACACCAGTAACATTCCGGGCCCTAGTGGGACCCATGCCACTCCTTGGGGTTCAGGAGCTACGGCGTTTTAAACTGGCCAAAGCCGTGCTCGATGCACTACCAGTCACCCTATCGGGTGCCGGTGCCCCCCACAAGCCTGAACTGCTCAACCCCACACCCTGGAAATACAGACCCATACCCACAGCCCCAGAAGGTCAACCACACATTGCCCAGCTCATTAAGACACTGCTTAAAGATAATAAGATTCGGCGTGTGTCAGCGAGCAAATACTTGTGCAGTGCATGGGGAATCCCAAAACCACACAAGACCAATAAGTATAAAATGGTTATAGATTATCGCGCTGCTAACAAACACATACGGTCAGTAGCATTCGCTGCCAAATGGGATATCCCCACTATATTACGCATCCTCCTGGGTGACACTAACCAATGGGCCTGTACAATAGACCTAACAAATATGTTTTACCAGATCCCCCCTCTATGACCCCAAGGGACTGTTAAACTTCACTTACCAGGGAGCCCAGTATCAATGGCAAGTGTGTCCCCAAGGGTACAAAAACTCACCTGCCTGTGTCAGCAAAACCCTAACCCGCACATTAGAGAAGGTACCATCCCTCCCCAACATTCACGTTATCTATTACGTGAACGACATTCTTATAACTGGCACTTCACCAACTGAAGTATAAAAGGTCACTGAACAGGTTCAGGCCACTTTATCCACCGATGGGTGGAACCTCAGTTTGCCTAAAAGTGTCCTCACTGCTACTTCTACCTTTCAGTTTTTAGGTTTTACTGTAGAGAAGGGACAGCTACGCCACTCAACTTAACACCCACTCACAAATTCTTTCCCCCTGGGGGTAGCTCCCCCCAGACATGAAGTGCAGCATGTGTTAGGTGTAATTAACTATCACAGACAGTTTCTCCCTGCTGCTTTGTTACCACAACTATCTGTTTTGCAGCGATATGCCAGGAACGTTAAAACCCCTTGGACACCAGAGGCCGAGCAGGCGGTGTCTTCCCTGGCAGCCTGGTTGGGCTCTGGGCCCACCTTGGCTCGATGGAATCCCACCAACCCTATTGAGATTACCCTCACTGTGTCCTCAGACTATGTGGCCGTAACTGTGTCCCAAGAGGACCTCCCTGTCCACAATCAGGCCCGGAAGCTGTCAGGACCCGAATATCGTTATGGGCCTGTGGGCATTGCCATGCTTGCTGTCCAGTGTGCTCTCCCATGGGGTAAATCTGCCACAGGCACCCTAAAGGGGCCTCATGTGGAGCTTCTCCCATACCTCACCTTCATCCCGGCCCCCCAGTTCCAAGGAGCCCCTGCTACCTGGGAGCAACTTGTTTATCAGGCCCAAGAGGTATTTGGACATTGGGCCCTCAAGTCCTCCTCCACCACAGCTCCCACTGAGCTGGGGGCTATTGCCCAATTAAGTGCCTATGCCCCTTGGATTGTATCTGATGGGGGCACATTGCCTTCTCCCCGAGCAGGAATGCTGTGTGCTACCTGTAACACCCTCAAAGTTAAACTCTTAGATTTTTCCAGCTCAGCTCAGAAGGCCGAAGCAGAAGGCGTCCTGTTGGCAGCCTCTCACATTGTGGCAGCCCACCCGAAAACACACGTGGTCCTGGGAATGGACTCAAGCTACTGCGTGTCCATTCTGGTGGGAGAAGGACGGCCCACCGCTCATGAAGAAACATGGGCACAGATTACTCAACTGTCAGCACAGTCCAAGCTGCCATGGTTTGTTGCTCATTGTCCTTCACACAGGTCTGACAGTAACCCTCTTCATTCCAGCCTGGATCTACAACTCCAAGAATATAAGTGTAACACATCCCAGGTTAACATTATCTCTTGCAGCGATCCCTTCATCACCTGGCTCCATAAAGAGTGGGGGCACCTGCCTGCCCGTGCCCTACATCAACTGTTGACTAACCGAGGGATCGGCAGGTAGAAATCGATCTCTCGGGGATCAATTTATCACACCTCTCCAGCGCATCATCAAAGATCTACAACCTATCCTGAAAGATGATCCCTCACTCTCACAGATCTTGGTAGACAGACCTGTCCTTCCTTACAGACAACCCCCGAACCTGAAGCAACGTTCTGACATCCGATGTGTAGCAATGATGGTATAGGATTTCAGTTACGCCAATTCAGCTACGGGAATAGCATAGCTGAATTCGACATATCTGATCTGACTTACCCCGCTGTGAGGACAGTGGCAAATCGACCGCTGCGGCTGCCCTGTTGACGGCGGTTACTCCTACCTGGGCTGGTGGAGTACGCGCGTCGATTCGGGGATCGATTATCGCGTCCCAACGAGACGAGATAAATTGATCCCCGAGAGATCGATTTCTACCCACCGATCCGGGCGGGTAGTGAAGACAAGCCCTCAGTAAGGGCTTGGGGTGTTTTAGCAGGGTTTAGTCATTCAGACGAAGACTGGGAAATCTTTACTAACCTGGCCATTTCTTGCTTGATTTGGAACCCTCTGATGAAATCAATCCCCATTTCCATTCCTATCTCTCCTCCAGGTGTGACGTTATTGACATGAACTGTGACCGTGTAGATCATTGTTGCAACCAAGGTCCTGTAGTGGCACCAAATCTTGTACAAAGGAGGCCAAGTAAGGTGTATATGAAAAGGTTATGATTTGCTGCTTATGACTATGCTAGCTATATGCATGTATCATTTCTGTATTTAAAGTTATAAGTATTGGCTCTATCCCGCCTGTATTTCTAACTTGTGCTATGTTTCTGGTTGACACCCCAGACAGTTTGGCATCAGCACTGCCTAGCCTGCTTGACGGCCCATTAAGGACCATCAGCTTGGTTAATGCAAGATTAAGTTGAGCCCCAACTCCTTGAATGGCAGAGCAACTTTCAGGACAGGATGACTTTGTTTTTAGAGCACTTTGAAAGTTTGGCTCTTCACGAGAAAGGTCTTCTCCATCTGAACTCCACATACCACCCTCCCTATTCAATGGAGCCTGTCTTCCGCAGGCTTTAGGGGTTTCAGTAACAATTATTCATAGAGACGAAAGCTGGGAAAACTTGGCTAACCTGGCCATAAGTTATGGGTACTTTATAAGACAGAAAATATCATATTGCCTCTAGAGAAATCCATGACACGCCCACATCTTGAATACTGTGTGCAGATGTGGTAGCCTCATCTCAAAAAACAGTAGGGGTATGGAACAGCTTTCCTATGAGAAGAGATGAATAAGACAGCGTTCTGCCGAGTCTGAACGCTGATTGGCTGAGCTGGGAGTTAAACCTGAACCCTTTCTACTCCATCAGTCACCTGACAGCTTAGAGAGTTACAGAGGCTGTAGGTCTCCTACTGCAGGAACAGAACTGGCCTGTCCCCAAGAGCCCCTCCTTGCCACTGCATCCTGATGGCCTTTGATCAGGGCCAGGTGCCTGACAGACAATCATCTGCCCTACTCCCAAGAGGCTCCTCCCTGTCCTCATGTACTTTTTTTTCCCCCTTGTAATGGAGATATCCATCTCCTAGAACTGGAAGGGACCTTGAAAGGTCATCGAGTCCAGCCCCCTGCCATCACTAGCAGGACCAAGAACTGATTTTGCCCCAGATCCCTAAGTGGCCCCCTCAAGGATTGAACTCACAACCCTGGGTTTAGCAGGCCAATGTTCAAACCACTGAGCTATCCCTCCCCCCCGCTGGACCAGACCCTGAATTCTGTCTCAGTCCTCAAGGGGAGACCTCGGGAAGGAGACTGGCTGCAGCAAACCAAGGGGGGTCTCTGAGATTGCCCCCGCCCTGCAGCCTGTCCTGCCTGGCCGTTGCCATGGACTCTCTGTGAGGAAACCGCCTCTTTTGACCAATCAGACGAGGTGCTGCAAAAGGCCCTTGTGATGTCACTGCCACTCCCACCCCTGCACTGCAGGGCTAATGTCCTGGCCCTGGCCAGCCCCTTTGGATGTTTGAGCTGCTCCCCCTGTATCACCCCCCCACTCACTCACTGTTAGCTCTGGGGATCAAACACGCTACACATGAAAACATCAGAGGCTGCTCAATGTGCCACACTCAGGTTTCCAGAGATTTCTAGACTTTAAGGCCAGAAGAGACCATTAGATCATCTAATCTGATCCACACACACACACACCCCGGATATCACAGGCCTCCTGTATAGCACAGTGGCTAGTTTTCGACCAAAGCACACTCCAGAAAGGCATCTAGTCTTCATTGGAAGACATCAAGAGATGGAGAAACCGCCACTTCCCCTGGTAGTTTGGAGGAAACTGATGCAGAGGGGGAAGGGAACTTGTCCAGAAGGAGTTTCCCCCTTTCTCACTACTGATTTAGTTAGAAAACAGCCATTCCTGTTGAGAAGGTCAGAGCCTCAGGGCGGTTTGGAACCTGTTCAGCCTGAGCAATCTGGTTCTGACCAAATTCTAGGCCCGGGAAACAATAAGTTAAGGTAGGAGAATTTTTCCCCCACTTAGGCCTTTGTCCCATAGAGTCACTGGGGACATTGGGGTTTGTGTCTCTTCATTTCCCTTTTCCCTTCTTCCCTCCCTCAACAGGCGAGGAGGGGGCTGAGGGTTCTCACAACTTGGAAAATAGATGACAAAGGGGAGATATGATAGAGGTTTAGAAAACGAAGACTGATGTGGAGAAAATAAATAAGGAAGTGTTATTTACTCCTCCTCATAACACAAGAACTAGGGGTCACCAAATGAAATTAACAGGCAGGAGATTTAAAATTAAAAAAAAGGAAAGTATTTCTTCACACAACTCTCATTCAGTCTGTGGAACTCTTTGCCAGAGGATGTTGTGAAGACCAAGACTATAACAGGGTTCAAAAAAAAAAAAAAAACCGTGGATAAATTCACGGAGGATAGGTCCTTCAGGATAAACGGGGATGGTGTCCCTAGTCTCTTTTTGGCAGAACCTGGGAAAGGGAGAAAGGGGATGGACCGCTCTTTGGAACGGAAGAACACAGGCATTGCTACAGAAGACCAGGCCACTCTCCCACAGTGGACAGTACTAGAGGCTTCACAGGAGGTGCAAGAAACCCAGTAGAAGACAGTTATGGGATCACCTGCCCTTCAAATAACTTTTTCACTATCCCTTGTGATGGGCTGGGTCACAGAAACTCCCACAAGACCATCACTACATGTGCTGGGATACCACTGAGGACAAACCCCCCTGCCAGAAAAGGATTCCCTCTACTCCCGTCTTGCTGAGCTAGACACACCAGTCGGTTCCAGCACAGACCAAGAGGTCGGGCTACACTGCCCTGCAGTTCACAGAAACTAAGATTCACTTAGCCCAGGGGCTTCTCAGTTAACAGACACTTTCCCAGCACCTAGTATTCAGTCTTTCTGGGAGCCTAAACCCTGATTAAAATCTATTTTACTCTGTATAAAGCTTATAAAGGGTAAACTCAAATTGTCCGCTCTCTATAACACAGATAAAGAGATATGCACAGCTGTTTGCTCCCCCAGGTATTAATTACTTACTCTGAGTTAATTAATAAACAAAAGTGATTTTATTAAGTATACAAAGTAGGATTTAAGTGGTTTCAAGCAATAACAAAGTAAGTTACCAAGCAAAATAAAACAAAACACACAAGGCTAACTTAATACATTTAGGATCTAGTTACAAATACTAACTTCTCACCCTAGATGTTATCTCAGGTATAATCCTTTTCAGAACAATGTTGTACTTTTGGCCTGGGTCCAGCAACCACTCACAGCCCCGTAGTTCCAGTCCTTTCTTCCAGTTTCTTTCAGGCATCTCTTTGGGGTGGAGAGGCCATCTCTTGAGCCAGCTGAAGACAAAATGGAGAGGCTTCCAGGGCCTTTTACATTCTCTCTTTTGTGGGCGGAAACCCATTTGTTCTTCTGTGCAAAATCACAGCAACAAGATGGAGTTTGTAGCCACCTGGGCAAGTCACATGTCCATGAATGATTCAGCTTTTTGCAGGCTGACGCCATTGTTTACATGTTAGTCTGAACGTTCCCAGGAAAGCTCAGATGTGGATTGACGTCTCCCAAAGTCCATTGTTAGTTAAGTACTCCCAATTACTTGAAAAATACCTTGACAATATGTTGGCCAAATCTTTCTTTTGTGTTTCTTACAGCAAACACTTTAAATTCAAGCAAAGAGGCAACACTCACAACTTCAGATATATTTACACTCATAAGTATATTTCCATAAACATACAGAGTGCAACGTCACATCCCCCATCAATCTGATCTACCTCCATTATTGGACGACAGCAAGCAAGCAAGAACGAAAGAACAAAAGAAAGAAAGATTCAACAAGGTCTTTTGAATCCTTTTTATTCTTTTTGTCCTAGAGATTACTGTCACTAAGATGTATAAATATACAAAATATGTATTTTTAATTGTTGTGATTTCCAGTCCATTAAAAAAATATCACACAGAACATGGCTGGGATAGCATTAATAATGCTGGTTTCCTTACTAGGATATAACCTCTACTTACAAACGAGTTCAGACCAGCATCACAATGTGCTGCTTTGGTTTGTAAACTTTAGCAAGTCACCATTACTTGCTGATGACTAAATAAAAGTGTTTTTTTTATCAAAAGGAAACACTAAACACCACCTCTTTACCAAGTCACCAACACTAATTGATGACTAAACAAAAGTGGTGGGTTTTTTCCTCAAAACAAAACACAAACCACCACATCCTCCGCTGGTGGAAGTCTACATTGTTCCACAGCTTTAATTGGAAATACACTAATTTAGACCAGATGAAGATCTGCATCTAGAATTACTTCTGCACATGAGACTATAGTAATTACCATGCTGGAAGAGAGTATCCTGTCTTAATGACTATCACTTACCAGCTGCTTCAGAAGGTAGCAGAAGAACAATGAAATAGTCCTTTTTGGAGGAAATTTACAGAATTTCTTTTTAAACCCTAAATTAAGCACTGGCGGTGAGGTTTTTCACAGTTATCTAAGGGATTTGAATGCCAAAATTCCAACTAAAATTAATAGGCTCTAATATCCCAATTCCATGTCTTGCTCTGAAAATCCAAGCCTTAACTTCTAAAACATGAAGAAATCAATGCCTGCAACTCAATAATGCGGGGGAAAGAACAACAAAACCCCCTACCCTTTCTACTGTTCAGAATCACAGAGTGTCTGTGCAAGAGGCAGTCCTAAATTAAAAGGATCCCTAACACATCGTGTGAGTGGTTATGAAGAGAGCGAGTTGAACAGGGTTCTCGTGTTCACATCGGAGAATTAGATCAAGCTGTTAGAAGACCCCGGAGTCATGAGTGATTATAGACAGTTTTTCAGGCTGCTGGAGGACTTGAGAGGCCATTTGTTCCTAATAGCCCAATTAGTTACAAACCAAACTTTGAGAACTCCTTCCATTCACAGAATTTGTTTCATCTGTGTTTTTGATGATTAGTTTGTTCCTAACTCCACATAGGGTGAAGAGCACATCACACCCAGCACCTCTCTTTCCTCTGACAACTGTATGGACCAGCTACATTCCTGGGATCATTCTACTGACTTCACTGATGCTGCAGTGGGATATTCAGAAGCCTTTATTGAAAACTGTCCAATGCAGTTCAGGAGAAGTGGTGAGTATGGGGATGAGTAATCACTATGACTGGTTTTATTGCTGACTCTCCCACTTGCTCCCTGTGTAACCTTCACCTCAATGTGCTTGTTCATAATAAACCACATAAACCAGATCCCATTGTGATATTATGCTCGATGATTAGATGCTTCCTCAAATTTAAGGACTTCAAAGCACTTGAGGCTCATTAAAGTTGTTTGTGTCCACAGGGCTGCATTCTTTTAATAGTAGAATTTTTTCCTGGGATTACATGCCCCCAAATTGTGGATTAGAATGGAAGGACTCTCTCAACTGTGCCCTGACCAGACGGGAGTGGGGGAGCTGTACATGGGAGAGCCCAATCCACCGAATACTAGAACTCACTCCACAGACAGGACAGACAGCACCTCTGGCTCTGCGCACACCGGCCCCACATGCATCCAGAGGCGCGGCCCAGAGCCCCCGAGGAGGCTGCATGGAGCAGGGCACCTACCCCTGTTGGTGGCACCAGCTCAAGCATCAAGGTGGAGCATCTTATGGCCCTTGGTAACAGGTATTCCTGCTGCTTTTCCCCGTCCCTGCTGCCCAATCTCAGTTCGTGCTTTCTAGGCCGTCATGGCTGTAAAAAAATCTGCAAGTGGACGCATCTGAGTAACGCTGGATTAAATGAACATTACAAATGCACGTTAAGGTTTCTGATCTCATACCAATACTTAGTGATGATGCCTAGCCTCTGAATTTGGGGCTATTTGATTTTCCCTTTCTTTAACAAACAGTCCCCTGTAATGCTCAAGGGACAGACGCTGAGCCACTGGACATTAGTAGAGATCCATAGACTCCATTGACTTCTGTACCTTCAAACTGAGCTAAGGCATTTGATGCTGCTCGGGTTAGAACCAATCCTGCTGGAGGCGTACTTTCCACTTTAAAAATCATTCTAATAATGGCTGAAAAGCTTTCTGTCAGAGAAGAGTACTGCAGCATTCTGTAGGTTGGTCAGTCTTGCAATTAGTCACATCTAATCACATGGGTTAAGGGCATCCCTCCATCTTAGAATCATAGAATATCAGGGTTGGAAGGGACCTCAAGAGGTCATCTACTCCAACGTCCTGCTCAAAGCAGGACCAATTCCCAACTAAATCATCCCAGCCAGGGCTTTGTCAAGCCTGACCTTAAAAACCTCTAACGAGGGAGATTCCACCACCTCCCTAGGTAACCCATTCCAGTGCTTCACCACCCTCCTAGTGAAAATGTTTTTCCTAATATCCAACCTAAACCTCCCGCACTGCAACTTGAGACCATAACTCCTTGTTCTGTCATCTGGTACCACCAAGAACAGTCTAGATCCATCCTCTTTGGAACCCCCTTTTAGGTACTTGAAAGCAGCTATCAAATCCCCCCTCATTCTTCTCTTCTGCAGACTAAACAATTTCAGTTTCCTCAGCCTCTCCGCATAAGTCATGTGCTTCAGACCCCTAATCATTTTTCTTGCCCTCTGCTGGACTCTTTCCAATTTTTCCACATCCTTCTTGTAGTTTGGGGCTCAAGAGTGGACACAGTATTCCAGATGAGGCCTCACCAATGTCGAATAGAGGGGAATGATCACGTTCCTCGATCTGCTGGCAATGCCCCTACTTATACAGCCCAAAATACCATTAGCCTTCTTGGCAACAAGGGCACACTGTTGACTCATATCCAGCTTCTCCTCCACTGTAATCCTCAGGTCCTTTTCTGCAAAACAGCTGCTTAGACAGGGATGGTTTGTTCCTGCAACCTCAATAAGGATTCTTTAAAATAATGCCAGCACTCCAGGACTCGATAATCCCTCATGTTAATCTCCCGGGGGATCCTGCCCATCGGTTCCCTGAAGGAGTCAAAATCTGCTTTTCTGTAGTCCAGGGTCCGTATTCTGCTGCTCTGCTTTCTTTCTTTTATTAGGATCCTGAACTCGACCATCTCATGGTCACTGCCAACCAGGTTCCCATCCCCTTTTGCTTCCCCTACTAATTCTTCCTGGTTTGTGAGCAGCAGGTCAAGAAGAACTCTGCCCCTAGTTGGTTCCTCCAGCACTTGCACCAGGAAATTATCCCCTACACTTTCCAAAAACCTCCTGGATTGTCTATGCACCGCTGTATTGCTCTCCCAGCAGATATCAGGGTGATTAAAATCTCCCATGAGAACCAGGGCCTGAGATCTAGTAACTTCTTTTAGTTGCCGGAAGAAAGCCTTGTCCACTTCATCCCCCTGGTTGGTGGTCTATAGCAGTCTCCCACCACAACATCACTCTTGTTGCTCACACTTCTAAACTTAATCCAGAGACTCTCAGGTTTTTCTGCCATTTCATTCCGGAGCTCTGAGCAGTCATACTCCTCTCTTACATACAATGCAACTCCCCCACTTTTTCTGCCCTGCCTGTCCTTCCTGAACAGTTTATATCCATCCGTGATAGTATTCCAGTCCTGTGAGTTATCCCACCAAGTCTCTGTTATTCCAATCACATCATCATTCCTTGACTGTGCCAGGACTTCCAGTTCTCCCTGCTTCATTCCCAGGCTTCTTGCATTTGTATATTGGCACTTAAGGTAACTCGCTGATCATCCCAGTGTCTCAGTATGAAACAGGAGTCCTCCCCTCTTGCGCTCTCTTCCTGGTGCTTCCTCCCAGTATCCCACTTCCCCACTTTCCTCAGGGCTTTGGTCTCCTTGCCCCAGTGAACCTAGTTTAAAACCCTCCTCAGTAGGTTAGCCAGCCTGCTTGTGAAGATGCTCTTCCCTCTCTTTGTTAGGTGGAGCCCGTCTCTGCCCTGCCCTCTTGGCACTGGGATCTCGTGTGGGGGAGGGCTGACCCTTCTCTCCTGGGAAGTCTCCGGTCCCCCATGCCCTCCTTGCATTTCTGTCATAGAGCTGGATGTCTGGGCTTGATCTGCGTCTCTCTTCGCTGTGGTGTGCTGCTTTGGGAAGACTAGTTGCTCTAGGATTTCGGTGCCCGACCGCAACCTCATGTACAGGCAGCTCTATTCTAGCCTAGCTATTTTGTTGCCACGAACCTAGAAAAAAAATAAACTGCTTGTTGGACTCCCTGGCTTGGCAGGTGAACCCTTTGCATGCCTGTTCCCCCTCAGGCAGCAAAGAAAAGAATGGGGGGGGGGGGCGGAACCTCCCTGGCTTTCCAGGTTGCCAATAGGAAAAACGTGTCCTTTTAAAATCCTGAGGTCTGTGCTTCTGGTTCAAAATGATCCCTCCACTCTGCCACCATGTCAAGGTTGATGCCCACTCTGGCACTTGGACTGCAGAAAGTGGGGGCCCACAAGGATTCTAAAAATTAATACTGGCCACTCCAGGCTTGTATTAAACTCCCAAGGTTACAGCTTTTCTCCTCCCTTGGATGAGGAGATGCTGCAACCACCTAAGTACAATCCCCATTTAAGGACCCAGGAAGGCACACTTGGGAATTCCATCCTGTGGGGTACCCTCAAGCCCTTTCACACCCTCCCACCCCCAGGAAGAGTTGAGAAAGAAAAACAAAGGAAATCAGCTGTTGCCACCCGCTAATTAAACAACATGTGCACAATCCTCTTAGGACACAAGTACCCATTCCTGCTCTTAAAAAGTTGAATTTTATTAAAAACAAAAAGAAAGAAAATACATCTGGAAACTCAGGCTATTGCTAGATAAAAAAACAAACGTTGACAAGGATTAATCAAGAATAACTGTCTTGAGGTCAAGCTGAAAGGTTACAAGCAAAACAAAAGCATTTGAGCTTAGCACAGAGGAGTCCACAAGCCATAAAAAAATAAAAGGAGATAAACCTGAATACGTTTTCCTAGACATTTCCTGATCTACTTACATATCTGCGGTTTCAAATGAGTAGTTTCTAGGAATGATACTGATGATTTTTCATACCTGGCCCCAAGCTTCTTACAGCATAGTTGCAGCCCTGTCTGCCTCTGTCCGAGAACAACCGACAGACAAAAGGGACGTTTTTTCTCAATTTTCAAAAGTTCTAGCTTTCCCATGGGCTCTTTTGGCCAGGTGCCCACTCACTTCCTTTGCTCTACGCATAGCAGTGACTTTTAACCCTTGACAGGTAAAGCAAGTAGAGAACAGTTACTAAGAGGGATTTTACAGCTAACTGGCTGGCTGGGTCCATAAAAGGGAGCTACACCCCCCCCTATCATTTCTAATAGCAGGTGATCCCAAACCTGTGTTCTGCTGGATTTTTGCCCTCCCTGTGAAGCATCTGGTAATGACCACTGTGGGAGAGAGGCCTGATCTTCTGTAGCAATGCCTGTGTTCTTCCATTCCAAGGAGGGGTTCATAAGTCTGGTCTGAAATATAGAAGATTAGAGCGGGATCGCTCTTAAACCAAACCCGTGGCCAGATGGCTAAATCTCCCCTCACCACCTCAGTAATATATCATGTCCTTAACGAGGCAGAATGGTCTGGATACATTTTTCCTTTTGTGTAGTCAAATAACAAAAATTGATTAGTGGAATATGTTCATCTTCCGGGAATGGAGAGCCACAATGTGTTGGGAAATGAGGAAAAATGTAGTGGGAAATGTAATCTTTTCATCTGCAGTTGTTGCAATATCAAACCATGTGCTATCCAGGGTCTTTTATACAAGAATTACAGAATTGTAGAAGAGTAAGATGGGAAGGGACCTTGAGAAGTCTTCTAGTCCAGTCCCCTGCACTCAAGGCAGGACTCAGTATTATCTAAACCATTCCTGACAGGTGTTTCTCTAACCTGCTCTAAAAATCTCCAATGGCAGATAGTCCACAACCTCCATAGGCAATGTACTCCAGTACTTAACTACCCTGACAGTTAGGAAGTTTAAATCCCTTATGTAGCTCTGAAAAATGTCATCCCCTATTTTTAATTTAGAGTTGAGGAAGAAACTCCCTAATTTCCTACATAAAGGACCAATTCATTTTTCTTCTGCTTTCTTTTGAAGCAACTGGTAAGTGACATTCATTAAGAGAGGATACTGCAATAGATCGTCTTTTCCAGCATGGCAATTGTTATGTTCTCATGTGCAGAAGTAATGATATGTGCAGATCCTTATCTGGTCTAACTTAGCGTAGCTCCATCGAAGCCAGTGCAACAGAGCAGATCTACACCCGGGGAGGAGGTGGTGCTGAATGGGTTTCTTTGTAAAAAGGAAAAAAAAACACTTTTGTTCTTTCATCAGCCACTATTGGAGCCTCGCTAAGGTTTACAAATCAAAGCACCCACTGCGATGCTGGACTGAACTTGTTTGTAAGTGGAAGTTACATCCTAACAAGGAAACTAGCATTATTAATGCTATCCCAGCCATGTTCTCCAGGATAAGTTTTTTTAGTGAAAATGTGAATCTCGAGCATTAGTGATAAATACTCTAGACATTGATATTTCTTCAAAAAAGTAGTTTTTAAGGACAAAGTACGTAACAAGGATACAAACGAACTGGTTAAAGTTTTCTTTCTTTCTTTCTTTCTTTCTTTCTTTCTTTCTTTCTTTCTTTCTTTCTTTCTTTCTTTCTTTCTTTCCATGTCCTCTATTGCAATAGGAGTATATCATTAAAGTGATGGAGGCACATTGGGTCATAGAAGCTGACAATGTTATGGAGGAATATAGGGTTATGGGGATCCCGCTGTTTACTGGCAATTATACTGATCCCTTTGGGACCCATTTTGGTATACCCTTGCAGCTTGACTGTGGACCTCTGATAACTTCTCTCTGGGAATGGTTTACCAACCAGTTATGCACCACCTTTTAGTAGCTCCATCTAGGTTGTATTTCGCTAGTGTGTTTATGAGAAAGTCATGCAAGAAAATATCAAATCCCTATTAAAATTCAGATATATCACATCTACCTCATGCCCCCTATCCACAAGGCTTGTTACCCTGTCAAATAAGTTATTAGCTTGTTTGATTCAATTTGTTCTTGATAAATCCATTCTGAAATTACTTATCATTTCTTATTATTTTCTAGGGATCTGCAAATTGATCCCTTCATTATTTGCTCCATTGTCTTTCCTGACTCGTGCAGATGACTTTATTCTTCTGTAATTTATCTCTATGGGCAGAACAGGTGCACTCAGGTGTATTTCCAATACCCTTTTGAAATCAACTTTAGGTCATGTCATTTGACCAAGGGGTGGACATTGCTGGTTCATGAACATATGTGAGCAAAAACTTAGAGGATTCATTGAATTGAGTTGTATTGGTGTAACGAAATCACATATCCCAGTATGAAGCTGAATTCTTTCTGCCCCATTTCCTAGATCTTCTCAGCTCATTTCCAGCATTGCAAAGTGAGTCCAAAATTGGTGTCAAGGAGCAGAGCTGGTTGAATTTACACCTCCCACTAGGTTGTCATAAAAGTTGGCTTTCTAGATGGATGCTAAGTGCTACATGTCACGGCGGGTCCCAGCAGAGCAAATCAGAACAGCAGAATATCCTGGAAAAAGGAGAATTATTCTGAAAGAGGGCTGCTAGCTCCATAATTAAGTTTCTGCAGAGTCTCTGATGGAGAGTTAATTTTTCAAAATGCTCAACAAAATGACCTGCCAGAGATATATGGGTTTGAACATTCATCCTTAGCTATGGAACATTCCATTCCATAGCAATGGAAACTGGGATTGGTTTTGGCTGAGGGCTCCAGAGAAGAAATTAAGAACAATGGAAAAGCCCAACTGGATCAGACCAAAGGTCCATCTAGCCCAGTATCCTGTCTTTCATCAATGACCAATGCTAAGAGATGGGGCGACCACATCTGCATGCAATATTCAAGATGTGGGTGTACCATGGATATATCTAGAGGACCATGATATTTTTAAGTCTTATAAAGTACCCATAATTAATGATTAGGTTAGAAAAGTTTTCCCAGCATTCGTCTGTTTGAAGAATCCCTGATGAAACAACCAAAGCCTGGGGAAGGCAGGCTCCATTGAATAGGGAGGGTGGTATGTGGAGCTGAGGTTGAGAAGACCTTTCTCACGAAGAGCCAAACATTCTAAGCTCTATAGAAGCAAAGTCCTCCTGTCCTGAAAATTGCTCTGCCATTCAAGGAGTTGCGGCTCAAGTTAACTTTGCATTAACCAAGGCATTTGGTGGCCACTTGTCTTTTCCTTCCGAAAACCTGGGTCGCTATCCTGCAAAGACTCACAAAGACTCGTACTGTGAACCATGTGACTGGTCTTCTTCAAACCATAGGAAAACTTACATTCTTAAATTTACCATCTGTCTAGTCTTTGCAGGAAAAGACTCTTTGCTAAAACAGGTAATGCCAGGAGGATCTCCACCCTGGTACAGACGGCCCTCATAATGCTGTGAAGCACTTCAATGGCTCCCATCACTCCATGGCTTCGAAAAGGTGCAACTTGAGAAGTAATTGGTGCTTCTCCTATACAGGGATGAATTTCATCCAGCGTGATTGTTAAACAAGTAGGGAGGAACAAAGAGAACCAGAAGACCAATATTATGATGCAGCAGAGTTTTTAATGCAAATGAAATTGGCAGTACACAGTTGCAGGAAGAAATACTACAGAGCAGAAAGAATGTATTTCCAGTGTTTCAAGGAGGGCTGCGACCGATCATGGGCCTCAGTGGGATGTATTTCAGACACATTGTTCTTTTTGCATTGTTGCAGCTACAGAGGTTGACAACCAAGTCCCCTTTGTAACCATTTTAAGTGTATTGTTTTACCCCGGTCGGTGGGAAATGAGACAAAGCCAAAGAGAAGCAGAGACTACACAGCTTCTCCCTTAGACATCTGCCGTAGCAAAGGACAAAGACGCTAGAGGTACGTGTTGGTGGAAACCATAGAACGTGTTGGGCCTAATTGTCCTTGACAGCAAGGTCTCTTTTTCGCACTCTCAGGGGACTTAAAGTGATAATTAACATAACTGATGTCTATCTTAAGGCCCCTATATCCCTCACACTGTAGGGCTGTTGTAAACAGCCTGCGTGCAATTCAGAATGAGTCCACATAGGAAGAAAGAAATCAGCACGTGGCTGGGAAAACATTGGCAGAAAGAGTCATAAAGCGTAACCTTAGAAATGCAGCATGGCTACCAGAGCAAAGTGCTGAGCACACACAGCTCCCACTGAGTTCAAAGGGAGCCATGTTGGCACAGCACTTCTGAAAGTCATGCCCAAAAGATCAGGGGTGAATCTGTATCTTGCTGTTCGTTTCCTGGTTCTTCCTTCTTCCACGGATGTTCCTGCTGGGTTTAGCATGTCCCACAGCGTCCACCGAGATACCTACGGCCATATCCCCCGTATCCCCATAATCCCCCGTAACCATAAAGACCTGGGTAACCTCAGTATCCCCCATGGCCCCATAATCCCCCATAACCGTAATGGCCGCCGTAACCACCGTATCCCCCTAAACCGTACAATCCTCCGTAAAGGCCTCCATAGCCGTATCCCCCATGACCGAATGAGCCCCCGAAACCGGGTCCGACCACAGGTGCTCCTACAGCTCCCACTGCGCTGTGCTGAGGGAAATTGCTGAGAATAGGTCCTGGGATGGTCACGACCACCGGTGAGGGTCTGATCACCACTTCGGAGTCAGGGCACTGCCTAACGCACGGCTCGTTGCAGGTGCCAGTGACTGGACAGGGCCGCGCCACCCCGCATTCTGGATAGCACAGGCTGGAGAAAGTCATCTTTCTGGGGTGGAGGTAAACCTGAAAGACACAACAGGGACTAAAGTGAAGAGCAGGTACAAGGGCAGGTGGAAGAAAGGCTTCAAAACTCAGTTACTATTGCAGCAATTTGTCAAAAGAAATCACTAGGGACGAGCTCCTCAGCTGGGGTAAAATGGGTTCATGTCCACTCATTACCATGGAGCAACACTGAATTACACCGTCTGAGGAGAAGCACTTTCAATGGGTATTTCTGCTCAGAAGAACATAGGAATCACTAGATTGGAGCGCGCCACTTGTCAGCTTATTCCATTCTTCTATCTCCAGTAGTGAGGAGTAACAGCTGCTTCAGCATAAAGTAGAAGACCACCGAATTGGTCCTTTCTGGACTAACCTGAACAAGTTTTTTCCTAATATCGCTAAGTGAAAAATGGCTAAGCGACCTTCTAAAGTTAATGAAAAGATGTAAATGCCCTATATCTATTTCAGGTTAATAGGAATTATGTTTCCCAATTGCATATGTTGCTCCTAAGCTCCCCGATCAGCTTTGAATCGTGAATACTCTCGCACCTGCAACTGAGTAACCGCACAAACTAATTATGGAAGAAAAGTGACCCTGAAACAATTATAGCAAATAAGTGCAAGATTCAGTCCTAAATAAAAATGGACCCGACTTCAACATCTCTATGGTTAGAAAGAGATCAAGTCACAATGGACTTACCTAATTCACCGAGGAGATGAAGTCCGGAGAAGTGTTTAGAAAAGCGCTGAGTCTTGTGTGCTTTTATACAGTCCCCGATGCCATTTGTGGAGGAGGTCCTCATTAGTTACGAAACAAACTTGATTGTCTTGCTATGTCCTCCTTTGGATGGAGCTGTTTTCCTCAGGGGTTGCAATGTTTGGGCTAATCGCAGCCTCAGGGGGCATGACATTCATATTGCACTCTTCATCTTTCTTTCATCTTAAAATTGTATAGACCACCTGCATTCCTTGTATTACTCCACTGACATTTTTGTGGCTGCAATGACAATGAATGTTGATTCTGAGCAGCATCAGTAGCACAAGAAGCCCTGATGAAAGGAATCCAGTTTGGTCCTTTCCATTCATGCTGGTCGTGGTTCGGGGCATTGGGCAGTTCATTGTAAACCTGCTAGGAAGGAGGGAGCCACTTTTTTGCATTCCTACCAGCCTCATCCCCAGTGGGTCAGATCCAATTCCCCTTTAAATCAGTGAGAATCATTCATTGCCTCAAGTGTGTTTCTTGTAAGGACCGTAAGTCTGAAATTCACCCTTTGGCATGGGGGATACTACAATGCCTATATGGCAGGTTTCAGAGTAGCAGCCGTGTTAGTCTGTATCTGCAAAAAGAACAGGAGTACTTGTGGCACCTTAGAGACTAACAAATTTATTAGAGCATAAGCTTTCGTGGACTACAGCTCACTTCTTCGGATGCATAGAAGTGGGCTGAAGTCCACGAAAGCTTATGCTCTAATAAATTTTTTAGTCTCTAAGGTGCCACAAGTACTCCTGTTCTTTTTACAATGCCTATAGACAACTTTAGTCCCATATTAAACTTATAAACTTGGTCTTATGAGGGACTTAAGTAGAGAATGGGCCTTTGTGACGACCCTCTGTCCAGGGGTAAGTTTCACCCTATGGTGAGTGCAGCTTGACCTAAGTGTGGAAATCCATTTGGGTCACCAATGCTGTCTCAAAGGGCTTCCTACATCGAATTTGCTCATGCGTCAAGTCCAGGGATGGCGGAGAGTGAAAGAAAGCAGTGCTCTTTTACAGAAAGGGTTTGAGTTAAGTCTGGGAACCTGTACTCTATCAGAAACCATCTCTCCATTCATGAGCAGCCAAGAAATGGAGGTCTTGTAAGACAATGCAGCTGACTGAGACCAGCAACAGGACCAGGAGAGATGAAAATCATGCATTCTTGGGGAAGGAGGAGATGGCTATGTGATGAGATTTGACATCAAATCTGACCAACGAAAGGGCATCTTTCAGAAAACACTCCTGTCTAACCAAAAGGTTGTTTATACTGTAAAAGATTGCCTTAAGAGTGGGTTCCATATAATAACTTGACTAAAAGAATGATACGAGAGACCGCGGCCTTCATTTTTTATAACGACTCTATTACTGAATGCAGAGGTGTCTAATCCCCACAACAATTTATTAATATTCTGAAAATACAACCCTTTGCGTGTGTGAAACCCCAGTGAGTGTTTGCGAGCTGCTTGGAAATCTTGGGTTCGAGGTCCGTTGCAGAAACAGAAATACAACCCAATACTTCTGACTCCTCCTAGCACAGGCTGAGCTCTAGGTCGATCCCTGTTACACTGTCTTACAAGACAAGGTTAGTAACATGTCTGGTTACAAAATGTTTGCATCCTTGGATCTCAGCATCAACAATGAAAAAAATGGCTAATCTTGTGATCCACTTTCACTGTGTCTTCTTAAACATGAGGATAATACTTCTCCAAAGGAATTACAAGTCTGTGAATTTCAATTTTCTCCATGACTGCGGTAGCCTTGTAAATCTCCATATCTAATTCAACCATCACAGTCAAAGCACCTGTTAGGATGAAGTCACCACATGCACTGTGTTTACTACTTTTTCTTTTTTTTGGAAACACATGTCTCTAAAGGGTCAGAGTAATGCAATGGTCATGAATTCTTTCAGGTTTGTGAAACGAGGTACAGGATATCTCTGTCACATTGCCATTTTTTTACCTGAGTATAATAACGGTTTGAAGGAATTGCAAGTGTATATATTTGAAACTTGTTTATGTGTACCGAAGAAAAAAAAATTCAATATAGAATTAAAACCGGAAAACTTTTGTTCCAAAACAATTTATGTCTGCTTCAGTGTAAATACCCACCATTGAGACAACCCCTTCAAAAAAAGAGAGTTAAAGTACATTGTAAGACTTTTGATAGTTGATCATTGTTCCCACGTAGATGAGAAGATGTTTCATCCAAAAGTTTTCCCCAAATTATCAAAACAAAATAAAAAAATTTCCAGAATGAGCCTCTCCAAGAGTTATTCTCAGGTTAGTGAGGTATCTGGCAGCCATCAGTTATGTTAATTATCACTTTAAGTCCCTTGAGAGTGCGAAAAAGAGACCTTGCTGTCAAGGACAATTAGGCCCAACTCGTTCTATGGTTTCCATCAACACGTACCTCTAGCGTCTTTGTCCTTTGCTACGGCAGATGTCTAAGGGAGAAGCTGCATAGTCTCTGCTTCTCTTTGGCTTTGTCTCATTTCCCACGGACCGGGGTAAAACAATACACTTCAAATGGTTACAAAGGGGATTTGGTTGTCAACCTCTGTAGCTGCAACAATGCAAAAAGAACAATGTGTCTGAAATACATCCCACTGAGGCCCATGATCGGTCGCAGCCCTCCTTGAAACACTGGAAATACATTCTTTCTGCTCTGTAGTATTTCTTCCTGCAACTGTGTACTGCCAATTTCATTTGCATTAAAAACTCTGCTGCATCATAATATTGGTCTTCTGGTTCTCTTTGTTCCTCCCTACTTGTTTAACAATCACGCTGGATGAAACTCATCCCTGTATAGGAGGCAGCACCAAGTACTTCTCAAGTTGCACCTTTTCGAAGCCATGGAGTGATGGGAGCCATTGAAGTGCTTCACAGCGTTATGAGGGCCGTCTGTACCAGGGTGGAGATCCACCTGGCATTACCTGTTTTAGCAAAGAGTCTTTTCCTGCAAAGACTAGACAGATGTTAAATTTATGAATGTAAGTTTTCCTATGGTTTGAAGAAGACCAGTCACATGGTTCACAGTAAGAGTCTTTGTGAGTCTTTGCAGGATAGCGACCCAGGTTTTTGGAAGGAAAAGACAAGTGGCCACCAAATGCCTTGGTTAATGCAAAGTTAACTTGAGCCGCAACTCCTTGAATGGCAGAGCAATTTTCAGGAGAGGATGACTTTACTTCTATAGCGCTTAGAATTTTTGGCTCTTCGCGAGAAAGGTCTTCTCAACCTCAGCTCCACATACCACCCTCCCTATTCAATGGAGCCTGCCTTCCCCAGGCTTTGGGTGTTTCATCAGGGATTCTTCAAACAGATGAATGCTGGGAAAACTTTTCTAACCTAATCCTTAATTATGGGTACTTTATAAGACTTAAAAATATCATGGTGCATCTAGATATATCCATGGTACACCCACATCTTGAATATTGCATGCAGATGTGGTCGCCCCATCTCTTAGCATTGGCCATTGATGAAAGACAGGATACTGGGCTAGATGGACCTTTGGTCTGATCCAGTTGGGCTTTTCCATTGTTCTTAATTTCTTCTCTGGAGCCCTCAGCCAAAACCAATCCCAGTTTCCATTGCTATGGAATGGAATGTTCCATAGCTAAGGATGAATGTTCAAACCCATGTATCTCTGGCATGTCATTTTGAGAAATTAACTCTCCATCAGAGACTCTGCAGAAACTTAATTATGGAGCTAGGAGCCCTCTTTCATAATAATTCTCCTTTTTCCAGGATATTCTTCTGTTCTGCTCTGCTGGGACCCCCAGTGACATGTAGCACTTAGCATCCATCTAGAAAGCCAATTTTATGACAACCTAGTGGGAAGTGTAAATTCAACCAGCTCTGCTCCTTGACACCAATTTTGAACTCACTTTGCAATGCTGGAGATGAGCTGAGAAGATCTAGGAAATGGGGCAGAAAGAATTCAGCTTCATACTGGGATTTGCGATTTCGTTACACCAATACAACTCAATTCAATGAATCCTCTAAGTTTTTGCTCACATGTGTTCATCAACCGGTCGGCAGCAATGTCCACTCCTTGGTCAAATGACATGACCTAAAGTTGATTTCAGAAGGATATTGGAAATACACCTGAGTGCACCTGTTTTGTCCATAGAGATAAATTACACAAGAATAAAGTCATCTGCAGGAGTCAGGAAAGACAATGGAGCAAATAATGAAGGGATCAATTTGCAGATCCCTAGAATTTTATAAGAAATGATAAGTAATTGTCAGCATGGATTTATCAAGAACAAATTGAATCAAACAAGCTAATAGCTTATTTGACAAGGTAACAAGCCTTGTGGATAGGGGGCATGCGGTAGATCTGATATATCTGAATTTTAATAAGGTTTTGATATTTTCTTGCATGACTTTCTCATAAACACACTAGCGAATACAACCTAAATGGAGATACTAAAAGGTGGTGCATAACTGGTTGGTAAACCATTCCCAGACAGAAGTTATCAGAGGTCCACAGTCAAGCTGCAAGGGTATACCAAAATGGGTCCCAAAGGGATCATATAATTGCCAGTAAACAGCGGCATCCCCATAATCCTATATTCCTCCATCACATTATCAGCTTCTATGACCACATGTGCCTCCATCACTTTAATGATACGCTCCTATTGCAATTGAGGACATGGAAAGCAAGCAAGAAAGAAAAGCTTAACCAGCTCGTTTGAATCCTTGTTACGTCCTTTGTCCTTAAAAACTACTGTTTTGAAGAAATATCAATGTCTAGAGTATTTATCACTAAGGCTCGGGATTCACATTTTCATTAAAAAAACTTATCATGGAGAACATGGCTGGGATAGCATTAATAATGCTAGTTTCCTTGTTAGGATGTAACTTCCACTTACAAACAAGTTCAGTCCAGCATCGCAGTGGGTGCTTTGATTTGTAAACTTTAGCGAGGCTCCAATAGTGGCTGATGAAAGAACAAAAGTGGGTTTTTTTTCTTTTTACAAAGAACCCCACTCAGCACCACCTCCTCCCCGGGTGTAGATCTGCTCTGTTGCACTGGCTTCGCTGGAGCTACGCTAAGTTAGACCAGATAAGGATCTGCACATATCATTACTTCTGCACATGAGAACATAACATTTGCCATGCTGGAAAAGACCATCTATTGCAGTATCCTCTCTTAATGAATGTCACTTACCAGCTGCTTCAAAAGAAAGCAGAAGAAAAATGAATTGGTCCTTTATGTAGGAAACTTAGGGAGTTTCTTCCTAAACTCTAAATTAAAAATTGGGGATGACATTTTTCAGAGCTATATAAGGGATTTGAATGCCCACATTCCGATTTAAAGAAATACGATTTATGGTCCCAAATACATGTCTTGCTCTGCTAATCCAAGCCTTAACTTCTCAACCATGCAGACATCAATGCTTGCAATTCAAAAATGGAAAAAAAAGTTGAAATAGAATCCCAGCAATAATCAAAAACCCTTCCCGTTGTTATGAATCACAGAATATATGTGCAAGATTCAGTTCTAGCACATCGTCTGAATGGTTATGGAGAGCGCGACTTGAATAGGACTTCTCTAGTTCACAGAGGAGAATAAGTTAAAGTGCTTAGAAGCCCTCAGTGTTTTAGGCTGCTGGAGGACTTGAGATGCATTTGTTCCTGATAGCCCAGTTAGTTACAAACCAAACTTTGAGAAAACTCCTTCAATGGATGTAATTTTTTCCTCTCTGTCTTTATGGGTCAGCTACATTCCTGGGATCATTCTACTGACTTCACTGATGCTGCATTGGGATATTCATTAGCCTTGAATGGAAACTGTCCAGTGCAGTTCAGGAGAAGTGGTGAGTATAGGGATGAGTAATCACTATGACTGGTTTTATTACTGACTTTGCCGCTTGCTCCCTGTGTTACCTTCATCTCAGTGTCCTCATTCACCTCTGCATAAACCAGATCTAATGGAGAGATTATGCTCAATGATCACATTCTTTGATGGGATTAAATGCCCAGGGAAATGACCGGCAACCCATGCCACAGACACCTCCGCCAATAACCTGAATTCAGCCTCTTGTGCGTGCCGAGCTAGTTCTTAATTCCATAATCACATACCGGCTTTCCACAGACCCCTGCCTCCAAGAGTCATGCTGTTTCCTTCCCTCACCCTTGCTGGCTCCTATCCTCCCTGTGCACCATACTCCTTCCCTTCCCCATATCGTGGACCTGCCTCTCTCACCTTACTAAGAGAGGGCTCCACCTAACTAAGAGAGGGAAGAGCATCTTCACAAGCAAGCCGGCTAACCTACTGAGGAGGGTTTTAAACTAGGTTCACTGGGGCAAGGAGACCAAAGCCCTGAGGAAAGTGGGGAAATGGGATACCGGGAGGAAGCACCAGGAAGAGAGCGCAAGAGGGGAGGACTCCTGTCTCATACTGAGACACTGGGATGATCAGCGAGTTAACTTAAGTGCCAATATACAAATGCAAGAAGCCTGGGAATGAAGCAGGGAGAACTGGAAGTCCTGGCACAGTCAAGGAATGATGATGTGATTGGAATAACAGAGACTTGGTGGGATAACTCACAGGACTGGAATAGGTTTCAGAGTAGCAGCCGTGTTAGTCTGTATCCGCAAAAAGAACAGGAGTACTTGTGGCACCTTAGAGACTAACAAATTTATTAGAGCATAAGCTTTCGTGGACTACAGCATCCGAAGAAGTGGGCTGTAGTCCACAAAAGCTAATGCTCTAATAAATTTGTTAGTCTCTAAGGTGCCACAAGTACTCCTGTTCTTTTTGAGGACTGGAATACTGTCACAGATGGATATAAACTGTTCAGGGAGGACAGGCAGGGCAGAAAAAGTGGGGGAGTTGCACTGTATGTAAGAGAGGAGTATGACTGCTTAGAGCTCCGGAATGAAACGGCAGAAAAACCTGAGAGTCTCTGGATTAACTTTAGAAGTGTGAGCAACAAGAGTGATGTTGTGGTGGGAGTCTGCTGCAGACCACCAGACCAGGAGGATGAAGTGGACGAGGCTTTCTTCCGGCAACTAACAGAAGTTACTAGATCGCAGGCCCTGGTTCTCATGGGAGACTTTAATCACCCTGATATCTTCTGGGAGAGCAATACAGCGGTGCACAGACAATCCAGGACATTTTTGGAAAGTGTAGGGGACAATTTCCTGGTGCAAGTGCTGGAGAAACCAACTAGGGGAAGAGCTCTTCTTGACCTGCTGCTCACAAACGAGAAGAATTAGTAGGGGAAGCAAAAGTGGATTGGGAACCTAGTTGGCAGTGACCATGAGATTGTTGAGTTCAGGAACTTGACACAAGGAAGAAAGGAGAGCAGCAGAATACGGACCCTGGACTACAGAAAAGCAGATTTTGACTCCTTCAGGGAACCGATGGGCAGGATCCCCTGGGAGATTAACATGAGGAATTAAGGAGTCCTGGAGTGCTGGCTGTATTTTAAAGAATCCTTATTGAGGTTGCAGGAACAAACCATCCCGATGTGTAGAAAGAAAGAATAGTAAATATGGCTGGCAACCAGCTTGGCTTAACAGTGAAATCCTTGCTGATCTTAAACACAAAAAAGAAGCTTACAAGAAGTGGAAGATTGGACAAAGGACCAGGGAGGAGTATAAAAATATTTCTCAGGCATGCAGGAGTGAAATCAGGAAGGCCAAATCACACTTGGAGTTACAGCTAGCAAGAGATGTTAAGAGTAACAAGAAGGGTTTCTTCTGGTATGTTAGCAACAAGAGGACGGTTAAGGAAAGTGTGGGCCCCTTACAGAATGAGGGAGGCAACCTAGTGACAGAGGCTGTGGAAAAAGCTAATGTACTCAATGCTTTGTTTGCGTCTGTCTTCACGAACAAGGTCAGCTCCCAGACTACTACACTGGGCAGCACAGCCTGGGGAGGAGGTGACCAGCCCTCTGTGGAGAAAGAAGTGGTTTGGGACTCTTTAGAAAAACTGGACAAGCACAAGTCCATGGGGCCGGAGGCTCTGCATCCAAGGGTGGTAAAAGAGTTGGTGGATGTGATTGCAGAGCCTTTGGCCATTATCTTTGAAAACTCATGGCAATCCGGGGAGGTCCCAGATGACTGGAAACAGGCTAATGTAGTGCCCATCTTTAAAAAAGGGAAGAAGGAGGATCCAAGGAACTACAGGCCAGTCAGCCTCACCTCAGTCCCTGGAAAAATCATGGAGCAGGTCCTCAAGGAATCAATTCTGAAACACCTGACTAACCTAATTTCCTTCTATGAAGCGATAACTGGCTCTGTGGATGAGGGGAAAGCAGTGGATGTGTTATTCCTTAATTTTAGGAAAGCTTTTGATATGGTCTCCCACAGTATGCTTGCCGGCAAGTTAAAGAAGTATGGGCTGGATGAATGGACTATAAGGTGGACAGAAAGCTTGCTAGATCATTGGGGTCAACGGGTAGTGATCAACGGCTCCATGTCTAGCTGGCAGCCTGTATCAAGCGGAGTGCCCCAAGAGTCGGTCCTGGGGCTGGTTTTGTTCAATATCTTCATTAATGATCTGGAGGATGGCGTGGACTGCACTCTCAGCAAGTTTGCAGATGACACTAAACTGGGAGGAGTGGTAGATACGCTGGAGAGTAGGGATAGGTTATAGAGGAACCTAAACAAATTAGAGTATTGGGCCAAAAGAAACCTGATGAGGTTCTGCAAGGACAAGTGCAGAGTCCTGCACTTAGGACAGAAGAATCCCATGCACTGCTACAGGACAGTGGGGAACAACTGGCTAAGCAGCTGTGTTGCAGAAAAGGACCTAGGGGTTACAGTGGACAAGAAGCTGGATATGAGTCAACAGTGTGCCCTTGTTGCCAAGAAGGCTAACGGCATTTTGGGCAGTATAAGTAGGAGCATTGCCAGCAGATCGAGGAACGTGATCATTCCCCTCTATTCGACGTTGGTGAGGCCTCATCTGGAGTACTGTGTCCACTTTTGAGCCCCACACTGGAAGAAGGATGTGGAAAAATTGGAAAGAGTCCAGCAGAGGGCAACAAAAATTATTAATGGGCTGGAGCACATAAAGAGTTTTTAAGGTCAGGATTGACAAAGCCATGGCTGGGATGATTTAGTTGGGAGTTGGTCCTGCTTTGAGCAGGGCGTTCGACTAGATGACCTCCGGAGGGCCCTTCCAACCCTGATATTTTATGATTCTAAGATGGAGGGATGCCCTTAACCCATGCCGAGTTCCAACTGCGGAAGAAAGGAATTTCTTCTTAGAGACGAAGCGCCTGGAGGCGGAAGCAGAGGCAAAGCGCTTGGAAGCAGAAGAGAGGAGAGGAAAGAGGCGAAGCACTTGGAGGCGGAAATGGAGCTGAAGCGCTTACTTCTGTGAAAAGCTAAGCTGGATCAAACAGGTAGCCCTAAAGGTCATTCTCCAAGCACCGTTCCCCATTCCAAGAAATTCCCCACATACAAGGTAGGTGATGATACAGAGGTCTCCTTAGAAAATTCTGAGAAAATTATGATAAAAAGCCTTGGGGCTTTTTGATTTCCGTTACTGTACCTTTGCATTTCCCTTTTAGATCGATTTTAAAGTTTAAGGGTAGATCCTAAACCAGTGAAATCAATGGGAAACATCAGGTACTGCATTTCTATCCGTGAGTAGCCAAGACCACAGGGTCTTGTGACATACTTCAGCTAATAAAGATAAGGAAGAAGCACAAGACATATAGAGATAAGGAGAACTTCTTCAACGGTCACATTGCTGTGGGATTAGATGCGATTAATTGCAAGACTGACCAACCATGCAGCCTCCTCAGGGGCTCTGGGCAGCGCCTCTGGAGGCATGTGGGCCGGTGTGCGCAGAGCCAGAGGTGCTGTCTGTCCTGTCAGTGGAGTCGGTTGTAGTATTTGATGGATCGGGCTCTCCTTGCACAGCTCCCCCACTCCCGTCTGGTCAGGGCACAGTTGAGAGAGTCCTTCCATTCTAATCCACAATTTGGGGGCATGTAATCCCTGGAAAAAATTCTAGTATTAAAATAATGCAGCCCTGTGGACACACACAACTTTAATGACCTTCAAGTGCTTTGAAGTCCTTTGATTTCAGGAAGCATCTAATCATCGAGCATAATATCACAATGAGATCTGGTTTCTGTGGTTTATTATGAACAAGCACATTGAGGTGAAGTTTACACAGTTAGCAAGTGGGAGAGTCAGCAATAAAACCAGTCATAGTGATTACTCATCCCCATACTCACCACTTCTCCTGAACTGCATTGGACAGTTTTCAATCAAGGCTTCTGAATATCCCGCTGCAGCATCAGTGAAGTCAGTAGAATGATCCCAGGAATGTAGCTGGTCCATACGGTTTTCAGAGGAAAGAGAGGTGCTGGGTGTGATGTGCTCTTCACCCCATGTGGAGTTAGGAACAAACTAATCATCAAAAGCACAGATGAAATAAATTCTGTGAATGGAAGGAGTTCTCAAAGTTTGGTTTGTAACTAATTGGGCTATTAGGAACAAATGGCCTCTCAAGTCCTCCAGCAGCCTGAAAAACTGTCTATAATCACTCATGACTCCAGGGTCTTCTAACAGCTTTATCTAATTCTCCGATGTGAACATGAGAACCCCGTTCAACTCGCTCTCTTCATAACCACTCACACGATGTGTTAGGGATCCTTTTAATTTAGGACTGCCTCTTGCACAGACACTCTGTGATTCTGAAAAGTAGAAAGGGTTTTGGGGTTTTGTTGTTCTTTCCCCCGCATTATTGAGTTGCAGGCATTGATTTCTTCATGGTTTAGAAGTTAAGGCTTGGATTTTCAGAGCAAGACATGGAGTTGGGCATTAGAGCCTATTAATTTTACTTAGAACTTTGGCATTTAAATCCCTTTGGTAACTGTGAAAAACCTCACCACCAGTGCTTAATTTAGGGTTTAAAAAGAAATTCTCTAAATTTCCTCCAAAAAGGACTATTTCATTGTTCTTCTGCTACCTTCTGAAGCAGCTGGTAAGTGATAGTCATTAAGACAGGGTACTCTCTTCCAGCATGGTAATTACTACATTCTCATGTGCAGAAGTAATTCTAGGTACAGATCTTCGTCTGGTCTAAATTAGTGTATCTCCAATTAAAGCTGTGGAACAATGTAGATTTCCACCAGGGGAGGATGTGGTGGTTTGTGTTTTGTTTTGAGTAAAAAACCCACCACTTTTGTTTAGTCATCAATTAGTGTTGGTGACTTGGTAAGGAGGTGGTGTTTAGTGTTTCCTTTTGATAAAAAAAAACACTTTTATTTAGTCATCAGCAAGTAATGGTGACTTGCTACTGTTTACAAACCAAAGCAGCGCATTGTGATGCTGGACTGAACTCGTTTGTAAGTAGAGGTCATATCCTAGTAAGGAAACCAGCATTATTAATGTTATCCCAGCCATGTTCAGTGTGATATTTTTTTAATGGACTGGAAATCACAACAATTAATGATACATATTTGGTATATTTATGCGTCTTAGTGACAGTAATCTCTAGGACAAAAAGAATAAAAAGGATTCAAAAGACCTTGTTGAATTTTTCTTTCTTTCGTTCTTTCGTTCTTGCTTGCTTGCTATCGTCCAATAATGGAGGTAGATCTGACTGATGGGGGATGTGACGTTGCACTCTATATGTTTATGGAAATATGTTTATGAGTGTAAATATATCTGAAGTTATGAGCATTGGCTCTTTGCTTGAATTTAAAGTGTTTGCTGTAGGAAACACATAAGAAAGGTTTGGCCAACATATTGTCAAGGTATTTTTCAAGTAATTGGGAGTACTTAACTAACAATGGACTTTGGGAGACGCCAATCCACATCTGAGCTTTCCTGGAAACGTTCAGACTAACATGTAAACAATGGCGTCAGCCTGCAAAAAGCTGAATCATTCATGGACATGTGACTTGCCCAGGTGGCTACAAACTCCATCTTGTTGCTGTGATTTTGCACAGAACAAATGGGTTTCCGCCCACAAGAGAGAGAATGTAAAAGGCCCTGGAAGCCTCTCCATTTTGTCTTCAGCTGGCTCAAGAGATGGCCTCTCCACCCCAAAGGGATTCCTGAAAGAAACTGGAAGAAAGGACTGGAACTACGGGGGTGTGAGTGGTTGCTGGACCCAGGCCAAAAGTACAACATTGTTCTGAAAATGATTATACCTGAGATAACATCTAGGGTGAGAAGTTAGTATTTGTAACTAGATCCTAAATGTATTAAGTTAGCCTTGAGTGTTTTGTTTTATTTTGCTTGGAAACTTACTTTGTTATTGCTTGAAACCAATTAAATCCTACTTTGTATACTTAATAAAATTACTTTTGTTTATTAATTAACTCAGAGAAAGTAATTAATACCTGGGGGAGCCAACAGCTGTGCATATCTCTTTATCAGTGTTATAGAGAGCGGACAATTTGAGTTTACCCTTTATAAGCTTTATACAGAGTAAAATAGATTTTAATCAGGGTTTAGGATCCCAGAAAGGCTGAATACTAGGTGCTGGGAAAGTGTCTGTTAACTGAGAAGCCCCTGGGCTAAGTGAATCTTAGTTTCTGTGAACTGCAGGGCAGTGTAGCCCGACCTCTTGGTCTGTGCTGGAACCGACTGGTGTGTCTAGCTCAGCAAGACGGGAGTAGAGGGAATCCTTTTCTGGCAGGGGGGTTTGTCCTCAGTGATATCCCAGCACATGTACTGACGGTCTTGTGGGAGTTTCTGTGACCCAGCCCATCACAAGGGATAGTGAAAAAGTTATTCGAAGGGCAGGTGATCCCATAACTGTCTTCTACTGGGTTTCTTGCACCTCCCTGTGAAGCCTCTAGTACTGTCCACTGTGGGAGAGAGGCCTGATCTTCTGTAGCAATGCCTATGTTCTTTTGTTCCAAAGAGCGGTCCATCCCCTTTCTCCCTTTCCCAGCTTCTACCAAAAAGAGACTAGGGACACCATCCCCGTTTATCCTGAAGGACCTATCCTCTGTGAATTTATCTAGGGTTTTTTTTTTTTGAACCCTGTTATAGTCTTGGCCTTCACAACATCCTCTGGCAAAGAGTTCCACAGACTGACTGAGAGTTGTGTGAAGAAATACTTTTTTTTTTTTTTTTATTTTAAATAGATTCACAGATTCATAGATTCTAGGCCTGGAAGGGACCTCGAGAGGTCATCGAGTCCAGTCCCCTGCCCGCATGGCAGGACCAAATACTGTCCAGACCATCCCTGATAGACATTTATCTAACCTTCTCTTAAATATCTCCAGAGATGGAGATTCCACAACCTCTCTAGGCAATTTATTCCAGTGTTTAACCACCCTGCCTATTAATTTCATTTGGTGACCCCTAGTTCTTGTGTTACGAGGAGGAGTAAATAACACTTCCTTATTTATTTTCTCCACACCAGTCTTCGTTTTATAAACCTCTATCATATCTCCCCTTAGTCATCTCTTTTCCAAGTTGTGAGAACCCTCAACCCCCTCCTCGCCTGTTGAGGGAGGGAAGAAGGGAAAAGGGAAATGAAGAGACACAAACCCCAATGTCCCCAGTGACTCTATGGGACAAAGGCCTAAGTGGGGGAAAAATTCTCCCACCTTAATCTAGTTTTTCCCGGGCCTAGAATTTGCCCAGAACCAGATTGCTCAGGCTGAACAGGTTCCAAACAGCTCTGAGGCTCTGACCTTCTCAACAGGAACGGCTGTTTTCTAACTAAATCAGTAGTGAGAAAGGGGGAAACTCCTTCTGGACAAGTTCCCTTCCCCCTCTGCATCAGTTTCCTCCAAACTACCAGGGGAAGTGGCGGTTTCTCTATCTCTTGACGTCTTCCAATGAAGAGTAGATGCCTTTTTGGAGTGTGCTTTGGTCGAAAACTAGCCACTGTGCTATACAGGAGGCTTGTAATATCCGGGGGGTGGGGGTGGGGCGAGGGGAGGGGTCAGATTAGATGATCTAATGGTCTCTTTGAGCCTTAAAGTCTAGAAATCTCTGAAAACCTGAGTGTGGCACATTGAGCAGCCTCTGATGTTTTCATGTGTAGCGTGTTTGATCCCCAGAGCTAACAGTGAGTGAGCGGGGGGGATACAGGGGGAGCAGCTCAAACATCCAAAGGGGCTGGCCAGGGGCAGGACATTAGCCCTGCAGTGCAGCGGTGGGTGTGGCAGTGGTATCACAAGGGCCTTTTTGCAGCACCTCGGCTGATTGGTCAAAAGAGGTCGGGAGGCGGTGACCTCACAGAGAGTCCATGGCAACGGCCAGGCAGGACAGGCTGCAGGGCAGGGGCAATCTCAGAGACCCTCCTTGGTTTGCTGCAGCCAGTCTCCTTCCCGAGGTCTCCCCTTGAGGACTGAGACAGAATTCAGGCTCAGGTTCAGTGTGGGGGAGGGATAGCTCAGTGATTTGAGCATTGGCCTGCTAAACCCAGGGTTATGAGTTCAATGCTTGAGGGGGTCACTTAGGGATCTGGGGCTAAATCAGTCCTTGGTCCTGCTAGTGATGGCAGGGGGCTGGACTCGATGACCTTTCAAGGTCCCTTTCCAAGAAAAAAAAAATGTACATGAGCACAGGGACGAGCCTCTTCAGAGTAGGGCAGATGATTGTCTGTCAGGCACCGGGCCCTGATCAAAGGCCATCAGGACGCAGTGGCAAGGAGGGGCTCTTGGGGACAGGCCAGTTCTGTTGCTGCAGGAGGAGACCTACAGCCTCTTTAACTCTCTAAGCTGTCAGGTGACTGATGGAGTAGAAAGGGTCCAGGTTTAGCTCCCAGCTCAGACAATCAGCGTTCAGACTCGGCAGAATGCTGTCTTATTAATCTCTTCACATAGGAAAGCTGTTCTATACCCCTACTGTTTTTGGAGTTGAGGCGACCACATCTGCACACAGTATTCAAGATGTGGGCGTGTCATGGATTTCTCTATAGGCAATATGATATTTTCTGTCTTATAAAGTACCCATAACTTATGGCCAGGTTAGCAAAGTTTTCCCAGTTTTCGTCTCAATGAATAATCGTTACTGAAACCCCTAAAGCCTGGGGAAGACAGGCTCCATTGAATAGGGAGGGTGGTATGTGGAGCTCAGGTTGAGAAGACCTTTCTCGGGAAGAGCCAAACTTTCAAAGTGCTCTAAAAGCAAAGTCATCCTGTCCTGAAAGTTGCTGTGCCATTCAAGGAGTTGGGGCTCAAGTTAATCTTGCATTAACCAAGCCATTTGGTGGTCACTTTTCTTTTCCGTCCAAAAATCCAGGTCACTAGCCTGCAAGGACTCACAAACACCGTTACCGTGGACCATGTGACTGGTGCTCTTCAAACCATAGGAAAACTTACATTCTTAAATTTAACATCTGTCTAGTCTTTGCAGGGAAAGACTCTTTGCTAAAACAGGTAAACCAAGGAGGAACTCCACCATGGTACAGACAGCCCTCATAATGCTATAAACCACTTCAATGGCTCTTCTCAGTCCATTGCGTAGGAAAGCTGCAAATTGAGAAGTACCTGGTGCGGCTTCCTATACAGGGATGAATTTCATCCAGCGCAATTTTTAAGCAAGTATGGAGGAACAAAGAGAACCAGAAGATGGCTATTACGATGCAGCAGAGTTTTTAATGCAAATGAAATTGGTAGTACACAGTTACAGGAAGAAATACTACAGAGCAGCAAGAATGTATTTCCCATGTTTCAAGGAGGCCTGCGACCGATCACAGGTCTCAATGGCATGTATTTCAGAGACAATGTTCTTTTTCCATTGGTGCAGCTGCAGAGGTTGACAACCAAGTCCCCTTTGTAACCATTTGAAGTGTATTCGTTTACCCCGGTCGGTGGGAAATGAGACAAAAGCAAAAGAGAAGCCGAGACTACGCATTAGAGCTTCTCCATTAGACATCTGCCACAGCAAAGGTCAACACAAGACAGTAGAGGTACGTAGTGATGAAAGGGAAAGAACATATAGGACCTAATTCTCCTTGACAGCAAGGTTTCTTTTTCCCACTCTCAGGGGCTTAAACTGATAGTAAATGTAAATGATGCCTATCTTCAGGCCCCTGTTGCCGTCACCCTGCGGGGTTAGTGTAAAAAGCCAGAGTATAATTCAGAATGAGTCTACATGTGAAAAAGAGAATCAGCACACGGGTGGGAAAGCATTGCAAAGTGGGTGTAAAGTTGATGTCCAGGAGCAGATCCAGTTGAATTTGTACCCCCATTACGCTCTCATAAAAGACGGCTTTCTAGATGGATGCCAAGTGCTACATGTCACTGGAGGTCCCAGCAGAGGAGAGGAGAAGAGTGTCCTGGAAAGTGGAGAATTATTCTGAAAGAGAGCTGCTGTCTCCATAATTATGTTGACAGTTTATTATTCAAAATGCTCTCAAAATTACATGCCGGAGATACATAGGTTTCATCCTTAGCACCTGGTGTAACAACGCGGCGTCTGGCAGGACACTACTGAGAGTATCAATTCAGGACAAATTGCTTAGAACAGAGCAGTCACAGCCCAAGGCTGGGGGTCCTTTACTATTAAGGCACGCCAAACCAGCTAAACAGAGAGGAGTTTGGTTTTACCTCACTGGCTAACCAGAAGTCATACAAGCAATTCCCTCCTTTGTATCACCACCGCTACGTATGGGGATGAATGGTTATGAAAACCAATACCCCAGTAAAAGAAAAAAGGATCTCCCCATCCCAAAAGACCAAGCCCCGGACCCAGGTCAATATATAAGTCAGATCTTACCCACAAATCATGCTGTTCCCAATCCTTTACAATCTAAAATATAAAGATTTATTCATAAAAAGATAGAAATGTAGATGAGAGCTGAAATTTGGTTAAAGGAATCAATTCCATACAGTAATGGCAAAGTTCAGACTTGTAGCAATGACGGAATAAACTGCAGACTCAAATCAAGTCTCTGGAACATCCCCTGCTGGGATGGGTCATTCAGTCCATTGTTCAGAGCTTCAATTTGTAGCCAAGTTCCTCCAGAGGTAAGAAGCAGGATTGAAGACAAGATGGAGAAGATGCAGCTGCCTTTTATATCCTCTTGCCATTCAGCCTGTCCTTCCTTTCTTTCAAACACAAGTTGTCCAGCACATGCCTTGAAAACCTTAGAGTTCTCTCCATAGGCATTTCCCTACTTGCCTGGTTGAGTCACAAGACATATCTGCCGTCTCTCAAAGGGTCAGTTGTATAGGTGATGGTCCTTAATGGGCCGTCAAGCAGGCTAGGCAGTGCTGATGCCAAACTGTCTGGGGTGTCAACCAGAAACATAGCCCAAGTTAGAAATACAGGCAGGATAGAGCCAATACTTATAACTTTAAATACAAAAATGATACATGCATATAGCTAGCATAGTCATAACCAGCAAATCATAACCTTTTCATACACACCTTAATTGGCCTCCTTTGTACAAGATTTGGTGCCACTACAGGACCTTGGTTGCAACAATGATCTACACGGTCACAGTTCATGTCAATAACGTCACACCTGGAGGAGAGATAGGAATGGAAATGGGGATTGATTTCATCAGAGGGCTCCAAATCAAGCAACAAATGGTCAGGTTAGTAAAGATTTCCCAGTCTTCGTCTGAATGACTAAACCCTGCTAAAACACCCCAAGCCCTTACTAAGGGCTTGTCTTCACTACCCGCCCGGATCGGCGGGTAGAAATCGATCTCTCGGGGATCAATTTATTGAGTCTCGTCAGGACACGATAATCGATCCCCGAATCGACGCGCGTACTCCACCAGCCCAGGTAGGAGTAAGTGCCGTCGACAGGGCAGCCAAAAAAAGCATTGAGTACATTAGCTTTTTCCACAGCCTCTGTCACTAGGTTGCCTCCCTCTTTCAGTAAGGGGCCCACACTTTCCTTAACCTTCTTCTTGTTGCTAACATACCAGAAGAAACCCTTCTTGTTACTCTTAACATCTCTTGCTAGCTGCAACTCCAAGTGTGATTTGGCCTTCCTGATTTCACTCCTGCATGCCTGAGCAATATTTTTATACTCCTCCCTGGTCCTTTGTCCAATCTTCCACTTCTTGTGACCTCCATGGAGCGACACTAAATTACACCATCTGAGGAGAAGCACGCTCAATGGGTATTTCTGCTCAGAAGAACATAGGAATTGCTAGATTGGATCACACCACTTGTCAGCTTAATGTATTCTCCTGTCTCCAATAGTGAGGAGTAATAGCACCATCAGGGTAGCATGGCCTAGGGGCCAGAGTCCATAGAATTGAGCCTGGGTGCAGGGCAGCATGGCCTAGTGGCCAGAGTCCATATAACCACCCCTGGTTGCAGGGCAGCACGGCCTATTGGCCAGAGTCCCTAGAACCGCCCTTGGTTACATGGCCGTAGGACCTTACTACTGGCTCAGCAGGGGGGTCCTACCGAAACACACTAAGGCTTACCGGGGGCCAGGTACCACTCTGTCACCTCCCCCGGGTTGCTTCCTACCGGCTGGGGAGTTGGGATCTCCCACGAATCCCAGGGTTCTCCGCAGGTCTCCAGGTCCGTCACCTGCCCTGGTTGCTCCCGCAGTAGGGGTTTGTGCTGGCCTGTAGAAGCCTCAGTTCCCGGCAGTTTCAAGAGCGTCGGCTGGTCCTTTGCAGGAGCTTCCCAGTTAGGTCCTTCCCCTGCGGCCGCCAGCCCAGACTTAGCTGAATTCCCTCCCTTTAGACTCCCTGAGCACTTGGAGCATGCCCAGTACGCACGGGGTGGGACTTCCTCCGTCAGAGCTACCGGCCCCAGTACGGGGCGGGACTGCCCCGTCACACCCACATTGAACTTATAAACTAGGTCTTATGAGTGACTTAAGTGGAGCACGGGCCCTTGTGATGACCCGCTGCACAGGGATGTATTTCACCCTGTGGTGAGTACAACTTGACTTAAGACTGGACCTCCATTTGGGTCACCAATGCTGTCTCAAAGGGCTTCCTACATCGAATTTGCTCATGCATCAAGTCCAGGGATGGCGGAGAGTGAAAGAAAGCAGTGCTCTTTTTCAGAAAGGGTTTGAGTTAAGTCTTGGAACCTGTACTCTATCAGAAACCATCTCTCCATTCATGAGCAGCCAAGAAATGGAGGTCTTGTAAGACAATGCAGCTGACTGAGACCAGCAACAGGACCAGGAAAGATGAAAATCATGCATTCTTGGGGAAGGAGGAGATGGCTGTGTGATGAGATTTGACATCAAGTCTGACCAACGAAAGGGCATCTTTCAGAAAACACTCCTGCCTAACCAAAAATGTTGTTTATACTGTCAAAGATTGCCTTAAGAGTAGGTTCCATCTAGAGGGAAGAAGGCAGAAGTATCTTCCTCTGATTTTAAGGAACCACTTGAACCTCTTTAACGTTGAATTAACTGTGTTGATTGACACCAAGAGAGCACCTTCATTTTCCAATTAAAATCTTTTGAAAAGCACCAAATGCAGAACTCTATTTGAATGAAAATGAAACAGCCCCAAATTGTGTAGATTTAAGTGATCACCTGATTAACAGAATGATACTAGAGACCTTGGCCTCCATTAGGGCGTGCTGCCCTGTAACCAAGGGTGGTTATATGGACTCTGACTATTAGGCCGTGCTGCCCTGCAACCAGGGGCAATTCTATTATTTCTTCTACTGGCTAATTGGTCTTCATAACCATTCATCCCCATAAGGAGCGGTGCCGGTGGTGATACAAAGGAACTGGAGTATAGGAGGGAATTGCTTGTATGACTTCTGGTTAGCCAGTGGGGTAAAACCAAACTCCTCTCTGTTTAGCTGGTTTGGCGTGCCTTAATAGTAAAGGACCCCCAGCCTTGGGCTGTGACTGCCCTGTTCTAAGCAATTTGTCCTGAATTATGGAGTCAGCAGCTCTCTTTCAGAATAATTAGGTCCTATATGTTCTTTTCCTTTCATCACTACGTACCTCTACTGTCTTGTGTTGACCTTTGCTGCGGCAGATGTCTAATGGAGAAGCTGTGTAGTCTCTGCTTCTCTTTTGCTTTGTCTCATTTCCCACCAACCGGGGTAAACGAATACACTTAAAATGGTTACAAAGGGGACTTGGTTGTCAATCTCTGCAACTGCACCAATGGAAAAAGAACATTGTCTCTGAAATACGTCCCATTGAGACCTATGATCAGTCACAGCCCTCCTTGAAACATGGGAAATACATTCTTGCTGCTCTGTAGTATTTCTTCCTGTAACTGTGTACTACCAATTTCATTTACATTAAAAACTCTGCTGCATTGTAATATCCGTCTTCTGGTTCTCTTTGATCCTCCCTACTTGCTTAAAAATCGCGCTGGATGAAATTCATCCCTGTATAGGAAGCCGCACCAGGTACTTCTCAATTTGCAGCTTTCCTGGTTTGAAGAGCACCAGTCACATGGTCCACGGACTGAACTCACAACCCTGGGTTGAGCAGGCCAAGGCTCAAACCACTGAGCTATCCCTCCCCCACACTGAACCTGAGCCTGAATTCTCCCTCAGGCCTCAAAGGGAGACCTCGGGAAGGAGACTGGCTGCAGCAAACCAAGGGGGGTCTCTGAGATTGCCCCTGCCCTGCAGCCTGTCCTGCCTGCCCGTTGCCATGGACTCTCTGTGAGGTCACCGCCTCCCGACCTCCTTTGACCAATCAGCCGAGGTGCTGCAAAAGGCCCTTGTGATGTCACTGCCACTCCCACTACTGCACTGCATGGCTAATGTAGGCATAATAATAAATAAGGAAGTGTTATGTACTCCTCCTCGTAACACAAGAACTAGGGGTCACCAAATGAAATTAATAGGCAGGAGATTTAACAAAAAAAAAGAAAGTATTTCTTCACACAACCCTCAGTCAGTCTGTGGAACTCTTTGCCAGAGGATGTTGTGAAGGCCAAGACTATAACAAAAAACAACCTAGATAAATTCACAGAGGATAGGTCCTCCATCACACCCAGCACCTCTCTTTCCTCTGAAAACCGTATGGACCAGCTACATTCCTGGGATCATTCTACTGACTTCACTGATGCTGCAGTGGGATATTCAGAAGCCTTCATTGAAAACTGTCCAATGCAGTTCAGGGGAAGTGGTGAGCATGGGGGTGAGTAATCACCATGACTGGTTTTATTGCTGACTCTCCCACTTGCTCCCTGTGTAACCTTCACCTCAATGTGCTTGTTCATAATAAACCACATAAACCAGATCTCATTGTGATATTATGATCGATGATTAGATGCTTCCTGAAATCAAAGGACTTCAAAGCACTTGAAGGTCATTAAAGTTGTGTGTGTCCACAGGGCTGCATTATTTTAATAGCAGAAATTTTTCCAGGGATTACATGCCCCCAAATTGTGGATTAGAATTCAAGGACTCTCTCAACTGTGCCCTGACCAGATGGGAGTGGTTGAGCTGTGCAAGGGAGAGCCCGATCCATTGAATACTACAACCGTCTCCACAGACAGGACAGACAGCACCTCTGGCTCTGCGCACACCGGCCCCACATGCCTCCAGAGGAGCTGCCCGGAGCCCCTGAGGAGGCTGCATGGTTGGTCAGTCTTGCAATTAATCACATCTAATCCCACAGCAATGTGACCATTGAAGAAGTTCTCCTTATCTCTATCTGTCTGGTGCTTCTTCCTTATCTTTATTAGCTGAAGTATGTCACAAGACCCTGTGGTCTTGGCTACTCACGGATAGAAATACAGTACCTGATGTTTCCCATTGATTTCACTATCTAAATGGGAAATGCAAAGGTACAGTAATGGAAATCAAAAAGCCCCAAGGCTTTTTATCATAATTTTATCAAAATTTTCTAAGGAGACCTCTGTATCATCACCTACCTTGTAGGTGGGGAATTTCTTGGAATGGGGAATGGTACTTGGAGAAGGACCTTTAGGGCTACCTGTTTGACCCAGCTTAGTTTTTCACAGAAGTAAGCACTTCAGCTCCATTTCCACCTCCAAGCGCTTCGCCTCTTTCCTCTCCTCTCCTCTGCTTCCAAGCGCTTTGCCTCTGCTTCTGCCTCCAGGCACTTCATCTCTAAGAAGAAATTCCTTTCTTCTGCAGTTAGAACTCGGCATGGGTTAAGGGCATCCCTCCATCTTAGAATCATAGAATATCAGGGTTGGAAGGGCCCTCCGGAGGTCATCTAGTCGAACGCCCTGCTCAAAGCAGGACCAATTCCCAACTAAATCATCCCAGCCAGGGCTTTGTCAAGCCTGACCTTAAAAACCTCTAAAGAGGGAGATTCCACCACCTCTCTAGGTAATCCATTCCAGTGCTTCACCACCCTACTAGTGAAAATGTTTTTCCTAATATCCAACCTAAACATTCCCCACTGCAACTTGAGACAATAACTCCTTGTTCTGTCATCTGGTACCACTGATAACAGTCTAGATCCATCCTCTTTGGAACCCCCCTTCAGGTAGTTGAAGGCTGCTATCAAATCCCCCCTCATTCTTCTCTTCTGGAGACTAAACAATCTCAGTTTCCTCAGTCTCTCCTCATAAGTCATGTGCTCCACACCCCTAATCATTTTTGTTGCCCTCTGCTGGACTCTTTCCAATTTTTGCACATCCTTCTTGCAGTGTGGGGCTCAAAAGTGGACACAGTACTCCAGATGAGGCCTCACCAACGTCGAATAGAGGGGAATGATCACGTCCCTCGATCAGCTGGCAATGCCCCTACTTATACAGCCCAAAATGCCGTTAGCCTTCTTGGCAACAAGGGCACACTGTTGACTCATATCCAGCTTCTGCTCCACTGTAATCCCCAGATCCTTTTCTGCAAAACAGCTGCTTAGCCAGTCGTTCCCCTCTCTGTAGCAGTGCATAGGATTCTTCCGTCCTAAGTGCAGGACTCTGCACTTGTCCTTGTTGAACCTCATCAGGTTTCTTTTGGCCCAATACTCTAATTTGTCTAGGTCCCTCTATAACCTGTCCCTACCCTCCAGCATATCTACCACTCCTCCCAGTTTAGTGTCATCTGCAAACTTTCTGCGAGTGCAGTCCATGCCATCCTCCAGATCATTAATGAAGATATTGAACAAAACCAGCCCCAGGACTGACTCTTGGGGCACTCCGCTTGATACCGGCTGCCAACTAGACATGGAGCCATTGATCACTACCCGTTGAGCTCAACGATCTAGCGAGCTTTCTGCTCCACTGCTTTCCCCTCATCCACAGAGCCAGTTATCGCTTCATAGAAGGAAATGAGGTAAGTCATGTGTTTCAGAATTGTTTCCTTGAGGACTGCTCCATGATGTTTCCAGGGACTGAGGTGAGGCTGACTGGCCTGTAGTTCCTCGGATCCTCCTTCTTCCCTTTTTTAAAGATGGGCACTACATTAGCCTGTTTCCAGTCATCTGGGACCTCCCCAGACCGCCATGAGTTTTCAAAGAAAATGGCCAATGGCTCCGCAGTCACATCCACCAACTCCTTTACCACCATCGAATGCAGCGCATCTGTCTCCATGGACTTGTGCTTGTCCAGCTTTCCTAAAGAGTCCCGAACCACTTCTTTCTCCACAGAGGGCTGGTTACCTCCTCCCCAGGCTGTGCTGCCCAGTGCAGCAGTCTGGGAGCTGACCTTGTTTGTGAAGACAGAGGCAAAAAAAGCATTGAGTACATTAGCTTTTTCCACAGCCTCTGTCACTAGGTTGCCTCCCTCATTCAGTAAGGGGCCGACACTTTCCTTAACCATCCTCTTGTTGCTAACATACCTGAAGAAACCCTTCTTGTTACTCTTAACATCTCTTGCTAGCTGCAACTCCAAGTTTGATTTGGCCTTCCTGATTTCACTCCTGCATGCCTGAGCAATATTTGTATACTCTTCCCTGGTCATTTGTCCAATCTTCCACTTCTTGTAAGCTTCTTTTTTGTGTTTAAGATCAGCAAGGATTTCACTGTTAAGCCAAGCTGGTTGCCAGCCATATTTACTATTCTTTCTTTCTACACATCGGGATGGTTTGTTCCTGCAACCTCAATAAGGATTCTTTAAAATACAGCCAGCACTCCAGGACTCCTTAATTCCTCATGTTAATCTCCCAGGGGATCCTGCCCATCGGTTCCCTGAAGGAGTCAAAATCTGCTTTTCTGTAGTCCAGGGTCCGTATTCTGCTGCTCTCCTTTCTTCCTTGTGTCAAGTTCCTGAACTCAACAATCTCATGGTCACTGCCAACCAGGTTCCCATCCACTTTTGCTTCCCCTACTAATTCTTCTGGTTTGTGAGCAGCAGGTCAAGAAGAGCTCTGCCCCTAGTTGGTTCCTCCAGCACTTGCACCAGGAAATTATCCCCTACACTTTCCAAAAACGTCCTGGATTGTCTGTGCACCGCTGTATTGCTCTCCCAGCAGATATCAGGGTGATTAAGTCTCCCATGAGAAGCAGGGCCTGCGATCTAGTAACTTCTGTTAGTTGCCGAAAGAAAGCCTCGTCCACTTCATCCCCCGTGGTCTGGTGGTCTACAGCAGTCTCCCACCACAACATCACCCTTGTTGCTCACACTTCTAAAGTTAATCCAGAGACTCTCAGGTTTTTCTGCCGTTTCTTTCCGGAGCTCTGAGCAGTCATACTCCTCTCTTACATACAGTGCAACTCCCCCACTTTTTCTGCCCTGCCTGTCCTTTATAAACAGTTTATATCCATCCGTGACAGTATTCCAGTCCTGTGAGTTATCCCACCAAGTCTCTGTTATTCCAATCACATCATCATTCCTTGACTGTGCCAGGACTTCCAGTTCTCCCTGCTTCATTCCCAGGCTTCTTGCATTTGTATATTGGCACTTAAGGTAACTCACTGATCATCCCAGTGTCTCAGTATGAGACAGAAGTCCTCCCCTCCTTGCGCTCTCTTCCTGGTGTTTCCTCCCAGTATCCCATTTCCCCACTTTCCTCAGGGCTTTGGTCTCCTTGCCCCAGTGAACCTAGTTTAAAACCCTCCTCAGTAGGTTAGCCAGCTTGCTTGTGAAGATGCTCTTCCCTCTCTTTCTTAGGTGGAGCCCGTCTCTGCCCTGCCATCTTGGCACTGGGATCTCATGTTGGGGAGGGCTGACCCTTCTCTCCTGGGAAGTCTCCAGTCCCCCATGCCCTCCTTGCATTTCTGTCATGGAGCTGGATGTCTGGGCTTGATCTGCGTTTCTCTTCTCTGTGGTGTGCTGCTTTGGGAAGACTAGTTCCTCTAGGATTTCGGTGCCCGACCGCAACCTCATGCACAGGCGTCTCTATTCTAGCCTTGCTGTTTTGTTGCCACGAACCTAGAAAAAAAATAAACTGCTTGTTGGACTCCCTGACTTGGCAGGCTGAACCCTTTGCATGCCTGTTCCCCCTCAGGCAGCAAAGAAAAGAAAGTGGGGGAGGGGCAGAACCTCCCTGGCTTTCCAGATTGCCAAAAGGAAAAAGGTGTCCTTTTAAAATCCTGAGGTCTGTGCTTCTGGTTCAAAATGATCCCACCACTCTGCCACCGTGTCAAGGTTGATGCCCACTCTGGCACTTGGACTGCAGAAAGTGGGGGCCCACAAGGATTCTAAAAATTAATACTGGCCACTCCAGGCTTGTATTAAACTCCCAAGGTTACAGCTTTTCTCCTACCTTGGATGAGGAGATGCTGCCACCACCCAAGTACAAACCCCATTTGAGGACCCAGAAAGGCACACTAGGGAATTCCTTCCTGTGGGGTACCCTCAAGCCCTTTAACACTCCCCCACCCCCTGGAAGAGTTGAGAAAGAAAAACAAAGGAAATCAGCTGTTGCCACCCGCTAAATAAACAACATGTTCACAAACCTCTTAGGACACAAATACCCATTCCTGCTCTTCCTAGACATTTCCTGATCTACTTACATATCTGGGGTTTCAAATGAGTAGTTTCTAGGTATGATACTGATTATTTTTCATGCCTGGCCCCAAGCTTCCTACAGCATAGTTGCAGCCCTGTCTCCCTCTCCCCGAGAACAACCGACAGACAAAAGGGACGTTTTTTCTCAATTTTCAAAAGTTCTAGCCTTCCCATGGGCTCTTTTGGCCAGGTGCTCACTCACTTCCTTTGCCCTACGCATAGCACTGACTTTTAACCCTTTACAGGTAAAGCAAGTAGAGAACAGCTACTAAGAGGGATTTTACAGCTAACTGGCTGGCTGGGTCCATAAAAGGGAGCTACACCCCCCTTTTCATTTCTAATAGCAGGTGATCCCAAACCTGTGTTCTGCTGGATTTTTTCCCTCCCTGTGAAGCATCTGGTACTGACCACTGTGGGAGAGAGGCCTGACCGTCTGTAGCAATGCATGTGTTCTTCCGTTCCAAGGAGGGGTTCATAAGTCTGGTCTGATATATAGAAGGTTAGAGCGGGATCGCTCTTAAACCAAACCCGTGGCCAGATGGTTAAATCTCCCCTCACCACCTCAGTACTATATCATGTCCTTAAAAAGGCAGAATGGTCTGGATACATTTTTCCTTTTGTGTAGTCAAATAACAAAAATTGATTAGTGGAATATGTTCATCTTCCGGGAATGGAGAGCCACCATGTGTTGGGAAATGAGGAAAAATGTAGTGGGAAATGATATCTTTTCATCTGCAGTTGCTGCAATATCAAACCATGTGCTATCCAGGGACTTTTATACAAGAATTACAGAATTGTAGAAGAGTAGGATGGGAAGGGACCTCGAGAAGTCTTCTAGTCCAGTCCCCTGCACTCAAGGCAGGACTCAGTATTATCTAAACCATTCCTGACAGGTGTTTCTCTAACCTGCTCTTAAAATCTCCAATGGCAGATAGTCCACAACCTCCATAGGCAATGTACTCCAGTACTTAACTACCCTGACACTTAGGAAGTTTTTCCTAATGTGCAACCCAAACTGCGCTTGCTGTAAATTAAGCCCGTTGCTTTTTGCCCTATCCTCAAAGATTAAAGATAATGTTTCTCCCTCTTCCTTCTAGCAACCTTTTAGGAACTCAAAAGTTGTATTCATGTCCCCTCTGAGTGGTGTCTTCAGACTAAACAAACACACTTTTTTCAGTCTTCCCTCATAGGTCATATTTTCTAGACCTTTAATCGTTTTTTTTTTGCTCTTCTTTACACTTTCCCCAATTTGTTCACATCTTTCTTGAAATGTGGCACGCAGAACTACATACAATACTCCAGCTCAGGCCTAATCAGTGCGGAGTAGAGCAGAAGACTAGGTCCAACAAGTAGGAGAGAAGCAGGTCTACGATATGGGGAAGGGAAGGAGTATGGAGCACCGGGAGAATAGGAGCCAGCAAGGGTGAGGGAAGGAAACAGCATGACTCTTGGAGGCAGGGGTCTGTGGAAAGCCGGTGTGTGATTATGGAATTAAGAAATAGCTCGGCGGAGCTGTCTGGGGCATGGCTTGCCCGTCATTTCCCTGGGCATTTAATCCCATCAAAGAATGTGATCATTGAGCATAATCTCTCCATTAGATCTGGTTTATGCAGAGGTGAATGAGGACATTGAGGTGAAGGTTACACAGGGAGCAAGTGGGAGAGTCAGCAATAAAACCAGTGATAGTGATTACTCATCCCCATACTCACCACTTCTCCTGAACTGCACTGGACAGTTTCCATTCAAGGCTACCGAATATCCGATTGCAGCATCAGTGAAGACAGTAGAATGATCCCAGGAATGTGGCTGACCCATAAAGATTTCAGAGGAAAGAGAGCTGCAGGGCGTAATGTGCACCTCACCCCATGTGGAGTTCGAAAAAAATTGATAGTCAAAAACAGAGAGGAAAAAATTACATCCATTGAAGAAGTTGTCTCAAAGTTTGGTTTGTAACTAACTGGGCTATCAGGAACAAATGCATCTCAAGTCCTCCAGCAGCCTAAAACACTGAGGGCTTCTAAGTACTTTAAATTATTCTCCTCTGTGAACTAGAGAAGTCCTATTCAAGTCGCGCTCTCCATAACCATTCAGACGATGTGCTAGAACTGAGTCTTGCACATATATTCTGTGATTCATAACAACGGGAAGGGTTTTTGATTATTGCTGGGATTCTATTTCAATTTAGTTTTCCATTTTTGAGTTGCAGGCATTGATGTCTGCATGGTTGAGAAGTTAAGGCTTGGATTTGGAGAGCAAGATGTATTTGGACCATAAATCGTATTTCTTTAAATCGGAATGTGGGCATTCAAATCCCTTATGTAGCTCTGAAAAATGTCATCCCCAATTTTTAATTCAGAGTTTAGGTAGAAACTCCCTAAGTTTCCTACATAAAGGACCAATTCATTTTTCTTCTGCTTTCTTTTGAAGCAGCTGGTAAGTGACATTCATTAAGAGAGGATACTGCAATAGATCGTCTTTTCCAGCATGGCAATTGTTATGTTCTCATGTGCAGAAGTAATGATATGTGCAGATCCTTATCTGGTCTAACTTAGCGTAGCTCCAGCGAAGCCAGTGCAACAGAGCAGATCTACACCCGGTGAGGAGGTGGTGCTGAGTGGGGTTCTTTGTAAAAAGAAAAAAAACACTTTTGTTCTTTCATCAGCCACTATTGGAGCCTCGCTAAAGTTTACAAATCAAAGCACCCACTGCGATGCTGGACTGAACTTGTTTGTAAGTGGAAGTTACATCCTAACAAGGAAACTAGCATTATTAATGCTATCCCAGCCATGTTATCCAGGATAAGTTTTTTTAATGAAAATGTGAATCTCGAGCATTAGTGATAAATACTCTAGACATTGATATTTCTTCAAAAAAGTAGTTTTTAAGGACAAAGGACGTAACAAGGATTCAAACGAGCTGGTTAAGGTTTTCTTTCTTTCTTTCTTACTTACTTTCCATGTCCTCAATTGCAATAGAAGCGTATCATTAAAGTGATGGAGGCACATGTGGTCATAGAATCTGATAATGTTATGGAGGAATATAGGGTTATGGGGATCCCGTTATTTACTGGCAATTATAGTGTTCCCTTTGGGACCCATTTTGGTATACCCTTGCAGCTTGACTGTGGACCTCTGATAACTTCTCTCTGGGAATGGTTTACCGACCAGTTATGCACCACCTTTTAGTAGCTCCATCTAGGTTGTATTTCGCTAGTGTGTTTATGAGAAAGTCATGCAAGAAAATATCAAAACCTTATTAAAATTCAGATATATCACATCTACCGCATGCCCCCTATCCACAAGGCTTGTTACCCTGTCAAATAAGATATAAGCTTGTTTGATGCAATTTGTTCTTGATAAATCCATGCTGACAATTACTTATCATTTCTTATTATTTTCTAGGGATCTGCAAATTGATCCCTTAATTATTTGCTCCATTGTCTTTCCTGACTCCTGCAGATGACTTTATTGTTGTGTAATTTATCTCTATGGGCAGAAAAGGTGCACTCAGGTGTATTTGAAATATCCTTCTGAAATCAACTTTAGGTCATGTCATTTGACCAAGGGGTGGACATTGCTGCCAACCGGTTGATGAACACATGTGAGCAAAAACTTAGAGGATTAATTGAATTGAGTTGTATTGGTGTAACAAAATCGCAAATCCCAGTATGAAGCTGAATTCTTTCTGCCCCATTTCCTAGATCTTCTCATCTCATCTCCAGCATTGCAAAGTGTGTACAAAATTGGTGTGAAGGAGCACAGCTGGTTGAATTTACACCTCCCACTAGGTTGTCATAAAAGTTGGCTTTCTAGATGGATGCTAAGTGCTACATGTCACTGGGGGTCCCAGCAGAGCAGAACAGAAGAATATCCTGGAAAAAGGAGAATTATTCTGAAAGAGGGCTGCTAGCTCCATAATTAAGTTTCTGCAGAGTCTCTGATGCAGAGTAAATTTTTCAAAATGCTCAACAAAATGACATGCCAGAGATACATGGGTTTGAACATTCATCCTTAGCTATGGAACATTCCATTCCATAGCAATGGAAACTGGGATTGGTTTTGGCTGAGGGCTCCAGAGAAGAAATTAAGAACATTGGAAAAGCCCAACTGGATCAGACCAAAGGTCCATCTAGCCCAGTATCCTGTCTTTCATCAATGGCCAATGCTAAGAGATGGGGCGACCACATCTGCATGCAATATTCAAGCTGTGGGTGTACCATGGATATATCTAGAGGCACCATGATATTTTTAAGTCTTATAAAGTACCCATAATTAATGATTAGGTTAGAAAAGTTTTCCCAGCCTTCGTCTGTTTGAAGAATCCCTGATGAAACACCCAACGCCTGGGGAAGGCAGGCTCCATTGAATAGGGAGGGTGGTATGTGGAGCTCAGGTTGAGAAGACCTTTCTCACAAAGAGCCAAACATTCTAAGCTCTATAGAAGCAAAGTCATCCTCTCCTGAAAATTGCTCTGCCATTCAAGGAGTTGCGGCTCAAGTTAACTTTGCATTAACCAAAGCATTTGGTGGCCACTTGTCTTTTCCTTCCGAAAACCTGGGTCCCTATCCTGCAAAGACTCACAAAGACTCTTACTGTGAACCATGTGACTGGTCTTCTACAAACCATAGGAAAACTTACATTCTTAAATTTAACATCTGTCTAGTCTTTGCAGGAAAAGACTCTTTGCTAAAACAGGTAATGCCAGGAGGATCTCTACCCTGGTACAGACGGCCCTCATAATGCTGTGAAGCACTTCAATGGCTCCCATCACTCCATGGCTTCGAAAAGGTGCAACTTGAGAAGTACTTGATGCTTCTCCTATACAGGGATGAATTTCATCCAGCGTGATTGTTAAACAAGTAGGGAGGAACAAAGAGAACCAGAAGACCAATATTATGATGCAGCAGAGTTTTTAATGCAAATGAAATTGGCAGTACACAGTTGCAGGAAGAAATACTACAGAGCAGAAAGAATGTATTTCCAGTGTTTCAAGGAAGGCTGCGACCGATCATGGGCCTCAATGGGATGTATTTCAGACACATTGTTCTTTTTGCATTGTTGCAGTTACAGAGGTTGACAACCAAGTCCCCTTTGTACCCATTTGAAGTGTATTGTTTTACCCCGGTCGGTGGGAAATGAGACAAAGCCAAAGAGAAGCAGAGACTATGCAGCTTCTCCCTTAGACATCTGCCGTAGCAAAGGACAAAGACGCTAGAGGTACGTGTTGGTGGAAACCATAGAACGTGTTGGGCCTAATTGTCCTTGACAGCAAGGTCTCTTTTTCGCACTCCCAGGGGACTTAAAGTGATAATTAACATAACTGATGTCTATCTTAAGTCCCCTATATCCCGCACACCGTAGGCCTAGTGTAAACAGCCTGCGTGCAATTCAGAATGAGTCCACATAGGAAGAAAGGAATCAGCACATGGCTGGGAAAACATTGGCAGAAAGAGTCATAAAGCGTAACCTTAGAAATGCAGCATGGCTATCAGAGCAAAGTGCTGAGCACACACAGCTCCCACTGAGTTCAACTGGAGCTCTGTTTGACCAGCACTTCTGAAAGCCAGGCCCAAAAAGTCAAGGGTGAATCTGTATCTTGCTGTTCAATTCCTGCCTCCTTCCATGGATGTTCCTGCTAGGTTTAGCATGGTCCACAGTTTCCACTGAGGTACCTATGGCAAGATACCCCAGAACCACATAATCCCCCATAACCATAGCCGCCTAATCCCCCGAAACCATATAATCCCCCATAACCATAACGGCCACCGTAACCACCGTATCCCCCTAAACCATACAATCCTCCGTAAAGGCCTCCATAGCCGAATCCCCCATGACCGAATGAGCCCCCGAAACCAGGTCCGACCACAGGTGCTCCTACAGCTCCCACAGCGCTGTGCTGAGGGAAATTGCTGAGAATAGGTCCTGGGAGGGTCACGACCACCGGTGAGGGTCTGATCACCACTTCGGAGTCCTGGCACTGCCTAACGCACGGCTCGTTGCAGGTGCCAGTGACTGGACAGGGCCGGGCCACCCCGCATTCTGGATAGCACAGGCTGGAGAAAGTCATCTTTCTGGGATGGAGGTAAACCTGAAACACACAACAGGGACTAAAGTGAAGAGCAGGTACAAGGGCAGGTGGAAGAAAGGCTTCAAACTCAGTTACTATTGCAGCAATTTGTCAAAAGAAATCACTAGGGGCGAGCTCCTCAACTGGGGTAAAATGGGTTCATGTTCACTCATTACCATGGAGCGACACTGAATTACACCGTCTGAGGAGAAGCACTTTCGATGGGTATTTCTGCTCAGAAGAACATAGGAATCACTAGATTGGAGCACGCCACTTGTCAGCTTATTCCATTCTTCTATCTCCAGTAGTGAGGAGTAACAGCTGCTTCAGCATAAAGTAGAAGACCACCGAATTGGCCCTTTCTGGACTGACCTGAACAAGTTTTTCCTAATATCGCTAAGTGAAAAATGGCTAAGCGACTTTCTAGAGTTAATGAAAAGATGTAAATGCCCTATATCTATTTCAGGTTAATAGGAATTATGTTTCGCAATTGCATACGTTGCTCCTAAGCTCCCCGATCAGCTTTGAATCGTGAATACTCTCGCGCCTGCAACTGAGTAACCGCACAAGCTAATTATGGAAGAAAACTGACCCTGAAACAATTATAGCAAATAAGTGCAAGATTCAGTCCTAAATAAAAATGGACCCGACTTCAACATCTCTATGGTTAGAAAGAGATCGAGTCACAATGGACTTACCTAATTCACCGAGGAGATGAAGTCCGGAGAAGTGTTTAGAAAAGCGCTGAGTCTTGTGTGCTTTTATACAGTCCCTAGGACTGCCTGGAGGATCTGCGATGCCATTTGTGGAGGAGGTCCTCATTAGTTACGAAACAAACTTGATTGCCTTGCTATGTCCTCCTTTGGATGGAGCTGTTTTCCTCAGGGGTTGCAATGTTTGGGCTAATCGCAGCCTCAGAGGGCGTGACATACATGTTGCACGCTTCATCTTTCTTTCATCTTCAAATTGTATAGGCCACCTGCATTCCTTGTATTACTCCACTGACATTTTTGTGGCTGGAATGACAATGAATGTTGATTCTGAGCAGCATCAGTAGCACAAGAAGCCCTGATGAAAGGAATCCAGTTTGGTCCTTTCCATTCATACTGGTCGTGGTTCGGGGCATTGGGCCATTCATTGTAAACCTGCTAGGAAGGAGGGAGCCACTTTTTTGCATTCCTACCAGCCTCATCCCCAGTGGGTCAGATCCAATTCCCTTTTAAATCAGTGAGAATCATTCATTGCCTCAAGTGTGTTTCCTGTCAGGACCGTAAGTCTGAAATTCACCCTTTGGCATGGGGGATACTACAACTTCTATAGACCACTTTAGTCCCACATTAAACTTATAAACTTGGTCTTATGGGGCAGAGCCTGAGCCTTCCTCTGATCTAAGCATTTCAAACCACTTTGCAAACACTCATTAAGTGTTATACAGCCAAAGAGCTGTATTTATTATAGCCATAATTACTTTTTACTGGCATTAGATGTTCCAAAATTGAAGATTAGATTGACTTTAAACATGCATGTCAAGTTCTCAGATGTCATTCCCATACTCACTTCCTCATTTCTTTAGCCTCTGAAATTAGGGCTCTTTGATTTTCGGTACTGTACCTTTGCATTACTCTTTTATACATATTTTAAAGTTTAAGGATAGATGCTGAGCCAGTGAAATCAATGGGAAACATCAACATTTCTATTGATGGGTGGCCAAGAGCACTGGGAAGAAGCCCAAGACAGATAGAGATCAGGAGAACTTCTTCAACGGTCACATTGCTGTGGGATGAGATGTGATTAATTGCTAGACTTACCAACCTACAGAATTCTGCAAGACTCTTCTCTGACAGTAAGCTTTCAGTCAGCAATAAATCCAGTCATAGTGATTACTCATCCCCATACTCGCCACTGCTCCTGAACTGCATTGGACAGTTTCCATTCAAGGCTTCCAAATATCCCCCTGCAGCATCAGTGAAGTCAGTAGAATGATACCAGGAATGTTACCTGGTCCATACAGTTTTCAGAGGAAAGAGAACTGCAGGGTGTAATGTTGAATCTTGCACAGACACTCTGTGATTCTAAACAGTGGGAAGGGTTTGGGGTTTTTGTTTTTTTCCATTATTGAATTGCAGGCATTTATTTCTTCATGGTTTAGAATAGCGGCACAAGTCCCATGCGGGTGATCCGCTCTCAGGCCACGAGACATTTTGTTACATTGATCATTCAGTATTCCTCTGAATACTTTATGGGCCAGCTACATTCCTGCCATCATTCTACTGACTTCATTGATGCTTCAGTGGGAAAGTCGGTAGCCTTGAACGGGAACTGTCCAATGCAGTTCAGGAGCAGTGATGAGTATGGGGATAAGGAGAACTTCTGCAATGCTCACACACACAAAGGGTTGTATTTTCAGAATATTAATAAATTGCTGTGGGGATTAGACACCTCTGCATTCAGTAATAGAGTCGTTATAAAAAATGAAGGCCGCGGTCTCTCGTATCATTCTTTTAGTCAAGTTATTATATGGAACCCATTCTTAAGGCAATCTTTTACAGTAAAAACAACCTTTTGGTTAGGCAGGAGTGTTTTCTGAAAGATGCCCTTTTGTTGGTCAGACTTTATGTCAAATCTCATCACACAGCCATCTCCTCCTTCCCCAAGAATGCATGATTTTCACCTCTCCTGGTCCTGTTGCTGGTCTCAGTCAGCTGCATTGTCTTACAAGACCTCCATTTCTTGGCTGCTCATGAATGGAGAGATGGTTTCTGATAGAGTACAGGTTCCAAGACTTAACTCAAAGCCTTTCTGTAAAAGAGCACTGTTTTCTTTCACTCTCTGCCATCCCTGGACTTGACGCATGAGCAAATTCAATGTAGGAAGCCCTTTGTGGGACTAAAGTGGTCTATAAGCATTGTAGTATTCCCTGTGCCAAAGGGTGAATTTCAGACTTACGGTCCTGACAGGAAACACACTTGAGGTAATGAATGATTCTCACTGATTTAAAAGGGAATTGGATCTGACCCACTGGGGATGAGGCTGGTAGGAATGCAAAAAAGTGGCTCCCTCCTTCCTAGCAGGTTTACAATGAACTGCCCAATGCCCCGAACCACGACCAGCATGAATGGAAAGGACCAAACTGGATTCCTTTCATCAGGGCTTCTTGTGCTACTGATGCTGCTCAGAATCAACATTCATTGTCATTCCAGCCACAAAAATGTCAGTGGAGTAATACAAGGAATGCAGTTGGCCTATACAATTTGAAGATGAAAGAAAGATGAAGCATGCAATATGTATGTCACGCCCTCTGAGGCTGCGATTAGCCCAAACATTGCAACCCCTGAGGAAAACAGCTCCATCCAAAGGAGGACATAGCAAGGCAATCAAGTTTGTTTCGTAACTAATGAGGACCTCCTCCACAAATGGCATCGCAGATCCTCCAGGCAGTCCTAGGGACTGTATAAAAGCACACAAGACTCAGCGCTTTTCTAAACACTTCTCCGGACTTCATCTCCTCGGTGAATTAGGTAAGTCCATTGTGACTCGATCTCTTTCTAACCATAGAGATGTTGAAGTCGGGTCCATTTTTATTTAGGACTGAATCTTGCACTTATTTGCTATAATTGTTTCAGGGTCAGTTTTCTTCCATAATTAGCTTGTGCGGTTACTCAGTTCCAGGCGCGAGAGTATTCACGATTCAAAGCTGATCGGGGAGCTTAGGAGCAACGTATGCAATTGGGAAACATAATTCCTATTAACCTGAAATAGATATAGGGTATTTACATCTTTTCATTAACTCTAGAAAGTCGCTTAGCCATTTTTCACTTAGCGATATTAGGAAAAACTTGTTCAGGTCAGTCCAGAAAGGGCCAATTCGGTGGTCTTCTACTTTATGCTGAAGCAGCTGTTACTCCTCACTACTGGAGATAGAAGAATGGAATAAGCTGACAAGTGGCGTGCTCCAATCTAGTGATTCCTATGTTCTTCTGAGCAGAAATACCCATCGAAAGTGCTTCTCCTCAGACGGTGTAATTCAGTGTCGCTCCATGGTAATGAGTGAACATGAACCCATTTTACCCCAGTTGAGGAGCTCGCCCCTAGTGATTTCTTTTGACAAATTGCTGCAATAGTAACTGAGTTTGAAGCCTTTCTTCCACCTGCCCTTGTACCTGCTCTTCACTTTAGTCCCTGTTGTGTGTTTCAGGTTTACCTCCATCCCAGAAAGATGACTTTCTCCAGCCTGTGCTATCCAGAATGCGGGGTGGCCCGGCCCTGTCCAGTCACTGGCACCTGCAACGAGCCGTGCGTTAGGCAGTGCCAGGACTCCGAAGTGGTGATCAGACCCTCACCGGTGGTCGTGACCCTCCCAGGACCTATTCTCAGCAATTTCCCTCAGCACAGCGCAGTGGGAGCTGTAGGAGCACCTGTGGTCGGACCTGGTTTCGGGGGTTCATTCGGTCATGGGGGATTCGGCTATGGAGGCCTTTACGGAGGATTGTATGGTTTAGGGGGATACGGTGGTTACGGCGGCCGTTATGGTTATGGGGGATTATATGGTTTCGGGGGATTAGGCGGCTATGGTTATGGGGGATTATGTGGTTCCGGAGTATCTTGCCATAGGTACCTCAGTGGAAACTGTGGACCATGCTAAACCTAGCAGGAACATCCGTGGAAGGAGGCAGGAATTGAACAGCAAGATACAGATTCACCCTTGACTTTTTGGGCCTGGCTTTCAGAAGTGCTGGTCAAACAGAGCTCCAGTTGAACTCAGTGGGAGCTGTGTATGCGCAGCACTTTGCTCTGGTAGCCATGGTGCATTTCTAAGGTTACGCTTTATGACTCTTTCTGCCAATGTTTTCCCAGCCACGTGCTGATTCCTTTCTTCCTATGTGGACTCATTCTGAATTGCACGCAGGCTGTTTACACTAGCCCTACAGTGTGAGGGATATAGGGGCCTTAAGATAGACATCAGTTATGTTAATTATCACTTTAAGTCCCTTGAGAGTGCGAAAAAGAGACCTTGCTGTCAAGGACAATTAGGCCCAACACGTTCTATGGTTTCCACCAACACGTACCTCTAGCGTCTTTGTCCTTTGCTGCGGCAGATGTCTAAGGGAGAAGCTGTGTAGTCTCTGCTTCTCTTTGGCTTTGTCTCATTTCCCACCGACCGGGGTAAAACAATACACTTCAAATGGTTACAAAAGGGACTTGGTTGTCAACCTCTGTAACTGCAACAATGCAAAAAGAACAATGTGTCTGAAATACATCCCACTGAGGCCCATGATCGGTCGCAGCCCTCCTTGAAACACTGGAAATACATTCTTTCTGCTCTGTAGTATTTCTTCCTGCAACTGTGTACTGCCAATTTCATTTGCATTAAAAACTCTGCTGCATCATAATATTGGTCTTCTGGTTCTCTTTGTTCCTCCCTACTTGTTTAACAATCACGCTGGATGAAATTCATCCCTGTATAGGAGGCAGCACCAAGTACTTCTCAAGTTGCACCTTTTCGAAGCCATGGAGCGACGGGAGCCATTGAAGTGCTTCACAGCATTATGAGGGCCGTCTGTACCAGGGTGGAGATCCTCCTGGCATTACCTGTTTTAGCAAAGAGTCTTTTCCTGCAAAGACTAGACAGATGGTAAATTTAAGAATGTAAGTTTTCCTATGGTTTGTAGAAGACCAGTCACATGGTTCACAGTAAGAGTCTTTGTGAGTCTTTGCAGGATAGGGACCCAGGTTTTCGGAAGGAAAAGACAAGTGGCCACCAAATGCTTTGGTTAATGCAAAGTTAACTTGAGCTGCAACTCCTTGAATGGCAGAGCAATTTTCAGGACAGGAGGACTTTGCTTCTATAGAGCTTAGAATTTTTGGCTCTTCGCGAGAAAAGTCTTCTCAACCTGAGCTCCACATACCACCCTCCCTATTCAATGGAGCCTGCCTTCCCCAGGCTTTGGGTGTTTCATCAGGGATTCTTCAAACAGACGAACGCTGGGAAAACTTTTCTAACCTAATCATTAATTATGGGTACTTTATAAGACTTAAAAATATCATGGTGCTTCTAGATATATCCATGGTACACCCACATCTTGAATATTGCATGCAGATGTGGTCGCCCCATCTCTTAGCATTGGCCATTGATGAAAGACAGGATACTGGGCTAGATGGACCTTTGGTCTGATCCAGTTGGGCTTTTCCAATGTTCTTAATTTCTTCTCTGGAGCCCTCAGCCAAAACCAATCCCAGTTTCCATTGCTATGGAATGGAATGTTCCATAGCTAAGGATGTATTTTCAAACCAATGTATCTCTGGAATGTCATTTTGTTGAGCATTTTGAAAAAGTAACTCTCCAACAGAGACTCTGCAGAAACTTAACTATGGAGCTAGCAGCCCTCTTTCAGAATAATTCTCCTTTTTCCAGGATATTCTTCTGTTCTGCTCTGCTGGGACCCCCAGTGACATGTAGCACTTAGCATCCATCTAGAAAGCCAACTTTTATAGCAACCTAGTGGGAGTCAGTAGAATGATCCCAGGAATGTTTCCTGGTCCATAATGATTTCAGAGGAAAGAGAGCTGCAGGGGGTAATGTGCTCCTCACCCCATGTGGAGTTAGGAACAAACTAATCATCAAAAGAACAGAGGAAATAAATTCTGTGAATGGAAGGAGTTATCAAACTCTGATTTGTAACTAATTGGGCCTTCAGGAACAAAGGGCCTCTCAAGTCCTCCAGCAGCCTTAAAAATTGTCTATAATCACTCATGACTCAGGGGTCTTCTAACAGCTTTATCTAGTTCTCCGATATGAACACGAGAACCCTGTTCAACTCGCTTTCTTCATAACCACTCACACGATCTGCTAGGGATCCTTTTAATTTAGGACTGCCTCTTGCACAGACACTCTGTGATTCTGAACAGTAGAAAGGGTTGGGGATTTGTTGTTCTTTCCCCCGCATTATTGAGTTGCAGGCATTGATTTCTTCATGGTTTAGGAGTTAAGCTCTGGATTTTCAGAGCAAGACATGGAGTTGGGACATAGGAGCCTATTAATTTTAGTTGGAACTTTGGCATTCAAATCCCTTAGGTAACTGTGAAAAATCTCACCCCCAATTTTTAATTTAGGGTTTAAAAAGAAATTCTCTAAATTTCCTCCAAAAAGGACTATTTCATTGTTCTTCTTCTACCTTCTGAAGCAGCTGGTAATTGATAGTCATTAAGACAGGATACTCTCTTCCAGCATGGTAATTACTACATTCTCATGTGCAGAAGGAATTCTAGGTGCAGATCTTCATCTGATCTAAATTAGCGTATCTCCAATTAAGGCTGTGGAACAATGTAGATTTCCACCAGGGGAGGATGTGGTGGTTTGTGTTTTGTTTTGAGAAAAAAACCCACCACTTTTGTTTAGTTATCAATAAGTGTTGGTGTCTTGCTAAGGAGGTGGTGTTTAGTGTTTCCTTTTGATAAAAAAACACACTTTGATTTAGTCATCAGCAAGTAATGGTGACTTGCTAAAGTTTACAAACCAAAGCAGCGCATTGTGATGCTGGTCTGAACTCGTTTGTAAGTAGAGGTTATATCCTAGTAAGGAAACCAGCATTATTAATGTTATCCCAGCCATGTTCTGTGTGATATTTTTTTTTAATGGGCTGGAAATCACAACAATTAATGATACATATTTGGTATATTTATATGTCTTAGTGACAGTAATCTCTAGGACAAAAAGAATAAAAAGGATTCAAAAGACCTTGTTGAATTTTTCTTTCTTTCGTTCTTTCGTTCTTGCTTGCTTGCTTGCTATCGTCCAATAATGGAGGTAGATCTGATTGATGGGGGAAGTGACATTGCGCTCTATATGTTTATGGAAATATGCTTATAAGTGTAAATATGACATAACTGGAATAGGCTTTATGCTAGATATGCCATGTAACATATCATTGCAAAGGTTATGATCTACTGTATATACTCATCCTATTTGTATGCATGTATCATTTTTATATCTGAAGTTATGAGCATTAGCTCTATGCTTGTATTTAACGTGTTTGCTGTAGGAAACACGTAAGAAAGTTTTGGCCAACATGGTCTCAAGGTATTTTTCAAGTAATTGGGAGTACTTAACTAACAATGGACTTTGGGAGATGCCAATCCATATCTGAACTTTCCTGGGAATGTTCAGACTAACATGTAAACAATGGCGTCAGCCTGCAAAAAGCTGAATCATTCATGGACATGTGACTTGCCCAGGTGGCTACAAACTCCATCTTGTTGCTGTGATTTTGCACAGGAGAACAAAGGGGTTTCCACCCACAAGAGAGAGAATGTAAAAGGCCCTGGAAGCCTCTCCATTTTGTCTTCAGCTGGCTCAAGAGATGGCCTCTCCACCCTAAAGGGATGCCTGAAAGAAACTGAAAGAAAGGACTGGAACTACGGGGGTGTGAGTGGTTGCTGGACCCAGGCCAAAAGTACAACATTGTTCTGAAAAGGATTATGCCTGAGATAACATCTAGGGTGAGAAGTTAGTATTTGTAACTAGATCCTAAATGTATTAAGTTAGCCTTGTGTGTTTTGTTTTATTTTGTTTGGTAACTTACTTTGTTCTGTCCGTTATTACTTGAAACCACTTAAATCCTAATTTGTATACTTAATAAAATCACTTTTGTTTATTAATTAACTCAGAGTAAGTAATTAATACCTGGGGGAGCCAACAGCTGTGCATATCTCTTTATCAGTGTTATAGAGAGCGGACAATTTGAGTTCACCCTTTATAAGCTTTATACAGAGTAAAATAGATTTTAATCAGCGTTTAGGATCCCAGAAAGACTGAATACTGGGTGCTGGGAAAGTCTCTGTTAACTGAGAAGCCCCCGGGCTAAGTGAATCTTAGTTTCTGTGAACTGCAGGATGGGTGTGTGTGGCCTGACCTCTTGGTCTGTGCTGGAGCCGACTGGTGTGTCTAGCTCAGCAAGACGGGAGGAGAGGGAATCCTTTTCTGGCAGGGGGGTTTGTCCTCAGTGGTATCCCAGCACATGTAGTGGCGGTCTTGTGGGAGTTTCTGTGACCCAGCCCATCACTGGGGATAATGAAAAAGTTATTCGATGGGCAGTGATCCCATCCGTGTGTTCTACTGGGTTTCTTGCACTCCCTGTGAAGCCTCTAGTACTGCCCACTGTGGGAGAGAGGCCTGGTCTTCTCTAGCAATGCCTGTGTTCCTCCGTTCCTAGAAGCAATCCATAGGTATAGTCTGATATAGAAGACTAGAGCTGGATCGCTCATAAACCAAACCCAGAGCCAGATGGCTAAATCTCCCCTTACCACCTGAATATTTTATCATGTCCTGAAAGAGGTAGGCTGGTCAGGATAAATTTTTCCTTTTGTGTAGTCAGATCAAAAAACTGATTAGTAGAGTAGGTTCGTCTTCTGGGAATGTAGAGCCCCAACTATGTTGAGGACATATGTGGTGGGAAATACAGTGCCTGCAATATGAAGTCATGGTACATAAATGGACTTGGATGGAAGAATCATAGAATCATAGAAGTGTAGGACTGGAGGGGACCTTGAGAGGTCTTCTAGCCCAGTCCCCTGCACTCAAGGCACGACGAAGTATTATCTAGACCATCTATGACTGGTGTTTGTCTAGCCTGCTCATAAAAATCTCTAATGATGGAGATTCCACTGCCTTCCTAGTCAATTTTTTCCAGTGCTTAGCTGCTCTGCCAGTTAGGAAGTTTTTCCTAATGTCCAACCTAAACTGCCCTTGCTGCAATTTAAGCCCATTGCTTCTTCTCCTATCCTCAGAGGTTAAGGAGAGCTGTTTTTCTCCCTCCTTGTTACAACCTTTTATATACTTGAAAACTGTTATCCTGTCCCCTCATAGGACATGTATTCTAGACCTTTAACCTTTTTTTTTTTTTGCTCTTCTCTGGACATTTTTCCAATCTGTTCACATTTTTCCTGAAATGTACCTCCAAGAGCTGAACACAATATTCCAGTTGAGTCCTAATCAACGCGTACTAGAAGGGAAGAATTACTTCTCATGTTTTGCTTACAATACTTCTGATGTTTGCTATTTTTGCAACAGTGTTACACTGTTGATTCATATTTAGCTTCTGATCCACTATGATGCTTAGATCCCTTTCCAGAGTACTCCTTGACAGGCTGTCATTTTCCATTTTGTATGTGTGCAACTGATTGTTCCTTCCTAAGTGGAATAGTCTGGATTTGTCCTTACTGAATTTCCTCCTATTTACTTCACATCATTTCTCCATTTTGTCCAGCTCATTTTGAATTTTGATCCTATTTTCCCCAACACTTGCAAACCCTCCCAGCTTGCTATCATCTGCAAACTCTATCCGTGTACTCTCTATGCCATAATCGAAATCATTGATAAAGATATTGAATAGAATCAAACCCAGAACAGATCCCTGTGGGTCCCTTGTGGTATATCCTTCCAGATTGACTATGGACCTCTGATAATTACTCTCTGGGAATGGTTTACCAACCAATTATGCACTACCGTTTAGTAGCTCCATCTAGGTTGTAATTCGCTAGTGTGTTTATAAGAAAGTCATGCAAGAAAGTATCAAAAATGTATTAAATGAATATATACCACGTCTACCGCATGCCCGCTATCCACAAGACTTGTTACCCTGTCAAATAAGCTATTTGTTTTTGGGATACAATTTGTTCTTGATAGATCCATACTGACTATTACTTGTCATCTTATTAGCTTCTAGGAATCTGCAAATTGATCTCTTAATCATTTGTTACACTGTCTTTCGTGACTCCTGCAGATGACTTTGGCGTAGTGTAATTTATCTCTATGGGCAGAACGAATGCAAAGTGCTACATGTCACTGGAGGTCCCAGCAGAACAGAAGAATGTCCTTTAAAAAGGAGAATTATTCTGAAAGAGGGCTGCTGGCTCCATAATTAAGTTTTGGACAGTCTCTGTTGGAGCGTTTATTTTTCAAAATGTTCAACAAAATAACATGCCACAGATACATTGCTTTGAACATTCATCCTTAGGTCTTGGCAGAGCGATAGGAATGGAAATGGGGATTGGTTTAGGCTGAGGGCTCCAGAGAAAAAAATAAGAACATAAGAAAAGGTATACTGGGTCAGACCAAAGGTCCATCTAGCCCAGTATCCTGTTTTCCAACAATGGCCAATGCCAGGTGTTTCAGAAAGAGTGAACAGAACTGGTAATCATCAAGTGATCCATCCCCTGTCACCCATTCCCAGGTTCTGGCAAACAGAGACTAGGGACACCTTCCCCGTTCATTCTGACTAATAGCCACTGATGGACCCATCCTCCATTAATTTATCTAGGTTTTTTTTTGAATCCTGTTATAGTCTTGGACTTCACAGCATCCTCTGGCAAAGAGTTCCACAGGTTGACTGAGCATTGTGTGAAGAAATACTTCCTTCTCTTTGTTTTAAACCTGCTGCCTATTAATTTCATTTGGTGACCCCTAGTTCTTGTGTTATGAGGAGGAGTAAAGAACACTTCCTTATTTACTTTCTCCACACCAGTCATCATTTTATAGACCTCTATCATATCTCCCCTTAGTTGTCTCTTTTCCAAGGGGAAAGGCCCAGTTTTATTAATCTCTCTTCATAGGGAAGCTGTACCATACCCCTACTGTTTTTTGAGATGGGGCGACCACATCTGCATGCAGTATTTAAGATGTGGTCCTACCATGGATTTATCTAGAGGCAATATGATATTTTCTGTCTTATAAAGTACCCATAACTAATGGACAGGTTAGCAAAGTTTTCCCAGCATTCGTCTGTATGAATAATCCCTGATGAAACACCCAAAGCCTGGGGAAGGCAGGCTCCATTGAATAGGGAGGGTGGTATGTGGAGTTCAGGTTGAGAAGATCTTTCTAGTGAAGAGTCAAACTTTCAAAGTGCTCTAAGCAAAGTCATCCTGTCCTAAAAGTTCCTTTGCCAATCAAGGAGTTGGGGCCTGAGTTAACCTTTCATTAACTATGCCATTTGGTGGCTACTTGTCTTTTCCTTCTGAAATCCTAGGTCGCTATCCTGCAAAGACTCACAAACACTCTTACAGTGAACCATGTGTCTGGTCTTCCTCAAACCATAGAAAAACTTACATTCTTAAATGGAAAATCTGTCTAGTCTTTGCAGCGAAAGAAGTCTTTGCTAAAAGAGGTAAACCAAGGAGGAACTCCACCCTGGTACAGACGGCCCTCATAATGCTGTGAAGCACTTCAATGGCTCCCATCACTCCATGGCTTCAAAAAGGTGCAACTTGAGAAGTACTTGGTGCTGCCTCCTATACAGGGATGAGTTTCATCCAGCGTGATTGTTAAACAAGTAGGGAGGAACAAAGAGAACCAGAAGACCAATATTATGATGCAGCAGAGTTTTTAATGCAAATGAAATTGGCAGTACACAGTTGCAGGAAGAAATACTACAGAGGAGAAAGAATGTATTTCCAGTGTTTCAAGGAGGGATGCGACCTATCACGGGCCTCAATGGGATGTATTTCAGACACCATGTTCTTTTGGCGTTGGTGCAGCTGCAGTTTGACAAACAAGTCCCCCTTGTAAGTATTTTAAGTGTATTGTTTTGCCCCAGTCGGGAAATGAGACAAAGCAAAAGAGAAGCAGAAACTATGCAGCTTCTCTCTTAGACATCTGTCACAGCAAAGGTCAAAGCAAGACACTGGAGGTACGTATTTATGAAAAGGAGAGAACATATAGGACCCAATTCTCCTTGACAGCAAGGTCTCTTTTTCACACTCTCAAGGGACTTAAAGTGATACTAAATGTAAATGATGCCTATCTTCAGGCCCCTGTTTCCTTCACCCTGCAGGGTTAGTGTAAAAAGCCAGAGTGAAATTCAGAATGAGTTCACATGTGAAAGCGAGAATCAGCACATGGCTGTGAAAGCCTTGGCAGAAACAGTCATAAAGCACAACATTAGAAATGCAGCATGTCAGACCAAAGTTTTGAGTACACACAGCTCCCACTGAGTTCAATTGGAGACCTCTTTGCACAGCACTTCTGAAAGCCATGCCCAAAAGGTTAGGGGTGAATCTGTATCTTGCTATTCAGTTCCTTCCTTCTTCCACGGATGTTCCTGCTGAGTTTAGCATGTCCCACAGCGTCCACCGAGATACCTATGGCAAGATACCACAGAACCACATATTCCCCCATAACCATAACCACCTACGTAACCGCCTAATCTCCCATAACCGCCTAAACTCCCATAACCGTAAGGGCCGCAGTAACCACCATATCCGCCTAAACCGTACCATCCGCTGTAATGGCCTCCATAGCCGTACAATCCCCCATGACCAAATGAGCCCCCAAAACCGGGTCCAACCACAGGTGCTCCTAAGGCTCCCACTACACTTTCCTGAGGGTAATGGCTCATAATTGGTCCTGGGAGGGTCACGACAACCAGTGAGGGTCTGATCACCACTTTGGAGTCCTGGCACTGCCTAACGCACGGCTCATTGCAGCTGCCAGTGACAGGACAGGGCCGGGCCACCCCACATTCTGGATAGCACAGGCTGGAGAAAGTCATCTTTCTGGGATGGAGGTAAACCTGAAACACACAACAGGGACTAGAGTAAAAGGAAGGTACAAGGGCTGGTGGAAGAAAGACATCATAGCTTGGGTAATATTGCAGCGAGGTCTGCAGGGGGCCCGAGAGAGAGAGGAGAAGTGGCCTTAGTCCTTATCTGCATGGCCTTGTATTTGTTCCAATATCCTCTTTCTATGCCTCTTCTCCACTCGCACTAAACTTCCCTCCCAACCGGCTCCTTTGAGTCCCTCTCAATGACTTTGTGTAAAAAACACTGCTGGACACCTGGGATTCTGTGTCCATTTTAGACATTTCTCAAAGAGAACATGGCTGGGATCATGGTAATTGCATCCTTTTGTTTGAGGATTGAACCTCTGCATGCAAACCAGTGGAGTCCGGTATCACAGGGTAGTTCCTTGAGTTTCCAAACCTTGGGAGTCATCAATATTGCTGATGAATAAACAGAGACTTTGTTTTTCTCCAAAGAAATCACTAAGGACAAGCTCCTCAGTTGGGGTAAAATGGGTTCAGGTCCACTGACTTCCATGAAGCGACACTAAATTACACCATCTGAGGAGAAGCACCTTCAATGGGTATTTCTGCTCAGAAGAACATAGGAATTGCTAGATTGGAGCACACCACTTGTCAGATTAATCCATTCTCCTGTCTCCAATAGTGAGGAGTAACAGCAGCCTGGAGGAACTGCGAAGTCATTTGTGGAGTAGGTCCTAATTAGTTACCAAACAAACTTCATTGCCTCACTATGTCCTCCTTTGGATGGAGCTGTTTTCCTCAGTGGTTGTGATAATTGGGCTAATCGAAGCCTCAGAGGGCATGGCATACATGTTGCACTCTTCATCTTTCTTTCATCTTAAAATTGTATAGGCCAACTGCATTCCTTGTATTACTCCACTGACTTTATTGGGGCTGCAATGAGAATGAATGTCAAGGTGATTCTGACCGGCATCAGTAGCACAACAGGCTGCGATGAAAGGAATCCAGGTTGGTCCTTTCAATTCATGCTGGTCGTGGTTAGGGGCATTGGGCAGTTCATTGTAAACCTGCTAGCAAGGAGGGAGCCACTTTTTTGCATTCTTAACCGGCTCCATTGCCAGTGGGTCAGATCCAATTCCCTTTGAAGTTAATGGCAATCATTCATTGCGTCCAGTGTGTTTCCTGTCAGGACCTTTAGTCTGAAATTCACCCTTTGGGATGGGGATGATGTATAGTATGATGCCTATAGACAACTTAAGTCCCTCACTGAACTTATAAACTAGGTCTTATCAACTAGGTCTTAATTCTATTTGAATGAAAATTAAACAGCCCCGAATTGTGTGGCTTTAAATGAAAACCTGATTAACAGAACGATATGAGAGACCTTGTCATCCGTTTTATTTATAACAACTCTATTACTTAATGCAAATAGTCTAATCCCCACAACAACGTATTAATACAACACTTTTCATGTTGGAAACAGCAGTGAGTGTTTGTGAGTAGTTTTGAAATCTGGAGGAAACTTCCAACTTATCACCCTGACTCTCTGTGTTTGATAGGCCAAAAAAAGAGGCATGTTGAGGTGAAGGTCACATGCGGGTCAGTGGCAGAAACAGAAATACAGCCCAATACTTCTCATTCCTCCTACCACAGGTAGAATGATTCTCTCTAAGAGTTACTACTAGGTCAGTGAGGTATCCAGAAGTCATGGACGGTAAGTGTCGAGACAGGTTCAGGAAGTAGAGGCATGAGTAATCCCAACCATTGGGGTTTATTTCTGACTCTGCCAATCACTCCTGTCTGACCTCCAACTGAATGTGTCTCCGTTGACCTCCGGGGTAAACAGGTATAATTATAGCTCTCATGGTGTATTGTCTGTGGCTTCTTCTGATCTAAGCATTTCAATGCACTTTACAAACACTCATCAAACGTTATACGGCCAAAGAGGTGTATTTATTATAGCAATAATAACTTTTTACTGGCATTAGACGTTCCAACTTTGAAGATTAGATGCATGTCAAGTTCTCAGATGTCATTCTGATACTCGGTTCTTGATTTCTTTAGCCTCCGAATTTGGGGCTCTTTGATTTTCATTACTGTACCTTCGCTTTTCCCTTTTAGATAGATTTTAAAGTTGAAGAGTAGATGCTGAGCCAGTGAAATCATTGGGAAACATCAGTTCCTGCATCTCAATCCGTGAGTAATCTAGAGCACTTGGTCTTGAGAGATGCTTCAGCTAATAAAGATAAGGAAGAAGCACAAGAAAGATAGAGATAAGGAGAACTTCTTCAACAGTCACATTGCTGTGGGAATAGATGCGATTAGTCAACAGAATGTTCACAGAAATGTTAGGTGGCCCATAGAGATGAAAGAATGCTGCCGGGTGTAATGTGCTCCTTACCCAATGCTGTTTGAAACAAACCAATCATCAAAAACACGGAGGAAAAAAATTCCATGAATGGCAGGAGTTCTCAAAGTTCGGTTTCTAACTAATTGGGGCTTCAGGAACAGAAGGCTTCTCAAGTCCTCCAGTAGCCTAAGGGTGTGTCTACACTAAGAAATTAGGTCGATTTTATAGAAGTCGATTTTATACAGTCGATTATGTGTTTCCCCACTAAGCGCATTAAGTCGGCGGAGTGCGTGAAGAGTACTGATGCTAGCATTGACTTTTGGAGCGTTGCACTGTGGGTAGCTATTCCACAGTTCCCACAGTCTCCGCCACCCATTGGAATTCTGGGTTGAGCGCAAAATGCCTGATGGGGAAAAACATTGTTGCGAGTGGTTCTGGGTACATGTCGTCAGGCCCCCCTCCTTCTGTCCCTCCGTGAAAGCAACGGCAACAAAATCATTTCTTGACTTTTTTCCTGAGTTACTCGTGCAAACAACATACAATGGCAAGCATGGAGCCCGCTCAGCTCACCGTCACCGTAAGTCTACTGGGTACTGCTGATAGATGCAGTACTGCAGTGCTACACAGCAGCAGCTCCTTGCCTTTGCAAGTTAGCAAAGACGGTTAGCAGTCATACTGAACCGTCTGCCACCGTCTCCTGGGTGCTCCTGGACGACATCGGTGAGGTCGGTCAGGGGCTCCTGGACAAAAATGGGAATGACTCCAGGTCATTCTCTTCTTTAAATTTCATCTAATGGAGATTCAGTCCTGCCTGGAATATCATCCGAGCTGGAGGCTTCTGCCTCAGGCTGCTCTCCCAGCTGGCAGCACCATGTGGTCGCACCTACCGCAGCCTACCCCTTGCTCCCATGGCTCATGAAGCCTGGACAGTAGTCAGGAGCTGTTTAACTACAGGCTGAGCAAGTGCAGAATGATGGTAGAATGTGCATTTGGATGTTTGAAAGCGCGTTGGCGCAGTTTACTGACTTGGTTAGACCTCAGCAAAACCAATATTCCCATCGTTATTACTGCTTGCAGTGTGCTCCACAATATCTGTGAGAATAAGGGGGAGATGTTTATGGCGGGGTGGGAGGTTGAGGCAAATCGCCTGGCCACTGATTATGCACACCCAGACACCAGGGTGGTTAGAAGAGCACAGCAGGGCGTGCTGCGCATCAGAGAACCTTTGAAAACCAGTTTCATGACTGGCCAGGCTACGGTGTGAAAGTTCTGTTTGTTTCTCCTTGATGAAAACCCACCCCCTTGGTTCACTCTACTTCCCTGTAAGCCCAACCACCCTCCCCTCCCCCCTTCAATCTCCACTTTCAGAAGCAACAAAGTCATTGTTGTTTCAAATTCATGCACTCTTTATTAATTCGTCACACAAATGGGGGGATAACTGCCAAGGTAGCCCAGAAAGGGTGGGGGAGGAGGGAAGGACAAGGCCATACTGCACTTCAAAACTTATTGAATGCCACTTTCTGTTGCTCGGGCAGTCCTCTGGGGTGAAGTGTTTGGGTGGCCGGAGGCCCCGCCTCCGCATTCTTGGGTGTCTGGGTGAGGAGGCTATGGAACTTGGGGAGGAGGGTGTTTGGTTACACAGGGGCTGCAGCAGCGGTCTGTGCTCCTGCTGCCTTTCCTGCACCTAAACAATACACCAGAGAATATCAGTTTGATCCTCCAGTAGCCTATGCATTGCTTCCTGCCTCCTCTCATCAAGCTGACTGATTTTTTCAAATATTTGGGCATTTCATCTTTTGGAACGGAGTTCTGATAGCATGGATTCGTCCCTCCATACAGCGATCAGATCCAATATCTCCTGTTCAGGCCATACTGTAGCTCTTTTACGATTCTAGGACTCCATCGTCACTTGTGCTGATCAACTCGCCACACTGGCCAAAAAGGAAATTAAATTCAAAAGTTCGCGGGGTTTTTCCTGTCTACCAGGCCAGAGCATCTGAGTTGAGAGTGCTGTCCAGAGTGGTCACAATGGAGCACTCTGGGATAGCTCCCAGAGGCCAATACCGTCGAATTGCGTTCAACTACCCCAAATTCGACCCAGCAGGGTCGATTTCAGAGCTAATCCCCTCATTGGGGAGGAGTAAAGAAATTGATTTTAAGAGCCCTTTAAGTCAACAAAAATGGCTTCATTGTGTGGACAGGTGCAGGGTTAAATTGATCTAATGCTGCTAAATTTGACCTAAACTCGTAGTCCTTGAATGGCAGAGCAACTTTCAGGACAGTATGAATCTGCTTTTAGAGCACTTTGAAAGTTTGGCTCTTCACAGGAAAGGTCTTCTCAACCTGAACTCCACATACTACCCTCCCTATTCAATGAAGCCTACCTTCCCCAGGTTTTGGGGGTTTCAGTAGGGATTATTCATACAGATGAAAGCTGGGAAAACTTTGCTAACCTGGCCATTAGTTATGGGTACTTTATAAGACAGAAAATACCATATTGCCTCTAGAGAAATAACCATGATACGCCCACATCTTGAATACTGCATGCACATGTGGTCGCCCTCAAAACACAAGAAGTAGGGTTCACCAAATGAAATTAATAGGCAGCAGGTTTAAAACAAAGAGAAAGAAGTATTTCTTCAGTCAACCTGTGGAACTCTTTGCCAGAGGATGTTATGAAGACCAAGACTATAACAGGGTTCAAAAAACAAAACAAAACCCTAGTTAAATTCATGGAGGATAGGTCATTCAATGGCTATTAGCCAGGATAATTGGGGATGGTGTCCATAGTCTCTGTTTGCCAGAACCTGGAAAGGGAGAAAGGGGATGGATCACTTGATGATTACCAGTTCTGTTCATTCTCTCTGAAGCACCTGACATTGGCCATTGTTGGAAGACAGGATACTGGGCTAGATGGACTTTTGGTCTGACCCAGTATACCTTTTCTTATGTTCTTAATTTCTTCTCTGGAGCCCTCAGCCAAAACCAATCCCTGTTTCCATTCCTATCACTTTGCCAGGGGCTAAGGATGAATGTTCAAACCAATGTATCTCTGGCATGTCATTTTGTTGAGCATTTTGAAAAATAAATGCTCCAACAGAGACTCTGCAGAAACTGAATTACAGAGCCAGTAGTCCTCTTTCAGAATACTTCTTTTCCCAGGACATTCTTCTCTTCTCCTCTGCTTGGACCCCCAGTGAGATGGAGCACTTAGCATCCATTTAGAAAGCCAACTTTTATTACAACCTAGTGGGAGGTGTAAATTCAACCAGGTCAGCTCCTTGACACCAATTTTATACTCACTTTACAATGGTGGAGATGAGCTGAGAAGATCTAGGGCTATGGGGCAGAAATAGTTCAGCTTCATATTGGGTTTTTGGATTTCATTGCACCAATACAACTCAATTCAATTAATCTTCCAATTCTTTGCCCACATGTGTTCAACAACTGGTCAGCAGCAATGTCCACTCCTTGGTCAAATGACATGACCTACAGTTGATTTCAGAAGGATATTGCAAATACACCTGAGTGCACCTGTTCTGCCCATAGAGATAAATTACACAACAATAAAGTCATCTGCAGGAGTCAGGAAAGACAATGGAGCAAATAATTAAGGGATCAATTTGCAGATCCCTAGAAAATAATAAGAAATGATAAGTAATTGTCAGCATGGATTTATCAAGAGCAAATTGCATCAAACAAACAAATAGCTTATTTGACAGGGTAACAAGCCTTGTGGATAGGGGTAAGTGGTAGATGTGAAATTTCTTAATTTTAGTTAGGCTTTTGATACTTTTTTGCATGACCTTCTCATAAACACACTATGGAAATACAACCCAGATGGAGCTACTAAAGGGTGGATGTATAACTGGTTGGCAAACCATTCCAAGAGAGTAGTTATCAGTCAAGCTGGAAGGGTATACCAAAATGGGTCCCACTGGGATCAGTATAATCGCCAATAACCACAGTGACCCCCATAACCATACATTCCTCCATAATATTATAAGCCTCTCTGACCACATGTGCCCCCATCACCACCTCTGATGTCAGCTGCTCCTGGGGACCCCACTATACTTTCCTGAGGGAAAGAACTGAGAATTGCTCCTGGGAAGGTCGCAGCAACTGGTGGGGGTTGGATCAGCTCTGTGGAGTCAGGACACAAGCCCATCTGGCTTGCTGTACCTGTCCACGCGAGCTTTCTGGAATATCACTCCACACATTTGTGAAGCAAGACATCTTTCTGCCATGGAGCTAAATCTGAACCATGCAGCATGGAAGACAGTAAATTTAATTTATATGGGTCTGTTGAATAAAAACTTTAATGATAAGCTGCTATTGCAATTGAGTACATGGAAAGAAAGAAAGAAAGAAAGAAAGAAAGAAAGAAAGAAAGAAAGAAAGAAAGAAAGAAAGAAAGAAAGAAAGAAAGAAAGAACCTTAACCAGTTCTTTTGAATCCTTGTTACGTCCTTTGTCCTAAAAAAATACTGTTTTGAAGAAATATAAATGTCTAGAGTATTTTTCACTAATGCTCGGGATTCACATTTTCATTAAAAAAACTTATCATGGAGAATGTGGCTGGGATAGCATTAATAATGCTAGTTTCCTTGGTACGATATAACCTCTACTTACAAATGGGTTCAGTCGTGAGCTGTCAGTCTCCACCCCAAACCCTGCTTTGCCTCCAGCATTTATAATGGTGTTAAACATATAAAAAGTGTTTTTAATGTAGAAGGGGGGGTCGCACTCAGAGGCTTGCAGTGTGAAAGGGGTCATCAGTACAAAAGTCTGAGAACCCCTGAGCTACACTAAGTTAGACCAGATGAGTCTCTGCACATAATTACTCCAGACACATGAGAACATAACAATTGACATGCTGGAAAATACGAGTGGCCCATTGTGACAGGGTGCTCAGCAGAAAACTGGCTTCGCCAACCCTCTGTCACTCCAGCTCCAATGAAGGGAGGTGAATTGGAGCTGGGTAGGTCACTGATTGGGGAAGCTGAAACAGCTGGTGCCTCATCAGACTGGGGCTGGATAAGAGCCCCATGGGAAGGAAGCCGGGGGTGGACCTGGAAAGAGGGAAGCTGCAGTAGAGGAAAGGCAGCGAGGGGAAGCAGGGAGAGAGAGCTTGCCCCCTCTCTCCTGCTGGTGGACTGTAAGAAGGGGACTACGTGTATGATGGAAGGTGGTGGGAGCACCAGGTGAGCACTGCACGAAAAGGTCTCTGTGTGACTTTCTCAGCCCAGTGGGGGCAGGAGCCTGTAACACCCATCTATTGCAGTATCCTGTCTTAATGAGTGTCACTTACCAGCTGCTTCAAAAGAAAGCAGAAGAAAAATGAATTGGTCCTTTATGTAGGAAACTTAGGGAGTTTCTTCCGAAACCCTAAATTAAAAATTGGTGGGGGGAGATTTTATAAAGCTATGTAAAGGATTTGAATGCCCACATTCCAATGTAAATAAATACAACTTATGGTCCCAAATACTTCTTGCTCTGTAAATCCAAGCCTTAACTTCTAAACCATGAAGAAATCAATGCCTGCAACTCAAAAATGGAAAAAAAAAATTGAAAAAGAATCACAGCAAAACCCCCAAACCCTTCCCATTGTTATAATCACAGAGTATATGTGGAAGATTCAGTTCTAACACATCATTTGAATGGTTATGGAGAGAGCGACTTGAATAGGACTTCTCTAGTTCACAGAGGAGAATAAGTTAAAGCTGTTAGAAGACCCCTGAGTAGTGTGTGTTTTTAGACATTTTTTTTAGGACTTGAGATGCATTTATTCCTGAAGGCCCAATTAGTTACAAACCAAACTTTGAGAACTCCTTCAATGGATGTAATTTTTTCCTCTGTGTTTTTGACTATCAGTTTGTTCTTAACTCCACATGGGGTGAGGTGCACATCACACCCTGCAGCTCTTTCCCCTGAAATCTTTATGGACCAGCTACATTCCTGGGATCATTCTACTGACTTCACTGATGCTGCAGTGGGATATTCAGAAGCCTTGAATGGGAACTGTCCAGTGCAGTTCAGGAGAAGTGGTGAGTATGGGGATGAGTAATCACTATGACTGTGTTTTATTGCTGATTCTGCCGCTTGCTCCCTGTGTAACCTTCACCTCAAGGTGCTTGTTCACCTCCACATAAACCAGATCTCATAGTGATATTATGTTCGATGATCATATTCTTTTGTGGGATTAAATTGTGGATTGTAGGGTTCGCACAACAATACTTTTTTGGTGGCCTCTGACAAACCCATCTCTGTGTCCCAGCCTCCTGTGGCCCTTCAGTGAGATTCTGTCTTGGGGAAGGTGGGTTGGGAACTCATTGGATGCTTGCAGAGTCCCAGGCTTCCCATGCCCCGGCTGGGTGAGAGCAGGGGAGCTGCCCAGGGAACGACCGGCAACCCATGCCACAGACACCTCTGCTGACAACTTGTGTGTGCCGAGCTAGTTCTTAATTGCATGATCACATACCAGCTTTCCACAGGACCCCTGCCTCCAAGGCCTGGTCTACACTGGGTGGGGTTGATGTAAGATACGCAACTTCAGCTACGGGAATAGCGTAGCTGAAGTCGACGTATCTTATTTCGACTTACCTCCTACCCTCATAGACTCATAGACTCTAAGGTCAGAAGGGACCATTATGATCATCTGGTCTGACCTCCTGCATGATGCGGGCCACAAAACCCGACCCACCCACTCCTGGAAGAATTCTCTCCCTTGACTTAGCTGTTGAAATCCCCAAATCATTATTTAAAGATTTCTAGTCGTTCAGAATCCTCCAGCAAGCGACCCCTGCCCCATGCTGCGGAGGAAGGCGAAAAACCTCCAGGGCCTCTGCCAATCTACCCTGGAGGAAAATTCCTTCCCGACCCCAGATATGGCGATCAGCTGAACCCCGAACATGCGGGCAAGATTCTCTAGCCAGACCTTCTGGAAAAGTTCTTTGTAGTAACTTTTAATATCCCATCATTGACCATTGCTCATAGACTCATAGACTCATAGACATTAAGGTCAGAAGGGACCATTATGATCATCTGGTCTGACCCCCTGCATGCTGCAGGCCGCAAGACCCTTCCCTGGACTCTACTGTTGAAGTCCCCAATCCTGTGTTTTAGTGACTTCAATCGGCTGAGACCCTCCTGCTAGTGATCCCTGCCCCATGCTGCGGAGGAAGGCGAAAAACCTCCAGAGGCCCAGCCAATCTACCCTGGAGGAAAATTCCTTCCCGACCCCAAATATGGCGATCAGTAATACCCCGAGCATATAGGCAAGAGTCTCTAGCCTGACCCTTGTTGGCCATTATGCTGTTCATGTACCATTGCTTGGTTTTCATTGGCTACTATGTTTTATCATTAAACCATTCCCTCCATAAACTTATCCAACTTAATCTTAAAACCAGACAGGTCCGTCGCCCCCACCATTTCCCTCGGAAGGCCGTTCCAATATTTCACCCCTCTGATGGTCAGAAACCTTCGTCTAATTTCAAGCCTAAACTTCCCCCCGGCCAGTTTGTATCCATTCGTTCTTGTGTCCACATTAGTACTAAACTGGAATAATTCCTCTCCCTCCCTTGTATTAACCCCTCTGATATATTTAAAGATAGCAATCATATCCCCCCTCAGCCTTCGCTTTGTCAGACTAAACAACCCAAGCTCCTCTAATCTCTTTTCATACGACAGGTTTTCCATTCCTCTGATCATCTTAGTCGCCCTTCTCTGCACCCGTTCCAGTTTGAGTTCATCCTTTTTAAACATAGGAGACCAGAACTGCACACAGTACTCCAAATGAGGTCTCACCAGCGCCTTATACAACGGAAGCAGGACCTCCCTATCTCTACTAGATATACCTCGCCTAATACATCCCAAGACCGCATTGGCTTTTTTCACCGCCACGTCACATTGCCGACTCATAGTCATCCTGCGGTCCACAAGGACCCCTAGGTCCTTCTCCTCTTCCGTTACTTCTAACCAATGCGTCCCCATCTTGTAACTAAAATTGTTATTATTCGTCCCCAAGTGCATCACCTTACACTTTTTACTATTAAATTTCATCCTATTTCTGATACTCCAATTCACAAGCTCATTCAAGTCTCCCTGCAGAGTATCCCTATCCTCCTCCGAGTTTGCAACTCCTCCCACCTTCGTATCATCCGCAAACTTTATCAGCCCACTCTTGCAATCGGTCCCGAGGTCAGTTATAAATAGATTAAATAAGATGGGTCCCAAAACCGAACCTTGAGGCACTCCACTAGTAACCTCCCTCCAACCCGACAATTCACCCTTTAATACGACCCGCTGCATTCTCCCCATTAACCAATTCCCTATCCACCTCTGGATTTTCATATCGATCCCCATGTTTCTCATTTTAACCAATAGTTCCTCATGGGGTACTGTATCAAACGCTTTACTGAAATCCAGGTATATTAGGTCCACCGCATTTCCCTTATCTAATAAGTCCGTTACTTTCTCAAAGAAGGAGATCAGATTCGTTTGGCACGATCTGCCCTTCGTAAAACCATGCTGTAATTTATCGCATTTGCCATTAACTTCAAGGTCCTCAACTAGTTTCTCTTTCAGAATCTTCTCCAGCACCTTGCACACTACTGATGTTAAACTAACAGGCCTATAGTTACCCGGGTCACTTTTTTTCCCTTTCTTGAAAATAGGAACCACATTGGCTATTCTCCAGTCTAACGGGACTACCCCCGAGTTTACAGATTCATTAAATATAGTCGCTAATGGGCCTGCTATTTCCCGCGCCAATTCCTTCAATATTCTCAGATGAAGATCGTCCGGTCCACCCGACTTAGTCCCATTAAGGCGTTCTAGTTTTGTTTCTACCTCGGATGCGGTAATCCCCCATCCCGTATGCCCCTCTGTAACGGTGCTAGTATCCCTAATACCTTCATTGGCCTCATTAAACACCGATGCAAAATATTCATTGAGATATTGCGCCATGCCTAGATTATCTTTAATCTCCTCTCTGGCTATAGTCTTCAGCGGTCCCACTTCTTCTTTCTTTGCTTTCTTCCTATTTATATGGCTGTAAAACCTCTTACTATTACTTTTAATTCCCCTCGCTAAGTCCAACTCTTCCCGGCCTTTGGCCTTTCTCACTCTATCTCTACATTCTCTGACTTCACTAAGATAAGTTTCCTTACTGATCCCTCCCCTCTTCCACTCTTTGTACGCTTTCTGTTTTTTCCTAATCGCCCCTTTCAGCCGGTCGCTCATCCAGCTCGGTCTAAGTCTCTTGCTTAGTAATCTTTTTCCCTTTTTGGGGATACAGGCCTCTGACAGCTCTTGCATCTTTAACTTAAAGTAATCCCAGGCTTCTTCTGCCTTTAGGTCCCTTAATACATTTGCCCAATCCACTTCCCTTACCAGTCCCCTTAATTTGTTAAAATTGGCCTTTTTAAAATTATAAACCCTAGTCTTTGACTTAATTCTGGTACTCTTTCCATTTAGTTTAAAGCGAATTAGCTCATGATCACTGGAGCCCAAGTTGTCCCCCACTACCACTTCCTCAACAAGGTCCTCACTACTTACCAGAATCAAATCTAAAATGGCCTCCCCCCTCGTCGGCTCAGCTACCACTTGATAAAGGAATTGATCCGCAAGCACATCTAGGAACATCTGAGCCCTATTATTGCTACTAGCGTTTGTTCCCCAATCTATATCCGGGAAGTTAAAGTCCCCCATAATTACACAGTTTCTATTAGTATTTACCTCCCTTAATACATTAAACAATTCCTTATCCATATCCTGGGTCGATCCCGGCGGTCTATAGCACACCCCAAGCACTATCCCCGGAGAGGCTCTAGTAGTACTTTTACCCAGCTTGAGTATCGCCCAGACGGACTCTGTGTTATCTATTCCATTCACTATTATTTCTTTACAGCTTATTTCACTATTGACATACAATGCCACCCCCCCACCTTTACCTTTATCCCGGTCTTTCCTAAACAGCGCATACCCCTCCATACCTGCGTTCCAGTCGTGACCGCCATTCCACCACGTTTCAGTTATTCCTACGATATCCGGTTTCAATTCTCGGACCAAGAGCTCCAATTCCTCCATTTTATTACCCAGGCTATTGACCTATTGACTAAAATCACTGAATCCCATCAAACCATCCCCTCCATAAACTTATCAAGCTTGATCTTAAAGCCAGAGAGGTCTTTTGCCCCCACTGTTTCCCTTGGAAGGCTGTTCCAAAACTTCACCCCTCTGATGGTTAGAAACCTTCGTCTAATTTCAAGCCTAAACTTCCCGACGGCCAGTTTATATCCATTCGTTCTAGTGTCCACATTAGTACTGAGCTGAAATAATTCCTCTCCCTCCCTGATATTTATCCCTCATGGCGTGATATCGACGGCTGCGGCTCCCCGGTCGACTCGCTAATGCCGCTCGCCCTGGTGGAGTTCCAGAGTCGACGGGAGCGCGTTTGGGGATCGATATATCGCATCTAGACAGGGGTCTTGTGGAAAGCTGGTATGTGATCATGCAATTAAAAACTAGCTCAGCACGCACAAGTTGTCAGCAGAGGTGTCTGTGGCATGGGTTGCCGGTCGTTCCCTGGGTGGGTAGTCTGGACATACTCCAAGAGTCATGCTCTTTCTTTCCCTCACCCTTGCTGGTTCTTATCCTCCTCATGCACCATAGTCCTGTCCTTCCCCATATCTTGGACCTGCCTCTCTCCCACTTCTTGGACTTAGTCTTCTGCTCTACTCCGCACTGGTTAGGTCTAAGCTGGAATATTGTGTCTAGTTCTGGGTGCCACATTTTAAGAAAGATGTGGACAAATTGGAGAAAGTCCAAAGAAGAGCAAAAAAATGATTAAAGGTCTAGAAAATATGACCTATGAGGGAAGATTGAAAAAAGTGTGATTGTTTAGTCTGAAGACACGACTGAGAGGGACATGAATACAACTTTTAAGTTCATAAAAGGTTGCTAGAAGTGTTACCCGGGGTTCTTTCAACCCAAAGCTCTTGGTAATTTTTACTCTGTGCGCGGTGGTGTCAGGAAATAAATCAGGGGAGACATGGCTGGCCGACCGATAGATGGCTAGCACAAACAGGACAATACAAGAGTGCTTTCACTTAAAGTTAAACTTTACTTAGTCTGAAGCACTTACACACGCCCGCAACAGGTTAGTAAGCTGAGGATGGCTCTCGAGTGGCACAGAGGCAGCCTGTCTGACGGTGGGGAACAGAAGATGCATCCAGAGGGAGAGCCCCACTACCTCAAACTTTCCCCCCTTATTTATACATTAGTAACACAATGAATGTCACTTAAAGAAAACTTGTTAAGCAAGCAGTTTCAGCAGTCAAGCAAGAGGTTTCCTTCTGATTATGATTAACCAGGTGGGTTTTTTTCAGACAGACACATTCCTGAGGGCACATTCTGCTTTTCTACAATGCATGTGTAACGATGCTGGTTCTGCCGGGACCCAACTGAGAGTGCCAATTCAGGACAAATTGCTCAAACAGGGCAGTTACAGCCCAAGTCTGGGGTTTTTTCACCTCTAAGGCAAATCAAACCAGCTGAGCAGAGAGGACTTTGGTTTTACCCCACTGGCTAACCACAAGTCACACATGCCATTCCCTTACATACTCCAGTTTCCCAGTATCACCACCAGTGCCACTCGTTATGGGGACAAATGGTTATGAAAACCAATACCCCAGTAAAAGAAAAAAGGTTCTCCTGATCCCAAAGGACCAAGCCCCAGGCCCAGGTCAATATACAAATCAGTTCTTACCCACAAATCACACTGTTGCCAATCCTTTAGAATCTAAAATCTAAAGCAGGGGTTCGGCCGATCGCAGCACCACTGGCCGCGGTTCACTGTCCCAGGCCAATGGGGGTGGCGAGAAGCCGCGGCCAGCACATTGCTCACCCACGCCGCAGCGATCGGCCCAACCTGCTGTGTCAGCAGATAAATAAAACTGGTCCGGCCCGCCATGGTGCTTACCCTGCCGAGCCGCGTGCCGAACATTGCCGACCCCTGATCTAAAGGTTTATTCATAAAAGTAAAAAGATATAGATGAGAACTAGAATTGGTTAAATGAATCAATTACATACAGTAATGGCAAAGTTCTTGGTTCAGGCTTGTAGCAGTGATGGAATAAACTGCAGCTTCAAATCAAGTCTCTGGAGTACACCCACAGCTGGGATGGGTCATTCAGTCCTTTGTGTAGAGCTTCCATTTGTAGCAAAGTCCCTCCAGAGGTATGAAGCAGGATTGAAGACAAGATGGAGATGAGGCATCAGCTTTTTATATAGTCTTTTCCAGGTGTAAGAACACCTCTTTGTCCTTACTGTGGAAAATTACAGCAAAATGGAGTCTGGAATCACATGGGCAAGTCCCTGCATACTTTGCTGAGTTACAAGGCATATCTGCCTTCTCTCAATGGGTCAATTGTTTAGCTGATGGTCCTTAGTGGGCCATCAAGCAGGCTAGGCAGAGCTGACACCAACTTGTCTGGGGTGTCACCCAGAAGCATAGCAGAAGTTTGAAATACAGACAGTATAGAGCCAATACTTATAACTTTAAATACAAAAATGATCCATGCATACAGATAGCATAATCATAACCAGCAAATCCTAACTTTGTCTTAGACACCTCATTTGACCTCCTTTATACAAGATTTGGTGCCACTACAGGACCTTGGTTGCAACCATGTTCTATATGGTCCCAGTTCAAGTCAATATCATGACAGCATGTATCAGCAACTTCAACACAATTCTTATCAGAAAGGACAAGGGATCAGGCTGCCCTTTCTGTGGCACCCAAAACCCCTTCCCCTCCTGCCTTGATTAAGCCAAGGCTACTGCATGGCCAATTTACGGCCTGCTGACATGACTGCTTTTAGCAATAAGCAATAGTGGTTTCAGGCAATTTACTGGTTTGCCGAAATCTCCCCGTACAGAAGGAAGGAAGAGGGAGAAAAATTATCTTTAATCTTTGAGGATAGGCCAAAAAGCAATGGGCTTAATTTACAGAAAGGGCCATTTGGGTTGCACATTAGGAAAAACTTCCTAACTGTCAGGGTAGTTAAGTACCGGAGTACATTGCCTATGGAATTTGTGGAATATCTGCCATTGGAAATTTTTAAGAGCAGGTTAGAAAAACACCTGCCAGGAATGGTTTAGATAATACTGAGTCCTGCCTTGAGTGCAGGGGACTGAACTAGAAGACCTCTCGAGGTCCCTTCCTGTCCTACCCTTCTAAAATTCTAGAATTCTTATATAAAAGTCCCTGGATAGAACATGGCTTGATATTGTAGGAACTGCAGATGAAAAGATTACATTTCCTACTACATTTTTCTTCAACATTTTTGTGGCTCTCCATTCCCAGAAGATGAACATAGTCCACTAATCAATTTTTGTTATTTGACTACACAAAAGGAAAAATATATCCAGACCATTCTACCTCTTTAAGGACATGATATAGTACTCAGGTGGTGAGGGGAGATTTAGCCATCTGGCCACTGGTTTGGTTTAAGAGCGATCCATCCCTAGTCTTCTATATATCAGACCAGACCTATGGACTGCTCCTTGGAACGGAAGAACACAGGCATTGCTACACAAGATCAGGCCTCTCTCCCACAGTGGTCAGTTCCAGATGCTTCACAGGGAGGGGCAAAAATCCAGCAGAATGCAGGTTTGGGATCACCTGCCCACTGAGTAACTTTTTCACTATCTCCCTGTCAATCAGATCTATCTCCATGATTGAAGCACAAGTGTTTATATCCTTGCCAAACTTGAAGAAATGCAGTAAATCTATCTCAGTCTCCCTTTGCTTTAGAGTACTGAAAGCACCATTCTGTCCGCATCACCAAGAGACACTTCTCAACTCATCCCTCCTTGAGATATACCAGGATCAATAAAGAATTTAAAGCTGAAGCATTAAAGACCTAAACTGCAGAGGAATAAACATTTTGCAATTAAGCAATGAGCTTTTTCCCACCAGATCACAAGCTTCATTGAGAACAAATGCCCGAATATCACCTTTCTACATTCAAGTTCAGCAGTTTCTCGTTGGAGTCTGTTTTTGAAGCTTTTCTGTTGCAAGATTGCCACCTTTAAGTCTGTTACTGAGTGGCAAGACAGACTCCAACGAGAAACTGCTGAACTTGAATTAATATGCAAACTAGATACCATCAATTTAGGTTTAAATAGAGACTGGGAATGGCTGAGCCATTGCACACATTGAATCTATTTCCCGATGTTAAGTATCCTCACACCTTCTTGTCAATCTGTTTGTAATGCGTCATCTTGATTATCACTACAAAAGATCTTTTTCTTCTGCTGATAATTGCTCATCTGAATTAATTAGCCTCCTAGAGTTAGTAGGGCAACTCCCACCTTTTCAAGTTCTCTGTACGTGTATATATATATATCCTTACTATATGTTCCATTCTATGCTTTCTCTAAATATAGACATTTCATTCAAATATGACAAAAATATACATATCTGGCTACACAAATACCCTTACCCTACCCTTACTGTTCACTACAGGCGGGAGGCCAGCGCTGAGAAAAAAATGGCAGTACACAGTTACAGGAAGAAATACTACAGAGCAGAAAGAATGTATTTCATACTGAGTTCAGCTGGAGCCATGTTTGCACAGCAGTTTCACAAAAGTATTTTAGGGCTACCCAGAGTAACTCATTCGGTTATTCTGCCTGTGAGAATCCAACCAGTCCAGAGATGAAGAATTTTTCCTTGTGTCCATACTTACAGTTTTTCTCACAGAAAAGAAGCTGACAGGGTCACTACAGATGTGGGCTCTTTCTCTGATGGCAGAGAGAGGGCTGCATTTAAAGTCTTTGATCAGCACACACAATGGCTACTTTGCCTTCAAATGCACAAGAATTCCCACCTTCCTGTTTAATTTCTTCATTTGCATTACCCAAGGCTTCTTTCTCATTGGATGGGTTATTTAGTTACAGGGGTATATACAATGTAAATGTTTGCTATTACATTCTAACTGGGTACAGCTAAGTGAAAACAATGCATGCGCCATCCCATTAGTTGTGAGGACGTTTAAACACCAAATACATTCTTTACGTTTACCAATCACTTTCATTTATACTTATATACAAATGAATTGGCCTGGCTTCCAGCTGTGAGTTTGTCAGTTCTCAGTTGACACTTGGCTTACCAGAGTTGGCACTTGGCTTACCAGCGTCACAGCACAACTACCCAATGGGAATAACAGGCTAGGGGTTAGTATGTCTGAAAAGGGTCTGGGGTTTCTAGTGGATCACAAAGTGAATGTGATGGAGTTGCCGAAAAGGCTGATATCATTCTGGGGTGCATTAACAGCAGTGTCATGTGTGAAATGGGTGGTAATTCTCCACTCTACTCAGAACCTGGATTGCTGTGTCCAGTTCTGGGCACCACAGTTTAGGAAAAAGGGGGAGAAACTGGAGAGAACCCAGAGGAGAGCAAGAAAAGGGATAAAAGGTTTAGAAAACCTGACCTATAAGGAAAGATTTAAAAAACTGGGCATATTTATGTAACCTTTTGGTGGGGAAGAGTTCACTTCATTGCCCTTCTCCAGTGCCGAAACCCCCCCCCCCCCCCCAACTACCATAGAAAAGCAGCTGGAGACCCAGAGTTCAGTCTCTAAGGATTTTCAGCAAGGATTGCACAGGGTCAACCTCCCCATGTTCAAGTCCCAAAAAGAACAAAAGGGAGGAACTTAATTAAGTACCAACTTTATCTATTTTATGGTAAAGAAACACCATAAATAATAATAATTTAATGTTTACAACATAACACGGCTATTTTATAACCCACAGACATTATCTTCACAGTTAAACATAAACAAAGAAAACAAATTCCATCTAAACAGGTCAGTCCCCACAGAAACACAGCGAGAAGAAACTCAGAGTTCCCAAAATCTGAGGTTGAGTTCACCGGAGTCTAAGTTAGAGTCTTTGATCACTAAATCTACACAGTCTGCTGAGTCAAAAGCAACATCTTCCCTCCACTTGCTTGCAGGAATCTTCACTTGGAATCCATACAGAGTAGGGCTGCCAACTTTCTAATCACACAAAACCGAACACCCTTGCCCTGCCCCACCTCTAGGCCCAGCCCCCACTCATTCCATCCCCCCTCCCTCCATCGCTCCCTCTTCCTGACCCTCTTCCCGACCCTCATTCACTTTAACATGCCCTGTCCTGCCCCTTTCCCTGAGGCCCTGCCCCTTCTCCAAAGCCACGCCCCTGCTCACTCCATCCCCCCTTCCTCTATCGCTCGCTCTCCCCCACCCTTTCACGAGGCTGAGGGTTGGTGAGGGCTCCACCTTAACCCCTCTGCGCCACCGATCATACTTTGAGTGGCCCAGTCAGCAGTGCTGACCGGAGCCATCAGGGTTCCTTTTCGGCTGAGAGTTCCGGTAGAAAACCGGATACCTGGCAACCCTAATACAGACTCTTCCTCCTCCTCTGCTGAAATCACGATTAGCCAATCAGCTCACAGATTAACCAACCACCCTGTTAAGTAGATAGATTTAAAAAAAAATTGTTACAAGGAAATACAAAACGGAGACTAGCAAAACATTAATGACTCTTCCCCACGATCACATTTACAGAAAAGTTGGTGACTCACACTCGTTGAGACAATTTAATTAAAACAGTTTGGCTAAAATCAAACAACATTCAAAGTGTACAATTAAAATAAAAGAAATAAATTTTCCCTCCCAGTTTCCCCTGTAATTAACATTCCCCAGGCTTCCCTGCTGGAGGTTGTAACAATATCACTGACCTGCTGCAAAATGCTTCAGTGTCAGAGAAAACAGCTTTCAGAGTAGCAGCCGTGTTAGTCTGTATCCGCAAAAAGAACAGGAGTACTTGTGGCACCTTAGAGACTAACAAATTTATTAGAGCATAAGCTTTCGTGGGCTACAGCCCACTTCTTCGGATGCATACAGAGTGGAACATATATTGAGGAGATATATATACACACACATGCAGAGAGCATGAACAGGTGGGAGTTGTCTTACCAACTCTAAGAGGCCAATTAAGTAAGAGAAAAAAAACTTTTGAAGTGATAATCAAGATAGCCCAGTACAGACAGGTTGATAAGAAGTGTGAGAATACTTACATGGGGAGATAGATTCAATGTTTGTAATGGCTCAGCCATTCCCAGTCTTTATTCAAACCTAAATTGATTGTGTCTAATTTGCATATCAATTCCAGCTCAGCAGTCTCTTGTTGGAGTCTGTTTTGAAGTTTTTCTGTTGTAAGATAGCCACCCGCAGGTCTGACATTGAATGGCCAGACAGGTTAAAGTGTTCTCCCACTGGTTTTTGAGTATTATGATTCCTGATGTCAGATTTGTGCCCATTAATTCTTTTGCGTAGAGACTGTCCGGTTTGGCCAATGTACATGGCAGAGGGGCATTGCTGGCACATGATGGCATATATCACATTGGTAGATGTGCAGGTGAGCGAACCCCTGATGGTATGGCTGATGTGATTAGATCCTATGATGATGTCACTTGAATAGATATGTGGACAGAGTTGGCATCGAGCTTTGTTGCAAGGATAGGTTCCTGAGTCAGTGTTTTTGTTCAGTGATGTGTGGTTGCTGGTGAGTATTTGCTTCAGGCTGGGGGGTTGTCTGTAAACAAGGAGAGGTCTGTCTACCAAGATCTGTGAGAATGAGGGATCATCTTTCAGGATAGGTTGTAGGTCTTTGATGATGCGCTGGAGAGGTTTTAGTTGGGGGCTAAAGGTGACAACTAGTGGTATTCTATTATTTTTTTTGTTGGGCCTGTCTTGTAGGAGGTGACTTCTGGGTACTCGTCTGGCTCTGTCAATCTGTTTTTTCACTTCAGCAGGTGGATATTGTAGTTTTAAGAATGCTTGATAGAGATCTTGTAGGTGCTTGTCTCTATCTGAGGCATTGGAGCAAATGCCATTGTATCTTAGAGCTTGGCTGTAGACAATGGATCTTGCGGTGTGTCCTGGATGGAAGCTAGAGGCATGTAGGTAAGTGTAGCGGTCAGTAGGTTTCCGGTATAGGGTGGTATTTATGTGACCATCGCTTATTATCACAGTAGTGTCCAGGAAATGGACTGCTTCTATGGATTGATCGAGGCTGAAGTTAATGGTGGGATGGAAATTGTTGAAATCCTGGTGGAATTCTTCAAGGGCCTCCTTTCCATGGGTCCAGATGATGAAGATGTCATCAATGTAGCGCAAGTAGAGTAGGGATGTTAGGGGACGAGAGCTAAGGAAGCGTTGTTCTAAGTCAGCCATAAAAATGTTGGCATACTGTGGGACCATGTGGGTACTCATTGCAGTGCCGCTGACTTGAAGGTATATATTGTCCCCAAATGTGAAATAGTTGTGGGTGAGGACAAAGTCACAAAATTCAGCCACCAGGTTAGCTGTGACATTATCAGGGATACTGTTCCTGATAGCTTGTGGTCCATCTTTATGTGGAATATTGGTGTAGAGGGCTTCTACATCCATAGTGGCCAGGATGGTGTTTTCTGGAAGATCACCGATGGATTGTAGTTTCCTCAGGAAATCAGTGGTGTCTCGAAGATTGCTGGGAGTGCTGGTAGCGTAGGGCCTGAGGAGAGAGTCCACATAACCAGACAATCCTGATGTTAGGGTGCCAATGCCTGAGATGATGGGGCGTCCAGGATTTCCAGGTTTATGGATCTTGGGTAGCAAATAGAATACCCCTGGTCGGGGTTCTAGGCATGTGTCTGTACAGATTTGTTCATGTGCTCTGTCCGGGAGTTTTTTTAGCAGATGGTGTAGTTTCTTTATGTTGCCGGCCAAAGGGCCCGAGGAGGCAGCAACAGCGGGGTTCGTTGCCCGGTGTGCGTCACGCCAATAATCACACCAGGGGTGGAGAAGCAAAACAATTTTATTCAAGAGCTCTGAATAGGCACTAGGAGACCAACATGTCTCAAATCAAGCGCAGCACTTATAAGCAAGTTTTCCCTTTTATATTCCAAGCAGTTTCTGTAAGCTTTTGTTCTGTTACTCCCCCTTACCCCTCCTACCCCTCCCTCCTCGAGCAGTTACAGCAGGCACACATTGTGGCTTATTAGAACATTTCCCATTCATATGCTTATCTTCGACCTTGTAGATATATGCACACGCAGTCTCTTCCTCCCCCTTTCCCCCCGCATTATCACTAAAAGTTTTGCTAGTGTGAATAAAACTACAGCTGTCTACTGGAAAAGCTGACCCTTACATTTCTGCTACAGCATGTAAGCAGTTAGCATGGAGGTAGGTGAAAGATGGAGTTCTGTGGTGTGGTTCACTTAGACCCAGAGCAAAGGAGTTTCATCGGCACTTATGGCCTTCCACTCCCCTGAGTTACCTGGTAGCCATTCCTAGTGACACCAACAATCCCTCCTTTGAGAACACTCAACAAACCTTTGGCAGAGTTTTCTCGTACTCTAAAGACAAAATGCGATTAAGCTCCATACAATCAGGATTATCAATGAGAGAATATAAAGGAACCTCTGGGGTATGGGAGGTACAAATCTTACGTATGAGCAGTTTACAGCAAGCGAGCAACAGGAAAAGGACAAAACATATCACAATACCTGTGAGCAAGATGCGAACAATGCCTCCCCCTAGACTCGCTAGACTAGGTAACCAACCCCAAATGGAATCAAAAATAGTGGGTTCCCCTTCCTGGGCCTTCCATTGGTTCAAGGCTTCTTCGGCTGACAAGATATGCTTGTTAATATCCTGTGAAAACTCTGGGACATAGGTACAACATTCTTCTCCAATAAGAGCACAGACCCCGCCTCGTGAGGCTAACACATAATCTAGGGCCTGGCGGTTTTGCAAAGCCAGCAGTCGAAGCTGGTACAGCTCAGAACTTAAAGCATTCCCAACGACCCTTACTGTCTTTTGAATAACAGCTTAAGTCCCAAATCGTCACTGGCAGTCTTCTCTGCAGGCTGGACGGTCCACTGTTCAGGAGTGGGTACTGCTTTCAGTCGAGAGTGATGAATCCAGTTCTTGTGTCCTTCGACCTTTGCCGCTGTGTGGGAAACAAGCAGGACGGTGTGGGGTCCCTTCCACTTCTCTTGAAGAGGCTCGTCCTTCCAGGTCCGAATGAGAACAGAATCACCAGGCTGTAAGGAGTGGACTGGGGTATCCGGCAGAAGAGGCTGTGAATCTTTGGTGTATCTGTGAAGAGAAGAAAGAACAGCAGACAGAGAGCACATGTACTGAGACAAGAAACCACACCCCATCTCCCACTCCCCTGCCAGAACCGGTGTACCATTCAGAGGCCATGCCCTTCCAAACATAATCTCAAAGGGACTAAGCCCTAACCTGCCCTTGGAGAGAGCACGAATGCGGAGTAACACAAGGGGCAAAGCATCAGGCCACCTAAGAGAGGCCTCCTGACAGACCTTTGAGAGGTGTTGCTTGAGTGTCTGATTTGTGCGTTCCACTACTCCACTGGCTTGTGGTCGCCAGGGTGTGTGGAGCTTCCAGAGGATTTGCAGAGCACTTGATATCTTTTGAACAACTTGAGATGTGAAGTGTGTTCCGTTATCAGATTCCATCCACTGGGGGAGGCCGAAGCGAGGAATGATTTCCTTGACAAACTTAAGAGCCACTGTTTTGGCAGTGTTGTTATGACATGGGAAGGCTTCAGGCCATCCACTGAATCGATCCACCAAGACGAGGAGGTACCTGTACCCTTGGGTCCTGGGAAATTCAGTAAAGTCTATTTGCCACACCAATCCTGGGCCTGGGGTAGGTCCCAGAGTGGCTGGCAACACTGCTACTCCTGGTCGAGGGTTGTTCTTTTGGCAGATTAAACATTCAGCTTGTACCTGTGATGCTAGGGGTTTAAGTCCAGAGGTTAGAAAATACTTATTCATAAGCTGGGTAAGAGCCTCTCTGCCTGCGTGGGCGGTTTGATGCAGTTTCTGCAACACCGGTTGGATTAGGCCCTTGGGCAAGAGGATTTTTCCCTCTGTGGTATAAAGCTATCCCTCCTTTTCCTGGAGACCGAGCCTGTCAGCCAGGTTTCTGTCATCATGGGAGTACTGAAGAGTGCAAGCTCACCTACTTATGGGATGAGGGCATGCATTTGGGCATTCTCCTCTGTTGGTGATTTCAGGGTAGCAGCTCGCTTGGCTTCCCTGTCTGCTCTGGCATTGCCCTTGGTTACATCTTGATCTTCCCTTTGATGGGCTTTGCAATGTACCACTGCTACTGCTGAGGGGAGTTGTACCGCTTCTAACAGCAGGAGAATTGGAGACCCATGCTTGACCGGAGAACCTTGGGCTGTTAGCATTTCCCTTTGCTTCCACAAACCAGCATGAGCATGCAATACCCCAAATGCATACTTTGAATCAGTAAAGATATTAACCCATTTGTCTTTTGCCAGCTCAGGTGCACGAGTCAGGACCACTAGTTCAGCAAATTGGGCAGATGTCCCAGCAGGTAAACTTTCAGCTTCCATGGTATCATGGAGAGACACAATAGCATAACCAGCCCTCCTTTGCCCATCCACAACAGTACTACTGCCATCAGTATACCATTCCAAGTCAGCATTTGGGAGTGGCTGATCTTTCAAATCTTCCTTGTGTCAGGATCCTGAACTCGACCATCTCATGGTCACTGCCTCCCAGGTTCCCATCCACTTTTGCTTCCCCTACTAATTCTTCCTTTTTTGTGAGCAGCAGGTCAAGAAGAGCTCTGCCCCTAGTTGGTTCCTCCAGCACTTGCACCAGGAAATTGTCCCCTACACTTTCCAAAAACATCCTGGATTGTCTGTGCACCGCTGTATTGCTCTCCCAGCAGATATCAGGGTGATTAAAGTCTCCCATGAGAACCAGGGCCTGCGATCTAGTAACTTCTGCTAGTTGCTGGAAGAAAGCCTCGTCCACTTCATCCCCCTGGTCTGGTGGTCTATAGCAAACTCCCACCACAACATCACCCTTGTTGCTCACACTTCTAAACTTAATCCGGAGACTCTCAGGTTTTTCTGCCATTTCATTCCAGAGCTCTGAGCAGTCATACTCCTCTCTTACATACAATGCAACTCCCCCACTTTTTCTGCCCTCCCTGTCCTTCCTAAACAGTTTATATCCATCCATGACAGTACTCCAGTCATGTGAGTTATCCCACCAAGTCTCTGTTATTCCAATCGCATCATAGTTCCCTGACTGTGCCAGGACTTCCAGTTCTCCCTGCTTGTTTCCCAGGCTTCTTGCATTTGTGTATAGGCACTTACGGTAACTCGCTGATTGCCCCGCTTTCTCAGTCTGAGACAGGAGTCCTCCCCTCTTGTACTCTCCTGCTCATGGTTCCTCCCGGTATCCCATTTCTCCACTTACCTCAAGGCTTTGGTCTCCTTCTTCCGGTGAACCTAGTTTAAAGCCCTCCTCAGTAGGTTAGCCAGCCTGCTTGTGAAGATGCTCTTCCCTCTCTTCGTTAGGTGGAGCCCGTCTCTGCCTAGCACTCCTCCTTCTTGGAACACCATCCCATGGTCGAAGAATCCAAAGCCTTCTCTTCGACACCACCTGCGTAGCCATTCGTTGACTTCCACAATTCGACAGTCTTTTTCTTGCACAGGGAGGATGGACGAGAACACCACTTGCGCCTCAAACTCCTTTATCCTTCTTCCCAGAGCCACGTAGTCTGCAGTGATCCACTCAAGGTCATTCTTGGCAGTATCATTGGTGCCCACTTGGAGAAGCAGGAAGGGGTAGTGATCCGAGGGCTTGATGAGTCTCGGCAGTCTCTCCGTCACATCGTGTATCCTAGCTCCTGGCAAGCAGCAGACCTCTCGGTTTTCTCGGTTGGGCGGCAGATAGATGACTCAGTCCCCCTGAGGAGGGAGTCCCCAACCACCACCACCCTCCTCCTCCTCTTGGGAGCAGTGGTCGTGGAACCCCCATCTCTAGGACAGTGCATCTTTTGCCTTCCAATCAGTGGAGTCTCCTTCTGCTCCCTTCCCTCAGATGGGTCATCTAGTCCACTCTCCGCATTAATACCTGTGGAGAGAACATGAAAACGGATGCTCACCTGTATCTCCATTGCTGGTACATGGACGCTCCTCTTTCTCCTTCTGGCGGTCACATGCTGCCAAGTTTCTTCACCGTCCCTCAGTCGCCTCTGCGCAATCTGCTCCGATTCCTCAGAACGTTGTGCCTGTAGAAGCATATCCTGATGTCTGTCCAGAAAATCTTCATTTTCTCGTATGCAACGCAGGGTCGATACTTGTTTCTCCAGACCTTGAACTTTCTCTTCCAATATGGAGACCAGCTTGCACTTTGTACAGACAAAGTCGTTTCTGTCCTGTGGAAGAAAGACAAACATGGCACAACCTGTGCAGGTTACAACAACTGAACGCTCGCCTTCCATAATTTCTTCCTTCTAAGACCTTCCTCAGCTGTTGCAGCAACTCACAGAAGCCCGCGAGATGTAAGTCTGGAGTCTGATCCCAGCACCAGGGAACCTATTGGAGCAGACCCAAAACTACCACTCCCAATTCCAGAAGCTTCTGGATGGAGAGTGCTAAATCTGTCTAGCGACAATGACCCAGACACAACTCTCTCCTATCCATCCCTGCCCCCACAATAGATCTCTTAAAGAGATATCTTCCTGTTAGGGATGTGGGTTACATTTAGCTAGAGAAAAGAAGACTGAGGGGGGACCTGAGAACAGTCTTCACCTCTGTTACAGGCTGTTATAAAGAGGACAGGGATTGATTGTTCTCCATGTTCACTGAAGGTAGGGCAAGAAGAAATGGGCTTAATCTGCAGCAAAGGAGGTTTAGGTCAGATATCCAGAAAAAAACTAACTCTACAGGTAGTTAAGATGTGGAATAGGCTTACCAGTGGCTACAGCTTTATTCACCATTTTTAGCAGATTAGTTTTTCCCAGACAAAACTTGACAGACTGAGGTGCAAATTCCATGTCTGTAGTCTTTCAAAAGTCATGGGAATGATGTGGAGGAAAGCAGATAAAGGCTGCTCCCTATCACCCAAACTAATGGGTTCGCAGAAAGATTTAATGGAACTTTAAAAGCTATGCTAAGAACGTACGTCACCAGGCATGAGAATGATTGGGACGTTTTACTTCATTATTTGCTCAATACAGACAGAAGTGTTCCCACAGAATCTACTGGCTTTGCCCCTTTTGATCTCCTGTCTGGGAAGCAGGTTAGGGGAGCCTTAGATTTGATTGGAGGCTCTGGGGAGGGCAGTACTGAGGAAAGAGAACAGCCTGTAAGGGAGTCTGTAACTCGTTTTAAGGAGAATTTACAGGTAATGAGGAATTGAATGCAACAGACCCTTGATAAAAGTCAAGGAACTCAGGACGTTTGGTATGATCGGAGCACCGGAGAAAGGTCGTTTGACACGGCTGATTTGGTGTTAGTGCTGACCGCAGTGATGGGGGGAAAAGGCAGGATGATTGGGAAGGACCGTTTAAGGAGATTGAAGGGGCGAATACCGTTACATCTGATGTAAGGAAGCCCAGCAGCAGAGGAACGGTGCAAACCGTGCACATCAATAGATTAAAACTTACTCTGAAAGGGAGATGGCAGTAAACTTGATTTGTTGTGCTGATGAGGAAACCTTCTGTGTCCCTTTAATAGAGTTGGTCAGGGAGAGCAGGGCAGAGAATCCCCTGGAAAGCACTGAGATCAGGGCAGGTTTAAATCCAACCCCAAAGCAGGAAACGCCGGCCCTTTCAAAGCACCACAAACAGGGATTTTTCTTTGCCAGGTTTAACTGCCAAGATTGCACACTCCCTGCAAAGCTCAGGGCCCTGCCCTGCTCCTAGCAGAGCATCCCCGGCTGAAGGGGAAATGCAGAAACAAGTTCAGGAGGAGGTGGAAAGCGTGCGTGAAACGGGGGTAATCACTGAGTCAAAAAGCCCCTGGGCATCTCCTATTGTAATGGTACCTAAACAGGACAAAGCCATGAGAGTGTGACAGACCCAGGGCACAGTCTAGACTAGTGAGTAGCTGTGTCACCCTGGCTCTAACCTGGGGTGCCCGGCACACTGCTCTGCTTCTGTAGCCTCCAGTCCTGGACTGCTCACCAACAGGCTCCAGCACGTCAGCCGCTTCCAGCTTGGTCTGTGTGTGATCTGCAGCCAGGCACAGCTCAGCTCTTACCAGCCTTGTTCATACTGCAGGGTGACGCCAACACAGCCCCAGTCTTATATTTCCCCGCAGAAATGGATGTCCTGTACTGCTCAGCCCTCTCGTGGACAATACAAGCTTAACCTGCAGCAAGGGAGTTTTAGGTGAGATATTAGGACAAACTTGCTGGCTATAAGGATACTTGAGTATTGGAACAAACTTCCAAGGGAAACCCTACCAGACCACTCTCCTTTGGTACAGCTACACAGGACTGAAGGTCCAGCTCCAGACTGTTGCCCTGGGGCACAGTGCTTCAGGAATATGATATGGAAATTGTTCATATTAAAGTCAAAGGAAATGTGGTGGCAGATGCACTGTCCGGGCAAGAGGGTTCCAAGCTGACGTATACGGATTAGCCAGTGGCAGAATCAAGAGTCAGTGTAGGAGGTGAGGTGTGATCCAGGACCCTGAGCAGGCATGGAGTTGCATGGTGTTTTACTGGGATACCTTGGGTTGGACGTGTACAGGTTAACTTTACCAAAGGGTGGCATGTGTGGGCAATGCCCAGAGCTGATCATCATAATCGTTGCAAAGCGTACGGACAGAGAATGTTTCTGGAATTATGTATCTGTACTAGAAATCATATTCTTAAGATCTGGGAGTTCAGGCAGGTCACCAAAAAGGGATGAACATGCTGCTGTCAGGCAGGAAGGAAGAGACCTGTCCCTCTTGCTCTCCGGCTGTTCCTGTGTGTATTGGGTATTGTCCACTTCACAAAGGAGGCCTGTCCACAGACGGAGCCAAATGCTAATCAAGAGCTTGTGAAATCAACAGCAAAGAGGCACACAGTAAAAAAATAACCAGCAGGGCAGCACCCTGTTACTGAGTAAAGATAATGGAGTGTTGGAGCATCCCTGGGGGACAGAGGTTTCCCCCGTCCCCACACCCTCCACCGAGGAGACAAGCTGATAGCGTGGTTTCCCTCATGAAAACATAGCACAGTTAGGCCTGGCTGCAAAACACTGCAAGGACTTTGGGTGAGCGTTAGTTAAATACGTCCAGGTTTTACAATGTGGGTTCTGCTTTTATTTTATATGTAACCATTTGTTTCCAGTATTTCTATTTGCTACCATCTGACTCTCTTTGTTAAATAAACTCTGCTTGTTTTCACTCTAAACATGCCTAAGGGCTGTGTGTGAAGCGGTGCCGAGATCTCAGGTGGAGTTGGTAAGGTGGGCTGGGCTGTTCCTTCCGGAGCAGTGAAACATGTGAGTGTCCAGTGGAGCAGGGCTGGATGCTCCAGGGAGCCCCTCGGAGGGCTCGGGGGTTGAGGTGTGCCTCAGAGGGACAGTAGAGCCTGCGTAGGGTGAGAAGGTGGGATTTGTGTTGCCCACAGCTGAGGAGGCAGGATGCTGACCCACGGCACGTACAGTCATGGCTTCCCTACATTAGTGTATGTTGTGCTCAGTTCTGGTGTTTGCACTTCAAAAAAGATGTTGAAAAATTGGAGAAGGTTCAGGAAAAAGCCAGGTAAAGGATCTCAGCTCTGGACAACCTGTCTTATCGTGAGAGACTAAGGTCTGGTCTATACTACCCGCCTGAATCGGCGGGTAGAAATCGACCTCTTGGAGATCGATTTATCGCGTCCCGTCGGGACGCGACAATCGATCCCCGAATCGGCGCTCTAACTCCACCAGCGGAGGTGGTAGTAAGCGCCGCCGACAAAAAGCGGCAGAAGTCGATTTTGCCACCGTCCTCACAACGGGGTAAGTCGGCTGCGATACGTCGAATTCAGCTACGCTATTCACGTAGCTGAATTTGCGTATCTTAAATCGACTCCCCGCTGTAGTGTAGATGTACCCTAAGGAAACTTGTCCGCTTTAGTTTATCCAAGGGTAGGTTAAGAAGGGACTTGACCATGGTCTACAATTACCTACAAGGGGAAGAGATTTCTGACTGTCAACAGTTCTTTAAGCTGGCAGACAAAGGAGGAACCTGAAGGTAGACAAATTCAGACTAGAAATAAGATGCCATGTTTTACAGTGAGGGTAATTCACCATTGGAACATCTGACCTAGGGACACAGTGGGTCAAGCCTGGATGCCTTTCTAAAGAATCTGCACTAGCTTAATCAGGAGTTCTAGGCGTGAGGCAGAAACAATTGCATGAGGTTCCCTGTGTTATATAGGAGATCAGGCTGGGTCATCAGAATGGTCCCTTCTGGTCTTAATGTCTATGAATCTAGACATAGAATCTAGGGCTGGTGAATTGTCTCCCAGGAAGGAGTGGGAGTCCGCTCTCACGGAATATTTGTAACTTTGTTAATAATAATATATAGAGATATACCCCTCTCCTAGAATTGGAAGGGACCCTGAAAGGTCAGCAGGTCTAACCCCCTGCCTTCACTAGCAGGACTAAGTACCGATTTTGCCCCAGATCCCTAAGTGGCTCCTTCAAGGATTGAACTCACAATCCTGGGTTTAGTAGCCAATGCGCAAACCACTGAGCTATCCCTCCTCTCTCCCATTTCTAGACTGAACAACACTCCAGACAGAGCTGTCAGCTCTCTAACATCTAGGCCTAGGTAACCCCACTACTTAGTGAGCCAGAGCAGGTTCTCCCTCCCCAGAACCCTCTAGGGTGGTTTGTGCCTCACCTGGAGCATGTTTTTGTGTTCAATTTCCCTACAGGGATTGTAACCACATCTGGGTATAAATAAATATATAGTGTCTGTAATGAACTAGCTAGAGTGTGTGTGACACAGAGAACGATAGAGAGAGCACTGCCCTCTAATGGACAGAATCAGCATTGCACCACGGTGTGTGGTGAGCCCATTACAGGGACAGCTCCTGTCGCTCAAGTGGGTGGGGTCTGTGTTTTTGGAGCAGGAGGATCCAATTTCTATCCGGAGTGATCTCAGCATGAGCCCAGACCAGGCAGCATATTGCAGTGGGATCCTTCCCCCGACACAAGGAAGACAGAAAAGGTTCAGCGAATGGAAACCAGAACGGGACAGGGAGTCGCGAATGGGGCTCAGCAGAAGCAACTTGGGGAACGCTCAGCTCTGGGTCTCTCATCCCAACGCAGGCAGGGGCCCTCTCTGCACAGCTCCAGGGAGAGCCCAGCTGGTGCTCAGCTCCAGGGATCTGAGCGCCAGAAAGATGTCAACACAGTGGAAGGAACTCAAATAAGAGCAGCTACACTGCTGAGGGGCCGGGGGCCACTGAGTTGTGGGGCGGGGAGGGGGGGAAGCTGAAAGCACTACCCCTGCCGAGGCTGGCTAAGGGACAGCCAAGGGGCAGCAGGAGAACAGGGAGAGGAATCAGCATGATAAAGGGGTTGTGATATGGAGGTGTGGGCTCAAACTGAGCAAAGGGAAATTAGGCCAAGGATCTGGAAAGATGCCCTGGCAGAGAGATGGGTGGGGAGAGGGAACTGGCCAGCCAGGGGACGGGTGGGAAGCCCATTCCTAGACTGAACAAAGCCCTGGACAATAGCTTGTAGCTGATGGTGGCAGCGACCTGTACTCAGAGAGGGACAATCCCAGGGGCTGATGGGGAAACATGAGGGCATAGAGCAGTCTAAATGAGACCCTTCCACCTCCTCACTGGCGGGCAGAAAGCGCTGGGCAAGGATCCAGCAATTGTTCGCCAGAGACCCAGGAGAGAAGCCAAGAGCGAGGGGCATTGGTGGGCTGGGCTGCATTGCGTGGGAACCAGTTGCTGCACTAGGTCTCCTAGCACCGAAGGGGACCACAGAGATGAGAGCGCGGGCGCGTTGGCCAACCCGGTGTCTGCCGCTGTGACTGGATCTCCCCCAGGAGTGAAAGTCAGAACGTGAGGGGAGCCCCCGAGCTACTGGGGCTAGTGCAAATGAGTCTGGTCTGTCGGGGGTGCTGCAGCCAGCCTGACCTCGCCTCACCCCCTTTCCACACACCCCCTGGAGCTCAGCACTCACACAATGGCCTGCTCCGGTTCCTCTGTCTGGCCGCTGCTGAACGGCCCAAAGGAGCCAGGCCCAAGCTCCCCGGGTCTCCCTGGGCCTGAGGAGCTGGGGGCTGACTCGCCAAAAGCGACTGGACAGAGTGTTAAGTCAGCAAAATTTTTCAAATGCACAATTCTTGTCCAGCCCGTCCCTCTCTCTAATGCCCGCGACCAGCCGCTCCCTCTGCTCCTCCGACCATGCTCGCTTAATCCACCACGTCCATTATGAAGGGCGCCAGGTAGTCGGAGTGGCAGATCCTAAAGGTCTGGCCACGCTGCTGGACGTACTGCAGAGAGAGGGAGCAGAACACCGCAGGGTCAGTGCATGAGATCTCAGCTCCTCCCCCCAGCACCCACTGTAACCCTGCAGAGACCCTGACTTCCACGTTATAAACACACACGCCCCCCGCTTCAGATCTCAACGCTCCCCCACAACTACAATCCTGCCTGAGACCTTAGCTCCCCACTACACGCGCGTGCACACACACACACACTGCATCACCCCCCCACACACACTGCATCACCCCCCCACCACACACACACTGTATCACCCCCCCCACACACACACAGCATCATCCCCCCCCAACACACACTGCATCACCCCCTGTCAAGGCTCCTTCCCCACTCTGAACTTTAGAGTACAGATGTGGGGGCCTGCATGAAAACTTCTAAGCTTAACTACCAGCTTAGATCTGGTCCGCTGCCACCACTCCCAAAGTGCTAATTCCCTTCCCTGGGTAGCCTTGGGATTCCCTGGTGAATACAGATCCAAACCCCTTGGATCTTAAAACAAGGAGAAATTAACCATCCCCCCTCCTTTCTCCCACCAACTCCTGGTGGATCAAGATCCAACCCCCTTGGATCTAAAAACAAGGAAAAATCAATCAGGTTCTTAAAAAGAAGGCTTTTAATTAAAGAAAAAGGTGGAAATCATCTCTGTAAAATCAGGATGGAAAATAACTTTACAGGGTAATCAAACTTAAAGAGCCCAGAGGACTCCCCTCTAGCCTTAGGTTCGAAGTTACAGCAAACAGAGGTAAACACTCTAGCAAAAGGTACATTTACAAGTTGAGAAAACAAAGATAAAACTAACACGCCTTGCCTGGCTGTACTTACAAGTTTGAAATATGAGAGACTTGTTCAGAGAGATTTGGAGAGCATGGATTGATGCCTGGTCCCTCTTAGTCCCAAGAGCGAACTCCCACCAAAACAAAGAGCACAAACAAAAGCTTTCCCTCCCCCCCAGATTTGAAAGTATCTTGTCCCCTTATTGGTCCTTTGGGTCAGGTGTCAGCCAGGTTAACTGAGCTTCTTAACCCTTTACAGGTAAAAGGATTTTGGAGTCTCTGGCCAGGAGGTATTTTATAGTATTGTACACAGGAGGGCTGTTACTCTTCCCTTTATAGTTATGACACCTCCCACACACACACACACACATTGTATCACCTTCCGCACCCACACACACTGCATCATCCCCGCCACACACACACACTGTTCTCTGCCAGGGAAATCTCTCCATGAGCTCTCCAGTCTCTCCGCCAGCCAACACGTACGCAACACGTCCCTGCCACAACAGCTCTTGTGAGCCCGTGTGTCTGTCCTGGCCCCCTCCTCACCTTCTCTGGGCTGTGTGCCCCAGGCCCTGTTTTCTGCGTGTCGTCAGCTTCATCCATTTTTGTGTCTCCAATAGTGAGGAGTAACAGCTGCTTGAGAATAAAGTAGAAGACCACTGAACTGGCTCTTTCTCTACTAACCTGGGAAAATGTATTCATAATTCAGATAAGTGAAATGTGGTTTAGTGACTTTCTGCAGTTACTGAAAAGATTTAAATGCCCTAATTCTTTTTCCAGTTAATAGAAAATATGTTTCCCATAAATCCACCAGTGCCTGCAACTAAATAACTACACAAGATAATTATGGAAGAGCATAAATCCCTCATAAAAAAATCACGATGTGTAAAAGCAAGATTCAGTCTTAAATGAAAATAGCCCCTACTGTCACATCTCTAGAGTTCGAAAGCAATTGAGTCTAATTGGACTTACCGAGTTCACCGAGGAGATGAATTCCGGAGAAGTGATTAAAAGAGCCTTGAGTCGTGAGCACGTTCCTAGGACTGCCTGGAGGATCTGCGATGCTGTTTGTGGTGATGGTCCTAATTAGTTGCCAAACAAACTTGATTGCCTTGGTATATCCTCCTTTGGATGGAGCTGTTTTCCTCAGGGGTTTTCATTATTGGGCCAATCTCAGCCTCAGAGGGCGTGACATGCACGTTGCACTCTTCATCTTTCTTTTATCTTAAAATTGTACGGGCCAACTGCATTCCTCATGTCATTCCACTGCCTTTTTTGTGGCTGCAATGAGAATGAATGTCAAGGTGATTCTGAGCGGCATCAGTTGCACAACTGGCTTTGATGGAAGGAACCCAGTTTGGTCCTTTGAACTCATACTGGACGTGGCCAGCAGCATTGGGTCATTCATTGTAAACATGCTAGAAAGGAGAGAGCCATTTTTCTGTATTCTCACCATCTCCATCCCAAGTGGATCACATCCAGTTCCCTTTGAAGTCAATGGGAATCATTTCATTTCCTCCAGCATGTTTCCTGTCAGGACCTTAAATCTGAAATTCACCTGTTGCCAAGGCTATAGTAAAATGCCCTATGGATAATTTTAGTCCCTCTTTAAACGTTCAGACTGGATCTTAGCAGGGACCTAAGTGGAGCATTGGCCTTTGCGATGGCTCTCTGCCCAGTGGTGAATCTACAGGGTAAGTTCTCTCTTTAATATTACCTTCATTATACATGAGGATAATAACTGTCCAATTGTCCAAAGGAAGGGTTTGTGATTATTGGGCTAATCTCAGCCTCAGAGGGCGTGATATGCACGTTGCACTCTTCATCTTTCTTTCATCTTAAATTGTACGGGTCAACTGCATTCCTCATGTCATTCCACTGCCTTTTTTGTGGCTGCAATGATAGAAGGAACCCAGTTTGGTCCTTTCAATTCATACTGGTCATGGCCAGGGGCATTGAGTCGTTCATTGTAAACCTGCTAGGAAGGAGAGAGCCATTTTTGTGCATTCTCACCATCTCCATCCCAAGCGGATCACAATGGGAATCATTCCATTTCCTCCAGCATGTTTCCTGTCAGGACCTTAAATCTGAAATTCATCTGTTGCCAGGGCTATAGTAAAATGCCCTACGGATACTTTTAGTCCCACTTTAAACTTTCAAACTGTATCTTAGCAGGGACCTAAGTGGAGCATTGGCCTTTGTGATGGCTGTCTGCCCACGGGTGAATCTTACCCTATGGTGAGTAAAACTTTACCTAACATTGGATCTCCACTTGTGTCACTAATGCTTTCACAAAGGGCTTCCTAGAATAGATTTGCTCACGGGTCATGGTAGGGATGTTGGCGATTTGGTAGTGGTGGTGACTTTCAGCCTTAACATGCTTACTGTCTGTGTTTGATAGGCCTAGAAAAAGAGGAACATTGAGATAATATAAGAACTAGGGGCCACGAAATGAAATTAATGGGCAGCAGGTTTAAAACAAATACAAGGAAGTTCTTCTTCGCACAGCGCACAGTCAACTTGTGGAACTCCTTGCCTGAGGAGGTTGTGAAGCCGAGGACTATAACAGAGTTTTAAAGAGAACTGAATAAATTCGTTGAGGTTAAGTCCATTAATGGCTATTAGCCAGGATGGGTAAGGAATGGTGTCCCTTGCACCTGTTTGTCAGAGTGTGGTGATGGATGGCAGGAGAGACATCACTTCATCATTACCTGTTAGGTTCACTCCCTCTGGGGCATCTGGCATTGGCCACTGTCGGCAGACAGGATACTAGGCTGGATGGACCTTTGGTTTGATTCAGTACGGCCGTTCTTATGTTCTAAGGTCACCCAGGGGTCAACTGCGGAAACAAAAATAAATCAATCCTTTGACTCCTCCTAGCACAGGCTGAGCTCTAGGGTAATCCCTGTTACACTGTGTTACAAGACAAGGTTAGTAACATGTCTGGTTACAAGATGTTTGCATCCTTGGATCTCAGCAACAACAATGAAAAACTGGCTAATGTTGTGATCCACTTGAACTGTCCTTATATGTGAGGAGAATATTTCTTCAAAGGAATTACATGTCTGTCAATTTCTATCTTTTTCATGAGTGTGGTAACATTGGAAATCTCAGTATATAATTCAAGTAACAAAAATGTACTTAAAGTCATAGCACCCATTGGGATAAAGTCACCAAGTGCCCCGTGTGTCTTTCCTTTGTCTTTCCTTGGAGACACATCTCTCTAATGGGTCAGAATAAAGCAATGACAAGGAATTCTTTCAGGTTTGTGAAATGAGGCACAGGGTAGGTCCTCTTTAACATCGCCATTTTGATACACAAGGATAATAATTGTCCTAAGGAATTACATGTGTGTACATTTCAAACTTCTTCATCTGAAGAATGGGAATAAAAATCTCAATATGGAATTCACATGGGGAAAATTTTGGTATCAGACAATTTAAATCTGCGCAAGTGTAAATACCTGTCATTGAGCCAAAACCTTCAAATAAAGAGAGTTAAAGTGGTTGATCATTGTTCACACTTAGATCAGAAGATGTTTCACCCAAAAAGTTCCCCAAAAAATCAACAGAGCAAAAAGTCAGAATGGCCCTATGCAAGAGTTACTCTCCCATTAGTGATGTATTTGGAAGCCATGAAATATAAGTATCCAGTAGGGTTCAGGAGATACAGGTTAGTGTTTGGCATGAGTAGTCCCAACTATTGGGGTTTATTTCTGACTCTGCCAATCACTCCCTATGTGATTGTCACCTGAATGTGCCTTCGTTTACCTTCTTGTCAAACAGGTATAATTATAACTTTCATGGTGGATTCTCTGAGGCGGCCTCTGATCTAAGAACCTCAGAGCACTTTACAATCATTCATAATGTGTTATATGGCCAAAGAGATGTATTATTATAGCAGTAATAACTTTTCCTGGGATTAGATACTCCAATATTGAAGATTAGATTCACTTTAAAAATGCATGTCGAGGTCTCAGATGTCATTCCAGTGCTCAGTTCATGATTCCTAGCCTCTGAAATTGGGGCTCTTTGATTTTCGTTCAATGAACCTTTGCATTTCCCTTATCTATATTTTAAAATTTAAGGGTAGATACTGAGCAAGTTTAAAGCAGAACAGTTCCATCAACTTCAAATTGAAGGAAGGCACTTTACCCAGACGGGGCTGGAGAAAAACTTGTTAGGAGTGTATCTTTCTGTGCATACTCTGGACCTCCACCCAGAGCTGCTCATATCTAATATACATTGAAATCAATGGGAAATATCAGATATTGCATCTCTATGCATGAGCAGCCAAGAGCACTGGGTACCATGAGAAACTTCAGCTAATAAAGAAAAGGAAGAAGCACAAGACTGACACAGTTAAGGGGAACTTCTTCGATGTTCAGATTGCTGTGGGATGAGACTGGAGTAATTGCAAGTCTGATCAACCTAGGGCATTCTGCAAGCCCCTTCTCCGACTAAGTTTTTCAGCCAGAATTAGAATGATTTTAAAGTGCAAAATTGACCCTCACCAGGATTTCTTCTAACCCGAACAGCATAAAATGCCGTCCCTCAATTTTAGGGCAGAGAATGTCATTGAAGTCTGTGGAGATGTACTAATGTACACTAGCTCAGCGTCCTTGTGTCAGTGGAGGCGGCTGCGGTATTCAGTCACCGGGGCACAACCCTGGGTAGGTTTCCCGCTCCCACCCAGCTGGGGCATGGGGAACTGGGACTTCACAGATGGCCAGTGAGTTCCCAACCCACATTCCCAGCGCAGGTCTCTCGGTGAAGGGCTCTGGGAGGCAGAGACAGAGAGACAAGTTTTGTCAGTGGGCACCAAAAATATTGTTGTGAGAACCCCTGAATCTTAATCCAAAATTTGGGGGCATCTAATCCCAGAAAAAAGATCTGCTATCAAACAACACGTCATGAGTTAAGAAATTAGGGTTGAGGTCAGTCCCTCCCCAAACCGCGAGTTAAGAAATTAGGGTCGGGGTCAATTTCACCCTCCCTTCCCCCCTAGGTACCTTCCTCATTGATTTCCAAGAAGTGGGTGTTTATTTGGGTAGAGGGGCGTTTGGTGGTTTTCCCCAGGGGTGGTACTTGGCACCAGTTTGGGTACATTTCTCAAGACACATGTTATTTTCCGGGGTCTTTTGGTTAAAGATTGTGGGGCGGGTTCCATGGGACACCTAAAGAGGATCTATGATTGGCTATTTTTGCAGATAGCTGGAATCACGGAGTGGGTCACAGATCACCCAAAGGAGAAGCTGCATGAGTCAAGAAATTGCATTTAGCTAAAGTTACCTATTGCTTCACACAAGTGGTTATTATATTTCATTAGTCATGAACATAGTTCATTAGTGCTGCTGCTGGGGCTTTTTTATTTTGCTCTTTCCCTCCTTGCCCCCCGCCCCCGGTCATGACCCTTGCCCGAGTTTGGCAGGGAATTGTGCAGTCTAGTCTAGTTCAGGCCCTGGCCTGGGCCCTGACCTGTACTGCTTGTGTAAGGGTAGTTAGCATAACAGATCTCTGTCGGAGGGTTTATTTTGGGGCCTTCAGATTCACAGCTCTGGCTATTAAAAAGAAGGCCCCCCTGCTCTATTTCCCCACATCTCCTATCCATGAATACAGACCGTTTCTGCCTTTTGACTTTCTAACAGAAGCTGCATAATGGAGAGGTTTTTCAACTTTTGCTTTTATTGTGTTTTGCTTTAGTTGAGACTGAGCAAGGTGAAACAAGGAGTTAAAAATGGAGGCAGACAAACTTGATTGTCAAACTCTGCAGCTGCAATAAAGAAGTAAGAGAACTGTGTGAGAAATACATCTGTTTGGAGCTGGGGATAGGACACGGCCCTTCATGAAACCATGCAAATCTAGTCTTGCTATTCTGCTTCCTTTCTCTATTATTTATTTTGACAATTTTCGACTCCCCTTCATTCCAAATTCAAACATATACTACCTCATACTACTGGTCTTCTAGTTTAATTGCTCTTCCATTCGTTATCTTTTCATATCACCAAAGGCTTCGACATCGTTTTGCCAAAAATGTCCTCCAGGTTTGGATACCTCCAGTGTTGGGGCACAACTCAGGGAACCTTGTAGCCTGTTATAAATAAATGTTGAGCATGAACTGCTCCGGTTTGCTTCAGTGGGAGTTTTGAGTACTTAGTACTTCAGAGAAAAGGGCTTGGAGCCTTTCCTGTTAGGCATATAAAATCAATGGCTCCTTTGGAAAGAGGCTGGCTTAGCTACGTCCAGAAGCAAGAATAGTGACTAATTGATCCCAGGTCCAATTTTGTCAGGTCTGAATTCTTGTGTGAAATGCTCTCATTGGAATTCAAAGGATAAGATTTGCTAGGTGTGTTTGCAACATACTTGTGAAATCAACTTTTGGTTGTGTTGTTAGGATATAGATATTCAGGCCTGTCTGCAAAGGCCTATACTTGAAGAATTTAGGTGTATTCTTATCACTAAGCTAATTAGAGAGGTATAAAAGAAAGAATCAAAATCACTGTCTGACTATGTAAGGACCTTCTCTTACTGTGACAGTCTGAGGTCCTGTTTAGTCATACTGAAATAAGGCAATGTGGGGCTGTTAGGAAGGTGATCCGATCTATTACCTCCAGAAAAAGGGAAAAGCCTAGAAGATGTAAAAGGAAACTTAGATTGATAGCATCCTGTCTGGCAAGAAGTCACTTCTCAATAGCTGGGATGTGAAATCCTCATTTCTGTATTGTTCTATCACTGTAGTCTCCACTTCCCTATTGTTTGTCTGTATAATCTCTGTCTGGTTCTGTGATTGTTTCTGTCTGCTGTATAATTAATTTTGTTGGGTGTAAACCATTTAAGGTGGTGGGATATAATGGGTTAAATAATCATGTTACAATATGTTAGGATTGGTTAGATAAATGTGAGTAAAATGATTGGTTAAGGTATAGCTAAGCAGAACTCAAGTTTTACTATATAGTCTGCAGTCAATCAGGAAGTAAGGGGGAAATGGGAACAGGGAATGGGAACAGGGACACAGGCAAGGCTCTGTGGTGTCAGAGCTGGGAAGGGAGACACTGAGGAAGGAAACTGGAATCATGCTTGCTGGAAGTTCACCCCAATAAACATTGAATTGTTGGCACCTTTGCCTTTGGGTATTGTTGCTCTCTGTTCATGTGAGAAGGACCAGGGAAGTGAGAGGGTGAAGGAATAAGCCCCCTAACAGATATCATTTGAGCAAGGAGTGGAGATTGCTACTGACCAGTTGATGAACACAGAAGGGCAAAGAATGAGAAGAAGATTCATTTCATTGAGCTATATTGGTGCAGTGAAATCAAAAAATCTCAATATGAGGCTGAACTATTTCTGCCCCATTGCCCTACAACTCCACCATTGCAAAGTAAGTTCACAGCTCATGTCAAGGAGCTGACTTAGTTGAATTTAAACCTCCTCCCCCCCGCACAGCAGGTTGCCCTAAAAGACGGCTTTCCAGATGGATGCTACGTGCTACATGTCACTGGACATCCCATTGGAGGAGAAGAGAAGTATGTCCTGGAAAAAGGAGAATTATTCAGAGATGGCTTCTGATTCCATAATTAAGTTTCTGTAGAGTCTCTGTTGGGGAGTTTATTATTCAAAATGCTCTGAAATGACAAGCCAGAGATACATTGGTTTTTACATTCATCCTTAGCACCGGGAGGAGGGGTAGTGATGGAAATGGGGTTTGGTTTGGTCAGAGGGCTCCAGATAGTGTTGCCAACTGTCCAGTCACACAAACCCTAACACTGTTGCTCCGCCCCTCCGCCTACCCCAAGGCCCCACCATCAGCCTGCTCCTTCCCTGAGGCCCCACTCCGCTCACTCCATCCCCCCTCCCTCCGTTACTTGCTTTCCCTCACCGTCACTCACTGGGGTAGGGAGTTGGGATGCGGGAGCAGGTGCGGACTATATGCTGGGACCGAGGGGATCAGAGTGTGGGAGGGGGCTCTGGGCTAAGCCAGGGGCAGGGGGTTGGGGAAGTGTCCCATGCTGCCGGCACCACAGGGAGGAATTTTGTCCAATGCGATTTTTAAGCAAGGAGGGAGGAACAAGGAAAACCAGAAGACCGATATTAGGATGCAGCAGAGTTTTTAATGCAATTGAAATTGGCAGTAGACAGTTACAGGAAGAAATACTACAGAGCAGAAAGAATGTATTTCCAGTGTTACTAGAAGGGCCACGAACAATCGCAGCTGCAGAGGTTGACAAACAAGTCCCCTTTACAACCATTTGAAGTTCCTTGTTTTACCCCAGTTGGTGGGAAATGAGACAAAACCAAATAAAAGCAGAGAACTATGAAACTTCTCCCTATACGTTGGCCGTAGCAAAGGTCAAAGTGAGGCGCTAATGGTATGTGTTGATGGAAAGCATAGAACATGTGGGGCCTAATTCTCCTTGACACCAAGCTCTCTTTTCCCCCTCTACAGGGACTTAAACTAATAATAAATGTAACTGATATCCATCTTAGGACCCCTGTTACCCTTACGCTGCGGGTTAGTTTAAACAGCCTGAGTGTAATTCAGAATGAGTCCACATGTGAATAAGAGAAACAGAACATGGTTGGGAAAGCCTTGGCAGAAAGAGTCATAAAGCGTAACAGTAGAAATGCAGCATGGCTATCAGACCAAGGTGCTGTGCACACACAGCTCCCACTGAGTTCAACGGGAGCCATGTATGCACAGCACTTCTGAAAGCCATGCCCAAAAGATCAGGGGTGAATCTGTATCTTGCTGTTCATTTCCTGGTTCTTCCTTCTTCCACGGATGTTCCTGCTGAGTTTAGCATGGCCCACAGCGTCCACCGAGATACCTACGGCCATATCCCCCATATCCCCATAATCCCCCGTAACCATAAAGACCTGGGTAACCGCAGTATCCCCCATGGCCCCATAATCCACCATAACCGTAACGGCCACCGTAACCACCGTATCCCCCTAAACCGTACAATCCTCCGTAAAGGCCTCCATACCCGTATCCCCCATGACCGAATGAGCCCCCGAAACCAGGTCCGACCACAGGTGCTCCTACAGCTCCCACTCCACTGTGCTGAGGGAAATTGCTGAGAATAGGTCCTGGGAGGGTCACGACCACCGGTGAGGGTCTGATCACCACTTCGGAGTCAGGGCACTGCCTAACGCACGGCTCGTTGCAGGTGCCAGTGACTGGACAGGGCCGGGCCACCCCGCATTCTGGATAGCACAGGCTGGAGAAAGTCATCTTTCTGGGATGGAGGTAAACCTGAAACACACAACAGGGACTAGAGTAAAGGGAAGGTACACGGGCCGGGGCAAGAAAGACTTCATCTCGATTACAATTGTAGTGAGGTCTGCATGGCGCCTGAGAGAGTCGGGGGGAGTAAACTTAGTCTCTATGTGTGTGGCCATGTATTTGTTCCTATTTTCTCTTTCTAATCATCTCCACTCACACTAAAGTTCCCTCCCAACTGGCCCCTTTGAGCTCCTATCAATAACATTGTCTGAAAAACATCATGGTCATCACTTCCTTTTGTTTGGGGATTTAAGCTCTGCATGCAAACCAGTTGAGTCCAGTGTCAGAGTGTGGCTCATTGGTTTGCCAAAACTAGGGAGTCATCAATACTTGCTGATGAATAAACAGAAAACATTACTTTTCTCCAAAGAAATCACTGAGGACAAGCGCCTTAGCTGGGATAAAATGGGTTCAGGTCCACTGACTTCCATGGAGCAACAGTAAATAACACCATCTGAGGAGAAACACTTTCAATGGGTATTTCTGCTCAGAAGAACATAGCAATTGCTAGATTGGAGCACACCACTTGTCAGCTTCATCCATTTTCGTGTCTCCAATAGTGAGGAGTAACAGCTGCTTGAGAATAAAGTAGAAGCCCACTGAACTGACCCTTTCTCTACTAACCTGGGAAAATGTATTCATAATTCAGATAAGTGAAATGTGGTTTAGTGAATTTCTGAAGTTACTGAAAAGATTTAGCAAAGAGTCCTGTGGCACCTTATAGACTAACAGATGTATAGGAGCATGAGCTTTCGTGGCTGAATACCCACTTCTCCCAATGAAAAGATTTAAATGCCTTCATTCTTTTTCCAGATAATAGAAAATATGTTTCCCATGAATCCACCAGTGCCTGCAACTAAATAACTACACAAGTTAATTATGGAAGAGCATAAATCCCTCAGAAAAAATCACAATGAGTAAAAGCAAGATTCAGTCTTAAATGGAAATAAACCTACTGTCACCTCTCTAGAGTTCAAAAGCGATTCAGTCTAATTCGACTTACCGAGTTCACTAAGGAGATGAAGTCCGGAGAAGTGATTAGAAAAGCCTTGAATCGTGAGCTCTTTTATACAGTTCCTAGTACTGCCTGGAGGATCTGCGACGCTGTTTGTCCTGGAGGTCGTAATTAGTTGCCAAACAAACTTGATTGCCTTGCTATGTCTTCCTTTGGATGAAGCTGTTTTCCTCAGGGGTTTTGATTATTGGGCTAATCTGAGCCTCAGAGGGTGTGACATGCACGTTGCACCCTTCATCTTTCTTTCATCTTAAATTGTACGGGCCAACTACATTCCTCATGTCATTCCACGGCCTTTTTTTGTGGCTGCAATGAGAATGAATGTCAAGGTGATTCTGAACCACATCGGTAGCACAACTGGCTCTGATGGAAGGAACCCAGTTTGGTTCTTTCAGTTCATACTTGTCGTGGCCAGGGGAATTGTGTCATTCATCCAACCTGCTAGGAAGGAGGGAGCCATTTTTCTGCATTCTCACTATCTCCATCCCCACTGGGTCTGATCCACTTGATTTTGAAGTCAAAGAGAATCATTCCATTTCCTCCAGCATGTTTCCTGTCAGGACCTGAAATTTGAAATTCACCTGTTGGCAGGATATGATAAAATGCCCTATGAAAAATTTTAGTCCCATTTTAAACTTTAAACTGGATCTTAGCAGGGACTTTAGTTTGATGGCTGTTTGTCCAGAGGTGAATTTCTCCCGACGGTGAGTAAAACTTCAACTAACATTGGACCTCCACTTGTGTCACTAATGTTGTCACAAAGGGCTGCCTAGGACAGATTTGCTCACGGGTCAAAGTAGGGATGGTATTGAGTGAAAAGATTCAATCCTCTTTTGTAGATAAGCTTTAAGTTAAGTTTTGGAATCTGTACTCCATCAGAAACCATCTCTCCATCCATGAGCAGGCAAGAATCTGAAATCTTGTAAGACAATGCAGCTGACTGAGCCCCGCGAGAAGCGGAGGAGAAATGAAAATAACTCATTCTTGGGGCAGGAGGAGATGGCTGCGTGATGAGATTTGACATAAAGTCGGACTAACCATAGGGCACATTGCAGAAAACATTCCTGCCTGAACCATAATGTTGTTTAGAATGTAAAAGATATCCCCAAGAGTGGGTTCCATATCAAGGAAAGAGGGCAGAAGGATCTTCCTTTAATCTTACGCAATGGTCATGAATTCTTCCAGGTTAGTGAAACGAGGCTCAGGGTAGGTTATCTCTGTAATATTGCCAAAGGAATTACACGTGTGTACATTTCAAGCTTGTGTATGTGTCGTGTAGGAATAAAAATCTTAATACTGAATTCAAATGGAAAAAATGTTGGGATAAGACAATGTAAGTCTGCTCAAGTGTAAATACCCACCACTGAGGCGAAATCTTCAAACAAAGGGAATTAAAGTGCATGGCAAGACTTTAGGTGGTTGATTGTTGTTCACTCTTACATGAGAAGATGTTTCACCCCAAAGTTCCCCAAAAAACCATGAAAACAAAATGTAAAAAATCCAGAATGAGCCTCTCTAAGAGTTACTCTCAGGTTAGTGATTTATTTTGAAGCCATGTAATGTAAGGTATTACAGGGGTGGGCGTGTTAGATGATGCATCTCAAGAAGTGGGGGTTTTTACTCAGGAAGTCTTTAAGGTGCTACCAGACTCCTCATAAGGTTCAGGAGATACAGGTTAGTATTCGGCATGAGTAGTCCCAAATATTGGGGTTCATTTTTGACTCTGCCAATCGCTCCCTGTCTGACCTTCACCTAAATGTGCCTCTGCTTACCCCCATGTAATATGCAGGGTGGATCAACTGAAGAGTCCTCTGATCTAAGCATTTCAAAGCACTTCACAAACACACATCATGTTTTATATGGCCAAAGAGGTGTATTATTAAAATAATAGAAACTGTGAAACTGTTTACTAGGATTAGATGTTCGAATAGTGAAGATTGGCTTCACTTTAAAAATGCATGTCAATGTCTCAGATGTCACTCCAGTGCTCAGTTCATGAGTCCAGCCTCTGAAATGGGGGCTCTTTGATTTTCATTCCAATGAACCTTCGCATTTCCCGTTTATATCTGTTTTAAAATTGAAGGGTAGGTGCTGAACCACTGGAAAGGAGAACAGTTCCATCAACTTCAAATTGAAGGAAGGCACTTTACCCAACCTGGGTGAGAGAAAACCTTTCTGCACCTCCACCCGGAGCTGCTCAGATCTAATATACAGTGAAATCAATGGGAAACATCAGCTATTGCATCTCCACCCATGAGCAGCCAAGAGAACTGTGTCTTCTGAGAGATTTCATCTAATAAAGAAAAGGAAAAAGCACAAGACTGACAGAGTTAAGGAGAACTTCTTCAACTGTCAGATTGCTGTGGGATGAGACTGGATTAATTGCAAGTCTGATCAACCTAGGGCATTCTGCAAGCCCCTTCTGCGACAAAGTTTTTCAGCCAGAATTAGATTGATTTTAAAGTGCAAAATTTACCCTCACCAGGACTTTTCTAACCTGAACAGCATAAAATGCCGTCCCTCAATTGTAGGGCAGAGAATAACATTGAAGTCTATGGAACTGGACTGATGTACTCTAGCTGAGGACCCTTTACAGAGCAGTGTTTGTTAATCCAAGGGAAATGCAAAGTTTTTTTGAATGAAAAACCAAACTGCCCCAAATAAGCAGGGAGGTTGTGCTTGGCTCAGGAAGAGTCATTTCTTTGGCCATTTAGTGTTTCCTATCCCCCTCCTGCTCTAGACTGGTTGCTTGACCTTATGTCAGGAGAGGAGTTTGAGGCAGGACTGTCCTTCAAGTGTACACTCCTATATTACACTCCCACCATACCCAGCAACACGTTAGCTCTATCTCTACCCCCCGCCATCTGCTTGTGGGCAGAAGTAACACACAGTGTCTTTGTTCTTTTCTGACATGTATTGGTAAAAATATAAAAAATATCAATAAGCTAATGAGCAAAAAAGACCCAAAATTCTATCTCAGACAAATATACAGGCCTGAATACAACATTCTCATCACTAACACACTAACCCTCCTGAATAGCTATTACCAAGGGCAGTGAGATGTGCCACCTTGGTGTTTGCACTGGTGCCTCCAGCATTGATCAGCATCGTGCACCATTCAGCCTCTTCAGGGGCTCTGGGTAGTGCCACTGGATGTACGTGGGGCCAGTGTGCATGGCACCAGAGGCAGCTCTTGTCTGTGGAGGCGGCTGCGGCATTTGGTCATTGGGTGTGTGATGTTGCACTCCATATGTTTTATAGAAATATGTTATGAGTGTGAATATGAGGTAACTGGAATATGCTTTATGCAAAAGGTCTCTTGTAAAGTATCATAACAAAGGTTATATCCTACTGAATATATTCCTCCTGTTTGTATGCATGTATCATTCTTGTATCTGAAACTAGAAATGTGAAGTATAACTCTGAGGTCCTATTGTAATTGTGCAATGTGTGGGCCATTGATGGTGGTTTAGAATCTTGATGGCTCCCATGGACTAGGACAATTGGTTGTAAATGGTTTATTTACCTGCAAACCTTCCTGTGTACGTGTGGGCCAAACCAGGAAGAATGGAGACTGGGGTCTTACAGTGACGTGTGACCATGTGACATGCTACTGGAATCCATCTTAATCCTTGTACTTTTGCATTGATGAGGCGGGGGTGGGGAGAAGCACAGACAAAAGATTCCCGCCTTGTGCCAAAGCTATAGAAGGGGGTGGAGCAGGACAAAAGGGCTGCCAATCATCAGACAACCCCTGCTTATCACCTGAGGTGTCTGCTGGATCTAACAAAGACCGTACCAGGGGAAAGGATTGGGCCCAGACTAGGAAGGAGTCTAGTCTGTGAAGGAAGCTTATTGGAAGATCTTTGAGGGTTAACTATTATCTGTAATCAATTTCTTAATGCATTAGGCTTAGACTTGCATATTTTGCTTTGTGAATTACTTTATTCTGGCAGTTATTACTTGAAGCCACTTAAATCCTACTTGGTATACTTAATATAATCACAGTTAAAGTCTCTGATCACTAAATCTACACAGTCTGCTGAGTCAAAAGCAACATCTTCCCTCCATTTGTTTTCAGGAATCTTCCATTGGAATCCAGGCAGACTCTTCCTCCTCCTCCGCTGAAATCACTGTTAGCCAGTCAGAGAACTGATTAACCAACCACCCCAAAACTGAGAATAGCAAAACATAAATAGCAAAAATAAAACAAATTACGTTTCCCTTCCAGTTTCCCCTGTAAATAACATTCCCCAGGCTTCCCTATTGGAGGGTTGTAACAATTAACTTATGTTGTGATCCACTTTCACCATGTGTTCTTTATTCGTGAGGATAATACTTCTCCAAAAGAATGACAAGTTTGTCGATTTCTTTCTTTTCCATAAAAAGCAACAGAGAGTCCTGTGGCACGTTAAAGACTAACAGATGTATTGGAGTATAAGCTTTCGTGGGTGAATACCCACATGCGTCTGACGAAGTGGGTATTCACCCATGAAAGCTTATGCTCCAATATATCGGTTAGTCTTTAAGGTGCCACAGGACTCTCTGTTGCTTTTTACAGATCCAGACGAACACGGCTATCCCTCTGATATCTTGTACATGAGTGTGGTAGAACTGTAAATCTCAATACATATTGCAAACTTGAAAAACTTGCTTTGACTCACACCACCCATTGCAATGAGAGCCACCAGGTGCACTGTGTGTGCTACTTTATCTTTCCTTGGAAACACATCTCTCTAATGGGTCACAGTAACCCCGTGGTAAGTAATTTTCTCAGGTTTGTGAAACGAGGTACAGGGTAGGTTCTCTCTTTAACGTTGCCTTCTTTATACATGAACATAATCATGGTTCCAAGGAATTACCAGTGTGTACCGTTAAACTTTACAGTGTTGACAGTTAAAGCTTGTTCATGTGCATTGTAGGAATAAAAATCTCAATATAGAATTCAAATGGGAAAAACTTTGGTAGAAGAAAAATTATGTCAGCTCAAGCGTAAATACCCACCATTAAGCCAATACCTTCAGACAAAGGGAGTTAAAGTGCATGGAGGCACTCGATGGTTGATCATTGATCTCACTTAGCTCAGAAAATCTTTCACCCAAAAGTTCCCCAAAAAATCATCAAAACATTAATAAAAAAATATATCCAGAATGAGCCTCTCTAAGAGTTCCTCTCCGGTCAGTGACATATTTGGAAGTCATGAATGGTAGGAATCCAGTAGGGTTCAGGAGATACAGATTAGTGTTTGGCATGAGTAGTCCGAACTAATGGGGTTCATTTCTGACTCTGCCAGTCACTCTGACCTTCATCTCTGGTATCTCCGTCTCAAACAGGTATAATTATATCTCTCATGGTGGATTGTCTGAGGCTTCCTCTGATATAAGCATTTCAAAGTATTTCACAAATGCTCCTCAAGTTTTATATGGCCAGGGAGGTGTATTATTATAATAGTAATAACTTTTTACTGGGATGAGATGTTCCAATATTGAAGATTAAATTCACTTGAAAAACACATGTCAAGGTCTCAAATGTCAGTCCTGTAGTCAGTTTGTGATTCCTAGCCTTCAAAACTGGGGCTCTTTGATTTTCATTCCATATTCCTTTGCATTTCCCTTTTATATATGTTTTAAAGTTTAAGGTTAGATGCTGACCCAGTGTAAAAGAGCACAGTTCCATCAACTTCAGACTGAGTGAAGGCACTTCAACCAGCCCATGTTACAGAAATCCTTGTTTGGAGTGTATCTTTCTGTGGTGTAATATCACATAACAAAATTCACTTTAAATAAAAGAAAAGGCTACAGTACTCTGCATCTCCTCCCCCAGCTGCTCAGATCCAGTGTACAGTGAAATCAATGGGAAACATCAGCTACTGCACCTCCACCCATGAGCAGCCGAGAGAACTGGGTCTTGTGCGAGATGTCAGCTAATGAAGAAAAGGAAGGAGCACAAGAGAGACCTAGGGCATTCTGCAATCCCCTTCTCCGACATAATTTGAATGATTTTAAGGTGGAAAACACACCGCCAACAGGATTTCTTCTAACCCGAGCAGTATAAAATGCCGTCCCTCAATTGTAGGGCACAGACCATCATTGAAGTTTATGGAACTGTTCTGATGTACACTGGCTCAGCCTCCTTCACAAAGCGATGTTTGTTAAGGAAAGGGAAATGCAAAGCTTTTTTTGAATTCAAGTCAAACAGCCCCAAATTCAGAGGTTAGGAATCATGAACTGATGACTGGCATGACGTCAGAAACCTTAACATGCATTTGTGAAGTTCATCTCATCCAGCATTCCTCACATGTGGCCACCATTGGGTTTTTTTGCAGTCACGACAGCTTCCAAAGCGTGGATCAAGATTTGAGGGTGGGGGAGGATCAAAGAAGTGTCTCCTCCCTGCCATGCCCAGATGTTGCTCCGGAATAGCTGTTATCACAGGGCAGTGACATGCTCCGCTTTGGTGTTTGTGCTGGTGCCGCCAGCATTCATCAGCACCCTGGAGCCTCCTCGGGGGCTGTGGGCAGTGCCTCTGGAGACACATGGGGCCAGTGTGTGTGGCATTTAGTTGTTGAGTGTTCTCCTGGGCACCTTTCCCGCTCCCTCCTGGCCAGGGCCCAGGGAGCCTGGGACTCTGCAGGTGACCAGATGGTTTAAATTAATGGTGATTAATCCTATCTCCTAGAACTGGAAGGGACCTTGAAAAGTCATTGAGTCCAGCCCCCTGCCTTCACTATCAGGACCAAGTACTGATTTTGCCCCAAATCCTGAAGTGGCCCCCTCAAAGATTGAACTCACAACCCTGGGTTTAGCAGGCCAATGCTCAAACCACTGAGCTATCCCTCTCCACCCCCCCAGCAGGTTCTCGCTGAAAGGCCGGGGAGGCAGGGACAGAGAGATGGTTTTGTCAGAGCAGCCATCAGCAAGAGCTGGTGGCTGCACTCTGAGACCAATGAAGTTTTGTTGTGAGAATCACTGCCCTAAGCATACCTCGCTGGTAATACATGACTAGAACATGGAAAGTTTACATTACTACAGATTTCCCTATAGAATCATAGAATCATAGAATATCAGAGTTAGAAGGGACCTCAAGAGTTCATCTAGTCCAACCCCCTGCTCAAAGCAGGACCAATTCCCAGCTAAATCATCCCAGCCAGGGCTTTGTCAAGCCGGGCCTTAAAAACCTCCAAGGAAGGAGACTCCACCACCTCCCTAGGTAACGTATTCCAGTGTTTCACCACCCTCCTAGTGAAATAGTTTTTCCTGATATCCAACCTGGACCTCACCCACTGAAACTTGAGACCATTATTCCTTGTTCTGTCATCTGCCACCACTGAGAACAGCCGAGCTCCATCCTCTTTGGAACCCCCCTTCAGGTAGTTGAAGGCTGCTATCAAATCCCCCCTCATTCTTCTCTTCTGGAGACTAAACAATCCCAGTTTCCTCAGCCTCTCCTTATAAGTCATGTGCTCCAGACCCCTACTCATTTTTGTTGCCCTCCGCTGGACTCTTTCCAATTTTTCCACATCCTTCTTGTAGTGTGGGGCCCAAAACTGGACACAGTATTCCAGATGAGGCCTCACCAATGTCGAATAAAGGGGAACGATCATGTTCCTCGATCTGCTGGCAATGCCCCTACTTATACAGCCCAAAATGCCGTTAGCCATTTTGGCAACAAGAGCACACGGTTGACTCATATCCAGCTTCTCGTCCACTGTGACCCCTAGGTCCTTTTCTGCAGAACTGCTACCTAGCCATTCGGTCCCTAGTCTGTAGCAGTGCATGGGATTCTTCCGTCCTAAGTGCAGGACTCTGCACTTGTCCTTGTTGAACCTCATCAGGTTTTTTTCGTCCCAATCCTCTAATTTGTCTAGGTCCCTCTGTATCCAATCCCTACCCTCTAGTGTATCTACCACGCCTCCTAGTTTAGTGTCATCTGCAAACTTGCTGAGAGTGCAGTCCACACCATCCTCCAGATCATTAATAAAGATATTAAACAAAACTGGCCCCAGGACTGACCCTTGGGGCACTCCACTTGAAACTGGCTGCCAACTAGACATGGAGCCATTGATCACTACACGTTGAGCCCGATGATCTAGCCAGCTTTCTATCCACCTTACAGTCCATTCATCCAGCCCATACTTCTTTAACTTGGCGGCAAGAATACTGTGGGAGACCATATCAAAAGCTTTGCTAAAGTCAAGGAATAACACATCCACTGCTTTCCCCTCATCCACAGAGCCAGTTATCTCATCATAGAAGGCAATTAGGTTAGTCGGGCACGACTTCCCCTTGGTGAATCCATGCTGACTGTTCCTGATCACTTTCCTCTCCTCTAAATGTTTCATAATTGATTCCTTGAGGACCTGCTCCATGATTTTTCCAGGGACTGAGGTGAGGCTGACTATAGCTATAGCTTAGCTAGAGTGGTAAATGCACCAATTACTTATGCAAGCCAGGGGTTTGTTTAGGGTATTACTTCTAGCTGTCTCACGGGTCATGGGCTCACAGCTGTATTGTGAAAGAGGCAGGCTTGGCTGGTTAAGCCAGACTCTTATTAAACAGAGGGCAAAAGGAGAAAGGTAAAGACAAATGCACCGGACTTCACTTAGGAAAAAAAATCCAATGCATGTGAGATGCTGTCTGGAGAGACTCATGACTATGAGTGCTGTCCTCAGGCCAGACTGTGAAAAAGCAGGGCGGAAACCCTAGCTGGTGCTATGTTCTATAATTAGATTTCACCAACCCAGTACCAAGTGTGAACTTCCAAAGCACGCCAATCATTTTATAATGGAGTCTCAGAAAATCCCCTTTGACACTCTAGCCTATCTTGCCTCCCATGCAAGCTGGAATATGTTGTGATTGGAATAACAGAGACTAGGTGGGATAACTCACATGGCTGGAGTACTGTCAAGGATTGATATAAACTGTTCAGGAAGGACAGGCAGGGCAGAAAAGGTGGGGGAGTTGCACTGTATGTAAGAGAGGAGTATGACTGCTCAGAGCTCCGGTATGAAACTGCAGTAAAACCTGAGAGTCTCTGGATTAAGTTTAGAAGTGTGAGCAATGAGGGTTATGTCGTGCTGGGAGTCTGCTGTAGACCACCAGACAAGGGGGATGAGGTAGACGAGACTTTCTTCCGGCAACTAGCAGAAGTTACTAGATCGCAGGCCCTGGTTCTCATGGGAGACTTTAATCACCCTGATATCTGCTGGGAGACCAATACAGCAATGCACAGACAATCCAGGATGTTTTTGGAAAGTGTAGGGGGCAATTTCCTGGTGCAAGTGCTGGAAGAACAAACTAGGGGCAGAGCTCTTCTAGACCTGCTGCTCACAAACCGGGAAGAATTAGTAGGGGAAGCAAAAGTGGATGGGAACCTGGGAGGCAGTGACCATCAGATGGTCGCGTTCAGGATCCTGACACAAGAAAGAAAGGAAGAGCAGCAGTATATGGACCCTGGACTTCAGAAAAGCAGATTTGACTCCCTCAGAGAACTGATGGGCAGGATCCCCAGGGAGAATAACATGACGGGGAAAGGAGTCCAGGCAACCTAGTGACAGAGGATGTGGAAAAAGCTAATGTACTCAATGCTTTTTTTGCCTCTGTCTTCACGAACAGGGTCAGCTGCCAGACTACTACACTGGGCAGCACAGTATCGGGAGGAGATGACCAGCCCTCTGTGGAGAAAGAAGTGGTTCGGGACTATTTGATATGTGATAAATGGTGACTTACAGCAAAAATATTCACGTTACACCCAATCACAAGAGACCAGTCTCTCACCCAGGTCAATTTGCCTCCCAGATCTCACACCAAAGAGAACACTGATAGCCAGGTCTATAGTAAACTAACTAAAGTTTATTAGCTAAGAAAAAGGAATGAGAGCTATTGAGATATTAAAGCAGATAAAAATATATGTACAGGTTAGTCACAGTTTAGAATTCCTAAAGGTAGAAGAGATTTGGAAAACTGGCAGTTTCCCAAAAGTCTTTTAGGGCAACTGTCATAACTATAAAAGGAAGGGTAACAGCTGTCTTGTGTACCGTACTATAAAATCCCTCCTGGCCAGAGACTCCAAAATCCTTTTACCTGTAAAGGGTTAAGAAACTCAGGTAACCTGGCTGACACCTGACCCAAAGGACCAATAAGGGGACAAGATACTTTCAAATCTTGGGCGGGGGGAGGGAAGGTTTTTGTTTGTGTTCTTTGTTTTGGGAAGTTGTTCACTCTTGGGACTGAGAGGGACCAGACATCAATCCAGGTTCCCCAAATCTTTCTAAACAAGTCTCTCCTATTTCAAACTTGTAAGTAAATAGCCAGGCAAGGCGTCTTAGTTTTACTTTGTTTTCTCAACTTGTAAATGTACCTTTTACTAGAGTGTTTATCTCTGTTTGCTGTACTTTGAACCTGAGGCTAGAGGGGAGTCCTCTGAGCTCTTTAAGTTTGATTACCCTGTAAAGTTATTTTCCCTCCTGATTTTACAGAGATGATTTTTACCTTTTTCTTTAATTAAAAGCCTTCTTTTTAAGAACCTGATTTATTTTTCCTTGTTTTTAGATCCAAGGGGTTTGGATCTTGATCCACCAGGAGTTGGTGGGAGGTAGGAGGGGGGATGGTTAATTTCTCCTTATTTTAAGATCCAAGGGGTTTGGATCTGTATTCACCAGGGAAGTGGTGAAGAGTCTCTCAAGGCTACCCAGGGAAGGGAATTAGCATTTGGGAGTGGTGGCAGCGGACCAGATCTAAGCTGGTAGTTAAGCTTAGAAGTTTTCATGCAGGCCCCCACATTTGTTCCCTAAAGTTCAGAGTGGGGAAGCAGCCTTGACAGATACCCAGAGTACCTCTTCTTCTCATTCGGTTATTCTGCCTGTGAGAATCCAACCAGTCCAGAGATGAAGAATTTTTCCTTGTGTCCATACTTCTAGTTTCTTCTCACAGAAAAGATGTGGGCTCTTCCTCTGAGGGCAGACAGAGGGATGCATATAAAGTCTTTGATCAGCACACACAATGACCACTTGCCTACAAATGCACACGAATTTTCACTTTCCCGTTAAATTTCTTCCTTTGCATTACACAAGGCTTCTTTCTCATTGGATGGGTTATTTAGTTACAGGGGTATATATAATATAAATGTTTGCTATTACATTGTAACTGGGTACAGATAGGTTAAAACAAAACATGCGCCATCATTTGTCAGGATGTTTAAACACCAAATTCATTCTTATACATTTAACAATCACCTTCATTTATACTTATCCACCAGTGAATTAGGGGAGGGATAGCTCAGTGGTTTGAGCATTGGCCTGCTAAACCCAGTGTTATGTGTTCAATCCTTGAGGGGGCCTGTAGTAGGTTTGGGCTGAGGTTCGGCCCTCAGCGGGGCTGTGGGGTGTCCCAGCGCCTCGCTCTGGTCCGGCAGTAGTCCGGGGCAACGGGCACACAGTTAGGGGCTCAGGCCCATAAGCAAGGGCTGAGTCCAGAGGTCCGAAACCTAGGCCCTTAAGCAAGGGCTGAGGCAAAGTCTATAGCGGCCCAGGCCCTAAGTCAGGGCGGGGCAGCAAGCTAATAGACCATCAGGTCCCCAGCCCAGGGGAAACAGGGGGAGTCTGCCACCCAAGAAGTGGGTGGCAGGGGTGACGCAGACCCTCCCACTCCACTGCGTCCCAGCCCGGGGCCCTAGCAGCGGCGGAAACTCGCTGCTGTCAGTGGGGATCCCGGCCGCAAGACACCGACATCGGCTCTGGCAGTGCAGCAGCCAGACTGGGGTCGGTTGCCCCCGGGCTACTTCCACACTCCCCCTTGTATGGTACCTGGGCCGTCTTAGTGTCGGTGCTCTCCACCAGCATTGGCTCCTCTGGGTAGCTGGCACGGGGCAGGCTTGGCCAGTCCTCCTCGGGGTAGCTGGCACGGGGCAGGCTTGGCTCCTCCTCGGGGTACCGGGCGAGAGGTAGGCTCGACCGGCCCGGTGATTCAGCAGGCCGGTCGCGGCCTGCGGCTGTTTCCCAAGCGGGAGCTCGGCCACGGACGTCTGCTCTCTCCGCTGGCCTGGGCTCCACTGAGCTCTGCAGGCGGGCTTTTATACTTCCGGGTCGGGGCCGTGACCTCGGAGGGGCGGGCGCCTGACCCGGTGGCTCCACCCACGTTGGGATTAGGGGAGGTTCGGCCCTCAGCGGGGCTGTGGGGTGTCCCACCGCCTCGCTACAGGGCCATTTAGGGATCTGGGTAAAATCAGTACTTGGTCCTGATAGTGAAGGCAGGGGGCTGGACTCAATGACCTTTCAGGGTCCCTTCCAGTTCTATGAGATAGATATATCTCCATATTATAATTGGTCTGGCTTCAAGTTGTGAGTTTGTCAGTTCTCAGTTGACACTTGGCTTACCAGCGTCACAGCACAACTCCACAATGGGAATAACTGGCTAGGGGGTAGTATTGCTGATGGTGATCTGCGTTTTCTAGTGGATCACAAAGTGAATGTGAGCCAACAATGTGATGGAGTTGCTGAAAAGGCTGATATCATTCTGGGGTGCATTAACAGCAGTGTCATATATGCAACAGGGGTGGTAATTCTCCCACTCTACTCAGAACCTGGAGTGCTGTGTCCAGTTCTGGGCACCACAGTTTAGGAAAGAGGGGGAGAAATTGGAGAGAACCCAGAGGAGAGCAACAAAAGGGATAAAAGGTTTAGAAATCCTGACCTGTAAGGAAAGATTAAAAAACTGGGCATAGTTACGTAACCTTTCGGTGGGCTAGAGTTCACTTCATTGCCCTTCTCCAGTGCCCCAAACCCCCCAACTCCCATAGAAAAGCAGCTGGAGACCCAAAATTCAGTCTCTAAGGATTGCACAGGGTCAACTTCCCCATGTTCAAGTCCCCAAAAGAACAAACGGGAGGAACTTAATTAAGTACCAACTTTATCAATTTTATGGTAAAGAAACACCATAAATAATAATAATTTAATTTTTGCAACATAACACAGCTATTTAATAACCCACAGATGTTATCTTCACAGTTAAACATAAACAAAGGAAAGAAATGAAATCTAAATAGGTCAGTCCCCACAGAAACACAGTGAGAAGGAACTCAGATTCCCAACATGCTGCTTTTTTGACTGCCACAGCACATTGAGTGGATGTTTTCAGAGAACGATCCACAGCGACTCCAAGATCTCTTTCTTGAGTGTTAACAGCTAATTCAAACTCCATTATTTTGTATGTATAGTTGAGATTGTTTTCCAATGTGCATTACTTTGCATTTATCAACATTCAATTTCATCTGCCATTTTGTTGCCCAGTCACCCAGTTTTGTGAGATCCCTTTGTAACTCTTCACAGTCTGCCTGGGACTTAACTACCTTGCATAGTTTTGCATCATCTGCAAATTTTGCCACCTCACTGTTTACCCACTTTTCCAGATCATTATGAATATGTTGAACAGTAATAGTCCCAGTACTGACCCCCCAGGGATACCACTATTTATCTTTCTCCATTCTGAAAACTGATAATTTATTCCTACCCTTTTGTGACAGCATACCCCATAAGGCTTCATTGGGGGGGGGTGCTTATAAATGTATGTATGATATAACTGGAATATGTTTTGTGCTGCCTGTACCATGTAACATATCTCCGTAAAGGTTATGGTCTGCTATATCTATTCATCCTATTTGTACATATATATCATTTTCTACTCGAGGTTAAGAAGATGGGCTGTATGCTTGCTTGGTTTCTAAGTAAGCTTTGGGAGGCATTTGGTCAGCTTCTTTAGGAAGGAATTCGCCAGGTTAAGTACCTGATCAGGAAACACTTGGGGAACAATGCATCTTGGAATGCTCCAATCCACATAAGAAGTCTTCCTGGAGACATGCAAGATACCATGTGGACAATGGCTCCGGCCTGTAAAGACTGAGTCATGCAGGGGCATGTGACTTGCCCAGGTGACTCCAAAACTCCATCTTGGAGCTGGACTTTGCATAGGAGGGAGGAGGGGGGTCTCCACCCACGAGAGAGAGTCTATTTAAACCCGTGGGAGACCCCTCCATTTTGGTCTTGAGCTGGCTAAGGAAGGAGCCTCTCCACCCCACACGATACTTGAAGGGAACTGGAACAAAGGACAGTAACTACAGGGGGTGTGAGTGATTGCTGGACCCAGGCTAAAAGGAGATTAGCCTGTAAAAGGGAGCATTCTGGAACTGGTGAGGATCTTATCTGTATTCAGTTTGATTAGGCATAGATTTGCGCATTTTATTTTATTTTACTTGGTGACTTACCTTGTTCTGTCTGTTACTACTTGGAACCACTTAAATCCTATTTTCTGTATTTAATAAAATCACTTTTTATTTAGTAATTTACTCAGAGTATGTATTAGTACCTGGGGGAGCAAACAACTCTGCATATCTCTCTATCAGTGTTATAGAGGGCGAACAATTTATGAGTTTGCCCTGCATAAGCTTTATACAGGGTAGAACGGATTTATTTGGGTTTAGACCCCATTGGGAGTTGGGCATCTGAGGGCTAAAGACAAGCACACTTCTGTGAGCTGTTTTCGGGTAAACTTGCAGCTTTGGGGCAAGTGATTCAGACCCTGGGTCTGTGTTGGAGCAGACGGGAGTGTCTGGCTCAGCAAGACAGGGTGCTGGAGTCCTGAGCTGGCAGGGAAAACAGGAGCAGAGGTAGTCTTTGCACATCATGTGACAGCTCCCAATGGGGTTTCTGTGATTCAACCTGTCACACCTTTGTTTCCCATCTTTTAACCAGTTACTGATCCATGAGAGGACTTCCCTCTTATCCCATGAGGGCTTACTTTTCAAAAGTCAATTTAAATTAAATACATTTTTTTAAAAAAATTATATTTTTTTAGAAATCTAGACCTGTTATGTGTTTTGGTGTAACGTGCATTATCCTTATGTTAAATTTGCATTATCCTAAGAAAACATTTACTTTATTCATATCCCTTTTATACGTTGCAGGTCAAAGTGAAAATGAAAAAAGACAAAAACCAATACAAATTTTTTTCCACTCAAAGGCCTCAAAAACTAACCAAGGTGAAGAACACATCAAGAACCAAGAATATATCAATATGTCATCTGAAGGTTCAAGTGGTATATCTACATCCGACCAGCCCAAAGCACAAATACAGCTACCTACTAAAGAAACAGTGTCTCCAAAACCTAAAGGCAGTTCCCGATGTTTGTCAGTCAAAGTGCTCCCATTTATTGAAGTTACAAAAGATGGCTATGGGTGCACCTCTTGCAAAAAAGCTTACAAAGAAGGAAAGCTTCCTAATGCTATAATTGATAAAAGTGGAGGAGCTTGGTTTGTCACACCAATCAGGAAAGCCAGTGCTGACAAACTACATGAAAAGGCTGCAAAACACCAGGCCTCTGGAGTGTATCAACATGCAGAAAGCCTTATAAGCCCACTTTCAAAGCCAATTTTAGAAGTACTTAATGAGGCTGTTAAGAATGCACAGTTCATGCGAACAAACATGGCTGTGGCATCCTACTTTCTATTTAAGCAAGAGATACCACACACTACAAACTGGAGGCCAATGTTAAGTGCTTTGTCAGTTGTTCATCCTGAAGTTGAACACTGGTTCCGAACAAGACCAGCAAATGCTCACTATCTTTCTGCAAGAAACTCAACTGACTGGCTAGAAGCATGCGGTGCAACTGTGAAAGACTCAACAGTTGAAAAAGTGAAGAACTCTCTCACCACATTCAAAAAATTTGCATACATGGCTGATGAATGCACTGATGCAAATGGGCATCAAGTATTAAGTCATTGTGTATGTTGTCTTGATGTCCGGGTTTAGCCAGTAGATGCATTTCTAGATGTTCAAGTTATAGAAGCCACATCGGCTGCATCTGTGACAACCCACATCTTAGAAGACTTAAATGCTTGTCAACTGGACCCCAAACAGATGGCTGCTTGTGCATTTAATGGAGATGCAAACTTCTCTGGAAGACATGGTGGAGTACAAGCTTTGCTCAGAGAAAAGTGTGACCCTAATCTCTCCTATACACACTGCAGAGGCCATCTACTCCAATTAACAGTAGTACGAGCAGCAGAATCTTCAAAAGACATTTAAAAAGCTATAAATGTAATATCTTCATTATATTCTTTTTACAGCAAGAGTCCAAAAAGACTGAATATCTTGGAAAATATAGAAGATACACTGGGGGGACTGAAGTTCAAATTACTCCAACCTGGGAAAACCTGCTGGCTTTCTCATGAGCGATCCTTGGCTGTTTTCTTAAAACTGGCTTTGGAAAGTATCTACCAAGATGGGATGGATCTAAGTAGTGAGGCTGGTGGATTACTTTTGCTACTACGTTCAGAGAAGACTATCACCATTCTCTCTCTCGTAAGTCTACCGTTGAAACCACTTGGGTCATTACACAATGTCATCCAAGGCATCTGCTACAACAGTAGTAGACCTTTGTCCAGCAATAGAAGATGCATTTGGATCAATCAGAGATCTATCCATTGAAAAAGTACTGGAAGAAGCAAAGACTTCAGTCCAGAAGTTGACTTCGGGAATGTTCTTTCAAAAGTTTACAGTTGAACACTGACTTTTGCTGCTTTTAATTATCTTAATTTAAAGTAAACAAACACACAGTCTGGTTACCTTGTCAAATATTTTTTTTAAACGTTCCCTTTATTTTTCTAGTAGTTTCTACAACAGCGACTTCTAGAATCTACTCAACCTCTACATAGGTTTTACAGATGCCTGTCCTATAAAACACCAACAGTTGAGTGGCGTGAGGCACTACCAGCAATGGGGCTGCCATGTGATTAGGACAGAATAGAGAATTTGAACACAGAGTGGAATATCATACGACGAATGAATGAAGATTTGACTTCAACTTCTTTTTTATCATCACTAGTGGCTCGACCCGATCTTTGTGTTCTGTTTCCTCGGATGAAAGAAGTAGGAATTCATCTCTTGCTACTCCCAGTCACAACAGCTACAGCTGAGCGTTCTTTTTCATCATTGAATAGAATTTTGTGTTCTGAAAGAAGTCACCTTCTGCCTGATCATGTGAATGAACTAATGCCCTTATCAACTGAAAGAATGGAAGTACCGGACACAAGAGAAGCCACCAAAGATGAACGCATTGCATTCAAGAAATTCATTAACAGAGTTGTGCAAAATTATAGCAAGAAACCAAGAAGGATGTAGACATAGTGCTTCATAGAAGGTTTGAGAAGCCAACTTTAATTTGTGTGATGATTTTAAAACATGCGTTAAATCTATTAAAATGGTCATGAAATATTTTTCAGTTTTTACTATGGTGCCATACAGACCACCTTCCCCCCATAGTCTCACCCCTCATCGGCCCTGACATCCACCCTCTCCCCCCCCCCCGTAAATTCGAACACCCCCGCTCAATTTCAATTCCTGGGGAAGCCACTGGTTGTAAGCTAGGCATTACAAACTCAGTTGATGGACATCATGACGGCTACTGCTTTGATGAGAAGCTGCCTTGATTTTGTTCTGGCCTACAGAGACAACAGATTTGAAGAGGTCCTCACTGTTGTCAAAGAAATGGCAGAAAACTTAGGAGCTGAGCCTGTCTTCAAGGAAACTCTTTTTCAGTGGAAGAAGATACAGTTTGTTTATGAGGGCAGAGATGAGGTGATGGCAAGCTCGAAGAAAAATTCAAGAGGGAGTTTTTTTGCTTGCTCGTTGACACTGCTCGTGTGTCCACCGAAGAAAGGTTCAGACAAATGAGTCAGATCAAAAAGATCTGGGGGTTTTGTATGACCTCAATAAGGTGCTAACGGACAGGAAAAGACTCTTGAACAATTGTACGGATTTTAAATGAACGCTGACAGATAGGGAATATTTGAATAAAGTCCTCTATGTCGAATTGGACAACATCCATCACATGTTGCCACATGGGAAGCACTCTTCACTCCAAGTTCTCCAATTCATTCATGGTGCAGGGCTGAAGGACACTTTCCTAATGTGTGGACAGCTTGAGGATTCTGCTCTCAATGCCGGGCACAATCCCGAGTGACGAGTGCAATTTTTCAAAGCTCCAGCTCATTAAAACATATCTTCTGTCGACGATGGCCGATGAGAGACTGACATTGCTTGCTGTTCTGCTCCCTCAAAAATGCCATTGGCCTGTCTTTGGATCTCTCTGGTGCTGTGCTTCAGTTTGCAAGGGCAAAGGTGAGAAAATGAACTTTGGAGCTAAAGGAACACGGTACCATTCTAAGGCTGTCACCTACGGTAACTCTAGTTAATACTGGTCTATCCAGGGTACACAGTTCAATTTTTTAATGTTACTAATTTCAGTTATTCTTAAAGACAATAATATCCTCTAAGCCTAAAGATTTTTTTTTTTTTAATTTTATTTGCTTATACATGGCAGGAATAAATATATATTTACACATCCTAGCATGCAAATATATCGTCTTATGTGACAGGGATAAATCATGCATGCAAATCGTACATCAAAGTCATGAAATGGGCTTGTCATAACTATAAAGGAAGGGTAACAGCTGTCCTGTGTACAGTACTATAAAATCCCTCCTGGCCAGAGACTCCAAAATCCTTTTCCCTGTAAAGGGTTAAGAAGCTCAGGTAACCTGGCTGGCATCTGACCAAAGGACCAATAAGGGGACAAGATACTTTCAAATCTTTGGGGGGGGAAGGCTTTTGTTTGTGTTCTTTGTTTGGGAGTTGTTCGCTCTCGGGACTGAGAGGGACCAGACATCAGTCCAGGTTCTCCACATCTTTCTAAACAAGTCTCTCCTATTTCAAACTTGTAAGTAAATAGCCAGGCAAGGCGTGTTAGTTTTCCTTTGTTTTCTCAACTTGTAAATGTACCTTTTACTAGAGTGTTTATCTTTGTTTGCTGTACTTTGAACCTAAGACTAGAGGGGAGTCCTCTGAGCTCTTTAAGTTTGATTACCCTGTAAGGTTAATTTCCATACTGCTTTTACAGAGATGATTTTTACCTTTTTCTTTAATTAAAAGCCTTCTTTTTAAGAACCTGATTGATTTTTCCTTGTTTTAGATCCAAGGGGTTTGGATCTGTATTCACCAGGGAATGGGTGAAGGTTTCTCAAGGCTTCCCAGAGATGGGAATTCTTGGGATGGTGGCAGCGGACCAGAGCTAAGCTGGTAGTTAAGCTTAGAAGTTTTCATGCAGACCCCTACATTTGTACCCTAAAGGTCAAAGTGGGGATACAGCCCTGACACATGTGCAGAAGTAATTCTAGGTGCACATCTTCTTCTGGTCTATCTTAGTGTAGCTCCAGTGAAACAACACAGATTTACACTAGGGGAGGAGGTTGTGATTAGTGTTTTGTTTTGATAAAAAAAGAAAACACTTCTGTTTTGCTAAGGTTAACAAACCAAAGCACCTGCTATCCCAGCCAAGTCCTCTGTGATATTTTTTTTATGGACTGGAAATTAATGAAAGACATGTTATAAATAGAAGAACAGGAGTACTTGTGGCACCTTAGAGACTAACAAATTTTAGTGCCACAAGTACTCCTGTTCTTCTTTTTGCGGATACAGACTAACCCGGCTGTTACTCTGAAACTTGTCATGTTATAAATAGTAGAACCTAAGAGTTACAAAAACCTCGGGAATGTTCTTTCAAAAGTTTACAGTTGAAAACTGACTTTTGCTGCTTTTAATTATCTTAATTTAAAGTAAACAAACACACAGTCTGGTTACCCTGTCAAATCTCTTTTTTAAACATTCCCTTTATTTTTCTAGTAGTTTACATTTAGCACAGTAACTGTACCGTATTTTGCTTTTTTTATTTGTCTCTGCTACTGCCTGATTGCATACTTCCAGGTAAAAATGAGGTGTGTGTTTGACTGGTCAACTTTGTAACTCAGGCTTTGGAGGGATGGCGAGGGGCAATCGTTACGTCAATGGGAACTGTGGGTCATGTTAAACCCAGCAGGCATATCCATGGGAAAAGGAAGAAGCAGGAAATGAACGGCAAGATACAGATTCATGTCTGATCGCATAGGCCTGGCTTTGAGAAGTGTTGAGTCCACCGAACTTGATGGGTTTCTTCTAATTCCTTCCTGGCTCTGGGTTTCCTCTATTAACAATACAGTGAGCCTGATTCTCAGCTACACAATGGGTTTTTACACCACTCTGCAAAATGCAAATGGAGCCGGGACTGTAAGGAGTATGTTACCTACATCTACATTAACTTGAATGTCTCTTTCCCAGGAGAGAGGGGTGTCAAAAGACTTTAGTGTCAATGAGAATGATGCCAGGTGATCTCCTATCCATGAATACGGACCCTTTCTGCCTTTTGACTTTCTTACAGAAGCTGCATAACGGAGAAGTTTTTCAACTTTTCCTTTTATTGTGTTTTGCTTTAGTTGAGACTGAGCAAGGTGAAACAAGGAGTTAAAAATGGTGGCAGACAAACGTGATTGTCAAACTCTGCAACTGCAATAAAGAAGTAAGAGAACTGTGTGAGAAATACATCCGTTTGGAGCTGGTGATAGAATCATAGAATCATAGAATCATAGAATATCAGAGTTGGAATGGACCTCAAGAGCTCATCTAGTCCAATCCCCTGCTCAAAGCAGGACCAATTCCCAGCTAAATCATCCCAGCCAGACACGGCTCTTCATGAAACCATGGAAATCTAGTCTTGCTCCTCTGCTTACTTTCTCTATTCTTTATTTTGACAATTTTTGACTCCCCTTCATTCCAAATTCAAACATATACTACCTCATACTACTGGTCTTCTAGTTTAATTGCTCTTCCATTCGTTATCTTTTCATATCACCAAAGGCTTCGACATCGTTTGGCCAAAAATGTCCTCCAGGTTTGGATACCACCAGTGTTCGGGCAGAACTCAGGAACTTTGTAGCCTGTTATAAGTAAATGTTGAACATGAACTGCTCTGGTTTGCTTCAGTGGGAGTTTTAAGTACTCATCACTTCAGAGAAATGGGCTTGGATCCTCTCCTGTTAGGCATATAAAATCAATGGCTCCTTTGGAAAGAGGCTGGCTTAGCTACGTCCAGGAGCAAGAATAGTGGCTAATTTATCCCAGGTCCAATTCTGTTAGGTCTGAATTCTTGTGTGAAATGCTCTCATTGGAATTCAAAGGATCAGATTTGCTAGGCCTTCCAATTTAAAGAAAAGAAAAGAAAAGAAAAGAAAAGAAAAGAAAAGAAAAGAAAAGAAAAGAAAAGAAAAGGTGTGTTTGCAACATACTTGTGACATCAACCTTTGGTTGTGTTTGTGACGGGTTGGATCACAGAAACCCCATTGGGAGCTGCCACCCGATGTGCAAAGACTACCCCTGCTTCTGTTTTCCCTGCCAGCTCAGGACTCCAGCACCCTGTCTTGCTGAGCCAGACACTCCCATCTGGCTCCAGACACAGATCAAGGGTCTGAATCTCCTGTCCCAAAGCTGCAAGTTTACCTGAAAACAGCTCACAGTAGTGTGCTTGTCTTTAGCACTCAGATGCCAAAGTCCCAATGGGGTCTAAACCCAGATAAATCCGTTTTACCCTGTATAAAGCTTATGCAGGGCAAACTCATAAATTGTTTGCCCTCTATAACACTGATAGAGAGATATGCACAGTTGTTTGCTCCCCCAGGTATTAATACATACTCCGAGTAAATTACTAAATAAAAAGTGATTTTATTAAATACAGACAGTAGGATTTAAGTGGTTCAAAGTAGTAACAGACAGAACAAAGTAAGTCACCAAGCAAAATAAAATAAAATGCGCAGATCTATGCCTAATCAAACGGAATACAGATAATTTCCTCACCAGTTCCAGAATGCTCTCTTTTACAGGCTAATCTCCTTTTAGCCTGTGTCCAGCAATCACTCACGCCCCCTGTAGTTACTGTCCTTTGTTTCAGTCTCCTTCAAGTATCCTGGCGGGGGGGTGGAGAGGCTCCTTCTTTAGCCAGCTGAAGACAAAATGGAGGGGTCTCACCTGGGTTTAAATAGACTCTCTCTTGTGGGTGGAGACCTCCCTCCTCCCTCCTCTGCAAAGTCAAGCTCCAAGATGGAGTTTTGGAGTCACCTGAGCAAGTCACGGAGATATGTTACATGGCACAGGCAGCACAAAACATATTCCAGTTATGTCATACGTACATTTATAAGCACCCCCTCCCCATAAAGCCTTATGGGGTACACTGTCACAGTGTTGTTAGGATATAGATGTCCAGGCCTGTCTGCAAAGACCTATACTTGAAGAATTTAGGTGTATTCTTATCACGAAGCTAGTTATAGAGGTACAAAAGAAAGAATCAAAATCACTGTCTGACTGTGTAAGGACCTTCTCTTACTGTGACAGTCTGAGGTCCTGTTTAGTCATACTGAAATAAGGCAATGTGGGGCTGTTAGGAAGGTGATCCGATCTATCACCTCCAGAAAAAGGGAAAAGCCTAGAAGATGTAAAAGGAAACTGAGTTTGATAGTATCCTGTCTGGCAAGAACTCACTTCTCAATAGCTGGGATGTGAAATCCACATTTCTGTATCGTTCTATCACTGTAGTCTACACTTCCCTATTGTTTCTCTGTATAATCTCTGTCTGGTTCTGTGATTGTTTCTGTCTGCTGTATAATTACTTTGTTTGGGTGTAAACCAATTAAGGTGGTGGGATATAATTGGTTAAAAAATCATGTTACAATATGTTAGGAGTGGTTAGTTAAATGTGAGTAAAATGATTGGTTAAGGTATAGCTAAGCAGAACTCGAGTTTTACTATATAGTCTGCAGTCAATTGGGAAGTAAGGGGGGAATGGGAACAGGGAATGGGGGTGGGGGAATTGGAATCATGTTTCGCTAAGTGGGGGAATGGGAACAGGGACACAGGCAAGGCTCTGTGGTGTCAGAGCTGGGAAGAAGGACACTGAGGAAGGAAACTGGAATCATGCTTGCTGGAAGTTCACCCCAATAAACATCGAATTGTTGGCACCTTTGGCCTTTGGGTATTGTTGCTCTCTGTTCATGCGAGAAGGACCAGGGAAGTGAGAGGGTGAAGGAATACGCCCCCTAACAGATATCATTTGAGCAAGGAGTGGAGGTTGCTACTGACCAGGTGATGAACACAGAAGGGCAAAGAATGAGAAGAAGATTCATTTCATTGAGCTATATTGGTGCAGTGAAATCAAAAAATCTCAATATGAGGCTGAACTATTTCTGCCCCATTGCCCTACAACTCCACCATTGCAAAGTAAGTTCAAAGCTCATGTCAAGGAGCTGACTTAGTTGAATTTAAACCTCCCGCCCACAGTAGGTTGCCCTAAAAGACGGCTTTCCAGATGGATGCTATGTGCTACATGTCACTGGACATCCCATCAGAGGAGAAGAGAAGAATGTCCTGGAAAAAGGAGAATTATTCAGAGATGGCTGCTGATTCCATAATTAAGTTTCTGCAGAGTCTCTGTCTGGGAGTTTATTATTCAAAATGCTCTCAAATGACATGCCAGAGATACACTGGTTTTTACATTCATCCTTAGCACCGGGAGGAGCGGTAGTGATGGAAATGGGGTTTGGTTTGGTCAGAGGGCTCCAGATAGTGTTGCCAACTGCCCAGTCACACAAACCCTAACACTGTTGCCCTGCCCCTGCCCCTACCCCAAGGACCCACCACCAGCCTGCTCCTTCCCTGAGGCCCCACTCCGCTCACTCCATCCCCCCTCCCTCCGTCACTCGCTTTCCCTCACCGTCACTCACTTTCACGGGGATGGGGTATGGAGTTGGGGTGCAGGAGCAGGTTTGGGGTATGGGCTGAGGCTGAGAGGATCAGAGTGAGGGAGGGGGTTCGGGAAGTGTCCCATGCTGCCGGCTCCACAGGGAGGAATTTTGTCCAATGCGATTTTTCAGGAAGGAGGGAGGAACAAGGACAACCAGAAGACCGATATTAGGATGCAGCAGAGTTTTTAATGCAATTGAAATTGGCGTAGACAGTTACAGGAAGAAATACTACAGAGCAGAAAGAATGTATTTCCAGTGTTACTAGAAGGGCTACGACCAATCGCACGCCTCAGTGGGGTGTATTTCTCACAAGATGTTCTCTTTGCTTTGTTGCAGCTGCAGAGGTTGACAAACAAGTCCCCTTTACAACCATTTGAAGTTCCTTGTTTTACCCCAGTTGGTGGGAAATGAGACAAAACCATATAAAAGCAGAGAACTACGAAACTTCTCCCTATGCGTCGGCCGTAGCAAGGTCAAAGTGAGGCGCTAACGTTATGTAGTGATGGAAAGCATAGAACATGTGGGGCCTAATTCTCCTTGACACCAAGATCTCTTTTTCCCCTCTAAAGGGACTTAAACTAATAATAAATGTAACTGATATCCATCTTAGGACCCCTGTTACCCTTACGCTGCGGGTTAGTTTAAACAGCCTGAGTGTAATTCAGAATGAGTCCACATGTGAATAAGAGAAACAGAACATTGTTGGGAAAGCCTTGGCAGAAAGAGTCATAAAGCGTAACAGTAGAAATGCAGCATGGCTATCAGACCAAGGTGCTGCACACACACAGCTCCCACTGAGTTCAACGGGAGCCATGTATGCACAGCACTTCTGAAAGCCATGCCCAAAAGATCAGGGGTGAATCTGTATCTTGCTGTTCGTTTCCTGGTTCTTCCTTCTTCCACGGATGTTCCTGCTGGGTTTAGCATGTCCCACAGCGTCCACCGAGATACCTACGGCCATATCCCCCATATCCCCATAATCCCCCGTAACCATAAAGACCTGGGTAACCGCAGTATCCCCCATGGCCCCATAATCCCCCATAACCGTAATGGCCGCCATAACCACCGTATCCCCCTAAACCGTACAATCCTCCGTAAAGGCCTCCATACCCGTATCCCCCATGACCGAATGAGCCCCCGAAACCAGGTCCGACCACAGGTGCTCCTACAGCTCCCACTGTGCTGTGCTGAGGGAAATTGCTGAGAATAGGTCCTGGGAGGGTCACGACCACCGGTGAGGGTCTGATCACCACTTCGGAGTCAGGGCACTGTCTAACGCATGGCTCGTTGCAGGTGCCAGTGACTGGACACGGCCGGGCCACCCCGCATTCTGGATAGCACAGGCTAGAGAAAGTCATCCTTCTGGGATGGAGGTAAACCTGAAACACACAACAGGGACTAGAGTAAAGGGAAGGTACACGGGCCGGGGCAAGAAAGGCTTCGTCTTGATTACAATTTTAGTGAGGTCTGCATGGCGCCTGAGAGAGTGCGGGGGAGTAAACTTAGTCTCTATGTGTGTGGCCATGTATTTGTTCCTATTTTCTCTTTCTAAGCTTCTTCTCCACTCACACTAAACTTCCCTCCCAACTGGCCTCTTTGAGCTCCTATCAATAACATTGTCTGAAAAACATCATGGTCATCACTTCCTTTTGTTTGGGGATGTAATCTCTGCATGTAAACCAGTTGAGTCCAGTGTCAGAGTGTGGTTCATTGGTTTGCCAAAACTAGGGAGTCATCAATACTTGCTGATGAATAAACAAAAAACTTTACTTTTCTCCAAAGAAATCACTAAGGACAAGCGCCTTAGCTGGGATAAAATGGGTTCGTGTCCACTGACTTCCATGGAGTAACAGTAAATAACACCATCTGAGGAGAAACACTTTCAATGGGCATTTCTGCTCAGAAGAACCTAGGAATTGCTAGATTGGAGCACACCACTTGTCAGCTTCATCCATTTTCGTGTCTCCAATAGTGAGGAGTAACAGCTGCTTGAGAATAAAGTAGAAGACCACTGAACTGGCCCTTTCTCTAAAACCTGGGAAAATGTATTCATAATTCAGATAAGTGAAATGTGGTTTAGTGACTTTCTGCAGTTGCTGAAAAGACTTGGCAAAGAGTTCTGTGGCACCTTATAGACTAACAGATGTATAGGAGCATGAGCTTTCGTGGTTGAATATCCACTTCTCCGGATGAAAAGATTTAAATGCCCTCATTCTTTTTCCAGATAATAGAAAATATGTTTCCCATGAATCCACCAGTGCCTGCAACTAAATAACTACATAAGATCATTATGGAAGAGCATAAATCCCTCAGAAAAAATCACAATGAGTAAAAGCAAGATTCATTCTTAAATGAAAATAAACCTACTGTCACCTCTCTAGAGTTCAAAAGTGATTGAGTCTAATTCGACTTACCGAGTTCACTGAGGAGATGAAGTCCGGAGAAGTGATTAGAAAAGCCTTGAGTCTTGAGCACTTTTATACAGTTCCTAGGACTGCCTAGAGGATCTGCGACGCTGTTTGTGGTGGAGGTGCTAATTAGTTGCCAAACAAACTTGATTGCCTTGCTATGTCTTCTTTTGGATGGAGCTGTTTTCCTCAGGGGTTTTGATTATTGGGCCAATCTCAGCCTCAAAGGGCGTGATATGCACGTTGCACCCTTCATCTTTCTTTCATCTTAAATTGTACGGGTCAAATGCATTCCTCATGTCATTCCACTGCCTTTTTTTGTGGCTGCAATGAATGTCAAGGTGATTCTGACCTGCATCGGTAGCACAACTGGCTGTGATGGAAGGAACCGAGTTTGGTTCTTTCAATTCATACTGGTCATGGCCAGGGGCATTGGGTCATTCATTGTAAACCTGTTAGGAAGGAGGGAGCCATTTTTCTGCATTCTCACTATCTCCATCCCTACTGGGTCAGATCCAATTCCTTTTGAAGTCAAAGCGAATCATTCCATTTCCTCCAGCATGTTTCCTGTCAGGACCTGAAATTTGAAATTCACCTGTTGGCAGGGATATGGTAAAATGCCCTATGAATAATTTTAATCCCACTTTAAACTTTCAAACTGGATCTTAGCAGGGACCTAAGTGTGATGACTGTCTGTCCAGAGGTGAATTTCTCCCAATGGTGAGTAAAACTTCAACTAACATTGGACCTTCACTTGTGTCACTAATGTTGTCACAAAGGGCTGCCTAGGACAGATTTGCTCACGGGTCAAAGTAGGGATGGTGGTGAGTGAAAAGATTCAATCCTCATTTGTAGATAAGGTTTAAGTTAAGTTTTGGAATCTGTACTCCATCAGAAACCATCTCTCCATCCATGAGCAGGCAAGAATCTTGTAAGACAATGCAGCTGGCTGAGCCCTGCAAGAAGCTGAGGAGAAATGAAAATAACTCATTCTTGGGGAAGGAGGAGATGGCTGTGTGATGAGATTTGACATAAAGTCGGACTAACCATAGGGCGTATTGCAGAAAACATTCCTGCCTGAACCACAATGTTGTTTAGAATGTAAAAGATATCCCCAAGAGTGGGTTCCATATCCAGGGAAGAGGCTAGAAGGATCTTCCTTTAATCTTACGCAATGGTAATGAATTCTTCCAGGTTAGTGAATCGAGGCTCAGGGTAGGTTATCTCTGTAATATTGCCAAAGGAATTACACGTGTGTACATTTCAAGCTTGTTTATGTGTCATGTAGGAATAAAAATCTTAATACTGAATTCAAATGGAAAAAATGTTGGGATAAGACTATGTAAGTCTGCTCAAGTGTAAATACCCACCACTGAGGCGAAATCTTCAAACAAAGGGAATTAAAGTGCGTGACAAGACTTTAGGTGGTTGATTGTTGTTCACTCTTACATGAGAAGATGTTTCACCCCAAAGTTCCCCAAAAAACCATGAAAACAAAATGTAAAAAAATCCAGAATGAGCCTCTCTAAGAGTTCCTCTCAGGTTAGTGATTTATTTGGAAGCCATGTAATGTAAGGTATTAGAGGGGTGGGCGTGTTTGACGATGCATCTGAAGAAGTGGGGGGTTTTACCCAGGAAGGCTTATGTGCAGATAAATCTGTTAGTCTTTAAGGTGCTACCGGACTCCGCATGAGGTTCAGGAGATACAGGTTAGTGTTCGGCATGAGTAGTCCCAACCATTGGGGTTCATTTTTGACTCTGACAATCGCTCCCTGTCTGACCTTCACCTAAATGTGCCTCTGCTTACCCCCATGTAATATGCAGGGTGGATCATCTGAAGAGTCCTCTGATCTAAGCATTTCAAAGCACTTCACAAACACACATCATGTTTTATATGGCCAAAGAGGTGTATTATTAAAATAGTAGAAACTGTTAACTAGGATTAGATGTTCCAATAGCTTCACTTTAAAAATGCATGTCAAGGTTTCAGAGTGCTAGCCTCTTAAATGGGGGTTCTTTGATTTTCTTTCAAATGAACCTTTCCATTTCCCCTTTATATCTATTTTAAAATTGAAGGGTAGATGCTGAACCAGTGGAAAGGAGAACAGTTCCATCAACTTCAAATTGAAGGAAGGCACTTTACCCAACCAGGGTGAGAGAAAACCTTTCTGCACCTCCACCCAGAGCTGCTCAGATCTAATATACAGTGAAATCAATGGGAAACATCAGCTATTGCATCTCCACTCATGAGCAGCCAAGAGAACTTTGTCTTGTGAGAGACTTCAGCTAATAAAGAAAAGGAAAAAGCACTAACGTTAACGAGAACTTCTTCAACTGTCAGATTGCTGTGGGATGAGACTGGATTAATTGCAAGTCTGATCAACCTAAGGCATTCTGCAAGCCCCTTCTGCGACAAAGTTTTTCAGCCAGAATTAGAATGATTTAAAGTGCAAAATTTACCCTCACCAGGACTTTTCTAACCTGAACAGCATAAAATGCCGTCCCTCAATTGTAGGGCAGAGAATAACATTGAAGTCTATGGAACTGGACTGATGTACTCTAGCTGAGGACCCTTTACAGAGCAGTGTTTGTTAATCCAAGGGAAATGCAAAGCTTTTTTGAATGAAAAACCAAACTGCCGCAAATAAGGAGTGAGGTTGTGCTTCGGTCAGGGAGAGGCTTTTCTTTGGCCTTTTAGTGTTTCCTATCCCCCTCTTGCTCTAGACTGGTTGCTTGACCTTATGTTAGGAGAGGAGTTTGAGGCAGGACTGTCCTTCAAGTGTACACTCCTATATTACACTCCCACCATATGCAGCAACACATAAGCTCTATCTCTTCCCCCCGCCATCTGCTTGTGGGCAGAAGTAACACACAGTGTCTTTGTTCTTTGCTGACATATACTGGTAAAAACATAAAAAAAATCAATAATCAAATGAGCAAAAAAGACCCAAAATTCTATCTCAGGCAAATATACAGGCCTGAATACAACATTATCATCACTATCACACTAACACTCCTGAATAGCTGTTACCAAGGGCAGTGAGATGTGCCACCTTGATGTTTGCACTGGTGCCTCCAGCATTGATGAGCACCATGCACCATTCAGCCTCTTCAGAGGCTCTGGGTAGTGCCTCTGGATATACGTGGGGCCAGTGTGCATGGCACCAGAGGCAGCTCTTATCAGTGAAGGCGGCTGCAACATTTGGTCATTGGGTGTGTGACGTTTCAGTGTGACGTGTGACTCCATATGTTTTATGGAAATATGCTTATGAGTGTGAATATGATGTAACTGGAATTGCTTTATGCAAAAGGTCTCTTGTAAGGTATCATAACAAAGGTTATATCCTACTGAATATATTCCTCCTGTTTGTATGCATGTATCATTCTTGTATCTGAAACTAGAAATGTGAAGTATAATTCTGAGGTCCTATTGTAATTGTGCAATGGGTGGGCCATTGATGGTGGTTTAGAATTTTGATGGCTCTCATTGACTAGGACAATTGTTTGTAAATGGTTTATTTACCTGCAAACCTTCCTGTGTACATGTGGGCCAAACCAGGAAGAATGGAGACTGGGGTCTTACAGTGATGTGTGACCATGTGACATGCTACTGGAATCCATCTTAATCCTTGTACTTTTGCATTGATGAGGCTGGGGTGGGGAGAAGCACAGACAAAAGATTCCCACCTTGTGCCAAAGCTATAAAAGGGGGTGGAGCAGGACAAAAGGGCTGCCAATCATGAGAAAACCCCTGCTCATCACCTGAGATGTCCACTGGATCTAACAAAGACTGTACCATGGGAAAGGATTGGACCCAGACTAGGAAGGACTCTAGTCTGTGAAGGAAGCTTATTGGAAGATGTTTGAGGGCTAGATATTATCTTTCATCAATTTCTTAATGCATTAAGCTTAGACTTGAATATTTTGCTTTGTGACTTACTTTATTCTGGCAGTTATTACTTGAAGCCACTTAAATCCTACTTGGTATAATTAATATAATCACAGTTAAAGTCTCTGATCACTAAATCTACACAGTCTGCAGAGTCAAATGCAACATCTTCCCTCCATTTGTTTTCAGGAATCTTCCATTGGAATCCAGGCAGACTCTTCCTCCTCCTCCGCTGAAATCACTGTTAGCCAGTCAGAGAACTGATTAACCAACCACCCCAAAACTGAGAATAGCAAAACATAAATAGCAAAATAAAACAAATTACGTTTCCCTCCCAGTTTCCCCTGTCAATAACATTCCCCAGGCTTCCCTGTTGGAGGGTTGTAACAATTAGCTTATGTTGTGATCCACTTTCACCGTGTGTTCTAAAGAATGACAAGTTTGTCGATTTCTATCTTTTCCATAAAAAGCAACAGAGAGTCCTGTGGCACCTTAAAGACTAACAGATGTATTGGAGTATAAGCTTTCATGGCTGAATACCCATATGCATCTGACAAAGTGGGTATTCACCCACAAAAGCTTATGCTCCAATATATCTATTAGTCTTCAAGGTGCCACAGGACTCTCTGTTGCTTTTTACAGATCCAGACTAACACGGCTACCCCTCTGATATCTTGTCCATGAGTGTGGTAGAACTGTAAATCTCAAGACATATTTCAAACTTCAAAAGCTTGCTTTATCTCAGACCACCCGTTGCAATGAATGCCACCAGGTGCACTGTGTGCACTACTTTATCTTTCCTTGGAAACACATCTCTCTAATGGGTCACAGTAACCCAGTGGTAAGTAATTTTCTCAGGTTTGTGAAACGAGGTACAGGGTAGGTTCTCTCTTTAACGTTGCCTTCTTTATACATGAACATAATCATGGTTCCAAGGAATTACCAGTGTGTACCGTTAAACTTTACAGTGTTTACAGTTAAAGCTTGTTCATGTGCATTGTAGGAATAAAAATCTCAATATAGAATTCAAATGGGAAAAACTTTGGTAGAAGAAAAATGATGTCAGCTCAAGTGTAAATACCCACCATTAAGCCAATACCTTCAGATAAAAGGAGTTGAAGTGCGTGGAGGCACTCGATGGTTGATCATTGTTCTCACTTAGCTCAGAAGATCTTTCACCCAAAAGTTCCCTAAACAATCATCAAAACAACAATAAAAAAACATATCCAGAATGAGCCTCTCTAAGAGTTCCTCTCCGGTCAGTGACATATTTGGAAGTCATGAATGGTAGGAATCCAGTAGGGTTCAGGAGATATAGATTAGTGTTTGGCATGAGTAGTCCAAACTAATGGGGTTCATTTCTGACTCTGCCAGTCACTCTGTCTGACCTTCATCTCCGGTATCTCTGTCTCAAACAGATATAATTATATCTCTCATGGTGGATTGTCTGAGGCTTCCTCTGATCTAAGCATTTCAAAGTATTTCAAAAATGCTCATCAAGTTTTATATGACCAAAGAGGTGTATTATTATAATAGTAATAACTTTTTACTGGGATGAGATGTTCAAATAGTGAAGATTAAATTCACTTGAAAAACACGTCAAGGTCTCAGATGTCATTCCCGTACTCAGTTTGTGATTCCTAGCCTTCGAAACTGGGGCTCTTTGATTTTCATTCCATATTCCTTTGCATTTCCCTTTTATATATATTTTAAAGTGTAAGGTTAGATGCTGAGACAGTGTAAAAGAGCACAGTTCCATCAACTTCAGACTGAATGAAGGCACTTGAACCAGCCCATGTTACAGAAATCCTTGTTTGGAGTGTATCTTTCTGTGGTGTAATACCACAGAACAAAATTCACTTTAAATTAAAGAAAACGCTACAGTACTCTGCATCTCCTCCCCCAGCTGCTCAGATCCAGTGTACAGTGAAATCAATGGGAAACATCAGCTACTGCATCTCCACCCATGAGCAGCCGAGAGAACTGGGTCTTGTGGGAGATGTCAGCTAATGAAGAAAAGGAAGGAGCACAAGACAGACTTAGGGCATTCTGCAAGCCCCTTCTCCGACAAAGCTTTTCAGCCATAATTTGAATGATTTTAAGGTGGAAAACACACCGCCAACAGGATTTCTTCTAACCCGAGCAGTATAAAATGCCGTCCCTCAATTGTAGGGCACAGACCATCATTGAAGTTTGTGGAACTGTTCTGATGTACACTGGCTCAGCCTCCTTCACAAAGCGATGTTTGTTAAGGAAAGGGAAATGCAAAGCTTTTTTTGAATTCAAGTCAAACAGCCCCAAATTCAGAGGTTAGGAATCACGAACTGATGACTGGCATGACGTCAGAAACCTTAACATGCATTTGTGAAGTTCATCTCATCCAGCATTTCTCACATGTGGCCACCATTGGGTTTTTTTGTAGCCACGACAGCCTCCAAAGCGTGGATCAAGCTTTGATGGGGGGGGGCAAAGAAGTGTCTCCTCCCTGCCACGCCCAGATGTTGCTCCCGAATAGCTGTTATCAAAGGGCTTTGAGATGCACCACTTTGGTGTTTGTGCTGGTGCCGCCAGCATTCATCAGCACCCTGGAGCCTCCTCGGGGGCTGTGGGCAGTGCCTCTGGAGACACATGGGGCCAGTGTGTGTGGCATTTAGTTGTTGAGTGTTCTCCTGGGCACCTTTCCCGATCCCTCCTGGCCAGGGCCCAGGGAGCCTGGGACTCTGCAAGTGACCAGATGGTTCCTGGGGCAGGTGATTGGAATAACAGAGACTTGGTGGGATAACTCACATGACTGGAGTACTGTCAAGGATGGATATAAACTGTTCAGGAAGGACAGGAAGGGCAGAAAAGGTTCGGGAGTTGCACTGTATGTAAGAGCGGAGTATGACTGCTCAGAGCTCCAATATGAAATGCAGTAAAACCTGAGAGTCTCTGGATTAAGTTTAGAAGTGTGAGCAATGAGGGTAATGTCGTGGTGGGAGTCTGCTGTAGACCACCAGACCAGGGGGATGAGGTGGACGAGGCTTTCTTCTGGCAACTAGCAGAAGTTACTAGCTCGCAGGGGCGAGGGATAGCTCAGTGGTTTGAGCATTGGCCTGCTAAACCCAAGGTTTTGAGTTCAATCCTTGAGGGGGCCCTTTAAGGATCTGGGGAAAAAATCTGTTTGGGGATTGGTCCTGCTTTGAGCAGGGGGTTGGACTAGATGACCTCCTGAGGTCCCTTCCAACCCTGATATTCTATGATTTGCTCTAGGGCCTGGTTCTCATGGGAGACTTTAATCACCCTGATATCTGCTGGGAGACACAATACAGTGGTGCACAGACAATCCAGGACGTTTTTTGAAAGTGTAGAGGACAATTTCCTGGTGCAATTGCTGGAGGAACCATTAGGGGCAGAGCTCTTCTTCACCTGCTGCTCACAAACCGGGAAGAATTAGTAGGGGAAGCAAAAGTGGATGGGAACCTGGGAGGCAGTGACCATCAGATGGTCATATTTAGGATCCTGACACAAGAAAGAAAGGAAGAGCAGCAGAAAAGCAGATTTGACTCCCTCAGAGAACTGATGGGCAGGATCCCCAGGGAGAATAACATGATGGGGAAAGGAGTCCAGGCAACCTAGTGACAGAGGATGTGGAAAAAGCTAATGTACTCAATGCTTGTTTTGCCTCTGTCTTCACGAACAGGGTCACCTCCCAGACTACTACACTGGGCAGCACAGTATGGGGAGGAGATGACCAGCCCTCTGTGGAGAAAGAAGTGGTTCGGGACTATTTGATATGTGATAAATGGTGATTTATAGCAAAAATATTCACGTTACACCCAGTCAGAAGAGACCAGTCTCTCACCCAGGTCAATTTGCCTCCCAGATCTCACACCAAAGACAACACTGATAGCCAGGTCTATAGTAAACTAAGTAAAGTTTATTAGCTAAGAAAAAGGAATGAGAGTTATTGAGATATTAAAGCAGATAAAAATATATGTACAGGTTAGTCACAGTCTAGAATTCCTAAAGGTAGCAGAGATTTGGAAAATTGGCAGTTTCCCCAAAGTCTTTTAGGGCTACGCAGAGTAACTCTTCTTCTCATTCGGTGATTCTGCCTGTGAGAATCCAACCAGTCCAGAGATGAAGAATTTTTCCTTGTGTCCATATTTCTAGTTTCTTCTCACAGAAAAGAAGCTGACAGGGTCACTTCCGATGTGGGCTCTTTCTCTGAGGGCAGAGAGAGGGATGCATATAAAGTCTTTGATCAGCACACACAATGACCACTTGCCTACAAATGCACATGAATTTGCACTTTTCCGTTAAATTTCTTCCTTTGCATTACACAAGGCTTCTTTCTCATTGGATGGGTTATTTAGTTACAGGGGTATACATAATATAAATGTTTGCTATTACATTGTAACTGGGTACAGATAGGTGAAAACAAAGCATGCACCATCATTTGTCAGGATGTTTAAACACCAAATTCATTCTTATACATTTAACAATCACCTTCATTTATACTTATACACAAGTGAATTGGGGGGAGGGATAGCTCAGTGGTTTGAGCATTGGCCTGATAAACCCAGTGTTATGTGTTTAATCCTTGAGGGGGCCATTTAGGATCTGGGGTAAAATCAGTACTTGGTCCTGCTAGTGAAGACAGGGGGCTGGACTCAATGACCTTTCAGGGTCCCCTCCAGTTCTGTGAAATAGGTATATCTCCATATTATAATTGGCCTGGCTTCAAGCTATGAGTTTGTCAGTTCTCACTTGACACTTGGCTTACCAGCGTCACAGCACAACTACACAATGGGAATCTGCGGTTTCTAGTGGATCACAAAGTGAATGTGAGCCAACAATGTGGTGGAGTGGCTGAAAAGGCTGATATTATTCTGGGGTACATTAACAGCAGTGTCATATGTGAAACAGGGGTGGTAATTCTCCCACTCTACTAAGAACCTGCAGTGCTGTGTCCAGTCCTGGGTACCACAGTTTAGCAAAGAGGGGGAGAACCCAGAGGAGAACAACAAAGGGATAAAAGGTTTAGATTAATAAACTGGGCATATTTACATAACCTTTCGGTAGGCTAGAATTCACTTCATTGCCCTTCTCCAGTGCCGAAATTCCCATTGAAAACAGATTGAGACCCAGAGTTAAGTCTCTAAGGATTTTCAGCAAGGATTGCACAGGGTCAACTTCCCCATGTTCAAGTCCCCAAAAAGAACAAAAAGGAGGAACTTAATTAAGTACCAACTTTATGGTAAAGAAACACCATAAATAATAATAATTTAATGTTTACAACATAACACGGCTATTTTATAACCCACAGACAGGGGATAGGAAAAACTAAAAGGCCAAAGTAATGCCTCTCCATCACTGCAGCACAACCTCACTCCTTATTTGGGGCTGTTTGGTATTTAATTCAAAAAAGCTTTACATTTCCCTTGGATTAACAAACACTGCTCTGTAAAGGGTCCTCAGCTAGTGTACATCAGTCAAGTTCCATAGACTTCAATGCTATTTTCTGCCCTACAATTGAGGGACGGCATTTTATGCTGTTCAGGTTAGAAAAGTCCTGGTGAGGGTAAATTTTGCACTTTAAAATCATTCTAATTCTGCCTGAAAAACTTAGTCGGAGAAGGGGCTTGCAGAATGCCTTAGGTTGATCAGACTTGCAATTAATCCAGTCTCATGCCACAGCAATCTGACAGTTGAAGACGTTCTCCTTATGTCTGTCAGTCTTGTGCTTCTTCGTTATCTTTATTAACTGAAGTCTCTCACATGACACAGTTCTCTTGGCTGCTCATGGGTGGAGATGCAATAGCTGATGTTTCCCATTGATTTCACTGTATATTAGATCTGAGCAGCTCCGGGTGGAGGTGCAGAAAGGTTTTCTCTCACCCAGGTTGGGTAAAGTGCCTTCCTTCAATTTGAAGTTGATGGAACTGTTCTCCTTTCCAGTGGTTCAGCATCTACCCTTCAATTTTAAAATAGATATAAACAGGAAATGCAAAGGTTCATTTGAATGAAAATCAAAGAGCCCCCATTTCAGAGGCTAGTGTCGGAGCTTTGCTTCTACACTAGGACTCAGGAACTGAGCACTGAAGTGACATCTGAGACCTTGACATGCATTTTTAAAGTGAAGCCAATCTTCACTATTGGAACATCTAATCCTAGTAAACAGTTTCTACTATTTTAATAATACACCTCTTTGGCCACATTACATTACATGGCTTCCAAATAAATCACTAACCTGAGAGTAACTCTTAGAGAGGCTCATTCTGGATTTTTTACATTTTGTTTTCATGGTTTTTTGGGGAACTTTGGGGTGAAACATCTTCTCATGTAAGAGTGAACAACAATCAACCACCTAAAGTCTTGCCATGCACTTTAATTCCCTTTGTTTGAAGATTTAGCCTCAGTGGTGGGTATTTACACTTGAGCAGACTTACATAGTCTTATCCCAACATTTTTTCCATTTGAATTCAGTATTAAAATTTTTATTCCTACACGACACATAAACAAGCTTGAAATGTACACACTTGTAATTCCTTTGGCAATATTACAGAGATAACCTACCCTGAGCCTCGTTTCACTAACCTGGAAGAATTCATTACCATTGCGTAAGATTAAAGGAAGATCCTTCTGCCCTCTTCCTTGGATATGGAACCCACTCTTGGGGATATCTTTTACATTCTAAACAACATTGTGGTTCAGGCAGGAATGTTTTCTGCAATACGCCCTATGGTTAGTCCGACTTTATGTCAAATCTCATCACACAGCCATCTCCTCCTTCCCCAAGAATGAGTTATTTTCATTTCTCCTCCGCTTCTCGCGGGGCTCAGTCAGCTGCATTGTCTTACAAGATTTCAGATTCTTGCCTGCTCATGGATGGAGAGATGGTTTCTGAAGAAGTACAGATCCCAAAACTTAACTTAAACCTTATCTACAAAAGAGGATTGAATCTTTTCACTCACCGCCATCCCTACTTTGACCCCTGAGCAAATCTGTCCTAGGCAGCCCTTTGTGACAACATTAGTGACACAAGTGGAGGTCCAATGTTAGTTGAAGTTTTACTCACCTCTGGACAAACAGACATCACACTAAGGTCCCTGCTAAGATCTAGTTTGAAAGTGTAAAGTTAGAGTAAAATTATTCACAGGGAATTTTCATTATTCACAGGGAATACCCCTGCCAACAGTTGAATTTCAAATTTCAGGTCCTGACAGGAAACATGCTGGAGGAAATGGAATGATTCGCTTTGACTTCAAAAGGAATTGGATCTGACCCAGTAGGGATGGAGATAGTGAGAATGCAGAAAAATGGCTCCCTCCTTCCTAGCAAGTTTACAATGAATGACCCAATGCCCCTGGCCATGATCAGTATGAATTGAAAGAACCAAACTGGGTTCCTTCCATCAGAGCCAGTTGTGCTACCGATGCGGGTCAGAATCACCTTGACATTCATTGCAGCCACAAAAAAAGGCAGTGGAATGACATGAGGAATAAAGTTGACCCGTACAATTTAAGATGAAAGAAAGATGAAGGGTGCAACGTGCATGTCACGCCCTCTGAGGCTGAGATTCGCCCAATAATCAAAACCCCTGAGGAAAACAGCTCCATCCAAAAGAAGATATAGCAAGGCAATCAAGTTTGTTTGGCAACTAATTAGCACCTCCACTACAAACAGCGTCGCAGATCCTCCAGGCAGTCCTAGGAACTGTATAAAAGTGCTAACGATTCAAGGCTTTTCTAATCACTTCTCCGGACTTCATCTCCTCGGTGAACTCGGTAAGTCGAATTAGACTCAGTCGCTTTTGAACTCTAGAGAGGTGACAGTAGGTTTATTTTCCTTTAAGACTGAATCTTGCTTTTACTCATTGTGATTTTTTCTGAGGGATTTATGCTCTTCCATAATGAACTTGTGTAGTTATTTAGTTGCAGGCACTGGTGGATTCATGGGAAAAATATTTTCTATTATCTGGAGAAAGAATGAGGGCATTTAAATCTTTTCATCCGGAGAAGTGGGTATTCAACCACGAAAGCTCATGCTCCTATACATCTGTTAGTCTACAACGTGCCACCGGACTCTTTGCTAAATGCTTTCAGTAGCTGCAGAAAGTCACTAAACCACTTTTCACTTATCTGAATTATGAATACATTTTCCCAGGTTAGTAGAGAAAGGGCCAGTTCAGTGGTCTTCTACTTTATTCTCAAGTAGCTGTTATTCCTCACTACTGGAGACACGAAAATGGATGAAGCTGAGAAGTGGTGTGCTCCAATCTAGCAATTCCTAGGTTCTTCTGAGCAGAAATACCCATTGAAAGTGTTTCTCCTCAGATGGTGTTATTTAGTGTCGCTCCATGGAAGTCAGTGGACCTGAACCCGTTTTATCCCAGCTAAGGCGCTTGTCCTTAGTGATTTCTTTGGAGAAAAGTAAAGTTTTCTGTTTATTCATCAGCAAGTATTGATGACTCCCTAGTTTTGGCAAACCAATGAGCCACACTCTGACACTGGACTCAACTGGTTTGCATGTAGAGCTTAAATCCCCAGACCAAAGGAAGTGATGACCATGATGTTTTTCAGACAATGTTATTGATAGGAGCTCAAAGGGGCCAGTCGGGAGGGAAGTTTAGTGCGAGTGGAGAAGAAGCTTAGAAAGAGAAAATAGGAACAAATACATGGCCACACAGACAGAGACTAAGTTTACTCCCCCCGACTCTCTCAGGCGCCATGCAGACCTCACTACAATTGTAATCAAGATGAAGCCTTTCTTGCCCCGGCCCGTGTACCTTCCCTTTACTCTAGTCCCTGTTGTGTGTTTCAGGTTTACCTCCATCGCAGAAAGATGACTTTCTCCAGCCTGTGCTATCCAGAATGCGGGGTGGCCCGACCATGTCCAGTCACTGGCACCTGCAACGAGCCGTGCGTTAGGCAGTGCCCTGACTCCGAAGTGGTGATCAGACCCTCACCGGTGGTCGTGACCCTCCCAGGACCTATTCTCAGCAATTTCCCTCAGCACAGTGGAGTGGGAGCCGTAGGAGCACCTGTGGTCGGACCTGGTTTCGGGGGCTCATTCGGTCATGGGGGATACGGCTATGGAGGCCTTTACGGAGGATTGTACGGTTTAGGGGGATACGGTGGTTACGGCGGCCATTACGGTTATGGGGGATTATGGGGCCATGGGGGATACTGCGGTTACCCAGGTCTTTATGGTTACGGGGGATTATGGGGATACGGGGGATATGGCCGTAGGTATCTCGGTGGACGCTGTGGGACATGCTAAACCCAGCAGGAACATCCGTGGAAGAAGGAAGAACCAGGAAACGAACAGCAAGATACAGATTCACCCCTGATCTTTTGGGCATGACTTTCAGAAGTGCTGTGCATACATGGCTCCCGTTGAACTCAGTGGGAGCTGTGTGTGCGCAGCACTTAGTCTGATAGCCATGCTGCATTTCTACTGTTACGCTTTATGACTCTTTCTGCCAAGGCTTTCCCAACCATGTTCTGTTTCTCTTATTCACATGTGGACTCATTCTGAATTACACTCAGGCTGTTTAAATTAACCCGCAGCGTAAGGGAAATAGGGGCCCTAAGATGGATATCAGTTACATTTATTATTATTTTAAGTCCCTTTAGAGGGGAAAAAGAGATCTTGGTGTCAAGGAGAATTAGGCCCCACATGTTCTATGCTTTCCATCACTACATACCGTTAGCGCCTCACTTTGACCTTTGCTACGGCCGACGTATAGGGAGAAGTTTCATAGTTCTCTGCTTTTATTTGGTTTTGTCTCATTTCTCACCAACTGCGGTAAAACAAGGAACTTCAAATGGTTGTAAAGGGAACTTGTTTGTCAACCTCTGCAGCTGCAACAAAGCAAAGAGAACATCTTGTCTGAAATACACCCCACTGAGGCCTGCGATTGGTCGTGGTCCTTCTAGTAACACTGGAAATACATTCTTTCTGCTCTGTAGTATTTCTTCCTGTAACTGTCTACTGCCAATTTCAATTGCATTAAAAACTCTACTGCATCCTAATATTGGTCTTCTGGTTCTCCTTGTTCCTCCCTCCTTGCTGAAAAATCGCATTGGAGAAAATTCCTCCTTATGGAGCCGGCAGCATGGGACACTTCCCGAACCCCCTCACACACTCTGATCCCCTCGGCCTCAGCCCATAGCCCGCACCTGCTCCCGCACCCCAACTCCCTACCCCAGCCCCGTGAAAGTGAATGACGGTAAGGGAAAGTGAGTGACGGAGGGAGGGGGGATGGAGTGAGCGGAGTGGGGCCTCAGGGAAGGAGCAGGCTGGCGGTGGGGCCTTGAGGTAGGGGCAGGGGCGGGGCAACAGTGTTAGGGTTTGTGTGACTGGACAGTTGGAGCCCTCTGACCAAACCAAACTCAATTTCCATCACTACCGCTCCTCCCGGTGCTAAGGATGAATGTAAAAAACAATCTGGCTTGTCATTTCAGAGCATTTTGAATAATAAACTCCCCAACAGAGACTCTGCAGAAACTTAATTATGGAATCAGCAGCCATCTCTGAATAATTCTCCTTTTTCCAGGACATTCTTCTCTTCTCCTCTGATGGGATGTCCAGTGACATGTAGCACGTAGCATCCATCTGGAAAGCCGTCTTCTAGGGCAACCTACTGTGCGGGGGGGGGAGAGGGGAGGTTTAAATTCAACTAAGTCAGCACCTTAACATGAGCTTTGATCTTACTTTGCAATGGTGGAGTTGTAGGGCAATGGAGCAGAAATAGTTCAACCTCGTATTGAGATTTTTTGATTTCACTGCACCAATATAGCTCAATGAAATGAATCTTCTTCTCATTCTTTGCCCTTCTGTGTTCATCAACTGGTCAGCAGCAATCTCCACTCCTTGCTCAAATGATATCTGTTAGGGGGCTTATTCCTTCACGATCTCACTTCCCTGGTCCTTCTCGCATGAACAGAGAGCAACAATACCCAAAGGCCAAAGGTGCCAACAATTCGATGTTTATTGGGACGAACTTCCAGCAAACATGATTCCAGTTTCCTTCTTCACTGTCCCCCTTCCCAGCTCTGACACCACAGAGCCTTGTCTGTGTCCCTGTTCCCATTCCCTGCTTCCATTCCCCCCCCTTAGCGAAACATTCTTCCAATTCCCCCACCCCCATTCCCTGTTCCCATTCCCCCCTTACTTCCTGATTGACTGCAGACTATATAGTAAAACTTGAGTTCTGCTTAGCTATACCTTAAACAATCATTTTACTCACATTTAACTAACCAATCCTAACATATTGTAACATGATTATTTAACTAAGTGAGTTCTTGCCAGACAGGATGCTATCAACCTAAGTTTCCTTTTACATCTTCTAGGCTTTTCCCTTTTTCTGGAGGTGATAGATCGGATCACCTTCCTAACAGCCCCACATTGCCTTATTTCAGTATGACTAAACAGGACCTTAGACTGTCACAGTAAGAGAAGGTCTTTACATAGTCAGACAGTGATTTTGATTCTTTCTTTTATACCTCTATAACTAGCTTAGTGACAAGAATACACCTAAATTCTTCAAGTATAGGCCTTTGCAGACAGGCCTGAATATCTATATACTAACAACACAACCCAAAGTTTATTTCACAAGTATGTTGCAAACACACCTTTTCTTTTCTTTAAATTGGAAGTCCTAGCAAATCTGATCCTTTGAATTCCAATGAGAGCATTTCACACAAGAATTCAAACCTAACAGAATTGGACCTGGGATAAATTAGCCACTATTCTCACTTCTGGACATAGCTAAGCCAGCCTCTTTCCAAAGGAGCCATTGATTTTATATGCCTAACAGGAGAGGATCCAAGCCCATTTCTCTGAAGTGATGAGTCCTTAAAACTCCCACTGGAGGAAACTGGAGCAGTTCATGCTCAACATTTATTTATTACAGGCTACAAGGTTCCTGAGTTGTGCCCCAAGTCTGGAGGTATCCATACCTGGAGGACATTTTTGGCCAAAGGATGTCAAAGCCTTTGGTGATATGAAAAGATAACGAATGGAAGAGCAATTAAACTAGAAGACCAGTAGTATGAGGTAGTATATATTTGAATTTGGAATGAAGGGGAGTCGAAAATTGTCAAAATAAAGAATAGAGAAAGGAAGCAGAGTAGCAAGACTAGATTTCCATGGTTTCATGAAGGACTATGTCCTATCCCCAGCTCCAGAGTGGTGTATTTCTCACACAGTTCTCTTACTTCTTCATTGCAGTTGCAGAGTTTGAGAATCAAGTTTGTCTGCCACCATTTTTAACTCCTTGTTTCACCTTGCTCAGTCTCAACTAAAGCAAAACACAATAAAAGCAAAAGTTGAAAAACTCCTTTATGCAGCTTCTGTTAGAAAGTCAAAAGGCAGAAAGGGTCCGTCTTCATGGATAGGAGATCACCTAGCATCATACTCATTGACACTAAAGTCTTTTGACACCCCTCTCTCCTGGGTACAGCAAATCAGATACTTTATTATCTCTCTATCAATTGCATAGAGGGAGAGAGCTAAGCAGGTCTCTCAACAGGTAAACAATGACAGCAAGCATTTATACCTTTTGTTACAGACAATAATGACCAACAGCTGCATTTTGTTTATACACAGGTCATTCTGATATCGTGTTTTGCTCACTAATGTAGACTCTTAGTCTACATTCCATATTATCTACACAAGGTCGCAACAACTTCTCACACAGTTCTTTCCCACTCGCCTCACACATTCCTCGCTTCTACAAATCTCGCGTTATTGGGGTTACAGTTAGCCTAACTGTTGCTAATGAACTGTCATGCATTGCAATCCCCTTCCTGTCAGTTCTTTCTCTGCTTCCACACTCCTTACAGTCCCGGCTCCATTTGCACTTTTCAGAGTGGTGTAAAAACCCATTGTGTTGCTGAGAATCAGGCTCACTGTATTGTTAATAGAGGAAGCCCAGAGCCAGGAAGGAATTAGAAAAAAACCCATCAAGTTCGGTGTACTCAACACTTCTCAAAGCCAGGCCTATCCAATCAGACATGAATCTGTATCTTGCCGTTCATTTCCTGCATCTTCCTTTTCCCATGAATATGCCTGCTGAGTATAACATGACCCACAGTTTCCATTGACATAATGATTGCTCCTCGCCATCCCCCCAAAGCCTGAGTTACAAAGTTGACCAGTCAAACACACACCTCATTTTTAACTGGAAGTATGCAATCAGGCAGTATTAGAGACAAATCAAAAAAGCAAAATACGGTACAGTTACTGTGTTAAATGTAAACTACTAGAAAAATAAAGGGAACGTTTAAAAAAATATTTGACAAGGTAACCAGACTGTGTGTTTGTTTACTTTAAATTAAGATAATTAAAAGCAGCAAAAGTCAGTGTTCAACTGTAAACTTTTGAAAGAACATTCCCGAAGTCAACTTCTGGACTGAAGTCTTTGCTTCTTCCAGTACTTTTTCAATGGATAGATCTCTGATTGATCCAAATGCATCTTCTATTGCTGGACAAAGATCTACTACTGTTGTAGCAGATGCCTTGGATGACATTGTGTAATGACCCAAGTGATTTCAACGGTAGACTTACGAGAGAGAGAGAATGGCAATAGTCTTCTCTGAATGTAGTAGCAAAAGTAATCCACCAGCCTCACTACTTAGATCCATCCCATCTTGGTAGATACTTTCCAAAGCCAGTAATAACGGCTGGAGTACTTTTAAGACAAAAGCCAGCGGGTTTTCCCAGGTTGGACTAATTTGAACTTCAGTCCCCCCAGTGTATCTTCTATATTTTCCAAGATATTCAGTCTTTTTGGACTCTTGCTGTAAAAAGAATATAATGAAGACATTACATTTATAGCTTTTTAAATGTCTTTTGAAGATTCTGCTGCTCGTACTACTGTTAGTTGGAGTAGATGGCCTCTGCAGTGTGTATAGGAGAGATTAGGGTTACACTTTTCTCTGAGCAAAGCTTGTACTCCACCATGTCTTCCAGAGAAGTTTGCATCTCCTTCAAATGCACAAGCAGCCATCTGTTTGGGGTCCAGTTGACAAGCATTTCAGTCTTCTAAGATGTGGGTTGTCACAGATGCAGCCGATGTGTCTTCTATAACTTGAACATCTAGAAATGCATCTACTGGCCTAACTCTTACATCAAGATAACATACACAATGACTTAATACTTGATGCCCATTTGCATCGGTGCATTCATCAGCCATGTATGCAAATTTTTGAATGTGGTGAGAGAGTTCTTCACTTTTTCATCTGTTGAGTCTTTCACAGTTGCACCGCATGCTTCTAGCCAGTCAGTTGAGTTTCTTGCAGAAAGATAGTGACCATTTGCTGGTCTTGTTCGGAACCAGTGTTCAACTTCAGGATGAACAACGGACAATGGCCTCCAGTTTGTAGTGTGTGGTATCTCTTGCTTAAATAGAAAGTAGGATGCCACAGGTATGTTTGTTCGCATGAACTGTGTTGTGTCTCCAGCATTCTTAACAGCCTCATTAAGTACTTCTAAAATTGGCTTTGAAAGTGGGCTTATAAGGCTTTCTGCATGTTGATACACTCCAGAGACCTGGTGTTTTGCAGCCTTTTCACATAGTTTGTCAGCATTGCCTTTCCTGATTGGTTTGACAAACCAAGCTCCTCCACTTTTATCAATTATAGCATTGGGAAGCTTTCCTTCTTCATAAGCTTTTTTGCAAGAGGTGCACCCGTAGCCATTTTTGTAACTTCAATAAATGGGAGCACTTTGACTGACAAACATCGGGAACTGCCTTTAGGTTTTGGAGACACTGTTTCTTCAGTAGGTAGCTGTATTTGTGCTTTGGGCTGGTCGGATGTAGATATACCACTTGAACCTTCAGATGACATGTTGATATATTCTTGGTTCTTGATGTGTTCTTCACCTTGGTTAGTTTTTGAGGCCTTTGAGTGGAAAAAAATTTGTATTTTTTTTGTCTTCTTTCATTTTCACTTTGACCTGCAACATATAAAAGAGATATGAATAAAGTAAATGTTTTGTTAGGATAATGCAAATTTAACATAAGGATCATGCAAATTACACCAAAACACATAACAAGTCTAGATTTATAAAAATATATAATTTTTTTAAAAAAATTTATTTAATTTAAATTGTCTTTTAAAAGTAAGCCCTCATGGGCTAAGCGGGAAGTCCTCTCATGGATCAGTAACTGGTTAAAAGATGGGAAACAAAGGCTAGGAATAAATTATCAGTTTTCAGAATGGAGAGAGATAAATACTGGTATCCCTGAGGGGTCAGTACTGGGACCATTACTGTTCAACATATTCCTAATGATCTGGAAAAATGGGTAAACAGTGAGGTGGCAAAATTTGAAGATGATTCAAACCTATTCAAGGTAGTTCAGTCAAAGGCCGACTGCGAAGAGTTACAAAGGGATCTCACAAAACTGGGTGACTGGGCAACAAAATGGCAGATGAAATTGAATGTTGATAAATGCAAAGTAATGCACATTGGAAAACAATCTCAACTATACATACAAAATGATGGAGTTTGAATTAGCTGTTAACACTCAAGAAAGAGATCTTGGAGTCGCTGTGGATAGTTCTCTGAAAACATCCACTCAGTGTGCAGCGGCAGTCAAAAAAGCAGCATGTTGGGAATCTGAGTTCCTTCTCACTGTGTTTCTGTGGGGACTGACCTGTTTAGATTTCATTTCTTTCCTTTGTTTATGTTTAACTGTGAAGATAACGTCTGTGGGTTATAAAATATCCGTGTTATGTAGTAAACATTAAATTATTATTATTTATGGTGTTTCTTTACCATAAAATTGATAAAGTTGGTACTTAATTAAGTTCCCCCCTTTTCTTCTTTTTGGGACTTGAACATGGGGAAGTTGACTGTGTGCAATCCTTAGAGACTGAATTCTGGGTCTCCAGCTGCTTTTCTATGGGAGTTGGGTTTTTTTCGGCACTGGAGAAGGGCAATGAAGTGAACTCTAGCCCACCGAAAGGTTATGTAACTATGCCCAGTTTTTTAATCTTTCCTTAGAGGTCAGGTTTTCTAAACCTTTAACCCCATTTGTTGCTCTCCTCTGGGTTCTCTCCAATTTCTCCCCGTCTTTCCTAAACTGTGGTGCCCAGGACTGGACACAGCACTGCAGGTTCTTAGTAGAGTGGGAGAATTACCACCCCTGTTTCACATATGACACCGCTGTTAATGCATCCCAGAATAATATCAGCCTTTTCAGCAATTCCACCACATTGTTGGCTCACATTCACTTTGTGATCCACTAGAAACCGCAGATCCCCTTCAGCAATACTACCCCGTAGCCAGTTATTCCCATTGTGTAGTTGTGCTGTGACGCTGGTAAGCCAAGTGTCAAGTGAGAACTGACAAACTCATAGCTTGAAGCCAGGCCAGTTATAATATGGAGATATATCTATTTCACAGAACTGGAGGGGACCCTGAAAGGTCATTGAGTCCAGCCCCCTGTCTTCACTAGCAGGACCAAGTACTGATTTTACCCCAGATCCTAAATGGCCCCCTCAAGGATTAAACACATAACACTGGGTTTAGCAAGCCAATGCTCAAACCACTGAGCTATCCCTCCCCCCAATTCACTTGTGTATAAGTATAAATGAAGGTGATTGTTAAATGTATAAGAATGAATTTGGTGTTTAAACATCCTGACAAATGATGGTGCATGCTTTGTTTTCACCTATCTGTACCCAGTTACAATGTAATAGCAAACATTTATATTATATATAGCCCTGTAACTAAATAACCCATCCAATGAGAAAGAAGCCTTGTGTAATGCAGACAGACATTATCTTCACAGTTAAACATAAACAAAGGAAACAAATGAAATCTAAATAGGTCAGTCCCGACAGAAACACAGTGAGAAGGAACTCAGAGTTCCCGAAAGCTTAGGTTGAGTTAACCGGAGTCTAAGTTAGAGTCTTTGATCACCAAATCTACACAATCTGTTGAATCAAAAGCAAGATCTTCCCTCCACTTGCCCGCAGGAATCTTGACTTGGAATCCATACAGACTAGGGCTGCCAACTTTCTAATCGCACAAAACCCAACACCCTTGCCCTGCGTGAGGCCCCGCCACCACTCATTCCATCCCCCCTCCCTCCGCTACTAGCTCTTCCCCACCCTCATTCACTTTAACTTGTCCTGCACCGCCCCTTTCCCTGAGACCCTGCCCCTTCTCAAAAGCCACACCCCCACTCACTCCATCCCCCCTTCTTCCGTTGCTCGCTCTCTCCCACCCTTTCACCAGGCTGGGGCAGAGGGATGGCGTGCAGGTGAGGGTGAGGGCTCCAGCTGGGGGTGCAGGCTCTGGGATGGGGCCAGAAATGAGGGGTTCAAGGTGCAGGCGGGGGCTCAGGGCTCGGGAAGAGATTGCGGTGTGGGAGGGGGTGAGGCTCCTGCTGGGGGTGCGGACTGTGGGGTGGGGCTGGGGATGAGTGGTTTGGGGTGCAGGAGGGGGGACTCAGGGCTGGGGCAGGGCGTTCGGGTGCAGGAGGGGATGCAGGCTCCAGGTGGTGCTTACATCAGGTGGCTCCCAGAACCAGCCGGCATGTCTGGCTCCTAGGCACAGGGGTGACCAGGGAGGCTCCGCACGCTGCCCTCGCCCACAAGTGCTGCCCCCGCAGCACCCATTGGCTGCTTCCGGGAGCTGCGCGGAGCCACCTTAACCCCACTGTGCCGCCGAGCAGACTTTGAGTGGCCCAGTCAGCAGTGCTGACCGGAGCCGTCAGGGTCCCTTTTCGGCCGAGAGTTCCAGTAGAAAACCAGATGCCTGGCAACCTAATACAGCCTCTTTCTTCTCCTCTGCTGAAATCACGATTAGCCAATCAGCTCACAGATTAACCAACCACCCTGTTCAGTAGATAGATTTAAAAATAATTGTTACAAGGAAATACAAAACGGAGACTAGCAAAACATTAATGACTCTTCCCCACGATCACATTTACAGAAAAGTTGGTGACTCACATTCGTTGAGACAATTTAATTAAAACAATTTTGGCTAAAATCAAACATTCAAAGTACACACTTAAAATAAAAGAAAGTACTTTTCCCTCCCAGTTTCCCCTGTAATTAACATTCCCCGGGCTTCCCTGCTGGAGGTTGTAACAATGTCACTGACCTGCTGCAAAATGCTTCCGAGTTCGGGCAAACAGCCTGTTTCCTGCTCCTGGTCTCAGCTTCTCCCAGCCGCACAGAGCTCAGGGCCTGGCGCAGAGCAGCTGCCCTGACTGCTGCCCTCATGTAGCCTGACCCCAGTGTCATAACTATAAAGGGAAGGGTAACAGCTGTCCTGTGTACAGTACAATAAAATCCCTCCTGGCCAGAGACTCCAAAATCCTTTTCCCTGTAAAGGGTTAAGAAGCTCAGGTAACCTGGCTGGCATCTGACCCAAAGGACCAATAAGGGGACAAGATACTTTCAAATCTTGTGGGGGCGGGAAAGGCTTTTGTTTGTGCTCTTTGTTGGAGAGTTCGTTCGCTCTTGGGACTGAGAGGGACCAGACATCAATCCAGGTTCTCCACATCTTTCTAAACAAGTCTCTCCTATTTCAAACTTGTAAGTAAATAGCCAGGCAAGGTGTGTTAGTTTTCCTTTGTTTTCTCAACTTGTAAATGTACCTTTTACTAGAGTGTTTATCTTTGTTTGCTGTACTTTGAACCTAAGACTAGAGGGGAGTCCTCTGAGCTCTTTAAGTTTGATTACCCTGTAAGGTTAATTTCCATACTGATTTTTACAGAGATGATTTTTACCTTTTTCTTTAATTAAAAGCCTTCTTTTTAAGAACCTGATTGATTTTTCCTCGTTTTTAGATCCAAGAGGGTTGGATCTGTATTCACCAGGAGTTGGTGGGACGAAGGAGGGGAATGGTTAATTTCTCCTTGTTTTAGATCCAAGGGGGGCAGATACAAAACTACCACACCACTTCCAGAAGCTTCTGGCTGGGGAGTGCTCAATCTGCCTAGCGACATAACTCACTGCTATCCACCCCCGCCCCCACCATAGAGCGCTTAAAGAGATAGCGCCCTGTTAGGCCCCGGGTTAATCTGCAGCAAGGGAGGTTTAGGTTAGATCAGTTGTCACCAATGGGTTGATCGCGATCCATGGTCGATCCTAGAGAATCCCCTAGTTGATCGCGATCTCGCGTGCTGTAGTGCGGCTGCCGCTAAGGTACGCTTCCTGCCTACCCCGGCCCCACACCGCTTCCGGAAGCAGCCAGTGCAGCCCCGTGGCCCCGGGGGTAGGGGAGCAGGGCTCTCCCTCCGCGTGCTTCTCCCGTCTGCATGCACCGTCCCCACAGCTCCCATTGGCCGGGATAGGGAAGCTGTGGCCAATGGGTGCTGTGCGGGTGGTGGGTGCAGAGAGGGGCAGTGCGTGGAGCCCTGTGTTCCCTGCCTCCCCACCACCGGGGCCACAGGGGTGCATTGGCCTCTTCTGCGAGTGGCATGGGGCCAAGGTAGGCAGGGAGCTGCCCAAGGTAAGGGCCACCCCGCGAGAGGCCGCACCCGAACCCCTGGTCCTGAGCTCCCTCCTGGAGCTAGCACGCCATACTGCCTCCTGCACCCCAAACCTCCTCCTTCATCCCAATCCCCAGCCCTGACCCTCCTCTCAGAGCCAGCACCCCGCATCCCAGCCTGCAACCCAACACCCTGCCCCAGGTTTAAGCCCCACTGCAAACCCTTCAGCCCCAGACAAGAGCCCGCACCCCTCCCAAAACCCAACACCTTACCGCAGCCTGGTGAAAGTGAGTGAGGGTGGGGGAGAGCGAACGACGGGGGAGGGGGATGGCATGAGCGGGCCAGGGCTTTGGGGAAGGGGTTGCCCTTAAATTCAAAATGTGATCTTCGGCATAAAAAGATTGCAGAGTAACAGCCGTGTTAGTCTGTATCCGCAAAAAGAAGAACAGGAGTACTTGTGGCACCTTAGAGACTAACAAATTTATTAGAGCATAAGCTTAACAAATTTATGCTTATGCTCTAATAAATTTGTTAGTCTCTAAGGTGCCACAAGTACTCCTGTTCTTCTTTTTTCATAAAAAGGTTGGAGATCACTGGGTTAGATATTAGGGAAAAAATAATTCTAAAGGTAGTTAAGATGTGGAATAGGTTTACCAGTAGCTACAGCTTTATTCACCATTTTTAGCAGATTAGTTTTTCCCAGACAAATCTTGACAGACTGAGGTGCAAATTCCATGTCTGTAGTATTTCAAAAGTCATGGGAATGATGTGGAGGAAAGCAGATAAAGGCTGCTCCCTATCACCCACAAACTAATGGATTCGCAGAAAGATTTAATGGAACTTTAAAAGCTATGCTAAGAACGTACGTCGTTTTAAGGAGAATTGACAGGTAATGAGGAATTGAGGGAAACTGACCCTTGAAACAAGTCAGGGAACTCAGCAAGTTTATTATGGTCAGCAAACAGGAGAAAGATCATTTGACACGGCTGATTTGGTGTTAGTGCTGACCCCGGTGATGGGGGGAAAAAGGCAGGATGATTGGGAAGGACCGTTTAAGGAGATTGATGGGGCGAATGCCGTCACATCTGATGTAAGGAAGCCCAGCAGCAGAGGAACGGTGCAAACCGTGCACATCAACAGATTAAAACGTACTCTGAAAGGGAGATGGCAGTAAATTTGGGGCCATTTAGGGATCTGGGTCAATAATCTGTCAGGGACAGTACTTGGTCCTGCTGTGAAGGCAGGGGACTGGACTTGATGGCTTTTCAAGGTCCCTTCCAGTCTATTAGATAGGTATATCTTCATATTAAAAAAAAAAATCCGACCCCAAAGCAGGAACTGCAGGCCCCTTAAAGCACCACCCACAGGTATTTTCCTCACCAGGTTTAGCTGCCCTAGAAAGGGGACAGTTACGGGGAATTCTCCTGTAGCTCCAGCTTGCAGATGAAAGAGCTGCAGGGTGTGATGTGCCCATCAGACCACGTGGAGTTAAGAACAAACTGACTGTGAAAAACAGCAGAAAAATATGAAACCAATGGAAGAAGTTATCTAAATTTGCTCTGTCACTAATTAGACCTATAAAGGGTAAAAAAGTCTCACTGCTCTGCACAGGTAAAGGGAAGTGAGTGGGCACCTGGCCAAAAGAGCCAAAGGGAAGGTTAGAACTTTTAGAAATTAAAACAAGACTCCCCTTTTGTCGTCTGTTGTTGTTCTCGGGGAGAGGCAGACGGGGGCAGTTATGCTGTGAGAAGCTTGGGCCAGGTATGAAAAATCATCAATATCATATTGTGACAAAGTTCCTCCTCTATCTTGGTGAATCCTGCGCTTATTGGCAGATTTTCTTGCCTCACAGTTTTACCATGTGGGTTGGGGAACAGCCCAGAGACCTTCCCCTCTGGAAGAACCCACAGTCCAGGTCAATTGGGAGGTTTGGGGGGAACCCGGGCCCGGCCTCTACTCCGGGTTCCAGCCCAGGGCCCTGTGGACTGCAGCTGTCTATAGTACCTCCTGTAACTGCTGCATGACAGCTACAAATCCCTGGGCTACTTCCCCATGGCCTCCTCCAAACACCTTCCTTATTCTCACCACAGAACCTTCCTCCTGGTGTCTGATAACGCTTGTGCTCCTCGGTCCTCCAGCTACTCACTCTCAGCTCCTTGCACCTCTTGCTCCCAGCTCCTCACACTCCCACCACAAACTGAAGTGAGCTCCTTTTTAAAACCCAGGTGCCCTGATTAGCCTGCCTTAATTGATTCTAGCAGCTTCTTCTTAATTGGCTAATTAGCCTGCCTGCCTTAACTGGTTCTAGCAGGTTCCTGGTTACTCTAGTGCAGCCCCTGCTCTGGTCACTCATGGAACAGAAAACTACTCATCCACTGACCAGTATATTTGCCCTCTACTAGACTCCTGTACCCAACTGGTCTGGGTCTGTCACAGTACCTAGAAACTATTCACCTAAAACCCCAGATATGTAATTGGATAAGGAAATCTCTAGAAAGACACGATGAGGTTCATCCCTTTTATTTCTTTTTGGCTTGTGGATTCCTCTGTGCTAACCCCAGGTGCTTTTGTTTTGCTTGTAACCTTTAAGCTGGATCTCAAGAGAGCTATTCTTGATGCTTAATCCTTGTAGATGTTGTTTTTTACATGTAGTAAAAGCCTGAGCTCCCAGACGTATTTTCTTCTTTTTTCATTAATAAAATGGACCTTTTTTAAGAACAGAATTGGATTTTTGTGTCTTAAGAGGTTTGTGCACATGTTGTTTCATTAGTTGGTGGCACAGCTGATTACCTTTTTTTTCTCAGCTCTTCCCAGGAGGAGGGGTGTAAGGGCTTGAGGTATAGTACAGGAAGGAATTCCTAAGTCCGCCTTCCTGGGTTCTCCAAGGGGTTTTGCACTTGGGTGGTGGCAGCATCTACCAATCCAAGGTCAGAGAAAAACTGTAACCTTGGGAGTATAATACAAGCCTGGAGTGGCCAGTATTAATTTTTAGAGTCCTTGCGGGCCCCCACTTTCTGCACTCGAAGTGCCAGAGTGGGGACTCAGCCTTGACCGTCAGTATGTACAGCTTTCCTCTGGGTATCCACGCCGTTACTTATCACCTTATTATCTTCTAGGTGTCTGCAAATTGATTCCTTAATTATTTGCTCCATTGTCTTTCATGACTCCTGCAGATAACCTTGGTGTAGTGTTGATTTTCTATAAGGGCAGAACTGAGGCAGGCAGAACTGAAGCAGTCAGTTGTGTTTGCAACATACTTTGACCAAGGAATGGTCGTTTCTGTTGGCCAGTAGATGAACACATGTGGGCAAAGAGTCAGAAGAAGGTGAATTTCACTGAGTTTTACTGGTGCAAAGAAATCCAAAATCTCAGGGTGAAACTGATCTAGTTTTGCCCCATTGCCCGAAATCTTGTCAGCTCATCTCCAGCACTGCAAAGTGAGTGCAAAGTTGGTGTCAAGGAGCAGAGCTGGTTGAATGTACACCTCTCACAAGGTTGACATAAAAAACTGCTTCTGAGACGGATGCTACATGCTACGTGTCACTGGAGGTCCCATCAGAGGAGAAGAGAAGAATTTCCTGGAAAAAGGAGAATTATTCGAAAAAAGGGGCTGCTGACTCCATAATGATGTTTCAGCAGAGTCTCTGTTGGAGAGTTTATGATTCAAAATGCTCTCAAATGACATGTCAGAGATATATTGGGTTAACCATTCAGCCTTACGCCTGGTCTACACTACGAGTTTAGGTCGACTTTAGCAGCATTAAATCGAATTAAGCTTGGACACGTTCACACGACGAAGCCCTTTCTTTCGACTTAAAGGGCCCTTTAAACTGGTTTCTTTACACCACCTTCGACAAGGGGATTAGCGATAAAATTGGCCTTTGCGGGTCGGAATTGGGGTAGTGTGGACGGAATTCGACGTTATTGGCCTCCGGGAGCTATCCCACAGTGCTTCATTGTGACCGCTCTGGACAGCACTCTCAACTCAGATGCACTGACCAGGTAGACAGGAAAAGACCCGCGAACGTTTGAATTTCATTTCCTGTTTGCCCAGCGTGGAGAGCACAGGTAACCACGCATAGCTCATCAGCACAGGTAACCGTGATGGAGTCCCAGGATCGCAAAAGAGCTCCAGCATGGACCAAACAGGAGGTACGGGATCTGCTCGCCATATGGGGAGATGAATCAGTGCTAGCTGAACTCCGTAGCAGTAAAAGAAATGGCAAAGTATTAGAAAAGGTCTCGAAGGCCATGAAGGACCGAGGCCATAACAGGGACACACAGCAGTGCCGCGTGAAAATTAAGGAGCTACGGCAAGCCTACCACAAAGCCAGAGAAGCAAATGGAAGGTCCGGGGCAGAGCCACAAACTTGCCGCTTCTACGTGGAGCTGCATGCCATTCTAGGGGGTGCAGCCACCACTACCCCAACCGTGTGCTATGACTCCCTCACTGGAGAAACACACAGGGAAGAGGGTTCGGGGAACGAGGAAAATCAGGATGGAGGTAGCTCACAGCAGCAAGGAAGCGGAGAAACCGGTTTCCCCAACAGCCAGGATATGTTTGTCACCCTGGACCTGGAACCAGTAACCCCCGAACTCACCCAAGACCCTGAGGGCACACAGGGGACCTCTGGTGAGTGTACCTTTGTAAATATTACACATGGTTTAAAAGCAAGCGTGTTTAATGATTAATGATTAATTTGCCCTGGCAATCACGGCCAGTACAGCTACTGGAAAAGCCTGTTAACGTGTATGGGGATGGAGCGGAAATCCTCCAGGGACATCTCCAGAAAGCTCTCCCTCATGTACTCCCAAAGCACGTAGTCTGGAATCATTGCATAACAAAGCATGGCAGCGTATGGTCCCAGTGTTTGCTGGCATGGAGACAACATCCATTCCTTATCTCTCTTTGTTATCCTCAGGAGAGTGATATCATTCACGGTCACCTGGTTGAAATGGGGTGATTTTATTAAGGGGACATTCAGAGGTGCCCGTTCCTGATCTTCTGAACGGAAATGTTTCCCGCTGTTAGCCATGCGGTGGGGGGAGGGGTGAAGTGATCATCCCAGAGAATTGGGTGTGTGTGTGGGGGGGTGGTTTAGTTGGGTTTGTGCTGCATGTTAACCCTGAAACCGCAGCCTCTCCTTTTACATTGAAAACCCATTTTAAATGGCCAACCCAATTCATCCTTGATATGGGAAATGAGGGCGCTGCTGTTTGAAACCATTCCCACATGTTAAGAAGGTTAAAAAAGCCAAAAGACTGTGGCTTACCATGGCTGCCTGCAAGCCGAAATCTGTTGCCTGGCACTGCGTGAGTGATCTCTCATACCAAACCGGCAGGCCCTCACTATAAGAGGAAAAATGCGACCTTGTAACGAAAGAGTGTACCCATTGTTCTCTAAAATGTGTCTTTTTTAACCACCTCTCCCTTCTCCTCCACCAGCTGCAAATGTTTCTCCTTCACAGAGGCTAATGAACATTAGAAAGAGAAAACGGAGGACACGGGATGATATGTTCACGGAACTCCAGATGTCCTCCCACGCTGATAGAGCACAGCAGAATGCGTGGAGGCAGTCAATGTCAGACATGAGAAAAGCACAATATGAACGAGAGGAGAGGTGGCGGGCTGAATCGCGGGATGAACAGAGCAAGTGGCGGGCTGAAGATGATAGGTGGCGTCAGCTTGCAGACAGAAGGCAAGAGTCAATGCTCCGTCTGCTGGAGCATCAAACTGATATGCTCCAGCGTATGGTTGAGCTGCAGGAAAGGCAGCAGGAGCAGAGACCGCCACTACAGCCCCTGTGTAACCAACAGCCCTCCTTCCCAAGTTCCATAGCCTCCTCACCCAGACGCCCAAGAACACGGTGGGGGGGCCTCCGGCCACCCAGTCACTCCACCCCAGATGATTGCCCAAGCATCAGAAGGCTGGCCTTCAATAAGAGTTAAAGTTTTAAAATGCAGTGTGTCCTTTTCCATCCCTCCTCCCCCACCCATCCCAGGCTACCTTGGCAATTATCCCCCTACTTGTGTGAGGAATTAATAAAGAATACATGAATGTGAAATAACAATGACTTTATTGCCTCTGCAAGCGGTGCTCGAAATGGGGAGGGGAGAGTGGGGTGGTTGGTTTACAGGGAAGTAGAGTGAACCGGGTGGGGGGGGGCGGAGGGTTCATCAAGGAGAAACAAACAGAAGTTTCACACCGTAGCCTGGCCAGTCACAAAACTCGTTTTCAAAGCTTCTCTGATGCGCACCGCGCCCTGCTGTGCTCCTCTAACCGCCCTGGTGTCTGGCTGCGCATAATCAGCAGCCAGGAGAGTTGCCTCAACCTCCCACCGTGCCATAAATGTCTCCCCCTTACTCTCACAGATATTGTGGAGCTCACAGCAAGCAGCAATAACAATGGGGATATTCTTTTCGCTGAGGTCTGAGCGAGTCAGTAAGCTGCGCCAGCGCGCTTTTAAACATTCAAATGCACATTCCACCACCATTCAGCACTTGCTCAGCCTGTAGTTGAACAGGTCCTGACTCCTGTCCAGGCTGCCTGTGTATGGCTTCATGAGCCATGGCATTAAGGGGTAGGCTGGGTCCCCAAGGATCACGATAGGCATTTCAACATCCCCAACGGTTACTTTCTGGTCCGGGAAGAAAGTCCCTTCCTCCAGCTTTCGAAACAGAGCAGAGTGCCTGAAGACGCGAGCACCATGTACCTTTCCTAGCCATCCCACGTTGATGTTGGTGAAACGTCCCTTGTGATCCACCAGGGCTTGCAGCAGCATTGAAAAGTACCCCTTGCGGTTTATGTACTCGGTGGCTTGGTGCTCCGGTGCCAAGATAGGGATATGGGTTCCGTCTATAGCTCCACCACAGTTTGGGAATCCCATCTCAGCAAAACCATCCACTATTGCCTGCACGTTGCCCAGAGTCACTACCCTTGATATCACAAGGTCTTTCATTGCCCTGGCAAATTGGATCACAGCAGCCCCCACAGTAGATTTGCCCACTCCAAATTGATTCACGACTGACCGGTAGCTGTCTGGCGTTGCAAGCTTCCACAGGGCTATCGCCACTCGCTTCTCAACTGTGAGGGCTGCTCTCATCTTGGTATTCTGGCTCTTCAGGGCAGGGGAAAGCAAGTCACAAAGTTCCATGAATGTGCCCTTACGCATGCGAAAGTTTCGCAGCCACTGGGAATCGTCCCACACCTGCAGCACGATGCGGTCCCACCAGTCTGTGCTTGTTTCCTGGGCCCAGAATTGGCATTCCACGGCATGAACCTGCCCCAGTGACACCATGATTTCCACATTGCTGGGGCCTGTGCCTTTTAAGAGGTCTATGTCCGTGTCAATTTCCTCATCACTCTCGACGCCGCGCTGCAATCGCCTCCTCAGCTGGTCCGGGTTTCGCCTTGGCATGTCCTGGCTCTGCATATACTCCAGGACAATGCGTGTGGTGTTCATAGTGCTCATAATTGCCGTGGTGATCTGAGCGGGCTCCATGATCCCAGTGCTAGCTATGGCGCCTGGTCTGAAAAAAGGCACAAAACTAGTATCTGACGGACCAGGAGAAGGAGGGAGGGCCGAGTGACGACATGACGTACAGGTACAGGGAATTAAAATCAAGAAAGGTGGCTGTGCATCAGGGAGAAACACAAACAACTGTCACACAGAATGGTCCCCCCCAAAGATTAAACTGAAAACCCTGGGTTTAGCAGGCCGTTGATTTCACGGAGGGAGGGGAAGCAAATGACTACAGAACAAATCTATTTTTTACATCTTAAGACGACGGTGCAGCATGACTGATAGCCCTCGGCATCTTCTGGGTGCTTGGCAGTTAGTGTACTAAGACTGATAGCCACATTTTTCCTGTATGATGATGATGGCCTTCAGGCCTATTGCACGATCTGCTGCTCAGGGAAGACTCTGCTAATGTGCGATGATCCAACTTGTAATTGGACGGTTACCGGTCGTAATACACCATCTACTGCCAAAAGGCAAGGGGCTGGTGCAATGCAGCCCTACGGCTGCCAGCCCCACAGCTGCCTGCACCCAGATCGCCGATGAAGGCTACCAGTCATGCTGCACCGTCTACCGCCAAAAGGCAGTTAGCTGCTGCTGCTGTGTAGCAATGCAGTCCCACGTCTGCCGGCACCCAGATGACATATGGTGACAATGAGCTGAGCGGGCTCCATGCTTGCCGTGGTATGTTGTCTGCACAGGTAACCCAGGTAAAAAGGCGTGAATCTATTGTCTGCTGTTGCTCTGACGGAGGGGGAGGGGCCTGACGACATGTACCCAGAACCTCCCGCGACACTGTTTTGCATCATTCGGGCATTGGGATCTCAACCCAGAATTCCAATGGGCGGCGGAGACTGCGGGAACTGTGGGATAGCTACCCATAGTGCAATGCTCCGGAAGTCGACGCTAGCCTCGGTACTGTGGACGTGGTCCGTTGACTAGAGCACTTAGAGCATTTTATGTGGGGACACGCACAATCGGCTGTATACAACCAATTTCTATAAAACCGGCTTGTATTAATTCGACCTAATTTCGTAGTGTAGACATACCCTTAGTCTCTGGAGGAGCAGTAGTAATGGAAATGAGATTTGATTTGGTCTCAGGGCTCCAGATAAAGCACCCATAACAAATCGTCAGGTGAGTAAAGTTTTCCCAGCATTCGTCTGTATGAGTAATCCCTGCAGAAACACCCAAACCCTGGGGAAGGCAAGATCCATAGAACGGGGAGGGTGATTTGAGACGTGCCCGTTGGAAAGGACTTTCTAGAGAAGAGCCAAGCTTTCAAAGTGCTCTAGAAGCAAAGGCATCTTGTCCTGAAAGTTTCTCTGCCATTCAAGCAATTCGGACTAGAGTTAAGTTTACTTTTTTAAAACAGGTAATGCAACGTGGAACTGCACCCCAGTGTGGAAGCCCCTCATAATGCTGTAAACTACTTCAAGGGCTGAATTCTCCTGTCACTCCAGGGCTTCAAAAAGTCAATCTTGAGAAGTGCCTGATGCTGTTAGCTCTTCAGGGACGAATTTTGTCCAGGGCAATGTTTAAAGAAGGAGGGAGCAACAAGGAGAACCAGAAGACAGCTATTATGATGCATCAGAGTTTTTAATGCGAGTGACATTTGCAGTACACAGTTACAGGAAAAATACTAGAGCAGAACGAACATATTTTCAGTTTTTGAGGAAGGGCTACGACCGATCACCCACCTCAATGTGATGTATTTCATACACAATGTTTTTGTTTTTTGTTGCAGATGTAGAGGTTGACAAGTCCCCTCTGCAACCATTTTAAGCGACTTTTATTACCCCAGTCGGTGAGAAGTGAGACAAAGCAAAACAGAAGCAGAGGACTACGCAGCTTCTCAATCAAAAATCTGCCACAGAGAAGGTCAAAGCGAGACGCTAAAGATAGGTATTGATGGGAAGGATAGAACAGATAGGGTCCAATTCTTCTTCACAGGACGATTTCTTTTTCCCACTCTCAAGGGACATAAAATAATACTAAATGTAGCGGATGCCTGTCTTAAGGCAACATATTTCCTTTAAACTGTGGAGTTAGTCTAAACAGCCTGCGTGTAATTCAGAATGGGTCCATATGTGAATAAAAGAATCAGCACTTGGCTGGTAAAGCCTTGGCAGAAAGAATCACAAAGTGTAACAGTAGAAATGCAGCATGGCTATCAGACCAAGGTGCTGCGCACACACAGCTCCCACTGAGTTCAACTGGAGCCATGTTTGCACAGCACTTCTGAAAGTCATGCCCAAAAGATCAGGCGTGAATCTGTATCTTGCTGTTCATTTCCTGGTTCTTCCTGGTTCAACAAATATTCCTGATACGTTTAACATGGCCCACAGTTTCCACTGAGGTACCTATGGCAAGATAGCCCGGAACCACACAATCCCCCATAACCATAACCGCCCAGGTAACCACCTAATCCCCCATAACCGTAATGGCCGCCATAACCACCGTATCCCCCTAAACCGTACAATCCTCCGTAAAGGCCTCCATAGCCGAATCCCCCATGACCGAATGAGCCCCCGAAACTGGGTCCGACCACAGGTGCTCCTAGGGCTCCCACGCCACTGTGCTGAGGGAAATTGCTCATAATTGGTCCTGGGAGGGTTACGACAACCGGTGAGGGTCTGATCACCACTTCGGAGTCCTGGCACTGCCTAACGCACGGCTCGTTGCAGGTGCCAGTGACTGGACTGGGTCGGGCCACCCCACATTCTGGATAGCACAGGCTGGAGAAAGTCATCTTTCTGGGATGGAGGTAAACCTGAAAGACACAACAGGAACCAGAGTAAAGAGAAGGTACAAGGGCTGGTGGAAGGAAGGTTTCAAAACTCGGTGCGGCCCAAGAGAGAAAGGAAGAGTGGACTTAGTTCATGTCCATGTCTTTCTTTCTATAGGCTCTTTCTACACCTCTTGTCCACTTGCATTAAACTTCGTTTTCAACCGGCGCCCTTGAGCCCCTCTCAATGGCTTTGTCTGAAAAACAGCAACTGGAATACGTGTAAGTATTTCTATGCTGAACATCTGGGATTCTGTGTCCATTTTAAACATTTCTCAAAGAGAACATGACTGGCATCATGGTAATCACTTCCTTTCATTTGAGGATTTAACCTCTGCATGCAAATCAGTTGAGTCTGGTATTACAGTAAAAAGCCACAGAGAGTCCTGTGGCACCTTTAAGACTAACAGATGTATTGGAGCATAAGCTTTCGTGAGTAAAAAAAGTTTGCGTCTGACGAAGTGGGTATTCACCCACAAAAGCTTATGCTCCGATACATCTGTTAGTCTTAAAGGTGCCACAGGACTCTGTTGCTTTTTACAGATCCAGACTAACACGGCTACCCCTCTGATACTTGATATTACAGTGTAGTTCTTTGATTTTCCAAAGCTTGTGAGTCAACAATACCTGCTGATGAATACACAGAAAACTGTACTTGTCGCCAAAGAAATCACTAAGGACAAGCTTTTCAGCTGGGGTTCAGGTGCACTGACTTCCATGGAGCGACACTAAATTCCATCATTTGAGGAAATGCACCTTCAATGGGTAATTCTGCTGAAAAGAGCATAAGAATTGCTAGACTGGACCTCAGCACTTGTCAGCTTAATCCAGTCTCCTGTCTCCAATAGTGAGTAGTAAGAACTGCATCAGAAGAAAGTAAAAGACCACCGAATTGGTCCTTTCTGGACTAACCTTTCTTCCTAATACGGCTAAGTGAAAATGGCTAAATGACTTTCTAAAGTTTTGACTTTCTAAAGTTACTGAAAAGATTTCAATACCCTAAATCTATTTCCAATTAATAGGAAATATTTTTCTCAATTGCATATGTTGCTCCTAAAATAAATCATGAAGCCACAAGCTCCTGTAACTGAATAACTACACAAGATAATTATGGAAGAACACCCTGATCCCTAATAAATATCACAGTGAGTACATATAAGACTTAGTCTTCCATGAAAATAACCCCTACTGTCACATTTCTAGAGTTCGAAAGCGATTGATTTGAATTGGACTTACCAAGTTCAATGAGGAGATGAAGTCCGGAGAAGTATTTAGAAGAGGCCTGAGTGGTGAGTGCTTTTATACGGTCCGTAGGACTGCCTGGAGGATCTGTGATGCTGTTTATGGAGGCGGTTGTAATTAGGTACCAAACAAACTTGATTGTCTTGCAAAATCCTCCTTTGATTCAGCTGTTTTCCTCAGGGGTTGTGATTATTAGGTTAAGCGGCATCAAGTGAGTGCGATGAAAGGAATCCAGTATGGTCCTTTCCATTCATGCTGGCCATGGTTCAGGGCATTGGGCAGTTCATTCTAACCCTGCAAGGAAGGAGGCAGCCATTTTTCTGCATTCTCAATGGGTCAGACCCAATTCACTTTGAAGTTAATGGGAATCATTCCATTGCCCACCAGCCTATTTCTTGTCAAGGCCTTAAGTCTGAAATTCACCCTTTGGCGGGGGGTGGTACAATGCCTATGAACAACTTTAGTCCAATTTTAAACTTTCACACTGAGTCTTAACATGCTCTCAAGTGCAGTATGGGCTTTTGTGATGGCCCAGGGGTGAATCTTACCCTATGGTAATACTTGTCCTAACATTGGACCTCCACTTGGGTCACCAATGCCGTCTCAAAGGGCTGCCTAGAGCAGATTTGCTCATGGGTCAATGGGAGGGACGGTGGAGAGTGAAAGGAAGCAGTGCTCTTTTATGTCAGGATCTCTCCATCCACGAGCAGCCAAGAAAAGGACGTCTTGTGAGACAAGGCAGCTGACTGAGCCCAGCAACAAGCCGAGGAGAGATGAAAATCACCTTCTTGAGGAAGGAGGAGATGGCTGTGGGATGAGATTTGACATAAACTGTGACCAGCCATAGGGCATGTTGCAAAAAACATTCCTGCCAGAACCAGCATGTTCTGTAAAGTGTAACGGATACCCGCAAGGGTGGGTTCCATGTCTGGGGAATGAGGCAGAGGAGTCTTCCTTTGATTATGAGGCCCTGAACCTCTGTGAAGTTGAAGCAACTTTGTTGATTTACACCGAAGGGGCACCTTCATTTTCCAGTTAAAATATTTTAAAAAATACCAAATGCAAAACTACATTCAAATGAAAATGAAACAGCCCAAGATTGTGTGGCTTTAAATTATGACGTGCTTAACAGAAGGACATGGGAGCTTGGCCTCCATTCTGTTTAAAGTGACTCTGTTACTCAGCACAGAGATGTCTAATCCCAACAACAATCTATTCACATTCCAAGACTAGAACCCTTTGCACGTGTGAAACACCAGTGAGCGTTTGTGAGGGGCTTTGAAATCTGGAGTTCTGAGGACCCTGAAGAACTTCCAGCCCCAACCCCCTGACTCTCTAGGATTGAGAGTAGTAGAAACTGAGGGATATAGAGATGACCTGGGGGTCAGTGGCACGAACAGAAGTAGAACCGAATACTTCTGACTCCTCCTACCACAGGCAGGGCTGTCACTAGGGAGGGATGAGCAGGTCAGTCGCTGAGGGCGTAGAGCTACTGGGGCACAAAAATGAGGCAGGTCAAGTGTAGTGGCCTTCCCTGTCCCGCAGGATCGGGCCCAGGAGTGTCCAGATGGAGCCCAGGGTGCTCAGAGCCCTCCTGCCCACAAGGATCACGGGCCCAGGGGCCCAGGCAATGGCAGGTCCCGGGCACTAGAACGCTAATTGGGGGTCAGGCAGGCAGGGTGCTGAGCGCTGCTTGGCTCCTAGTGAGCGTGCTCATTGCTCAGTAACATCTGCTGAAGCTGCTGCGCTTGCTGGCAATTAAAAAAGTGAAAGGGGCAAATTGGGGGGGATGGGCACTGTCTGAGAAGGGGGCGGTAAGTGACTGCATGGGGGCAGGGGGATCAAACAGCTGGAGGCAGGGGCAGAAGGGGGCCAAGGAGCAAAATTGGAGCGGGGGGGCAGGTAGGAGCCAGGATTCAGCCCAGGGGTGAGGGGCTGCCAGAGGGTGGCAGAGGGCAAAGCCCAGGCACAGGGCAGGGCAGAGGGGGTCACAGATACCCCCATGGGATGAGCCGCCTGCCATGTTAGGGGGTGCGGGCCGTCGGCCTTCCAGGCTTAGCAGGTAGTGTTCAGACAGGAGAAATGAAGCAGTCCTGGCCGTCTTAGTCAGCACTCAGCGGGGGTACAGCACGCCCTGCTCCCCGCTTTAGCTCTGTGTTCCTGTTACTGGGACCTCCTCTTACTTGTTGCTGCTCCAGCCTGATTGAATCCTTATGACAGAGAACAGACTAAGGAGCCTCCCTCCGACCCACTGGGATAACGCTCCATTAACTGGCCAGCGAGGTGCACTGACACATCAGGGAACTGACACCTTCAGCACAGCCTGGCCCGTGATGCTGGACACACCCAGGCTTTTCTTGTAAAAGCCCTCTAATTCTGGGCTAGGGACAATTTTCAGTTGTGCCAAGTCAGCTAAAAATACAGGCCATTGACTGTCCAGGTGAAGAGACCATTGGGGAAATCTGCATTGGGTGTCGAGCTGGATTGGGGCTGCCGGTGGGGTGTACACCGGCAAAGACGCATGTCCACTGTGACCTTTGCTTGTAGCATTCAGGGCTGGGACCAGCCCGTCTGTTCCTGACACCCTTCGCTATGTCCATCTAGCCAACATAATTAGGACATTACCGGAGTTGCACACTGAAGCACAGCATAATCCCATTTCGCAATCACCACAGTCAGGTACCTTCTTCTGTCTGCACACTTTGGTGTGAGAGGCCTCACCTGGCCAGAGGTCAAATGTCATCGAACCAGGGGGTTGTAAGGCACCGCAAGGGCATCTAGTCTAGCCCCCTGCCAAGATGCAGGATGCCTCTTATCGCCTGTCACAACATAGCTTCCGCCAGGCTGCTAGAATCCGTCACCTTGAAAGGGGCATAATCGCAATGTGCTTGGCAGGATTCAGCAGGGGAAATGATCGGGTAGAAGCCAACCATAATATTGTACCAGGGAGCAAACAGTAATCCCTACTCTTCTTAGAACCATGAAATCACAATGCAAAAGGCAAAGCCCAGAAATCTTACAACCTACCCCCGCAAAATGCCTGTGTCCCTCTTATAAAGGCCACAGAAAGAATGGCTTCTGCTTATACAGACTCAGATGCTATGCTGGTAATTTAATTGCTAGATAATCCACCTCTGCAGTAAATTCAGTCTGCGTTTACTCCCGAGTCCCTTTTCTGTTGTGATGTGTCATTGAGAGAGGTGGCTGTTTATTCTCGCCAGAGTTTCCCTGAGGGGCAACGTAAAACCAACCATCAGAATTAGTTTTTTATAAACAGAAATGCAATTTTATGCCTTTCTGAATATGTTCCATGCCATAAAGTCATTGCGCTATCCATATTTCTAAGATGATTATTTTCAGTCTATGGGTTTTTTCAGTACCTATGAATGAGTTTACTTAAAGGTTATAGAGGAGGACACTATAGGGATGTTAAAGGATTGTGCAAAAGTTAATGTGGCATCTAAAAGAATCAGACAGTAGTTTTTATTGTCTAGCTATTGGACCAATACACCAAAACATATACATTATCATTCAGGCTAAGATTATGTCACAGAGACCATGGAATCCATGAGTTCCAGAGACCTCCATGATACTTTCCGCTTCAGGCCAAGCGTGGGGATCAGAGCTCTCAGCTACCGTGGGTAGTGAAGGGACCTCGCAGCTCCCAGCCGTGGGACCTCTGGCTCCTACAGTGGGCAGCAGGGAGCCCTCCACAGCTCTAAGCCACTGAATGTTGGGTTGGGACCCTGGAACTCCTTGTCACCGCAGGTGGCGGGGTACCCCAGATCTCCCATCCACTGTGGGAATCTGGAGGATACCGGAGACATAGCAGCAGTGGGTGCTGGAACTCCCAGCCATTTGCCCATTTTTTCAGTTATTTTTAGTAAAAGTCAGGCACTGGTCACGGGTTTCCGTGAGTCTTTGTTCATTGCCCGTGACCTGTCCCTGACTTTTACTAAAATTAACTGTGACCAAACCTTTATTATCATTAGTCAGTAATACCCTATCTCAAATCATCTGAAAAAAACTGGTAGGGGGCACAAATATGTTTGTTCAGCCAGAGTCCTAAAATGCCCAGTTATAGCTCTGACCACAGGCTGAGTTGTAAAGTTGTTCCCTGTCACACCATGTTACAAGACAAGGCTAGTACCACGTCTGGTTACCAAATGTTTGCATCCTTGGATCTAAGCATCAAAAATAAAAAGCTGGCTAATACTGTGATCGACTTTCACTGTCCTTATATGTGAGGATAATGTTTCTCCAAAGGAATTACTAGTCTGTCTATTTCTGTCTTTTCCAAGAGTGCGATAGCATTGGAAATCTCAGGATATAATTCAAGTCACCAAGTGCCCCGTGTGTATTCTTTTGTCTTTCTTTGGAAACACCTCTCTCTAATGGGTCAGAGTAACCCAATGACAATGAATTCCTTCAGGTTTGTAAAACAAGGTACAGGGTAGGTTCTCTCTTTAACATGGCCTTCTTTATACACAAGGATAATCATGGTCCAAAGGAATGACCCATGTGTACATTTCAAGCTTGTTCATCTGGAGAATAGGAATAAAAATCTCAATACGGAATTCAAACTGGACAGTTTTTGGTACCAGACAATTTAAATCTGTTCCAGTGTAAATACCTGCCATTGAGCCAACTCCTTCCTACAAAGAGAGTTAAAATGCTTTACAAGACTCTTGTCAAAGAGGTATAATTATTACTTTCATGGTGGATTCTCTGAGGTTTCCACTGATCTAAGCACTTTAAAGCACTTTACAATCATTCATCAAGTTTAATATGGCCAAAGAGGTGTATTATTATAGTAGTAATAACTTTTTCCTGGGATTTGATGCTCCAATATTGAAGATTAGATTCACTTTAAAAATGCATGTCAAGGTCTCACGTGTGAGTCCAGTGCTCAGTTCATGATTCCTAGCCTCTGAATTTCTTTGCATTTTCCTTTTATATATATTAGGGCTGTCAAGCGATTAAAAATTAATCATGCTGCTAATAACAGAAAACTATTTATTTACATTGTTTGGATGTTTTCTATATTTTCAAATATATTCATTTCAGTTACAGAATACAAAATGTACAGTGCTCATTTTATATTTATTTTTTATTACAAATATTTGTAGTGTAAAAAAAACAAAAAGAATTATTATTTTTCAATTTCCCCATTGTAAGTACTGTAGTGAAATCTCTTTATCGTGAAAGTTGAACTTACAAATATAGAATTATGTGCAAAAAATAACTGCATTGAGAAATAAAACAATGTAAATCTTTAGAGCTTACAAGTCCACTCAGTCCTACTTCTTGTTCAGTCAATCGCTCAGACAAACAAGTTTGTTTACATTTGCAGCAGATAATGTTGCTTGCTTCTTGTTTACAATGTCACTGGAATGTAAGAACGGGCGTTCACATGGAACTCTTGTAGCCAGCGTCACAAGATATTTATGTGCCAAAGTAAAATTAATATATCTGAAAATATAGAAAAACATCCAAAATATTTAATAAATTTCACTTGGTATGAAATTGCCTAATAGTGCGATTAAAACTGTGATTAATCATGATTAATTTTTTTAATTGCGATTTATTTTTTTTAAGTTAAACATGTGAGTTAACTGCAATTAATTGACAGCCCAAGGATATATTTGAAAGTTGACGGGTAGATGCTGTACCAGTGCAAAAGAGGACAGTTCCATCAACTTCAAATTGAAGGAAGGCACTTTACCCAACCTGGCTGAGAGAGTATCACTGAAGTCTATGGAACTGTATTGATGTACACAAGCTCACCATCCTTTTGTCAATGGAGGTGGCTGTGGCATTCAGTCACTGGGGCGCGCCCCTGGGTAATTTTTCTGCTCCCACCCGGCTAGGGCTGTGGGAGGCAGAGACAGAGAGACAAGCTTGTTAGAGGGTACCAAAAATATTATTGTGAGAACCCTTGAATCTTAATCCAAAATATGGGTGCATCTAATCCCAGAAAAAAAATCTGCTATCAAAATAATACAGCCCTGTGCACACACCCAACTCTAATGAGCTGGGAGGGGTTGCAAGCACTTCAGAGGATAGGATTAAAATTCAAAATGATCTGGACAAATTGGAGAAATGGTCTGAAGTAAATAGGATGAAATTCAATAAGGACATATGCAGAGTACACCACTTAGGAATTATATATATATTAAAGGAGATATCCTAACTCCTGGAACTGGAAGGGTCCTTGAAAGGTCATTGAGTCCAGCCCCCTGCCTTCACTAGCAGGATCAAGTACTAATTTTGCCCCAGATCCCCTTAAGGATTGAACTCATAACCCTGGGTTTAGCAGGCCAATGCTCAAACCACTGAGCTACCCCACCCCCTTCCCCCAGGAAGAAACAATCAGTTGCACAAATACAAAATGGGAAATGACTGCTTACGAAGGAGTACTGCGGAAAGGGATCTGGGAGTCATAGTGGACCACAAGCTAAATATGAGTCAACAGTGTAACGCTGTTGCAAAAAAATCGAACATCATTCTGGGATGTATTAGCAAGAGTGTTGTAAGGAAGACACAAGAAGTAATTCTTCTGCTCTGTTCAACTCCGATTAGACCTCAACTGCAGTATTGTGTCCAGTTCTGGGCAGCACATTTCAGGAAAGATGGGGAGAAATTGGAGAAAGTCCAGAGAAGAGCAACAAAAAGGATTAAAAGTCTAGAACACATGACCTATGAGGGAAGATTAAAAAAATTGGGTTTGTTTAGTCTGGAAAAGAGTAGATTGAGAGGGGACATGAGAATAATTGTTAAGTATGTAAAAGGTTGTTACAAGGAGGAGGAAGAAAAATTATTCTCCTTAACCTTTGAGGATAGGAGAAGTGGCAATGGCCTTAAATTAGAGCAAGGGAGGTTTAGGTTGGACATTAGGAAAAACTCCCTAACCATCAGGGTGTTTAAGCACTGGAATAAATTGCCTCGGGAGGTAAAGGAAAGGAAACACTTGATCTGTTTCCGGTCTGTGGACGACTCTACTGGAAAAGGACTAGCAGAATTGTCTATGAATGTTTTGAATGAGAATAAAACAAAGCTTCAGCTGAATTTAAGAGCTTTCTTATTGCCTTGTGGCTGCCATTTGCTCAACCTGGTTGTGTCAGATGCAGCATCATCTGGCTATTTCAGATGCAGCATCATATCTCTTGGGCGTACTGCAAAGGATATATTTCCTCTTTTCAGCATCAGCTATCAGGTGGAAGATCCTCACGGACAATGTTACAAATCTGACCGTGAAGCCGCTAAGTGACACTTGCTGGGAGAGCTGCATTCATTGCGTAAGGACAGTGAGGTACCAAGTCACTGAGTTTTATGACACCTGATGGAATTGGCGCAGTTGAGTAAAGCCAAGGCCGGAATCCGATATGAGGTGCAAAGCCTGGCAAACTAGATAACTGACTTCAAATTTCTGGTCTCAGTTGTGGTTTGGCACAATATCCTCTTCCAAGTAAATGCTGTAAGCTAGGCATTATAAACTCAGTCGATGGATATCATGACCGCTACTACTTGGATGAGAAGCTGGTTTGATTTCATTGTGGCCTATAGTGACAACAGATTTGAAGAGGCCCTCACTGTTGCCAAAGAAATGGCAGAAAATTTAGGAGCTGAGCCTGTCTTCAAGGAAACTCGTATTCATTGGAAGAAGAGACAGTTTGTTTATGAGGGCAGAGATGAGGTGATGGGAAGCTCGAAGAAAAAATCAAGAGGGAGTTTTTTTGCTTGCTCATTGATACTGCTTGAGTGTTCACCGAAGAAAGGTTCAGACAAATGAAGCACAGTGAAAAGATCTGGGGGTTTTGTATGACTTCAATAAGGTGCTAAGGGACAGGAAAAGACTCTTGAACAATTGTATGGATCTTCAATGAACGCTGACGCATAGGAAATATTTGGAATAAAGTCCTCTCTGTCGAATTGGACAACATCCATCACATTTTGCCACATGGGAAGCACTCTCCACTCCAAGTTCTCCAATTCATTCATGATGCAGGGCTGAAGGACACTTTCCTAATGTGTGGACAGCTTGAGGATTCTGCTCACACTGCCGGGCACAATCCCAAGTGACGAGTGCAATTTTTCAAAGCTCCAGCTCATTAAAACATATCTTCTGTCGACGATGGCCGATGAGAGACTGACATTGCTTGCTGTTTTATCCCCCAAAGATGCCATTGGCCAGTCTTTGGATCTCTCTGGTGCTGTGCTTCAGTTTGCAAGGGCAAAGGTGAGAAAATGAACTTTGGAACTAAAGGAACACGGTACCATTCTAAGGCTGTCACCTACGGTAACTCTAGTTAATACTGGTCTATCCAGGGTACACAGTTCAATTTCTTGATGTTACTATATTTCAGTTATTCTTAAAATAAAAAAAAAATCTATAAGCTTAGAGGATATTATTTTCTTTATTTGCTTATACATGGCATGAATAAATATATATTTACAGATCCTAACATACAAATATATCGTCTTATGTGACAGGGATAAATCCTGCATGCAAATCATACATCAAAGTCATGAAATGGGCTTCAAATTAAATAAAAAATAAGGTATTCAAAAGTTTAACAAGTGGAGGAGGGAACACCGAAGAGACTTCTCACCTGGGGCACCATTTGGCCTAGGGTTGTCCCTGTGTGCATGTCACACCATGTGGAGTTAGGAACAAATTAGGGTTGTCAAGCAATTAAAAAAATTAATCATGATTAATTGCACTGTAAAACAATAATAGAATACCATTTCTTTAAATATTTTTGTATGTTTTCTACATTTCCAAATAGATTGATTTCAATTACAACATCAAATACAAAGTGTACAGTGCTCACTAATTATTATTATTTTTGTTTATAAATATTTGCACTCTAAAAAGAAACAAAAGAAATAACATTTTTCAGTTCACCTAACACAAGTACTGTGGTACAATCTCTTGATCATGAGAGTTGAACTTACAAATGTGGAATTAGGTGCAAAAAAACACCTACATTCAGAAATAAAACAATGTAACCTTTAGAGCCTAAAAGTCCACTCAGTCCTACTTCTTGTTCAGCCAATCGCTCCGACAAACAAGTTTGTTTACATTTGCAGGTGATAATGCTGTCCGCTTCTTATTTACAATATCACCTGAAAGTGAAAACAGGTGTTCACGTGGCACCATTGTAGCCGGTGTCACAAGATATTTATGTGCTGGATGCACTAAAGATTCATATGTCCCTTCATACTTCAACTGCCATTCCAGAGGACATGCGTCCATGCTGATAACAGGTTCTCTTTGATATCCATCCAAAGCAGTGCAGACTGAACCAAGTTCTTTAGAAAGCTCACATTGGTACCTTCTTTGTGTTTACATCAATTGAAGGAGTTATCAAAGTTTGGTTTGTAACTAATTAAGCCTTCAGGAACAAAGGGACTCTCAAGTCCTCCAGGCAGTCTAAAAAAGTTTATTAAAACACTCATGACTAAGGCGTCTTCTAAGCATGTTAATTTATTCTCCTTTGTGAACTGGAGACGTCCTATTCAACTTGCTTTCTCTATAACCATTCCGATGATGTGTTAGAGATCCTTTTAATTAATACTGAATCTTGCACATACACTTTGTAACTCTTAACAATTGGAATTAGGGTGACCAGATGTCCCGATTTTATAGTGACAGTCCCGATATTTGGTTTTTTTCTTCTATAGACTCATATTACCCCCCAACACCTGTTCCGATTTTTCACACTTGCTATCTGGACAGCGTAAGGGGAATGGATTGGGGTATTTTCATTTCCCCCCACCCATTATCGAGTTGCAGGCGTTGGTTTCTTCATGGCTTAGAAGTTAAGCTCTGCATTTTCAGAGCAAGACATGGAGTTGGGACACTAGAACCTATTGACTTTCGTTTGAACTTGGGCATTCAAATCCCTTAGGGAGCTCTGAAAAATCTCACCCACCCTGGTCCTTCTCGCATGAACAGAGAACAACAATACCCAAAGGCCAAAGGTGCCAACAATTCGATGTTTATTGGGATGAACTTCCAGCAAGCATGATTCCAGTTGCCTTCCTCAGTGTCCCCCTTCCCAGCTCTGACACCACAGAGCCTTGCCTGTGTCCCTGTTCCCATTCCCTGTTTCCATTCCCCCCTTACTTCCCGATTGACTGCAGACTATATAGTAAAACTTGAGTTCTGCTTAGCTATACCTTAACCAATCATATTACTCACATTTAACTAACCAATCCTAACATATTGTAACATGATTATTTAACCAATTATATCCCACCACCTTTTCTTTTCTTTTCTTTTCTTTTCTTTTCTTTTCTTTTCTTTTCTTTTCTTTTCTTTAAATTGGAAGGCCTAGCAAATCTGATCCTTTGAATTCCAATGAGAGCATTTCACACAACAATTCAGACCTGACAGAATTGGACCTGGGATCAATCAGTCACTATTCTCGCTTCTGGACGTAGCTAAGCCAGTCTCTTTCCAAAGGAGCCATTGATTTTATATGCCTAACAGGAGAGGATCCAGGAAGGAATTAGCAGAAACCCATCAAGTTCGGTGTACTCAACATGCGATCAGACATCCTTAACACCGGGAGGAGGGGTAGTGATGGAAATGGGGTTTGGTTTGGTCAGAGGGCTCCAGATAGTGTTGCCAACTGCCCAGTCACACAAACCCTAACACTGTTGTCCCGCCCTTGCCCTTGCCCCTACCCCAAGGCCCCACCGCCAGCCTGCTCCTTCCTTGAGGCCCCACTCCGCTCACTCCATCCCCCCTCCCTCCATCACTCGCTTTCCCTTACCGTCACTCACTTTCACGGGGCTGGGGTAGTGAGTTGGGGTGCGGGAGCAGGTGCGGGCTAAGGGCTGAGGCCGAGCGGATCACAGTGTGGGAGGGGGTTGGGGAAGTGTCCCATGCCGCCGGCTCCACAAGGAGGAATTTTCTCCAATGCGATTTTTCAGCAAGGAGGGAGGAACAAGGAGAACCAGAAGACCGATATTAGGATGCAGCAGAGTTTTTAATGCAATTGAAATTGGCGGCACACAGTTACAGGAACAAATACTAAAGAGCAGAAAGAATGTATTTCCAGTGTTACTAGAAGGGCCACGACCAATCGCAGGCCTCAGTGGGGTGTATTTCTGACAAGATGTTCTCTTTGCTTTGTTGCAGCTGCAGAGGTTGACAAACAAGTCCCCTTTACAACCAAGTTAAGTTTCTTGTTTTACCCCAGTTGGTGGGAAAAGAGACAAAACCAAATAAAAGCAGAGAACTGTGAAACTTCTCCCTATACGTCGGCCGTAGCAAAGGTCAAAGTGAGGCGCTAACGGTATCTATTGATCGAAAGAATAGAACATGTGGGGCCTAATTCTCCTTGACACCAAGCTCTCATTTTCCCCTCTAAAGGGACTTAAACTATTAATAAATGTAAATGATATCCATCTTAAGGTCCCTGTTTCCTTTACACTGCGGGTTAATGTAAACAGCCTGAGTGTAATTCAGAATGAGTCCATATGTGAATAAGAGAAACAGAACATGGTTGGGAAAGCCTTGGCAGAAAGAGTCATAAAGCGTAAAAGTAGAAATGCAGCATGGCTATCAGACCACGGTGCTGCGCACACACAGCTCCCACTGAGTTCAACGGGAGCCATGTTTGCACAGCACTTCTGAAAGCCATGCCCAAAAGATCAGGGGTGAATCTGTATCTTGCTGTTCATTTCCTGGTTCTTTCTTCTTCCACGGATGTTCCTGCTGGGTTTAGCATGGCCCACAGCGTCCACCGAGATACCTACGGCCATATCCCCCATATCCCCATAATCCCCCGTAACCATAAAGACCTGGGTAACCGCAGTATCCCCCATGGCCCCATAATCCCCCATAACCGTAATGGCCGCCGTAGCCACCGTATCCCCCTAAACCGTACAATCCTCCGTAAAGGCCTCCATAGCCGAATCCCCCATGACCGAATGAGCCCCCGAAACCAGGTCCAACCACAGGTGCTCCTACGGCTCCCACTCCACTGTGCTGAGGGAAATTGCTGAGAATAGGTCCTGGGAGGGTCACGACCACCGGTGAGGGTCTGATCACCACTTCAGAGTCAGGGCACTGCCTAACGCACGGCTCGTTGCAGGTGCCAGTGACTGGACAGGGCCGGGCCACCCCACATTCTGGATAGCACAGGCTGGAGAAAGTCATCTTTCTGGGATGGAGGTAAACCTGAAAACACACAACAGGGACTAGAGTAAAGGGAAGGTACACGGGCCGGGGCAAGAAAGGTTTCATCTCGATTACAATTGTAGTGAGGTCTGCATGGAGCCTGAGAGAGTCGGGGGGAGTAAACTTAGTCTCTATGTGTGTGGCCATGTATTTGTTCCTATTTTCTCTTTCTAAGCTTCTTCTCCACTCACACTAAACTTCCCTCCCAACTGGCCCCTTTGAGCTCCTATCAATAACATTGTCTGAAAAACATCATGGTCATCACTTCCTTTTGTTTGGGGATTTAAGTTCTGCATGCAAACCAGTTGAGTCCAGTGTCAGAGTGTGGTTCATTGGTTTGCCAAAACTAGGGAGTCATCAATACTTGCTGATGAATAAACAGAAAACTTTACTTTTCTCCATAGAAATCACTAAGGACAAGCGCCTTAGCTGGGATAAAATGGGTTCAGGACCACTGACTTCCATGGAGCGACACTAAATTACACCGTCTGAGGAGAAGCACTTTCAATGGGTATTTCTGCTCAGAAGAACATAGCAATTGCTAGATTGGAGCACACCACTTGTCAGCTTCATCCATTTTCGTGTCTCCAGTAGTGAGGAGTAACAGCTGCTTGAGAATAAAGTAGAAGACCACTGAACTGGCCCTTTCTCTACTAACCTGGGAAAATGTATTCATAATTCAGATAAGTGAAATGTGGTTAGGTGACTTTCTGCAGCTACTGAAAAGATTTAGCAAAGAGTCCGGTGGCACGTTGTAGACTAACAGATGTATAGGAGCATGAACTTTCGTGGCTGAATACCCACTTCTCCGGATGAAAAGATTTAAATGCCCTAATTCTTTTTCCAGATAATAGAAAATATGTTTCCCATGAATCCACCAGTGCCTGCAACTAAATAACTACACAAGTTCATTATGGAAGAGCATAAATCCCTCATAAAAAATCACAATGAGTAAAAGCAAGAATCAGTCTTAAATGAAAATAAACCTACTGTCACATCTCTAGAGTTCAAAAGCGACTGAGTCTAATTCGACTTACTGAGTTCACCAAGGAGATGACGTCCGGAGAAGTGATTAGAAAAGCCTTGAGTCTTGAGCACTTTTATACAGTTCCTAGGACTGCCTAGAGGATCTGCGACATTGTTTGTGGTGGAGGTGCTAATTAGTTGCCAAACAAACTTGATTGCCTTGCTGTGTCTTCCTTTGGATGAAGCTGTTTTCCTCAGGGGTTTTGATTATTGGGCCAATCTCAGCCTCAGAGGGCGTGATATGCACGTTGCACCCTTCATCTTTCTTTCATCTTAACTTCTACGGGTCAACTGCATTCCTCATGTCATTCCACTGCCTTTTTTTGTGGCTGCAATGAATGTCAAGGTGATTCTGAACCACATCGGTAGCACAACTGGCTCTGATGGAAGGAACACAGTTTGGTTCTTTCAATTCATACTGGTCGTTCATTGTAAACCTGCTAGGAAGGAGTTAGCCATTTTTTCTGCATTCTCATCTCCATCCCCACTGGGTCAGATCCAATTCCTTTTGAAGTCAATGAGAATCTTTCCATTTCCTCCAGCATGTTTCCTGTCAGGACCTGAAATTTGAAATTCACCTGTTGGCAGGGATATGGTAAAATGCCCTATGAATAATTTTAATCCCACTTTAAACTTTCAAACTGGATCTTAGCAGGGACCTTAGTTTGATGGCTGTTTGTCCAAAGGTGAATTTCTCCCACTGGTGAGTAAAACCTAATATTGGACATCGACTTGTGTCACTAATGTTGTCACAAAGGGCTGCCTAGGACAGATTTGCTCACGGGTCAAAGTAGGGATGGTGGTGAGTGAAAAGATTCAATCCTCTTTTGTAGGTAAGGTTTAAGTTAAGTTTTGGAATCTGTACTCCATCAGAAACCATCTCTCCATCCATGAGCAGGCAAGAGTCTGAAATCTTGTAAGACAATGCAGCTGACTGAGCCCCGCGAGAAGCTGAGGAGAAATGAAAATAACTCATTCTTGGGGAAGGAGGAGATGGCTGTGTGATGAGATTTGACATAAAGTCGGACTAACCATAGGGCATATTGCAGAAAACATTCCTGCCTGAAACAAAAAATGTTCTTTAGAATGTAAAAGATATCCCCAAGAGTGGGTTCCATATCCAGGGAAAAGGGCAGAAGGATCTTCCTTTAATCTTACGCAATGGTAATGAATTCTTCCAAGTTAGTGAAACAAGGCTCAGGGTAGGTTATCTCTGTAATATTGCCAAAGGAATTACAAGTGTGTACATTTCAAGCTTGTTTATGTGTCGTGTAAGAATAAAAATCTTAATACTGAATTCAAATGGAAAAAATGTTGGGTTAAGACAATGTAAGTCTGATCAAGTGTAAATACCCACCACTGAGGCGAAATCTTCAAACAAAGGGAATTAAAGTGCATGGCAAGACTCTAGGTGGTTGATTGTTGTTCACTCTGACATGAGAAGATGTTTCACCCCAAAGTTCCCCAAAAAACCATGAAAACAAAATGTAAAAAATCCAGAATGAGCCTCTCTAAGAGTTACTCTCAGGTTAGTGATTTATTTGGAAGCCATCTAATGTAATGTATTGGAGGGGTGGGCATGTTAGACGATGCATCTGAAGAAGTGGGTCTTTTTACCCAGGAGGGCTTATGTGCAGAAAAATCTGTTAATCTTTAAGGTGTTACCTGACTCCTCATGAGGTTCAGGAGATACAGGTTAGTGTTCGGCATGAGTAGTCCCAACTATTGGGGTTCATTTTTGACTCTGCCAATCGTTCCCTGTCTGACCTTCACCTAAATGTGCCTCTGCTTACAGGTATAATTGTAATATGCAGGGTGGATCATCTGAAGCGTCCTCTGATCTAAGCATTTCAAAGCACTTCACAAACACACATCATGTTTTATTTGACCAAAGAGGTGTATTATTATAATAGTAGAAACTTTTTACTAGAATTAGATGTTCCAATATTGAAGATTAGCTTCACTTTAAAAATGCATGTCAAGGTCTCAGATGTCACTCTAGTGCTCAGTTCATGAGTGCCAGCCTCTGAAATGGGGGCTCTTTGATTTTCATTCAAATGAACCTTTGCATTTCCTGTTTATATCTATTTTAAAATTGAAGGGTAGGTGCTGAACCAGTGGAAAGGAGAACAGTTCCATCAACTTCAAATTGAAGGAAGGCACTTTACCCAACCTGGGTGAGAGAAAACCTTTCTGAACCTCCACCCAGAGCTGCTCAGATCTAATATACAGGGAAATCAATGGGAAACATCAGCTATTGCATCTCCACTCATGAGCTGCCAAGAGAACTGTGTCTTGTGAGAGACTTCAGCTAATAAAGAAAAGGAAAAAGCACAAGACTGACAGAGTTAAGGAGAACTTCTTCAACTGTAGGATTGCTGTGGGATGAGACTGGATTAATTGCAGGTCTGATCAACCTAAGGCATTCTGTAAGCCCCTTCTGCGCCAAAGTTTTTCATCCAGAATTAGAATGATTTAAAGTGCAAAATTTACCCTCACCAGAACTTTTCTAACCTGAACAGCATAAAATGCCGTCCCTCAATTGTAGGGCAGAGAATATCACTGAAGTCTGTGGAACTGGACTGATGTACACTAGCTGAGGACCCTTTACAGAGCAGAGTTTGTTAATCCAAGGGAAATGCAAAGCTTTTTTGAATGAAAATCCAAACAGCCCCAAATAAGGAGTGAGGTTGTGCTTTGCTCAGGGAAAGGCATTTCTTTGGCTTTTAGTGTTTCCTATCCCCCTCCTGCTCTAGACTGGTTGCTTGACCTTATGTCAGGAGAGGAGTTTGAGGCAGGACTGTCCTTCAAGTGTACACTCCTATATTACACTCCCACCATATGCAGCAACACATTAGCTCTATCTCTACCCCCCGCCATCTGCTTGTGGGCAGAAGTAACACACAGTGTCTTTGTTCTTTGCTGACATGTATTGGTAAGAATATAAAAAATATCAATAAGCAAATGAGCAAAAAAGACCCAAAAGTCTATCTCAGGCAAATATACAGGCCTGAATACAACATTATCATCACTATCACACTAACACTCCTGAATAACTCTTACCAAGGGCAGTGAGATGTGCCACCTTGGTGTTTGCACTGGTGCCTCCAGCATTGATGAGCACCATGCACCATTCAGCCTCTTCAGGGGCTCTGGGTAGTGCCTCTGGATAGACGTGGTGCCAGTGTGCATGGCACCAGAGGCAGCTCTTGTCGGTGGAGGCGGCTGAGGCATTTGGTCATTGGATGTGTGACGTAGCAGTGTGACGTGTGACTCCATATGTTTTATAGAAATATGTTATGAGTGTGAATATGAGGTAACTGGAATATGCTTTATGCAAAAGGTCTCTTGTAAGGTATCATAACAAAGGTTATATCCTACTGAATATATTCCTCATATTTGTATGCATGTATCATTCTTGTATCTGAAACTAGAAATGTGAAGTATAACTCTGAGGTCCTATTGTAATTGTGCAATGGGTGGACCATTGATGGTGGTTTAGAATCTTGATGGCTCCCATGGACTAGGACAATTGTTTGTAAATGGTTTATATACCTGCAAACCTTCCTGTGTATGTTTGGGCCAAACCAGGAAGAATGGAGACTGGGGTCGTACAGTGACATATGACCATTTGACATGCTACTGGAATCCATCTTAATCCTTGTACTTTTGCATTGATGAGGCAGGGGTGGGGACAAGCACAGACAAGATTCCTGCCTTGTGCCAAAGCTGTAAAAGGGGGTGGAGCAGGACAAAAGGGCTGCCAATCATGAGAAAACCCCTGCTTATCACCTGAGTTGTCTGCTGGATCTAACAAAGACTGTACCAGGGGAAAGGATTGAGCCCAGACTAGGAAGGACTCTAGTCTGTGAAGGAAGCTTATTGGAAGATCTTTGAGGGTTAGATATTATCTGTAATCAATTTCTTAATGCATTAGGCTTAGGCTTGCATATTTTGCTTTGTGACTTACTTTATTCTGGCAGTTATTACTTGAAGCCACTTAAATCCTACTTGGTATATTTAATAAATCACTTTTGTTTATTAATAAACCCAGAATAAGGGATTAATACCTGGGGGAGCAAACAGCTGTGCATATCTTTTTATCAGTGTTATAGAGGGCGGAGAATTTATGAATTTACCCTGTGTAAGCTTTATACAGAGTAAATTGGATTTATTTGGGGTTTGGATCCCATTGGGAGCTGGGTGTCTGGGTCCTGGAGAAAGTTAATCTGCTGAGCTGTTTTCAGTTAAATCTGCAGCTTTGGGGGCATGGACCAGACCCTGGGTCTGGGTTGCAGCAGGCTAGCATCTCTGGCTCAACAAGACAGGGCTCTGGAAGTCCCAAGCTGACAGGGAAAATGGGATCAAAGGTAATTTCAGCACATCAGGTGACAATCCCAAGGTGGTCTCTGTGACCAAACCCATCACAGGATGTTCTCCTGGTCATCTGCTCTGCTTGCATGTGGCTGGGGAACGGGGAGCCTGGGACTCTGCAGGTGATCAGATGATTCCTGGAGTGGGCTCTCGCTGAGGACCTGGGGGAGGCAGGGACAGAGAGACAGTTTTCTCAGAGCAGCCATCAGCAGACTCTTATTAAAGAGAGGGAAAAGGAGAAAGGTAAAGACAAGTGCAAAGTACTTCACTTAAGAAAAAAAATTAAATGCACATGAGACGCTGTCTGGAGAGACTCATGACCATGAGTGCTGTCCTCATTGTAGACTGTCAAAAAGCAGGGCAGAGACCCTAGCTGGTGGTATGCTCTATAATTGGATTTCACCAGTACCAAGTGTGAGCTTCCAAACAGTCCCCTCAGACACTCCAGTCTATCATGTCTGCCAGGCAAGCTGGACTGTGTGTTACATGGTGGTGACTTCCAGCAAAAATCAAGAAAATAGTCACATTCTATCTAGTTCCACACTCACCCAGGTTGGATTGCATCCAAGATCTCACACCAAAAACAACACTGATAATCAATTCTACAGTAAACTAACTAAAAAGTTTGCTAACTAAGAAAAAGGAATGAGAGTTATTGAGATGTTAAAGCAGATAAAAATATATGTGCAGGTTAGTCACAGTCTAGAATTCCTAAAGATAGCAGAGATTTGGGAAACGGGCAGTTTCTCAAAAGTCCTTTTGTGCTACCCAGAGTAACTCCTCTTCTCATTCGGTTATTCTGCCTGTGAGAATCCAACCAGTCCAGAGATGAAGAATTTTTCCTTCAGTCCATACTTATAGTTTCTTCTCACAGAAACGAAGCTGAGAGACTGACTTCTGATGTGGGCTCTTTCTCTGAGGGCAGAGAGAGGGATGCATATAAAGTCTTTGTTCAGCACACACAATGACCACTTGCCTTCAAATACACAAGAATTTGCACTTTGCTGTTCCGACTTGCATCTGAAGAAGTGAGGTTCTTACCCACGAAAGCTTATGCTCCCAATACTTCTGTTAGTCTCAAAGGTGCCACAGGACCCTCTGTTGCTTTTTACAGATTCAGACTAACACGGCTACCCCTCTGACACTTTCCTGTTAAATTTCTTTATTTGCATTATATATAATGTAAATGCTTGCTATTACATTCTAACTGGGTACAGGTAAGTGAAAACAATGCATGCACCATCCCATTAGTTGTCAGGACGTTTAAACACCAAATACATTCCTTACGTTTAACAATCACTTTCATTTATACTTATACACAAGTGAATTGGCCTGGCTTCCAGCTGTGAGTTTGTCAGTTCTCAGCTGACACTTGGTTTACCAGCATCACGGCACAACTACACAATGGGGAATAACTGGCTAGGGGTAGTATGGCTGAAAAGGATCTTGGGTTCCTAAATCTTAGGCTGAGTTCACTGGAGTCTCAGTTAAAGTCTCTGATCACTACATCTACACAGTCTGCTGAGTCAAAAGCAACATCTTCCCTCCACTTGTTTTCAGGAATCTTCCATTGGAATCCAGGCAGACTCTTCCTCCTCCTCCGCTGAAATCACTGTTAGCCAGTCGGATAACTGATTAACCAACCACCCCATTAAGTATATAGATTTTTAAAAACCCAACTCTGTTACAAGAAAATGCAAAACTGTAATAGCAAAACATAAATGTCTCTTCCCCACGATCACATTCACAGAAAAGTTGGTGACTTACACTCGTTGAAACAATTTAATTAAAACTGTTTGGCTAAAATCAAAAAAATTCAAAGTGAACAATTAAAATAAAATAAATTACTGTTCCCTCCCATTTTCCCCTGTAAATAACATTCCCCAGGCTTCCCTGTTGGAGGGTTGTAACAATTAGCTTATGTTGTGATCCACTTTCACCATGCGTTCTTTATTCGGGAGGATAATACTTCTCCAAAAGAATGACAAGTTTGTTGATTTCTATCTATTCCATAAAAAGCAAGAGAGAGTCCTGTGGCACCTTAAAGACTAACAGATGTATTGGAGTATAAGCTTTCGTGCGTCTGACCAAGTGGGTATTCACCCATGAAAGCTTATGTTCCAATACATCTGTTAGTCTTTAAGGTGCCACAGGACTCTCTGTTGCTTTTTACAGATCCAGACTAACACGGCTACCCCTCTGATATCTTGTCCATGAGTGTGGTAGAACTGTAAATCTCAAGACATATTTCAAACTTCAAAAGCTTGCTTTAACTCACACCACCCGTTGCAATGAAAGCCACCAGGTGCACTGTGTGCACTGCTTTATCTTTCCTTGGAAACACATCTCTCTAACGGGTCACAGTAACCCTGTGGTAAGTAATTTTCTCAGGTTTGTGAAACGAGGTACAGGGTAGGTTCTCTCTTTAACGTTGCCTTCTTTATACATGAACATAATCATGGTTCCAAGGAATTACCAGTGTGTACCGTTAAACTTTACAGTGTTTACAGTTAAAGCTTGTTCATGTGCATTGTAGGAATAAAAATCTCAATATAGAATTCAAATGGGAAAAACTTTGGTACAAGAAAATTTATACCATTAAGGCAATACCTTCAGATAAAGGGAGTTGAAGTGCGTGGAGGCACTCGATGGTTGATCATTGTTCTCACTTAGATCAGAAGATCTTTCACCCAGAAGTTCCCCAGAAAATCATCAAAACAACAATAAAAAAATATATCCAGAATGAGCCTCTCTAAGAGTTCCTCTCCGGTCAGTGACATATTTGGAAGCCATGAATGGTAGGAATCCAGTAGGGTTCAGGAGATACAGATTAGTGTTTGGCATGAGTAGTCCAAACTAATGGGGTTCATTTCTGACTCTGCCAATCACTCTGTCTGACCTTCACCTCCGGTATCTCCGTCTCAAACAGGTATAATTATATCTCTCAATGTGAATTGTCTGAGGCTTCCTCTGATCTAAGCATTTCAAAGTACTTCACAAATGTTCATCAAGTTTTATATGGCCAAAGAGGTGTATTATTATAATAGTAATAACTTTTTATTGTGATGAGATGTTCCAATAGTGAAGATTAAATTCACTTGAAAAACACATGTCAAGGTCTCAGATGTCATTCCTGTAATCAGTTTGTGATTCCTAGCCTTCGAAACTGGGGCTCTTTCATTTTCATTCTATATACCTTTGCATTTCCCTTTTATATATATTTTAAAGTTTAAGGTTAGATGCTGAGCCAGTGTAAAAGAGCACAGTTCCATCAACTTCAGACTGAATGAAGGCACTTCAACCAGCCCATGTTACAGAAATCCTTGTTTGGAGTGTATCTTTCTGTGCGTACTGTAGCCAATGAATTTAGTTTATTGTTCATTTATTGTGTGTTATGTCATATATAATCTTATGTTGACTAGAGTTATATTGTAGGATTATAGAAGTATAAGATTGATTAGTAGTTAGAAGAGATAATTATGTATTAGCTATCAAAGTAATTAGAGCTGAAACACAAGGCCTACAGCCTGAGACCTGTAAGATTTTAGCTTAGCCATACTGGGACATAAAGTTAATTAATGCTGATATAAGTAAGTGACCCAAGGATAACCCGATGTGCTAAGAATACAGGAAAAGACGTACCAAGTGCTAATATTGCTGGAAGATTAATTTTAAATCATAAAAATACTGTAAAGGAGCATCTGTTTCCAACATGTGCCTTAACCATAGGATACAGATCCTGCATCAGTGCTAATGAGAATAAAGAGAACCTAGAAAACCTATCGAAACCAGGGTCCCTTAAGTTTCATGGGGACATCAGACCAATAAGGAAAAAGAGGGTTGACACATTTATGGAAATGCACAGAACGCAGGTATAGATAGAATCACATTATAAAAGAGAGTGCCCAGAGCAGGAATATTGAGCTTCCTTTGGGAAGCTCCAGCAGGAACCATCCCTCTACTGATGATCAATCCAGAAGAGACGCTATTGTTAAGGATGTGAGCACAGCTAGATTGGTAACTTGTGCATAGAATTTCTATATGCTTGATAATCATAACCTAAATTGCAACTTTACTAAAACTTGTAAAACAGACTAGACCTTGTACTTGTGAATGTCTGTGTGGTCACTACCCTTGGTCTTTATTCAAGTTTCAGAGTAACAGCCGTGTTAGTCTGTATCCGCAAAAAGAAGAACAGGAGTACTTGTGGCACCTTAGAGACTAACAAATTTATTAGAGCATAAGCTTTCGTGGACTAGTGGGCTGTAGTCCACGAAAGCTTATGCTCTAATAAATTTGTTAGTCTCTAAGGTGCCACAAGTACTCCTGTTCTTCTTTTTTCTTGGTCTTTATGTGTTCCCAGAGACTCTAACTCTGAAACAAGTAGTAGAAGTGACTTTCACTCTGTTAAGCTTGAAACTGTATCTGCAGAGCCGAACCCACAGTGGGGTAATACCACATAACAAAATTCACTTTAAATAACATAAAAGGCTACAGTACTCTGCATCTCCTCCCCCAGCTGCTCAGATCCAGTGTACAGTGAAATCAATGGGAAACATCAGCTACTGCATCTCCACCCATGAGCAGCCGAGAGAACTGGGTCTTGTGGGAGATGTCAGCTAATGAAGAAAAGGAAGAAGCACAAGACAGACCTAGGGCATTCTGCAAGCCCCTTCTCCGACAAAGCTTTTCAGCCATAATTTGAATGATTTTAAGGTGGAAAACACACCGCCAACAGGATTTCTTCTAACCCGAGCAGTATAAAATGCCGTCCCTCAATTGTAGGGCACAGACCATCATTGAAGTTTATGGAACTGTTCTGATGTACACTGGCTCAGCCTCCTTCACAAAGCGATGTTTGTTAAGGAAAGGGAAATGCAAAGCTTTTTTTGAATTCAGGTCAAACAGCCCCAAATTCAGAGGTTAGGAATCATGAACTGATGACTGGCATGACGTCAGAAACCTTAACATGCATTTGTGAAGTTCATCTCATCCAGCATTTCTCACATGCGGCCACCACTGGGTTTTTTTGTAGCCACGACAGCCTCCAAAGCGTGGATCAAGATTTGATGGGTGGGGGCAAAGAAGTGTCTCCTCCCTGCCACGCCCAGATGTTGCTCCCGAATAGCTGTTATCGAAGGGCAGTGAGATGCGCCGCTTTGGTGTTTGTGCTGGTGCCGCCAGCATTCATCAGCACCCTGCAGCCTCCTCGGGGGCTGTGGGCAGTGCCTCTGGAGACACATGGGGCCAGTGTGCGTGGCATTTAGTCGTTGAGTGTTCTGCTGCGCACCTTTCCCGCTCCCTCCTGGCCAGGGCCCAGGGAGCCTGGGACTCTGCAGGTGACCAGATGGTTCCTGGGGCAGGTTCTCGTTGAAGGGCCGGGGAGGCAGGGACAGAGAGATGGTTTTGTCAGAGCAGCCATCAGCAAGAGTTGGTGGCTGCACTCTGAGACCACCAACATTTTTGTTGTGAGAATCACTGCCCTAAACATACCTCGCTGGTAATACATGACTAGAACTGGGTCCATGGAAAGTTTACATTAATACAGATTTCCCTGTAGCTTAGCTAGAGTGGTAAATGCACCAATTACTTATGTGAGCCAGAGGTTCGTTTGGGGTATTACTTCTAGCACTGGCAGGGCCGGCTCTAGGCACCAGCAAAGCAAGCAGTTGCTTGGGGCAGGAAATTTGCAGGGGCGCAAGAATCCAGCCTGGGAGCTGAGAACCAACAGGGGGCCCTGGGAGCTGTAGTTCCTTGGTTAGCTCCCTGCCTATAGAGCCAGCCCTGGAGCAGGGAAAGAACTACGTTTCCCAGCATTCCCTCGGCCACTAACAACAGGAAAGGGAGAGGGAAGGAGTGTAGAACTGAAACCTCATGCTGCAGCTTGCTGTGTATGGTAGGGACAGAGCCAGCTCTACGGTTTTTGCCGCCCCCCACCCCAGCCCTGGGCTCCCCCTGTCCACACCCCCTGCTGCCCCAGCCCTGGGCTCTTCTCCCCCCACCTGCACCTCCTGCCACCCCAGCCCTGGGCTCTCCCCCCACCTGCATCTCCTGCCACCCCAGCCCTGGGCTCTTCTCCCCCCCCACCCACACCTCCTGCCGCCCCAGCCCTGGGCTCTCCCCCCACCTGCATCTCCTGCCACCCCAGCCCTGGGCTCTTCTCCCCCCCCACCCACACCTCCTGCCGCCCCAGCCCTGGGCTCCCCCTGTCCACACCCCCTGCTGCCCCAGCCCTGGGCTCTTCTCCCCCCACCTGCATCTCCTGCCACCCCAGCCCTGGGCTCTTCTCCCCCCCACACCCGCACCTCCTGCCACCCCAGCCCTGGGCTCTCCCCCCACCCGCACCTCCTGCTGCCCCAGCCCTGGGCTCTTCTCCCCCCACCTGCACCTCCTGCCGCCCCAGCCCTGGGCTCTTCTCCCCCCACCTGCATCTCCTGCCACCCCAGCTCTGAGTTCTCCCCCCACCTGCATCTCCTGCCACCCCAGCCCAGGGCTCTCCCCCCACCCACACCTCCTGCCTCCCCAGCCCAGGGCTCTCCCCCCACCCGCACCTCCTGCCGCCCCAGCCCTGGGCTCTTCTCCCCCCACCCGCACCTTCTGCCGCCCCAGCCCTGGGCTCTTCTCCCCCCACCCGCACCTCCTGCCACCCCAGCCCTGGGCTCTCCCCCCACCCGCACCTCCTGCCGCCCCAGCCCTGAGCTCTCCCCCCACCCGCACCTCCTGCCACCCCAGCCCTGGGCTCTTCTCCCCCCCCCACCCGCACCTTCTGCCGCCCCAGCCCTGGGTTCTCCCCCCACCTGCACCTCCTGCCGCCCCAGCCCTGGGCTCTTCTCCCCCCCCCACCTGCACCTCCTGCCGCCCCAGCCCTGGGTTCTCCCCCCACCCGCACCTCCTGCCGCCCCAGCCCTGGGTTCTCCCCCCACCTGCACCCCCTGCTGCCCCAGCCCTGGGCTCTTCTCCCCCCCCACCCGCACCTCCTGCCGCCCCAGCCCTGGGCTCTTCTCCCCCCCCCACCCGCACCTCCTGCCGCCCCAGTCCTGGGCTCTTCTCCCCCCCCACCCGCACCTCCTGCTGCCCCAGCCCTGGCCCCCACCCACACCCCCTGCCGCCCCAGCCCTGGGCTCTTCTCTCCCCCCCGGCACCCGCACCCCCTGCCGTCCCAGCTCTGGCCTCCACCTGTACCTCCTGCCGCTCCAGCCTGGGCTGTTCCGCCCCCCGGCACCCGCACCTCCTGCCGCCCCAGCCCTGGGCTCTCCCCCACCCGCATCCCCTGCTGCCCCAGCCCTGGGCTCTTCTCCCCCCCCACAACCCGCATCTCCTGCCAGCCCAGCCCTGGGCTCTTCTCTCCCCCCACCCGCACCTCCTGCTGCCCCAGCCCTGGGCTCTTCTCTCCCCCCACCCGCACCTCCTGCCACCCCAGCCCTGGGCTCTTCTCCCCCCCCCACCCGCACCTCCTGCTGCCCCAGCCCTGGCCCCCACCCACACCCCCTGCCGCCCCAGCCCTGGGCTCTTCTCTCCCCCCCGGCACCCGCACCCCCTGCCGTCCCAGCTCTGGCCCCCACCTGTACCTCCTGCCGCTCCAGCCTGGGCTGTTCCGCCCCCCGGCACCCGCACCTCCTGCCGCCCCAGCCCTGGGCTCTCCCCCAACCCGCATCTCCTGCCAGCCCAGCCCTGGGCTCTCCCCCACCCGCATCCCCTGCTGCCCCAGCCCTGGGCTCTTCTCCCCCCCCCAACCCGCATCTCCTGCCAGCCCAGCCCTGGGCTCTTCTCTCCCCCCACCCGCACCTCCTGCTGCCCCAGCCCTGGGCTCTTCTCTCCCCCCACCCGCACCTCCTGCCACCCCAGCCCTGGGCTCTCCCCGCACCTGCACCTCCTGCCGCCCCAGCCCTGGCCCCCACCCACACCCCCTGCCGCCCCAGCCCTGGGCTCTTCTCTCCCCCCCGGCACCCGCACCCCCTGCCGTCCCAGCCCTGGGTTCTCCCCCCACCCGCACCTCCTGCCGCCCCAGCCCTGGCCTCCACCCACACCCCCTGCCGCCCCAGCCCTGGGCTCTCCTCCAAAGAAAGAATTGGGTGGACTAAATGGACATTGAACCTCTCTATCTGAAGCCTAGCAAGGCAGGTACGTGGATCCCACTAGAATTTAACATGAAAAGTAAGGGAGGGGAGGCTGTACTAGACTGGGCAACTTTAGATACAGTACCAGGCACATAGGAGGATTTCCACTTCTGAGCCATGGAAGCAGAAATTGACTTTTCCTCTCCAGATTTAGCTAATATTCAGAAAGGGAATTTAGCACCTGCCTTCCAGATTTGAACAACTCAAAATTCAGGAGTGCTCCAGATCAATTTGGGCAGCTGTTACTTCATTTCCCCCAAATCAAATATACTGATCCACTGTAACTTGCTGTAGGAAAAGTAGAATAAATTGAGCAAGAAATGCTTCCCAGTGGTTATTAGGACTGGAATTGCTATTTTCAACAGCCATTGCTTTTTATTATTAATTATTATTATTTATTAAGTTTTAGTTTTATTTGTTTAAAAGGAAGACAGTGATATTGCATTGGCAAATTCCCCATAGAAACAAAGTATGGAACAAAAGAATAATAAAGGCACCTCAACTTTTCCTCATTTATGGAGGACAGTCTTATAATATGCATCCAGATATCCTTCAATCACACAAGCTGAAAATTGTTCCACTTTACTGCAGTTCTGTAACCATATGGGAACCAATCCTGTCTGTGTTCTGTGCACATCCAAAATTCCTGCTGAATGACCCGCCCTGGGAGCGAGTTACCAGTGACCCAGGGCTGGGGTGGCAGGAGGGTGCAGTGGGGGAGGCAGCCAAAATTTTTTTTGCTTGGGGCAGCCAAAAACCTAGAGCCGGCCCTGCTCACTGGTCATGGGCTCACAGCTGTATTGTGAAAGAGACAGGCTTGGCTGGCTCAGCCAGACTCTTATTAACCAGAGGGCAAAAGGAGAAAGGTAAAGACAAATGCACCGGACTTCACTTAGGAAAAAAATCCAATGCACGTGAGATGCTGTCTGGAGAGACTCATGACTATGAGTGCTGTCCTCAGGGCAGACCGTGAAAAAGCAGGGCGGAAACCCTAGCTGGTGCTATGTTCTATAATTAGATTTCACCAGCCCAGTA